>NC_064859.1:99828685-100526185 GCF_024139225.1 Suncus etruscus | reverse complement strand
CATAGGGGCAGGGAAGTCCTGGGAGATCAATAGCATTGCTAAAGTCTGCCTGGAAGGAAGTTTCTGGCATTTCCTCCCCTTTTCAAATGATCAAACTAACCTCTCTTTTTTGTGTTTGTTTATTTATTTTAATAAATAAATTCTCGGGGCCAGAGAGATAACATGGAGGTAGGGCATTTGTCTTGGATGCAGAAGGACAGTGGTTCGAATCCCGCATCCCACATGGTCCCCTGATCCTGCCAGGCGTAACCCCTGAGCGCTGCCAGATGTGACACAAAAACAAAAACAAAAACAAAAAAATAAATTCTTCAATTGAATCACTTTGAGATACATATTTATAAAGTTGTTTATGATTGAGTATCAATCATATAATGTCTAACACCCTTCACCAGTGCCTATTTCCCACCACAAATGTCCCCAGTTTCTTTCCTCCCTCCCCCCAACTCCTATATCACTGTATGATAGACATTTTTCTTCTCTTTCTCTTTCTTTTAGACTCTATGGTTTGTAATATTGTTACTGAAGGCATATCCTTCATATCACTTTATCTCCTTTCAACCCCCAGTTTTTGTCCAGAGTGATCATTTCCCACTATAATTGTCATACTGGTCTCTTCTCTCTACTCATGCCATAAGCAGTGAATGATTACTCAATAATCAAATTATTCTCCATATTTTCTAGTTCCTTTAGCTGGATAATGTGCCATTTGTAAGAGGCTTCTTTAAGTCCTTCTTCCCTTTTAATTTTTCCAAAGGCATTTGGTTCTTGTGCCTACACCAAATATTGAGCCGATGTGCAAGGAACTATGGGGAGAAGAAGGCCTCGTTGTTGTTCGTTGATTTATTGTCTGCTTGTCTCACCTGGATATAGCTCATAATCAATTTGCACATAAAGTTGATTAACCTCTATGGGAATATTTAGATGAAAGAAAACTCTGTAAATGCCAGGTATTTATTATCTTCATTATGGTCATTAATGCGGTAATAAGAGAAATGTTGCGATTGATTTAATGGAGGTCTGCAATTGAAACAAGTCTTCCGAGTTATTATTGTGATTCAGAACTTATTTGTGAATTGTATCTAATCTCTACATGGTGATACATCTATGATCTTCCTCATAGAGTGAACAGAGGCCCAACTATTCTGCTTTCTTTCAGATGTATATCATAGTGCCTCACATACAAGCTTTGCAAACAATAAGTGTAGAAATTATTATTAGTGACATGTTAAATGAAAAACACTATATGATTGGCACATAGGAAAAAAGATGTTATCCCTTAGAGCAGTGGTCCTCAAACTATGGCCCGCAGGCCACATATTGTATTTGTATCTGTTTTGTTTCTTCATTGCAAAATAAGATATATGCAGTGTGCATAAGAATTCGTTCATAAGTTTTGTTTTTACTATAGTCAGACCCTCCAATGGTCTGAAGGACAGTGAACTGGCCTTTTGTTTAAAAAGTTTGAGGACCCCTGCAGGCTTAGAGATACCTGGTCTAAGATTATTCAAGTAGTAAATATGTGTGCGAAGTCCAATACTCAAAGCTTTTGGGGACAAAACTCACAATTGACTACAATATGTGCTGGTGACTCATGTTCGAGAAAGGTGGGGTGAAAAGGTAATGACAACATCATCTTAGAGTGGCAGTGAACCTGGCTGCAATCTCTTCCTACTACCCAAAAGCTTTGTGATTTTGACTCCCAAGGGACCTACAGTTGAGTTTCTTTGCTTGTAAAGGGGAAATAATAATATTAACATGTATCATGGTAGTGCCCAGTTGGTGTGGCCTCTGGCCTCTGGAACCATGATATCATAATATAATATCATAATTTGATAATGTCATAATATGATAATATCATAATATGATATTATGGTATCATAATATTGTATTATTTTCATAGTATGATATCATGGTAAGAGCAGGCTAAACTTATAACCCAATTGTCTTTGTCATAGAAACCTATAGATCTTTTGAAGGAGGACCTAGAAATAGATAACTGGACATATTCCCCTATGTAGTAAGCATTTCTGTGACTCGGTCTATGCCTATTGAGCACTATTGTCTCCAACTATTTCTTTCCAAGCTGCCTGGTCCCTGTCCGCTGCTTTCTAGCTCACCTGGGTTCATTCAAACTGTTGAACCTGTTAAGGCCTGGCACAGAGCATTGTAGAGGGGATCCCTCTGCCCTAAGACCAGTTTGCTGGGGGGTGAGATCCCATGCCCTTTCTTCCTGTCTTCAGGAAAGGCTAACTATCACCACCTCCCAGAAGCCTTTGTGGTTGTTCCTTCTAAGGAGAGTTCTACTCTCCTCTTATCCCATTATTTATTTATTATTATTTCTATTATTATCTGCTTCTTTACAATGTACTGTTGAAATTTTATTTTTGAGCAAAGTTTGAGTCACTTGTCTACATCAGCTTTGCCTGGTGATATTCTGCAGCATGCATTTGCATCTGAATAAAGGACTATCCACTTTGAATTCCACTTTAGGAACCTAGCATTATGCTATGCTATTTCCCAGCCATTAACGGTATGTTGATGACATGGATTTGTACATTATTTGGTCACCTGGCTCAGACGGGCATCTTTAACCACTCTTCCGTTTCATTGTGCGTCTTTCTTTCATATCTTAAGATGAAAGGAATTCATCCATTGTATGCCTTCCTTTTATGTTTCAAGAAATTCTGCTCTGACTATGTTTGGACTTTTGTCTTTCGTTACACCTTTATTTCCTTAGGATGCACTAAGGGAACTGGAATAATAGGATTAACGGGAGGTACCTGTTTATAGACTTGGTGCACACATGTTCTGGGCAGATTACCACCGTTTATATTCCTGTGACAGTGTTTGGGAACACTTGCCTTACAGACTGTGAGCAGTGTTGAATATTACTCTTCATAAATAATGCAGCTTTAGAGGCAATAAATAGCATTTCCTTCCTGTAACTTGTGTTTATTTGATTACTCAGGAGTAATCAGATTTTCATGTTTATTAGACATGTGTATTTCTTCTAGCAATGGGCCTTTTATTCATTTTTCTGTTTGGGTTTTCTGTCTTATTACTATGGTAAGTCCTATTTTATAGCAGGAATGC
Organism: Suncus etruscus; assembly: GCF_024139225.1. NCBI lineage: Eukaryota > Metazoa > Chordata > Mammalia > Eulipotyphla > Soricidae > Suncus > Suncus etruscus. Next base: position 100,523,092 of record NC_064859.1, on the reverse strand, counting down.
GAACCCATTGTCTCTAGAACATGAATGCAACTATATTAACAAATGAGTGCTTGATTTTTAACCTTGATTTTTGAGGACACTATTTAAATTTTTGGCACCCACAAATTCTCCAAAATGTATTTACTTAGCTGTTTTTATTTTTTTTTATTTTTTTTATTTTTATAAAGACAGAACCAGTATTTTTCAGGGCTTAGAACTGATTTTGTGCTCAGGTATCATTCTTGATGGGGGTGGATCTGGGAAGGGGGGTTGAGGAGGTTGGGGGGAAGATGTGGAGCATATGTGGTCCTAGGGACTGACCTCAGGTCAGCAGCATGTAATGCAGGCATGTTTCCTGCTGTACTATCTCTCTGGCATATAATCTATCTTATATATATATATATATATATATATATATATATATATATATATATATATATATATATATATATATATATACTAAAATACTATATATTTATTGATTGGGTTTCTGTGATTTACAAAACTGTCATTGATGGGTTCCTATATAATTTCCTGCACCAAACTCATTACCAATGTAGTCCTTTCTCTACCCAAAGGACCTTAACACCTCTAACCTCCCAACCCCTCTATAATAATCTGTCTTGTATAAAGAAGAGAGCAAGCATAATTTTTTAATAATTCATATTCTTCTCACTGGTTTCCCATATGCTGTTTTCACCTGACTTGTGTCCTTTTGTGTATAACTAAAGTTGTTGCAAAACTATATTTGGGGGGGGGATTATTATAGGTTTTAGCAATTTAAAAAAATCTAGCAGGACAGTCCTCCTTACTCTCCTATTTCAATATTTTTTTCACCTATCATTACTTAGTTATAATTTCAGATAAGACACAAACCACCATGTTCATACTGGGGAGGGGGGAAAAGAATGGTCTTCAAGCATATCAAACCTGCATCCTCGTGTGAACAAAGTCAGATAAAACTTAATTAAGCCAGTAGGATTTAAGAAATCATTCTGATGATCAAGTGACTTGTGACTTTATCTGTCCTTGAGTTCTTCTTGGAGGCCGAGGGAGGAACCTTTATGCCAAGGGAAAAGTCGCAAGAAGAAAGAGAAGAACGAGATTTGAAGATATGATACAGTGGGGCTGGAAGATTGAACAGAGCCTTGATTCACTAATGATCACGGGCACAGCTCTAGAAGCTGTATAAAGTGTCTCAAACTCTTCTCTCCTAAATATATTTTTTTGGAGGCCAAACCCGGTGACACTCAGGGGTTACTCCTGGCTAGGGGCTCAAAAATTGCTTTTGGCTTGGGGGACCATATGGGACACCACGGGATCGAACTGCGGTCCGTCCTAGGTTAGCCATGTGCAAGGCAAACACCCTACTGTTTGTGCCACTACTCCGGCCCCTTCTCTCCTGAATCTTTGCAGGGGAACAGGATGATTCTTACATCTCTACTTTATCCCATGACAATGGTTATTGTGTTGCTGGAACCAGAACTGTGTGTCCTCTCCATGTAGTTTATGACAGTTCTTAGAACAGCCACAAGAAACAAATACATGAAACAGGGAAGGTCCATGAAGTGGGTGTGACTGTTGAGGTCAGACACTTTTATGTGAAAAGTTGACTTCAATTTATGTTTCCTTCAAAGAAAACATGTCTCTTCTTTACTTCTTTACTTATTTTTATGGACGCAGCTGATAGTGTTCAGGGTTTATTTTTGACACTATACTCACGGATCACTCCTGGTGGTGCTCAAGGGACCATATGCAGTGCTAATAATCAAAGTAAGTAGGTTATATGAAAGGTAATTGCCTTAGTCCCTGTATTAGTTCTCCAGTCCCAGTATATCTTTTATTTTTATTATAGATTTTATGAGAAATATTTTACACTACTATTTCCAGTAAAAGAGCTTTTACTGGAATCAGTAGACTATTGTTTTGTAAATCAATTTTTGTATACATAAACACACAGGGAGAATGAATTTCATTAAAATTGGCAGAAGTGGGGCACTTGACTGGTCAGATTCTATAATATTTTGTGAAAGGAACAATTGGATTCCTTTAAACCAAGATTTAAAAGAGATTAATTTAGGACCAGGGAGAGGCTTAAAGGGCTGGTGCACATACTTTACACAAGAGTCTCCTAGGTTCAATTTTGGGAGTCACATGGTTCCCTAAGAACCAATCTAAGAATAAACTTTAGGTACTGTTGGATGTGTTCTACCTAAAAATCCCTAAATTAAATAAATTTCAATGAGGGCTTAATGTAAAAAAGTCAAATTACAATTCCTCCAAGTGATCTTATTTTGTTGGAAGATTCATCTATGAACATGGTTACTCTATGATCTATGAGTTTTGATTACTCTATGATTGTAGAGGAATGTATATATATTCATGATATTATAATACATATGTATGCTTAGGGGACTTTATAAACTCTTTTAAGAGTTTTCAATCTATTCAATTTTCATGGAAATCATGTTTTGTTTCTGTGTGAGATATTTACATGATTTTGTTGCTGGAACTGGGGAGAAACTTCAACAATCTGAGCTCATGCTTCGTATGCCAGAGAACTAGATTTAATCCCTGGCATCATATGGTCGCTGAGCATGGCTGGGAGTGACCTTGTAAACATTGATCTGGGTATGTGGGGAGAGAGGCTGGGAAATAAGAAGATTTCTGCAAGCTGGCCTTGAATATAAAAGAAAGTCTCTGTTTAGAGACTTGTGTCCCCTGCTGTTATGAGTTCAGGATGAGCTAAAGAGAAAGTCATCCAGGACAAATATGATCTAGGCTAATAGTGCCATAAGCACTGCAACTGCTATCTTTACATACTTTCTGATTTAATGATGCCATGGGCATTGTAACTGCTATGTTTGCATACCATCCCATTCAATGATGTTATGTATCTTGTGACTGTTATCTTCACATACCATCTTGTTGCTGTAATGCCTAAACTGTATTCCCCACATTCTGTTTCTCGCCTTAAGTTTACCCTTAAAGCCTTGTCCCTACCTTCAATAAATGAGGTCCATTGCTCTGTCAATGCTTCCCTGTGAGTGGTTCGTGGCTCACAGTCTTCCTGCTTCTCCTGAGTCTGGCCTCAAAGGCTAGGGGCTGGAAGAGCCAACCCTTGTATCGGCCTCATTGAAGAGCCTGGCTCCAGAACCCTACATTTGGCGCCCAACACCCTTCATGGCATAGTCCCCTGTCACCACTGAAATTGGCCTCTTCTAGAATATGGACAGTATTTTGGTGCCTAAATAATAGGGAATTTCTATTGTGGGTACATGGTTTCTGCTTCAGTTATCGCATTTACAAATCTTACTCAACAAGTCAATAAGTCTTTTTGGGCTGAGATCCTCAGAGCTTTAGAGTGTCGAGAAACTTGTCAAGAACCTTTTAAGAGCTGAAACTTCTTTAACAAATCCAATGATGCAAGAAAGACGTTTATAGAAAAATTATTAATTTCAACCGATTAAGATATTACGAACTCTTTTGTTTCTTTATCACTAGAAATTCAGTGATAAGCAAGTGCCACTTCAGAATGCAGTTGGTTTAAACAACATAATTGGTAGTTTAGATCCTTGTTTTCTTTATACTAGTATTTTTCTAAAGGCTCTATACTCATCTATAAATGCCACTACCAAACATACTAGCTACAGTGATGTGCTTCTAGCATATCTGTGTAGATTTTAATATTTCTGTGGGATTTACACATGTTGAAGGTGAAAGGAAAAACCAGTTTTCATGGCAAGAATTAGATGGGAAACATATGGCAGGTATATAATTCAAGATAATTTTAGTCTAGTGTTATACAAAATCATGTACATATCTTCACTTTGTTTAATAAAATAGTTGCACAACTTGCGAGAATAATTTTTGGCAACACTAACTGATTTTAATATTTATCATGACAATTGTGTTTGTTAAAGAAATGGAATCATGCATGCTTTCTTCTGCCTTCATGAAAATGGAATTAAAATGTCTTTACAGAGTACAACATCCTTCTTATTAAACTTCACAGAAGGACTCAGTGGAAATAGCTTTTCACCACAAGTTCCCTTTTCCTTATCTTTCTTTCCAGCTGTTCTGATTCTTCTAAAAATCAACTTCCCTTGGTGGTTCTGTTAATAGGTAATAAGACCAGTGATTTAAATCACTGATTACTCTCTTTTGGCTTTCAAGCCATTCTAGCATGCTTCTAGTGAGAATGATGATTGCGGTGATAAATCGATGTGAAAGGATGGTAATTTTATACATTATTGCTCATCAAGCTCCTTAGATTTACATTAGCCAGCATGGTAATAAAAGAGTTCTAATAGTCAAAGAAATATTTATGAATATCTGAAATATATATGTGCTCTTTAGCAAAATTAGAGGTCTACACAGACCTAGTGGAAATTCATTTTGGGGGCAACTGAACGTGCATTTCTAGTCCTAATAATTGGTAAATGGAGATACCGATAGTGGTTTTCTGTTCAAACTCACCATCTAATAGTTTGACCAAATGTAGTAGCTGTATCTACAGAGACCTTCAAGGGAATTCCACTGATGCATCTACAATAACGTTAAGGTGATTCAAAGTCCTCCCTTTCCAACCTTTGTCCCACAGTTGTGTGTACACACAGGTGCTTATTGTTACTGCTTCTGCCCAGTCTCAGGGACCTGGTGGCTCTCCCTGACATACACTTCATCAATGCTGTCACACAAGATGTATGCTTTTTAATGGGGAGTAACTCTATCTTCATATTCCTTCGGAACCATTACTTAGCATAAAGTCACATTGGAATCAATTACATGTGAACCCTTATCACATCAGTATTCCTGGGAAACTCTGAGGTGATCAAAGACCAGTGGCCTCCATTGGCTGACTCCCCAGCAGGAGCCATTGAGAAAGCTTGATTAGCTCTCAATGGCAGCAGGAGACAGTCACACACATTGAGAGGTCACAGAGAAGCCTCTGAATGTTTATCACCATCTACAGTGCCACGCAATGCTCTACAGACTTCTCTGAGTTCTCCAACTGTCCAACACTGCCCTGTTAACTTTGGGGGGGGCTTCCCAGATCTCCCTTTTGCTGCTGTGTTTGTTCATATAGTAGAAAGAGAGAAATCATTGAACACTTTCATAAATTTGTGTCATCTCAACCAAGGGGTCTGGGGCTATAACAGAGACCTCATTTCATGGGTAGTGAAGCAGGTTTTTGCCTATTGACTAATTCAAGAGCTACCTTGCCATTTAAAAATTTAAAACACAGGGGGACACTTAGACATGAGGTCTATGTGCGTGACATTGAAAAAGTAATTTATGGTACTCCTCATGGCAAATGATTCTTATTGAAGTCTGTAGAAAGAGGCCTTTGAATTAGTCCTCATATGTATCTAAATTGGTTTTCTTTGGTTCTGTTTCCCCACTGTCTTTTCATCTGGCATTTTCCCCTCTACTTGAGGTTGGGGCATTGTTGTTGATCTCAGTAAGGCTGGCCAGGAAGCCTGAGCTGGGAACTGCCATCTAGGCTCTTGGTTCCACCTGGTGGAGTGACTGGCTTGTGGGTGGACAGCTTGCAGTGTGAGTTTCTTGCCCACTAGGCCTTCCTAACTGTGTGGATTATTTATTATGGGGAATTGCTACCAGACCAGAATCTCTTATCTTAACCAGATAGGAAGCATGGAATTCCCTCTTCCCCTCTGAGAATTGTGGAATGCTCAACCTACCATTCAACAAAGTCAAGGTGATGAAGTGTGATGGTGTGCTTATATTTCATTTTTTTCCCCTCATCGTGATGCTATTAGTGATCCGTTGTCCTCCTTGTTTTGCTGGGGAAGGCTGAAGTTTGGAGAAGTAATGTAAGGAATGTAGCACCTCTATGATGTTCAGAGGTCTAGTGCAATTGAAGGTGGGATTTGCCCTTTTTTGAAAGTGTCCTTTTCCAGACCATTCCCCACAGATGACTTCTCACACAGACTCTTTACACAGCCACAAACAACTTTCTTTGGGATAGGTCAAGATGTGAATTAGAATTTTTTTTCTTATTTTTCCACAATCAGTGTTTCTCCAAGTAGGCAATACCACTGAGGGATGCTGGAATGATCTAAGCAATCAGTAGTGGTCTTTGGTCCATTTAGAGGATTTGTTTTGTTTGTTTACTTTTAAAAAGATAGATTTCCAGGGACTCTGAATGATTTTTTTTTCCTGAAAAGGAGATGGTTGTCTTGGAGAACTTCTAGCTTAGGGATTGACTAACTTAACTTAAAGCTTTTTTAGGAGCAGAGAGATAGTATAACAGATAAGGCACTTCCCTTGCATGAGGTTGATATGAGTTTGATTCCTTGCTCTCTCAGGAGTGATCTTTGAGCTCAGAACCAGAAGAGAACTCTAAGTTCATCTGGGTTTGGCCACCAAACAAACAGGCAATGTATCTTTTGGTCTGGAAGCTAGAGTAGAGGGACTGTGTTTTTATCAGCACTGCATAATTCCCCAAGCACTGTGAGATGTGATCCCAAAATGAAGCAGAAGCAAAATAAATATTTTGTTCAAATCATTTATGATTATTAATTTTTCCTATTCCAATAGATCTTTCTATTAAATACAGGATGATATAGAGAGGCTCATTCCTTTAACATTTAAAGATTGTGATAGATCGCCTTTGTGTATGTTTATTCACCAATGCATGTTATCCAGTGACATTTTACAAAAGTTAGTTCAATGTTTATCTGAGCTTCAGCTGTATTCTTGGTGCCGTTTAAAAATATTTTACATCAAGAATTTCCTAAATTAAAAGGGAAACTATCCAATAATAAATTGAAACACGTGATTAAAAAAAGAGATATGCTTTCTGTAATGGTTGAATAATATCTAATGAAAGTCTTAACTGAGAGGCCTATTGCCAAAAGGAAGCATAAGAAATGGTTGATCAGAAAATTTGCATGTTATAAAAAGAGGGATATGTATTGCCAACATTTTTAGATGCTTTGATAGATTTGAATAGAAGGAATGCATTTCTTCTAAATTGATGACTATTTATTCCTGCTAGCATTGCCAACTTTATGTAATTGTATAAAATCATTGTTGTTGATTATCTCAAGTAACATAATTTCAAGTAATAGGAAATCTCTTTGTTTGCGAATTCAATTCAGGCTTAATGAGAATTAAGATTTGAAATTTTCCTGCTCTTTGTGAAGTCCTGCGATTGGCAGATATCATACTGCCAATATCATACCACTGTGCCAGGAGAGCTGTGCTAGGTATTAATAGGCCCAAGAGAGCTCTGCTTAAAAGCCATCTCAGTCTATGGAGGCCAGGAAAAGAAGTTAAGGATCTCAGTGTGAAGAAGAATGTAGCAGGAAGAATGAGAACACTTTAGTTTGCACAAGTTGCAAAAGGTTGGATGAGAAGAATTTCTGCTCAAAATTTTCTATTATCTCAGTGAAGCACAGGGAAATATCCTTATTTATAGTGAAGGACTAGAGAGAGAGGTATGCTTGAAAGGGATCAAAACATCTTAGAACTTCCCCATAGGAGAGTGAACTTAAAGAAACTGACTATGAACAAGTAAGCCAGAATTAGCAATTCTGCAAGCTGCCAGGATTACCTACCATGTAGGATTTTTCAATATATTCAATATATCTGTATATTCTCTCTATACACATTTGTAAGCATATATATATTTATATTTACACATATTCCTGGTGCTATGTATACATATTCCTGATAACTGGGGTGGAGTAGAATAGAATGGAGATAAAGGATTAGAGCAATATTTCTTAGTAAATTGTTTAAAATACGTATACTTTGAGGGGCCCTAGTGATAACACAGAATGCATGCAGATGACCTGGGATAGACCAATGTTCGATCTCGGCATTCCATATGGTCCTTTGAGTCTGCCAGGAGCAATTTCTGAGCACATAGCCAGGAATAACTCCTAAGCTTCACCAGGTGTGGCCCCAAAAGCAAGCAAACAAACTAGCAAAAACCCACGTTGAAAATATCTATATTTTATTTGTAATTAAGAAATATTCTTTTTTAGGGCTGGAGAGATAGTACAACAGGTAGGGTGCTTACCTTGATCATGGTTGACCAGGTTTGATCCCCAACATCTCATATGGTTTCCCCACACACTGCCAGGAGTAATTACTAAATGTAGAGCCAGCAGTAATTTCTGAGCATTGCTGGGTGTGGTCCTCTAATAAACCCCCACCCCAAATTATTCCAAACACAATGCTAACATTAATCTGAGATGTGACTTGGTCTTTGTGAACATTTTGATCTCTAGGGAGAGAGAAAAAAATACTCATTTTCCCATATATGGATCAATTTTCACATAGACAGGAAAGGCACTTTTGACTTTTTATATGCACTATCAAAGTTTGTACAGTAAGTAATATTTATAAACTTTTGAGAAGACTGATGTATAGAAATCTCAGTCTCTGAAATGTTTCCATATCTTTAGGATCAAAGTCTCTATAGGAACCTTGCATTTCTCTACTTGTTTTCTTTCAAAGTTAAGTATGTATTCAGCCAAAATGATGGCAAATCTACATAGATGCATGAATAATCAGTGATAAAACTACAATAAACAGGAGTGAGCAATACACCTAGTAAACGAGGATAATAAAATATACTTGTTTGGCTACTTTTTTGAGGGGAGAGATGAGGGTTTTGAACCTTACTGCCAAAACTTGGTAGACCTCATACATCGAAGTACCTTAATTCTTGTACTATCTCTCTGGCTCTGGTTGAGCTTCTTTTTTTTGGGGGGGGGCATACCCAGGGATGCTCAGGGGTTACTCCCAGCTATGCTCTCAGAAATTGCTCCTGGCTCAGGAAACCATATGGGGTGCCTAGGATAGAACCAAGGTAAGTCCTAGGTCAGCCTCGTGCAAGGCAAATGCCTTTCTGCTGCACCACTGCTCCAGCCCCTGGTTGCGCTTCTTTTATAGCTAAATTCTAATTAGTTCTCAAGAGGAGGCATTTTCTACATATTCAGATTTTTCTAAAGCACAGGAATGGGTAAGCTTCAATTTTTTCTTTTATCAAGTGAATATAACCCCTCATTCTAAAAATAGAAAAGAGAACATAAATTTTAGTCTAGATTATTTGTGAGTAATGGAAAATAAGTCAACTATAATTTTTTAAGGAGTCATACCTAGCAGTACTCAGGGCTTCCTCCTGGCTCTGCACTCAGGGACTAATCCTGACTTACTCCAGATACCATATGGGATGCTGGAAATAGAACCCTGGTAGGATAGGCCACATATAAGGCAAACATCCTGCCTACAATAATATTTCTCTGGCCCCTCAGTTATTTTTAACAGAATTTAATAATAATATTTAAAAATAATAATATATTTGACCAGATTGTTTATTTTATGAGAAAGAAGAATATCTTAAAAATTAAGATCTAGCTATATAATTTGTAGTATTCAGTCCCAGGGGAATTAAGTATATCAGTTCTGGGAAATAATGTAATGAAGATAATGGCTTTGAAGTAAAAATACATTAGAGAAAATAACTTGGGAATAAAACTAAGACTTATTTTCTAGAAAAAGAAGCGAATCAAATCAAGATGAATGATGTCAAACTAAAGTCATTGATGTTAAAATTGAATACCTGAGGGAGAACTCATCCATAAATCAGCGTTTTAAATTTTATTTTGTATTTCTAGCTTATGCAGCAGCACAAAAGATGTAAGTAGGTTGTACAAATATTTGAAAGCAAGAAATGAAATGATCATGATTTTTATTTATATCTTAGAAAATTCAGTGGGTCAGAAAAATTTAAATTATACAAAGTGGTAAATTACTTGGATAGATGATAAATAAAATTTTAATGACTTTATACAACACAAACCTGTTAGAGTGTAAATTAAAAAAAATATTCCAATCTCAGCAGCAACATTAATCATAAGCTCCCTAGAAATAAACTATGAATGCTCAGAAAATTATTTAAAGAAAAACACTCCTTGAAGGACAAAGGAAGAGTCATGAATGATGTTCCCTCGGGATCTTACTAATAAGCATCTAAACACACCCAAATTAGCATGTGCGTTTAACATGATTCCAAGAATAGTCCCAATGGCACCTCTGGTACTCAATTCTACAGTTCCTGTGTATATCATTAGCTTCCTGGCCCAAAACAGATGGCCTATTGCAGTAGAGTAATTGAGGAGAGCTTAGCATAGAAATGACTTATAAAGGTTTTGGTAAGGTGAAATAGAAACACAGGACATGTCTATTCCCAATCCTCAAGGAGAAAGGGCAGGAAGTTGCATCCTCAGTCTGCCACAGCTGCTGAGGAGGACCACAAGTCACCAAGGATGCAAAGCCTGCTGGGAAAAACAAAATCACCCCCTCATTTCCTCTTGCGCCTCTCTTCATCTGAACTTAAATGGAAATAAGAGAGAAGAACCTCAGAATGGAGCAGCCGATAGAGGTCAACTTCCCCATCAGTTTTGGGGGTGGAAATCCAGGTGACCCTGGAGAAGTTCAGTTTAATGCCCAGTACCATGTTCAATTGTCATTTCTGAGACAATTTAAGAAAATAAAATTGATGCTGTACATGGAAAAAGCAGGCATAAAATAAATTTCTCAATGAAAGTACTGATTAACAAGAGGGATGTGCAAATGAACCCAACAAAGTTGAACATAGGTCCCTGGTTAGATTGAGTATATGGGGGATTTAAATAATTGTGGTTTCATGGCAGAGTGCCTGCCTCACAGGCATGAGGTACAGAGTTTGCTACTTGTCTCAGTCTCCTAGCTCAATTTGAATCCAAGAATCACATAATATGTGAAACCACCTATTTTTTTTCTGGGTGACAATAACAAACATTATATGAGATGGGAAGGAAAAGAAAATTAACACAACAATTTGAAAAAATAATTGTTGAACTTTGAATGTCACTCTGGAAAGATGATATGCATCTCATGCAAGAGAAACAGTTACAAATTAAGTTTGCATCAGAGCAGAACCAACCTAGAGACAGATGACATGACAAATTTCTCTGCAGAAGAATAATTCGCAGAGGATCATTTTTGAGAAAATTAAGCAATTGCCTAAAAATGAGAGAAAATTGTGCAATATACTAGAGAAACAGGCAAACAGTGGGCACAGGGCATTCTGAAAGAGGGTGACTAACTCAGAAAGTCCTCAATGGCGTGCTGGATCCAATCGAGTTATAACTTCTTTTGAAAATATTTGCAAATATCCAAAGCTAGGGATATGAAAAATATGTTCTTTCCTACAATTGGTAGGAGTGAAACAGCTCTGTGCTTTTAGTAATCACTTTTCAACAATCTGGTACATTTAAAAGTGAATGCCGTTTGTTAAAAATACCTAGAGAAATAAAATATCTCAAGCATAAAGATGATGCCCCCTCCTTCCTTTTCATTCTTCTTTCTTATTTGCTCCTTTTTCTTCCTGTTAGCAAATGTTTTAAAAGAAATTACCTTGGAAAAGGTTCCATAGAACTTTGTCTGGGCCTAGACTATTCATAGCTTGGAGTCCACAGAAAACATGAAAATTTATAGAAGCTATGAAACACTGGATGATGGAAAAATTGATGAGACTCTGTGTTGCCACAACTCAAGCAGTTGACTCTCTCTCATCGTTTTCCTAAGGAAAAGACTTGGGTGAAGGTTCGTGGGCAACAGGACTTGTGAAGATGGATGATGAGACCAACATTAATAAAACATGCCTGGATCTATGACTTACCATCAATGACAAGGATGGAGAGAATTTCTGTTTAATCCAAGACACTTTGCATGTTCGCTTTGCATGTAGGGATGTCAAGTTTAGATTGTGCAAAGGTCACTAGACGAATCCCTCATCATGATCAAGACATCATCCTTCTTGGTTTGAAGACTGCCAAGTTTGTTGATGTCATCACATTTGATTCTAGAAATCTGTGCATGGTTCCTAGAGATCATAATTTGGGTAGAATGGTGTGATCTCTCACTGAGAGAAATTTGGTTCTTTAGAGAAGAAAGATGTGTTAATGATGCCAATGGCAACCATTATTTCACCCACTTCACCAATATTGTTTTCTTTGTGGTGAAAGACAACAATGCATGGATTTTAGTTTTCTAAAGAAAAGTATCTTTTCTATCCCTCATGAAGAGTGAAATGAGATTGAGAGTCCAACAATGTAGTGGGTGAAATGCTTTGTAGGATTCATAATTGAATAGTAATGTCATAATATTTGGTTGTAATAGTATTTAAAATAAAAGGCTTAGGTAAATGGCCTTTAGTAGTGAAAGGTTCTAGGGCAGAAGCAGATAGATGTTTCTGATGGTCTCATTCTCTTTTCTGTTCTTCTTTGAAAGAATTCTCCCAGTCTTCCTTGAACTCTAGCTTGAAAATAAAGCTACCTCTGGCCAATGAGTGTAAGCAAATTATAGACACTAAAATACAACTGGGAGAGCTGTGATTCCTCCTATCTCTTTTTTTTGCCATGTGGACCTTGAAGTTATATGTTCCAGACAGCATCATTAGAATATGAAAATTAGATACCAGAGTTATGTTAGATTCAAACATGAAAACAGAGATTCACTGTGTTTCTCATCATAGTTTGGATGTCTTTTGGGGTGTTTGGGTGTATGTATGTGTTTTTGTTCTTTTGCCTTTGGTCTACACCCAGTGGTTGTTGGGGCTACTCCTGGCTCTGCACTCAGAAATCACTCCTGACCAGTTCACAGGACTACATGGGATAACAGGGATCAAACCTGGTTGCTGGCATGCAAAGCAAAATGCCTACCTGCTATTATATTGATATAGCCCTAGAGTGTATTGTTATTACAGATGTTTGTTATTTTCAAATGATTGGGCATTTGTCTTACCCACAATATCAAGAGTGACTGCTTTTCTTTCAAGTCAGCTTTCTTTCAAGAAAGACACTGCTACAAAACGTAATTGCAGCCCATTGATTACATTTTCATTAACCAATTGGCTATTATAGCCTTGCCAAAGTTGACTCGTAACATGAACTATATTGGGGTGTTGCGTATTGACTCAGAAAAAGCAAAGTCCTGATGTTAGAAAGAAAGAGGAAGTTGGCAACAGATTATAGAGTGTATGAAGCTAGTACTTAAGTTAGGTGACACTGTGCATGGTCTCTGCTCATTGTCTTTTAGAACTGTCTGTGCACTTCTGAGACTTTAGAAAAGGGGAACTGTTTCTTTTTGAAACTGGCGATTAAGATGTGGCTAGAAGCTTCCAAGATGACATAATGAATGGAGGAGGAGTTGGGTGAAATCAGGGTGTGTGGTAATACCAGCACCTCTGTTGTGGGTGATGGTAGGCATACATGGCTTCCTTGAGGAATGCTTTGGATTCGGTTCAGTCACCCAGTGAGTACCAGTGTTCTGACTGCCTTCTTGTTCATCTCTGTGGGAGATTTTCTGCTAGAATAGTCTGTCATGAGGATGAGCATTTCTCCTAGCTCCTTTGATTTTAGACTGCGTATAATCAAATCTGTCACCGGTACTTTGCCAAAAATGCCATCCTGTACCTAATGCTCTCTCCTTTCTGCCTAAGCCTGTTTTATTAGATAATGTATTCAGGTCCTCAATACCTTAGTCAGGAATGCATGATCCATGATTGTAAAAATAAAATAGTATTTTTGCCTTTTGTTCCTAGTAAATTTTTAGGTAAGCAAACATTAATAAAAATAAGAAAACAAAGCATAATGTGTTAAATAGGTTGCAGAGAGCAGAAGGGGAGTGCTTAACTCATTTATCTTCAACTGGAGTCCAAACTGGTTGGGATAAAAACTGCCAACCATTCAAGGTTAGAACTGCTCCTAACTGTGATGCATTGCTATTTATGGTCAAAGTTTCCTTTTTTTCTTGTTACTTTGAATTGACTTTCTGATATTGCCAAAATAAATTTTATCAATTGTTAATGATCCATTGCTGAAGGTATGACCATATTCAAAACTCCCAGAAGGTGATGTCAAATAGAACAAATTTAAGCCTGACTCCATATACTTGACTTACTGCAGGTATCCTATAGGCATCCCAAGTTCATTTTGTTGCCAATGCCACGACGATAAAACATGACATTGTCTAGGCTATGAGCTACTGACTTTATTGCTTTCCCTTCACTTTTGTTACAGTGGCTCCTGGCACCGGCTTTGTCATCAATCATTTGATTATGTAAGTTGATATTTATTTATATACTCATATATTTTCAAAGCCTTGAGAAAGGGTTATATTCCCATGAGGGGAAAGACACGGTACAAAATCATCTAGGGGGGCCTCTTGTAGCTCTCCACTGCAAGTCTGCATGGATGTGGAAGGCTCCCCTTTCTTCAGGGAGGTAGTGGAGACTGATGAAGTCTTGCACCTCTTTAAATTCCAACTCCCTCTTTCTTCTCTTCTCCTGGATTTCTTCTTTTTATCCTCTGGGCCCAAGAACTCTGAGAGTTTTAAAGATGGAGTCCAGAGGAAATAGGACCAAATTCTCTCTCTGCTGACATAACTCTGAGAATTCTTACCAAGTTCATCATTGGTAGGTGACCATGAAGAGCCCAGGCAGAGAAGGGGACTGAGATGGGCAAGAATCTTTCCAGCGTTGTGGATTACTGTCACTTGATTGCTTCTTGTACAATGAAAATATGACGGACAGCCTCCCGCCATCCAAAGAGATCAGTAGTGGAGCCTGTTGTGTATCTTCCTCTGTAATTCTGGAGGAAAGTTGGACAGCAAAGGAAGTGACTTACCCCACAGGCTACAGGAATGGATTGTCCAGCATCAATGAGGTTGGTGGTGTGGTGATTTAAAGGCCATTTGCAGGAGGGGTAGCATCAGGTTGGTAAGAGAGGAGTGTGTGTGTGTGTGTGTGTGTGTGTGTGTGTGTGTGTGTGTGTGTGTGTGTGTGTGTGTGTGAAGAAAGCAAGTCCATGAAATCCAGTTGCTTTGCTCCTTAGATGGGGGACCTCCTCCTCTACCTCCTGGAACTCTAAGACACCTCCTCCAAGGTTGCTACTCTTCTCCTTCAGTGCTACTCTCAAGGTCCCAAGAAACTTCTCCTGCTGCCACGTTTGTCTTTGGGGAGCAGAAAACTTCCAGAAGCATCTAAGAGTTTCAGAGTCTTGAGAAGGAAGGCTTATTTTACTCACCTCTGTGTTTCATCATTTAGAAATTATGATAAGCCAAAAAGGCTCCTTCACAGGTTCCTTGTAACTCAGAACTATGACTGTAGATTGGAAGAGGGAAAAGAATTATTAGGAATTACTAGTGCTTTCCCAAAAACAGAGTAAGTTCACATAAAATGCATTTTAATGTTATGTCTATAAGAAGGAAGGGAGCTATGTGGAGGCAGGTCTGCTTAGAAAACTTAATGGTCAGAGGAATAAGATGAAGGCAGTTATTATGATGTCTGTAGTTTAAGGTTTGAGAGGTGAAAATCAATAGTAGATATATGTGCTCCCAAGTAAGGCCAGGAAATTTTCTTTTTAAAACTTTTTATTTATTAAAAATGATTGAGTCACAAAGTTATTCATGATCAAGTTCTAGGTGCACAATGTTACAACATTCACCAGTGTCCTATTTCCTACCCACCCAGCCCCCCAACCCTTGGCTGTCCCCCTTAGCGGCACAAAAATAATTTATGTTATTTTGCTTATTGCAACTAA
Source organism: Suncus etruscus (assembly GCF_024139225.1). Lineage (NCBI taxonomy): Eukaryota > Metazoa > Chordata > Mammalia > Eulipotyphla > Soricidae > Suncus > Suncus etruscus. The sequence continues at coordinate 100,507,487 of NC_064859.1, read as the reverse complement.
ATGACTCATAGCATTATCTAAAATTACTTCAGTAAAAGAAAATCAGTGAAAATTATTACATCTCACAATGGGATCATTAAGTCATCATCTGAGAGTTTAGGAAGCAGTTTCTAGCTTAGCCTTCTGTGTTTTTGGTTTTGTTTATTGAATTTGGTTGGCTTCTATGCTCCATTTGCATCTTATTTGGTGGGTTTGGGCTATCACTGTTGGGGCTGGGAAATTTTCTATATAAAAGGAAAAAAGTTACATATAAATATTTAAAGCACCTTACTTATTGAGAAGAGTCTACTTACCAACATTTAAAATCGGAGTCTTAACCTGTAAAATTACCCCAGCTTTCAAAATTCTAGGTAAATCCTTATTTAGTGACAGTATTTGGTCAATTTGGAAGACAACAAAATGTAGTCAATTTTGTGTGAAACTATTTGAATATCTAGAAAATAACTGAGAGGGACAGGAATGATGGTACGGCAGGGGTATTTTCTTGCATAAGGCTGATAAAATACATCCCTGTCATCCTTTCTAGTCCCCTGAGTACAACCAGGATTAAAATTTGAGTGCAGAACCAGGAGTATCCCCTGAACATTGCTTTAGTGTGGCCCAAAATATTTTTTTAAATAAAAGGAAAAGAAAATAACAAAGAAAAACATTAGAAGCTTTCTCATCCCCAAATAATTATTGTGATACAAATCTGAGACCATGAATAATTTTTGAAAAAGATGAAGCTGGTAAGAAAATATGAAGATCAATATCAATGAAACATCCTCAAAAGAGCAAGAGAATAAGGTTAATTGAAACAGAGCAGAAAGTATTATTAATCGGAAGTAACTTGACTCTTTTTTTAGCTCAGCACTGTAATTATTTAAGAATAATGGCCGTATATTTATCTCTTAACTCATGTATCTTCTGCCTCATTAAAATTAACTAAAATTTTCATGCTTAGAATTTTACTCTTCATTGATTACAATAGCACAGAATCTGTGGTATGTTTTCATTCTGCAAATCAGCAGTCTGGATAGATAAAGCATGTCTGGGAATAGTCAGGAAAGTTGCCATCCAAAATTAGAGCTAATGTGTGGGAAATGTTCTTACTGCTCCATCCAACAGCTCTGTACCTTATCTTTCCCTATCAAGAAAATCTTATTTTGTTCAGGATTTTTGAGAGGTACACATACATCCAGAGATAGTAGCCTAGTTCTTGTGTCCTTGGGCTGAATCACTTTAGATTGATCAAGGAAGAATACTCCTGATTGTGGAGTAGAAGAGATGCATGGACTAGTTCTGATCCATAGGTTAGAAACAGGTATGTGCTGAAGAATTCTTGGAAAGAATTCTTCTGTTAAAAATAGACATGTGTGGGAAGAAAAATGTTCTCCATTTCTTTCCTGGCTTCAGATATCACCATATGCAAAGGTGATGTGTGGCAATATGATTGTCATCTTAGGACCATGAGAAAGGACAAATCATCTCAGAGAATAGGACTAGAATATGACCATTTTTTAATATAATTTTTATTTTAATCATAGTGGCTTACATATTGTTCACAGTAATATTCCAGGTACATTTTAACATTGAATCAGGGGAATTCCCATCACCAAATTGTCCTTCCTCCACCTCTGTTCCCATTCTGCCTCCCATATCCTACAACCTCACCCCAGGGGCTGCTAGAATGAGTGGTCCCCTCTGTGTCTAGTTTACTACTTAGTGATATTATAAGTGTTTGGTCTTGGTACCTCCATTACTTCCCCCTCTAATTGGGGGGTGGGACTAGTTATGTGGTTTTGTTTGAGAAAGAGAAAAGTAATAAAATGGGGTAAAATCAACTACGCAGATGTAACTCCACCCTGGATTTAGGTGTGCCTATCTGAGACCCGCCCATTTCTGGGAGGGGTCTTGGGAACTGAATATTAGGTGTTACCTTACCTGCAAGACCCCACCCATTCCTGGGAGGGGTCTTGGAATAGGCAGATAAACCCTTGAGCCAGGGGATTAGGGGTCTGCCCTGCTGGGCTCTCGGGCTTTTGGGTCTTTGTCTCTTTTGGTCTTTGACCAGGATGGAGGTCAAAGGAAGATGGCTGAAAGGAGTTAAGACGCAGAGCTAGCTAGGAATGGCTGTGCTTGAAAGGTTATGATAGAAACCACACATGTGGTGAATAGGGATGAATAGAGCTGATGCTGCCTGATGCCTGCCTGTGAGTGAGTCTTGATTCCGCCGTTCACCTGGGCCTGGGACCTACCGGCTGGATGGGGGTTACAGAGCCACGTGGCCTGGGGTGGCAGAGAGAAAGATCCCTCCATCCTTCACCATCCATCGCCATCCACCACCATCCTTAATAATTTGACACAACACTCCGACAATGGGAAGAGTCCTTCTAGATGCTCTCATCCTCGGTTTGAGAGACGAAGGGGGAAAAAAGGTGAAACACCACAACAGTTCAAAAAGAAGCATCAAATAAAATATCCAGTGAGCACTGCAGCAATAAAGATATGCACCACACAATTGTCATGGTCTTGAGACAAAAAACATGACAGAGTGCAAAAAGAAAGAAGTGAAAAGAAGAAAGAAAAAGTAAATACATAAATAAAAAGTGGACAACTACTTCAATATCCACACCAAAATAAAGAAATCTACAAAAACTTGATAAAAGAAAAAAAAAGATTATTTTGTGCTTTTTGTCTCTTTTTTTTTCCCTCCTGTATAGGCACAGTAAAAATTGGGGTCATTCGAAAAGGGAATCCCCTTGGCCTAAGAGATACAGGGTTTCTCCACCCTTGGAATATATTGTCATGGGATTATCTATAGACTCCTTTCAAGTTCATTTACTCTCCCCTTGGTGCTTTTGTGATGTATGAAAGACTTCTGCTTCGATCTGGATGATAAAATCAGACCTCTATATCTAGAGATCTCAGTCTCTGCACAGGTCAAGGAGTGGAACGTACGATGAAGTCTTTCTTTGTGATTTTAGAAGTTCTGTTTCTTCAGTGTCATTTTAATCTGTCTTCTGTGGTTGGTGGTCTTGGCCCTTACGCTGAACCTCGGATGGAGCCTGGGATATCGTCTTTCGTTATGTTTCCAGAAGACCCATTCAGTTGCAATTGCCTCAGTCAGGTCTCTAGAATGAGAGATCATGGTTGTTGTGCAGGTCGTAAAACAAACTCTAGACTAGGACTTTCTTGTTGGTCCCAGAATACATACTGTTGGGTCTATCAGCCAGTCATCTGTAGATCACATTCTTGGCTTTTGCACAGACCAAAGTGTGACAAGTCTTCTGATTTTGTCTTATCGTTAGTTGGTGAGGTAGGATAACTTGTTCTTAGGTCCATTTGTTCCCAATTTCCTCGTTGTCAGGATATAATATTAGAGCTGGCACATGTTGGTGTTTGAGCAGTTTCAGGATGTCCCAGATGGGATTTGGTTCCTGTAGCTGTTGTGAAGAATTGCGTTATTTCTATGTCTGGGATTCAGGGTTCAAGGCTGGACAGTCGGTGTCTAATCTCCTAGAGTCTAAGATGGGTCCACATGACATATTTTCAAGGTGGGAGATTCCCCTGTACTGTAAATAAGTATGAGTTCCTATCCCTAGTAGATAAGAGCTTGTTTATATACGTGAGATTTCCCCCCTTTTTTTAGTGTCCCTTTGCAGGAAGAAATGGTGCTTCATTATATTTCTGGTGCATTTGGGGGTGGAAAGAGAACAGAGAAACAAGTCACACACCCAAAAAAAGATAAAAATCGAAATAAAAATATATTTGCTTACATATGTATAAAGAAGAATGATTTAAAAAAATGAAATAAAAAAGTAATAAACGGAGCAAAGTGATGCAGGAGACTACTTTATATTTAGGGAAAAACAGGTAAAGAAGTAGTGTTATGCAGGTCTTATACTTATGATGGAAGTATAAGTTTCTCCATTGTATTTTGTGATTTTCTTGTGGGGTGTGGGTTCCCAGGCGCCTTTTCATCACACACCCTGCCCTTCGTGAGATTGGTAAAAGATTTGCGGCAGGGAGGTCTTGGGTAGAGTTCTTGCATTGGGAGTCCTTTTAGGGCTAAGTCCGGTATCCAGCAACAAAATAAGATTTTCTTGATAGGGAAAGACAAGGTACAGGAAGAGTTTGTAGGGAGGACCACATAGCATGAGTCAGCAGGGGTGTGGGTTGTCTTTTCCTGCTGGGGACAAGGTATGGGTTTGAGTGGGTGTCCCTTCTCTTGGGTGCTGGGTACTGGTTCATTGGGGTAGGAGGTCAGTCTTGATGCCTAATAGATTAAGAACTGAGGATGAAGAGTTTTAATAAAGTGGAAAACCTGGATGGGATTGAGGGGTGAAGGAATAGTTGGGTTCCTAGATGGGGGAAAGGGGAAAGTATATGGAAGGGGCAGAAAAGAAGAAACGAGAAAATAAGATTAAATAGAAAAAGAAAAAAGAGAAAAAAAAACTTAAAAAGTTAAAAAAAAAAGCAGTTAATAGAATGTCAGCTTTGGTCAATTCATGACAGGAATTAACTATTATTTTTGTTAGAATTTTCACTGGTTACTCTTCTGTGATTTGTGACTAGCCAGTCAAGCTCCTTGGCAGTCCCTATCTAAGGAAAAAAAGCAATTGCTAAAAGCAAAGTAAATGCCCTCTTCTGGCTTGATCAACTCTGTTCTACCAAATGGCTCTTGAGTTCCCTTTCTCCTTAATCACGGCAGAAGATTAAAAAACAAAGGAAGATTTCAAGATAGCTGTTCATTGGACAACTTGCAGAATCTAAAGATGGGTATTATGGAAAACTGTGTATATTGGGATAAATTATCTCTTGGATATTCTGGATAATCCTAAAAATTGAGTGAGAGAGGAGAATATGTGAAGAGAGCTTCTGGAGAATTAGTGGAAAAAAGTACATTTATAAAAAATGGAAGAATCTTTCCTCACCTGTAGTTTTGTTTCCAAGGTTTTCAGTTACTGTCAACCTTGCTCTTAAACTATTATGAACAATAAGCTATTTTGGAAGAGGGGCTGGAACAGTGGCACAGCAGTAGGGCATTTGCCTTGCACTAAGATGACCTAGGATGGACCATGGTTCAATCCCCTGGCATCATATGGTCCCCTGAGCCAGGAGTGATTTCTGATTGCATAGCCAGAAGTAACCCCTGAACGTCACTGGTGTGGCCCAAAAAGCAAAAAGTAAAAAAAAAAAAAGGATATTTTGGAAGAACCCACAGTGATAAAATTTTTCTATCAGTGATCACTAGAATTGTTTTATTTTATGTTAGATATTATTGTGACTCTCTTAACTGAGCCTAATTTACAAATTAAATTTGATCGTGGCCATGCTAATATAGGAAAACAGTAGTAGGTGGGACTTTTAGACTATCTACAGTTTTAAGCATCCGTGGGGGAATCTTGAAATTGACTGAAAATAAAGGCGCTCAAAGTCAACAAATTGTGGAGTTTCTGGAGCTGCATCCTCATTCTCACTCTGGCATTGATGCCAATGTAAATAAACAGGGAGTTGAATGGAATAAGAAGGGTGATTTAGAAACTGTTATTTCTGTTTCCTGTAGGCTTCTGAGACCTCTTCCCTCTCGTAAATTCTTGAAATAATGTTGCACCAAACAGAATATTAAGTTTGAGAAGCTTCTATTATGAAGCTTGCTGTGAGGAAGGCAATGGTGTCAGGAAGTATGAATTGGGACATCATCTTCTTTGCCCTCAAGGCTGGAGAGGAACAAGGGGGACATGGCAGTTGGACTGAACAACTCTCCCTAGCTGAGATGCTATCCAATCATTTTAGTACCATGCTACAAAATTCAGATATTACCAACCACCTAAGCTATCCTGAGATTGTATCAGAGGCTCTTGGAGTTCTAGTGACTTTCTGGCTCACTACATTTATGTGGGGGTCCAAGAAACTAACCTTTTCAGCAAGCATCTTCATCACTTCTTATATAGATGACCTTGGAATGACAAAAAACAAACAAACAAATAGAACACGCATTGAGTCCCAATTCCCGGGATTTGAGGCAATTGTATGTGTATTTTTGGGCAGGGTGGTGTATGGGAATTGAAAAACTTGAATTGAAAATAAAATTGAAGACAAAAACTGAAATTACAAAACTTTAAAAATAAAACAGTCCTGTACCAATATTCTGGAATTAGAACTTTGTCTTAGAAAATTATCAAAAGGAACTTGTGAGGCCAGAGTGGTAGCACAGTGGTCGGACTTTTGCCTTGCACGCAGCTGCCCTAGGACGAAGGCAGGTTTGATTCCAGGCATCCCATATGGTTCAGAGTCTGCCAGGAGCGATTTCTGAATGCAGAGCCAGGAGTAACCCTTTTGTGCCATTGGGTGTGGCTCAGAAACCTAAATAAATGAATGAATAAATAGAAGAAGGAACATGTGTCTCTTGGGAAAATCGATGCTACTGAAATACATGTCAGGATCAACTAAGTTCCCCTGATTAACCTCAGATACTCATTCAAAGGGATACCTCTCTTTGAAATGAATGAGAACTCTGTGAGAATGTATAATAAGCCTGATAAATAAGGAATACATGAGTACATTTTTTTCACGAATAGAAATTTATGAACAATTGGTTTAGAGACAGTAGAATTTAAGTTGCACAGAGAAGGGAGAGCTCTGCTCCCTTGGATAGATTTTCTTCATGAAGCACCGAGACCGGAGATAGTATGCTGATTGGCCCTCAGTACATTCCTTAGAGAGAAGGAATGAGCAGAGAGAACCTTCTGGTCTGAAAATTCAAGACAACTTGGCTGCACAAGAAGCTTTCTCCTACCACTTCATTACACAAGTGACAGAACAAGTTGAATGATACTCAGAAGAGAGCTTTCTAATGTGTGCTTTTGAAAAGAAATAGATTTTCTGGAAGTTACACATTGTCTCTAAAAAAGAGTGGAAAAAGAAAAACAAACCAAGCAGATGAAAAAAAAATGTTCACTTCAAAAATTTATGAACCTGTTGACTCATCTGAAGACCTGAAGAGAAGCATATATTCATGCCCCAGAGCATTTATCCTGACCACTGAAAACAGACAAAGTATGGGGCAGTCCAACAAAACAAATTAGATTTGGGTTGAATAAATAATCGGCTCATTATAGCCTCTCTTCACAGCCAGACTACTGAGCTCAAATCTGGGTTCTGGTCTTCTCCCAAGATGCCCCTCTATAAGTCCAATGGGTCTCTGACTCAGTTTCTTGTGGTTCAGATCTGAATGTCCAACATACAAAACTTGGTTACTGTGAGTAATGAATAAGGGTCTGTGTATAAAGTCCTTCCCTGGTATAACAGGTTTTAATGGTGTTCTCATTCTAGCCCTTATCTTTATGAATCATGCCAACTGCCCTCACCTATTTCAGCAAGCATGCTTAAATTCCAGTTCTTCCATAGATACTACATGTTGCCAAGTAGAAAGAGAATTGATCTAAAGATGATAAACCTCGGTTTTAGAAAGTAAACACTTAATAAAAAACATTTAGAAAAATTAATTTGCACCCAAATTTTAGTAGACTTCTTTACAATTTTTCTATTGACAATTTTTTAATTGATGGAGACTAGTTTACAGTACTGTTAATAGAGGTTTCTCATGCACAGTATTTCAACAATACATACTTTACTAGTGTTTTTAAATCTTTCCCATACTTCCCCAGCATTGCCATTGCTTTTATTAGAAGTTTCAAGATTCTGAAATCTGCCTCCACATTTGAATCTCCTGGGGTTACTTGACTGGAGAGTTCTGGGTCACTTGAGGTACAGGGAACAGCTACCCTGAGGACACAGTATTCAGGGAGGTGGAATAATTTTCAAGAATTCCACAAGAAATTCTTAAATGAAACAGTTTGAGGAGCTAATTGGTCTATATTCTGGAATCTTTATTCCTTCTCTTTTCATGGAAGATAATTAGTCTTCATTTGATGTTTATATTTCTCACTACTCCTCAACTCCTCCACAACTCTAACCTCTACTCATATTTCTTTTTTTTTTTTTCTCTACTCATATTTCTTAGTGCCTCATTCTTTCATGAGTCTGTCAGATGCTCTTCAGAATTGATTTTATTTGTTTGGTGGAACTCAAGTTTACTTTTTTTTTTTTTTTTTTTTTTTGCCTCACCCAGTGGCACTCAGAGGTTACTCCTGGCTCTGCACTAAGAAATTGCTCCTGGCAGACTCAGGAGATCATATGGAATGCTGAGGATTGAACTTGAGTTGGTTGCATGCAAGGCAAACACCCTACTACTGTACTATTGCTCTGGCCCCAAGTTTACACTTTTTATATTCTTTTTTATTTTTCTTTTGGTTTTTGAGCCACACCTGGTAATGCTCAGGGGTCACTCCTGGCTATGCATTCAGAAATCGCTCTTAGCTTAGGGGACCATATGGGATGCAGGGGGATCAAACCATGGTTTGTTGTAGGCTAGAGCACACAAGGCTTATGCTCTGCATCACCCACTTTGGCCACCTCTTTTTTATATTCTTAATTTATAATCTGGAGAAATTTCCAGTTTGAAGTCTTAACTTTTGTTTCATGAACAGCGAAAAGGTGATATCTCTACTCTGAATCAAATGGTACTTTTTCTTTTTAATTTGAGGTATAATTCACTTAACATGAAACTCATTCCACTGAAGTTCAAAATTAACTGATATATTTTAATTTTTAAACTTTGGAGTTATTACTAATTCTTGTTGTATTCATTATTAATTATATAGTTCTTGATGGTGCATGGATGGTGAGTCCTTTCTCGGCTGGCGCCTGCAGCCCCTATGGCCTGGCGGATCTGTAGGTATCAGGGTGATGGCAAGAAAAGGCCCAGAGCAGTCAGATGAAGGTTTAGGAGACATCCAGCTTTATGAAGGCCTAACCGCCATGTACATATTTCACATGGCTTCTAAACTAACTAGCCTCTCTGCACCCAACCCGTGTCGCTTCTTTATCTGTTGCATCTTCTTTCCTACTGCTTCTGTCTGTCCCTACCCCCAGACAATCTCTTAAATTACAAACCACAGGGCCGGGTAGGTGGCACTGGAGGTAGGGTGTCTGCCTTGCAAGCGCTAGCCAAGGAAGGACCGCGGTTCGATCCCCCGGCGTCCCATATGGTCCCCCCAAGCCAGGGGCGATTTCTGAGCACATAGCCAGGAGTAACCCCTGAGTGTCAAACGGGTGTGGCCCAAAAACCAAAAAAAAAAATTACAAACCACAGACCCCTTCCAGCAATGGGGGTCTCCCTTTCCAGGTGAGATAGGCAAGAAGTTGGGGGAAAGGTAAGAATTCTGTTCAAGGATCATTCCCGGCTGAAAAACATAGGTAGTGCTGGAGACAAAAACTGGATTATTTGTCATATCAAAGGCAAGCAATTTAACCCTGTACTGAATTTTACATCAGTACATTTTTTAATATAATTTTAATTTTGATCATAGCGGCTTACATATTGTTGACAATAATATTTTAGGTACATATTTACATAAATTCAGGGGGATTCCCATCACCGATTTGTCCTCCCTACACCTCCGTTTTCGTCCTACCTCCCATATCCTCCTCCCTCACCCCTGGGGCTGCTAGAATATGTGGTCCCCTCTGTACCTAGCTTACTACTTAGTAGTCTTGGTCTTGGTGCCTCCCCTATTTCCCCCTCTAACTGGGAGGCAGGACTAGATAGTTCAAGCTATGTGGTTTTGTTTGAAGAAGAGAAAAGTAATAAACTGGGGTAAAAGTCTAATACGCCAAAAAATGGGCGGAATCCTTCTAGAGGCTCTCATCATCGGTTTGAGAGACAAAGGAGAAAAAGAAGGAGAAACACCTCAACAGTACAAAAAGAAGTGTCAAATATCCAGTGACCACTCCAACAATAATGATAAGCACCACAAAAAAAGCCATGGTCTTGAGATAAAAAACATGGCAGAGCACAGAAAGAAAGAAAAGAAGAAAAAAAATAAATATAAATGGGGACAACAACGTCAATAACCACACCAAAACAGAAAAATCGACAAAATGTAGATAGGTAAATAAAAATAAAAAAATAGTAATAAAAAATGAAGATAAAAATATATAAAAAATAAAAAATGTTTTGTGCTTTTTGCCTTTTTTTCCCCCTCCTGCACTGCACAGTAAATATTCGGGTCATTCTTAAAGGAATTCACTTGGCCTATATGGGGTTTCTCCACCCTTGGAGTATATTATCATGGGATTAACTATAGACTCCGTTCAGTTCATTTACTCTACCGGTGGTGCTTTCGTGGTGTTTGGAAGACTTCTGCTCCATCCTGGATGATAAAATCAGACCTCTGTATCTAGAGATCTCAGTATCTGCACAGGTCCCAGAGTGGGACTTATGATGAAGTGTTTCTTTGTGGTTCTAGAAGTTCTGTTCCCTCAGTGTCATTTTAATCCATCTTCTATGGCTGGTCTTTGCACTGATTCTAGGATGGAACCTAGGATAGCGTCTTTCATTGTGTTTCCAGAAGCCCCATTCCGTTGCAATTGTCTTTGCCAGACCTTTGGAACTGGGGATCATGGTTGTTGTGCAGGTCTTAGTTCAAACCCTAGACTAGGGCTTTTTTTATTGGTCCCAAAATATATACAGTCCGGCCATGTTTCTAGCAGCCAGTCATCTGTAAATCACGATCTTGGCTTTTGGACCTACCAAAGGGTGACAAGTCTTCTGATTTTGTCTTATCGTTAGTTGGTGAGATAGGATAACCTGCTCTTAGGTCAAGTTGCTCCCATTTTCCTCGTTATCAGGATATCATATTAGAGCTGGCACTTGTTGGTGGCCCAGCAGTATTAAGGATGTCCCGGATGAGATTCGTTTCCTGTAGTTGTTGTGAAGAACTGTGTCAATTCTATGTCTGGGATCCAAGGTTCAAGGCTGGACGGATGGTGTCTAATCACCTGGGGTCTAAGTTGGATCCGCGTGACATATTTTCAAGGTGGGAGATACCCCTGTATTGTAAACAAGTATGAGTTCTTATCTGTAGTAACTAAGAGCTCTTTTTTATATGTAAGATTTCCCCTTTTTTAGTGTGCCTTTGCAGGGATAAATGCTGCCACATTATATTGTCGGTGCAAGAAGAAAACAGAAACAGGTCACACACCCAAAAAAGATAAAAATAGGAATAAAAATATATGTGCTCACATTACATCAGCACATTTTAAAAACCGGTAACATTATTTAATTCTGAAACAATTTTATCACCCCTACAAGAAATTTTATATATAATAAATGACCGCGTATTCTTTTATCTTCTAACACCCAGTGTCTAACTTTTTGTCTATGCTAGCTATTTCATATAAATGAAATCATATTATATGTGTCACTCTTTGCTTCTCTCTTACTCAGCATAATACTTGAAAATATTGCTGGGATCACTCAGTTATCATCATAATCAGAATTTCATTTGCTTCAGTGAATAAATAATGGCTATTTTTTGTGTATTCTTTCGTGTTCTTCTATACGTACACATCTAGAGTATCTCTACTTTCTCTATTTTGAATAATGTTATAAATATTTTATAAAAGTTCTTGACACATTTTTTTATTCCTTTGAGTCTATACTTAAGTAGAACCGCTGGATCATATAGTAACTTCATTTAACTTTGTGAAGAATTTCCAAATTATTTTCTAGAGCAGACATATCGTTTCAGAATTCTCTAATCATTGCATTAGGGCTAAAATTTTCCCCACATCCTGATATGTGAATGTGTCACACATTTACTATGTGTGATTTAGGAAAAAAAATTAGGAGCTCTAGGGAAGAATAGAAATACCTTGTATTTCTTCAAGCATTGTACCTTGGGTATTTATCTAAAGAATATAAAAAAGTAGCTACTCATTTGAAAAAAAATCTATGTCAATTTATGTTTATCACATCATTATGCGCAATGCCAAGACATGGAAACCATCTATGTGCTTATCCATGAACTTTAAATAAAATTGTGGAATGCACTCAATGGAATAATTAAATTATATTTTATAATATCAATAATATTATCTGATAAAAATCATTTAAATATGTGTGCATATTCTGTGACTGATCATAGTCTTTTCCTGGTGAGTAAAAATTATCTGTTTTATGTAGGGCATGTATTTCCCCAGTATTTTATTTTATTCATCTAGAATTGAAGCCCTACAGACACTTAGACTAATGACTCTATTTTATTTAACACTTATGTCTCTACTTCATTCCCTGGTTTACCCTTCCGGAAACTTGGCTTATCTTTGAAAATCGAATATTTGCTCTGTTCTCTCAGTAAATCCTCCCCTAACCTCTAATCTCTTTGTCAGTTATCTGCTATTTTAACAATATAGTGAGAACAAGTTTCATGATCATTGAAATCCACCAAAGACGGGTTATTGTTTGATATGCTACAAACATATTCATTAGTGGAGATCATTTAGAGTTCTCATCTCATAAATCCACTTGTGTGTAGATTAAAGAAAATTTAAAGCTCTACATTTCTCATAGCTCATTTTATGAGGTTTGAGTCAATTAATATGTTCTATATATAGGATTCTACTTTTATCTGTGGTTTCATTAAATGTTGACAACTCGGTGATAATTTATAATATGGCAAATTATTTTTCTTTAGTTAATGAAAATTTAATATAACATAGTAACATTCCATCAGAGTTAAATTAATGTGTCTTGTGGGAAGACCACTTTGTTGAAAGTTACAGGAAATAGATTCTAATTCTTCGATTCATCAATTCCTCACAAATCATTTATGGAGAGTACCTACTATGTGTCAAGCACTCCTTCTTCAAAAAGCTAGAAGCAGTCAGTGACCTAAATTGTTGAAAGTTTCTGGTTTCAGAGAGCAATAAACATGGCAAGAAATGTGAAGATTATAATATGTAAAACTCTACAAAGAAATATGTGAAGTAAATGTCAGAACTTTGGAAACTAATTTTTATCTTGAGATGCAGTTTCTTTACATATCAAATGAGAATGTTGAACTTTGAGTTTTCACACCATAAGTCAATGTTGTGTTTTTAAATTTTATTTTTTTAATCATATATGAAAAATCATTCCTGAGTCTGAATGTTACATAAGTGTACATAAAGTTTAAAGAAGTATCGCTTGTTCAGAAGTGTCTTGAAGAACAAAAACGTTCTTGCATTAAATTGTAGATCATAGGAGACTATCAGATATAAGTAACTTTTATTTTTCCTAAAAATTTCTTTTTTTAAAAATTATTTTTTTTTGTTTTTGGGCCACACCCGTTTGACGCTCAGGGGTTACTCCTGGCTATGTGCTCAGAAGTCGCTCCTGGCTTGGGGGACCATATGGGACACCGGGGGATCGAACCGCGGTCCGTCCAAGGCTAGCGCAGGCAAGGCAGTCACCTTACCTTTAGCGCCACTGCCCGGCCCCCTTTTAAAAATTATTATTTTTTTATACTTTATTTAAACACCTTGATTACATACATGATTGTGTTTGGGTTTCAGTCATGTAAAGAACACCACCCATCACCAGTGCAACATTACCATCACCAATGTCCCAAATTTTAGACTAGATTCTAGCTCAAATAGAATAATACATACATGGAAAATGGAGACTATAAGTTTGATACCTGGCTCTGCTTAGCCCCTGAACACCTGACCACCCACAAATGACCCCAGGTAATCCAATATTAGTTTTATCTTTTTGAGTATTTAATGGAGAATGCTCCTTTTCACTTAAGCCCATTATGTTATCAATGGCAAACTTCCATCTTTTATGAGAGCTGAGTAATATTTCATTATGTACACGATCCACATCTTCTTTATTCATACACCTGTTTTAGACACCTGGGTTGTTTCCACATGTTGCCTATTGTAAATAGTGCTGCAGTGAATGTAGGTGTGTATATCTTTTCAGGTTAGTAATTTTGTGTTTTCTAAATAAATGCCTACAAGTCAAGTTGTAGAATGTCATACGGTCAATCAATTTTTAATATTTTGACAACTCCCTGTGATCTGTTTCAAAAAGGCTCCAACCAATTTGCTTTTCCAACAAGGGTCATTTTTCCCACCACATAATCACAAGAACCTTTGACCTTTTTTGATACAAGACAATTCTTACTGATGTGAGGTGGTATCTCATTGTTAATTTTATTTGCAATTCCTCATAATCAATGATAATGAATATTTTATTCACGTATCCATTAGCTATCTGCTTATATTATTTAAAAAACTAACTCTTCTCTTTTTTTTTTGATGGTAGTTATTTTATGTTTTGTTGAGGTCGTGAGTTCCTGTATACCTTGGGTTTTAACCCTTTGTCAGAAGTATAGTGTGTGCATATTTTCCTCCATTAGTAGGACTTAATTTTATCTTAGTGGTAATTACTTTTCTATGTAGAAAAACTTTAGTTCAATGTGACTTTGTTTATTTTTTACCTTACCATTGGAATTCATTCCCTGAATATATTATGAGAACCTATATTATGCAATTTTTGTCTACATATTCATCAATGTATTTTACTGTTTCTGGTGAAACATTCAAATATTTAATTCATTTTGAGTGAAATTTTGTGTGATTTCAGAGAGCTAGCTATTCAATTTTATTTTATTTGCATGTGGCTATCAATTTTCCCTAAGCCTTTTATTGAAAGGCCTGTCTTTATGCATTTTTATGCCTTTACACTTTTGTTGTAAATTAACTGTTAATTTGAGAATTTAATTCTGCAATTTTAATTGATCCATGTTTATTTCTCTATATAAGCTACTTTTAAAAAATTCTCTGTAGCTTTGCAGTACAGTTAAAAGTAAGAATGTGTGATTCCTCTTTTCTTCTTATCTTTCAAGATTCCTTCAGCTAGTGAGGTGTTTGATGGACCCATTCAATTTAAGCAAACTGTTCATTCTATTTCCTTGAAGAATAGCATTGAAAGCGGAAGATTGTATAGAATTTATATAACACTTTGGGTAAGATAATCCAAACTAGATATTTAGACAAAATGTTTAATTTATAAATAAAACTTTAACATTTCAAGAAGTGCTATAAAAAGTTTATTATCATAGAAAACTAGAGTAGGAAGAAAGGGGGAGAGAGGTTTGTTTGATATTTACCAAGTGCTTTCTGAGAAAGTAATATTTTATTTTTAGTTTTTGGGCCACACCGGTGATGCTCAGTGGTTACTCTTGGCTATGCACTCATAAATTGCTCCTAGCTTGAGGGACTATATGGGATACCAGGAAATTGAAACGCAGTCCATCCTAGGTCAGCTGTGTGCAAGGCAAACACCCTACCACTGGGCCACCGCTCTCGCACCAGAGGAAGTAAAATTAAGAATGCCAGATTAGGGCTGGTTCAATAGCACAGACGATAGGGCATTTGACTTGGCATGGAGCAGCTCAGGTTTGATCCCTGGCATTTCATACAGTTCTCTAGGCAAAACTAGGGGTGATTCTTGAGTGCAGTGACAGGAGTAATTCCTGAGCATGACTGGGTGTGACCCTCAAACAAGCAAACAAAAACACAGGATGACTAATTATATGAGAATTGCTGATAAGTGACAAAAGTAGTGTAAGGATCAAAAAATAATTGTGATATACTTTGTAGATCACATATACACATGGTTATCACATAAAATGTATTACTTATATAAAATTAAAATTTAACTGAGCATGTTACATTTTTTGTGGTCTGACAACCATATCTTGGAGTCAAGACTTGAAAATAGTGAGACAGTTGAATTTATTTTGGATTTTGAGGGTTGAATTTCAAAATAGAATAAAGTACAAGTGTAGACTCTTGTGGTGGAGATGGAATGGACTTTCAGGAAAAGACAGAAGAGGTGATATCCAGTAGAACTGAGAGAGGAGATGTATTGGAGGTCGAGGCAGAAATCATACCCTTGAGGTCCATTGAGTTTCCTTACCTTTCAGTCACCATTTCAAAGACTGGTTCCTGCCCATAAGTATAGAAAGGTTAACATTTACTGGTCTACTACCTTGGCTGTAATTGCTGGATGAGCTAGCATGGGTGGATGCCTGCCTAGATATGTAAAAAGATTGAACAATGCAGCATTAAATCACAGAAAATAATTTGGACTTCACCTGTTGGAAGGTCTTATAAAATTTTGTGTGAGAAATTATAAGATCACATTTAAATTTGAAGAGACCACTCTGGAGCTTGAGTGATAGCGCAGTGGGTAGGGCATTTGCCTTGCACAAAACTGAGCTGGATTCAATCCCCAGCATCTCATATGGTCCTTTGAGCACTATCTGGAGTGATGGTCCCTGAATAACACCAGAAGTGATCCCTGATCACAGAGACAGGAGTAAGTCCTGAGCATCACAAAAAGAAAAGTTAGACATAAGACTGAAAGAAAGAAGGGGAAAAAAAAAAGGACGGAAGCAAGGAAGGAAGAAAAGAAAGAACTTTGGCTTCTCTATGAGTAGATTAAGGAAGACCATGAGATAAAGCAGGAAGATTTGTTGGGTAAATGAGAACAACCATAATGTCACTGATGGTTTTAAATATTGTGTTGGAAGCAGAACTGGTAGACAGGGTCTGAAGTGGGATAATATTTTATCTGTCTGTCTGTCTGTCTGTGTGTCTATCTATCTATCTATCTATCTATCTATCTATCTATCTATCTATCTATCTATCTATCTATCTATCTATCTATCTATCTATCTATCTGTTATCTATCTGTCTATCTCTATCTCTATATCATCTATCTATCTATCTATCATCTATCTATCTCTCTCTCTATCTCTATCTATCTATCTATCTCTCTCTCTATCTATCTATCTATCTATCTATCTATCTATCTATCTCTCTCTCTCTCTATCTATCTATCTATCTATCTATCTATCTATCTATCTATCTATCTATCTATCTATCTATCTATCTATCATCTACTTTTGTTTGAAGCCACAACTGGCAGTGCTTTTGTGCTAACCCCAGCTCTGTGCTTGGGGAAGCTGTTGGAGGACTGTATATTTTGTGAATTCTGAGGATTCAAACCCTGAATTGTGTAATGTTTTAAAAGAACTACAGGAATTTCTGGTGAATTGTTAGTAAGTATACGAAGAGGAGTCAGGAATATTTTCTTCCTCTTTGAATCAAAGAATCAAAGAATAACTGCTTCTCTTCTTGATGACAAGGAAATTAAATTTCTTTAAGCAATTGTCACACACATACTATTTTGATCATTTCTTGATAGGATAAATAAATTGTTCTTGTTCTACTGTATATTATCAACTTCATGTGCTATGTTAGACGACATTACAAGTTCATTGTATCTATCATAACAAACCTACTATATTGGTACTGTTATATGTATTGTATTGGAGATGAGATATAGGTATTATTAGAATATTATTAAATAATTATAATAGAAGTGAGGAGAATTTTGCTCAGAGTGATCAAATAGGTGCTCCAGTCACACAAGAAGGAAATAAAAAAAAAATGACTTTATCTAAGACAGCTAGATGGACTCTGAATACTTATGGATTAAATATTTTCAAAATTTTTGCAAAAATCAAGAAATGTAAGACAAAACAATGTTCTGGGCATTTTGAGCATGAAGAATATGCACTCAGCTTTTATTCTTCTATTTATGGATTTAAAATATTTAGCATTCTGATTAGAGAGGTAGAGAACAAGTAATAAAAATACAATAAGTGCCAAAAATCAGATGCTAAATAAAAGTTAGTTCTTTATTCTTAGAAAGATTTAAACAAAGTCATTTTTTTCAGATTTGTTTATAATGCAATTTTATCAAAAGCCACAATATACTTACGTGTAGTTATTAATATAATTCAATAAATAAGAAACCAGACATGTTTATCAAGAATAACTGGAGAAGGCATAAACAGAAGACACAGGGGACAAAGTGAAAGTAATCAGAGAAGCAGAGGAAATCATCAAAGATTTCTTATTTCCCCAAATTGATTATAGAAAGATTTGTAAGTGAAGAGCTCACTGGGTAAAGTAAGGTGAAGAACAAGAAAGCATTCTCTTTGTGTGTGTGTGTGTGTGTGTGTGTGTGTGTGTGTGTGTGTGTGTGTGTGTAAGTTTGAAGACTAGCTTTCGACTGTAGTATGACTTTTATCAGTTTGAAGAATCCCTGAGACACTCACAAAGTTGTACATAAATGAAAGGAAGATTTTCCCTCTATTGTCCTAAATTGAAAATGCATTTTTCACCTATGAAAATGGGTGCTGGGCTTTGGGCTTTGATAGTATTAAATGTGGTAAGTTTTTATACTAAGTTTTCTTGATTGGAAAACATATGTTTTAGTTTAACTACGGTAAATTTTTTAACTTTGGGGGAGGGTGTAGTGATAGCACATCTAGTGGTGCTCAGGGATTATTCTTGGGGATTAGGAGAGATCTCTGAAGATCCTCAGGAGATCCATATGAGGTGCAGACATTGAAGGAGGATCAGTGCTACCTCCTGTACCACCATCTCTCTGGCTCCTCTGGATAACTTTTATCATCTTTTCTTCACCTACTGATTCTGGGAAACCTCACTGCCTTTGACATCCTTGTCAATATTTGGTACAGTTTCAGTAACCAGCTTGAATTCCTTTCATTTGATTTCCTGAACCAATACTTTTTGTTTTCTATTTCTGAGCAAGATAACGAAAATATTAACTGAATGGGAGCATCATTTATTCTGCTCTTATTCTTGGAATAAACAATTCCATGTTTGATTCATTATCAAACACACATTGCTAGATTTTATGCTTTGCATATTGGATTTCAAAGACTGTTTCTCAGGTTTAATCATCTTTTCTGCTCCATATTGAGTCACAAAATAGGTTTGTAAAGGTTTCCAGAAACATCATCATTTTGTTCTCTGAAGCAATTAGAGCTTGTATAATTTTCTCTGTGATTTTGACACGTAGCTAGTACCTATAATTTATCCAGTGTTATTTCCCTTACATACATTTTTATTAACAATATATATTTTTATCTTAGATACTTTTATTTTGGCTGACCAATTTACCTAAATTTAGAGATGAAATGATGTTTAGATTTGCTTTTATTTCTCATTCAATGAAAAATTATAGTTGGGGAGATTATTCTTTTTATCTTTAATGTCTACAAATATTATAGAAGCACCAATAGAATGATGTATTTCCTTAAATAAAAGAAATAATTTATTATTATGTTTTAAGTCTTTCTTTTTTAAAGGTATTTTTCCCCCATCCTTTGGTATTTGGGCCAAACGCAGCAGTGCTCAGGATTATTCCTGACTCTGTGTTTCTTCTGTGTTTAGGGATCACTCATGGCGGGGCTTGAAGAATTATATGGGCTTCTGGTAACCCAGGATTGAGCATTCAAGGAAAGTGTACTGTCTAGCCAGCCTCTTCCTCATTTTGGTCCACCTCTTCACAGCATGCTAGTTCATAATTCATTCACATGTGATGTGTGGAAAGCTTGCATACTATTTTGTATCTCTAGGAAGTGATCTTTATAGAGATGATTGTCTCCTTTTTTTTTTACATATTTCATTTTTAAAATGTATATTTTATTTTGTATTATTTTACTCTTTTTTAATATATAAAAAAAACCTTCACCAGTGC
Source organism: Suncus etruscus (assembly GCF_024139225.1). NCBI lineage: Eukaryota > Metazoa > Chordata > Mammalia > Eulipotyphla > Soricidae > Suncus > Suncus etruscus. Next base: position 100,487,965 of record NC_064859.1, on the reverse strand, counting down.
AACATTCCCACCAATATCCCAAGTGTCCCTCCTTCCCTGATTGTCTCCAGAGCATCAGGTCTTCATAAATAAAAAAAGAAGCTTTATAAAAAGATACTGAAGGATAACTTTTGCTCTCTATACCCTTGTTTCTATGCAAAGAAACAAGAACTTGGCTATCTGCAAACCAGGAAGAGGGTCTGCTCTAGATCCCCCATTAGCCCCCTTATCTCTGATTTCCCAGATTCTCAAGGTTTGAAAAGTAGAAGCTTCTTTGAGAATTCTTGTCGGTTCAGTCTTACCATTTTAGCTTTTTTGAGGCTTTAAGTCCCTTTTGTTCTGTCCCCATGTCTTCGCAACTGGAGACCAAAATTAACCTAAAAATCTCTATTTACTTCCAGGTTTATGATGACACCTGTAGGTCATTTCTAAATCTTTATTTCTATCAAAATGTCCTGTCTTGAGATTTCATGTTACTATATTTTTCAAGGCCCAGAGTACTAACCAAGATACTATAAAAACTTATTCATATTAGCAAATATTTCAACATTTCTTCTTGAATATTAACTACTCAGGCTCAGCATCATCAAGGGCCCTTTGCTGCTTTATAAAAGATTTGTTAAGGATCAAATCTATAATAATTCTATTCAATTTGATTTGTATTCTTTTTATTCCTCATCAGTTAAGTTGCTTTTACTCGATTTCCTTGGTTTCTATTATCCAGAAATCTGAACAAGGCAGTAATTATCCAGAAATCTGAACAAGGTCCCTTCACAGCAATGTTATTAAGAGCTCAGTAAATGCAGGGCATGACCCGTGCTTGCAGGTGTTTGGCTGTAACTAGGACCTCTGGACCTCTGGGGGGACCGTTCCGAAGCATGACTTCAACTCCAGAGTTTTCCCATGGGATTAGCTGCAGCTTGCTGGAAGCTCTTCCTGCCATTGACTCATTGCTTAACTTCCTCTCAGTTTTTTCTCCTTCTCCTTCCATTGGCTCACCACCTCCCCCTTGGACACGGCCTCAATAAATGGCCTGCAATAATTCTTTGTCTTGTGAGCTACTTATGAAGAATATGGTCCAAGTCATCTTTGCATAAGTCTCATTAGATATGGACTTTGATTCATTCAGTTACTGAGTAATCTGCTCTGAAAAGGGTTTGACAAATGCTGGCTAATATGATTCTAGGAAAGTTGGATAGTTTTTAATTCCTACCATCACTCCCTAGGTCCTGTTTCTATCGCATCCCCTGGAGAAACAGCAATCGTTGAGTCAGAAAATGTCAATATCATCTTAGAAAGTAAGCAAACGATATTTTCTTGTCAATTATTTTGTTAACTATTTTATTGTCAAAAATATATTTTGTCAATTATGGTCACTCTTTGGTGACGAGTTTCTGAAAATAATTTAGTCAGATTTTCTGGGAGTCACATATGGTATGAGGATCATGCTACCAATTTTTCCTCCAGCTAGTGGGATCTGAGCTGACTTCTTTTTCTCAGACACAGTTTACCTCCTCTGGAGATAAGGCCAGTCCAAAGTAACCAGATCTGTGCTATGTGCAAACTTTGATTCCTGACCACAGCTGATGAAATCTGGGAATAATAACTTCATTGACTTGAATCCATAAGGTTCTCTTACTTGTGTATATAAAACTGTTGTCCAAAGCCAGAACAAGTTAAAGAACTAGAAAGGAAAACATCTTGGGAGTGATAATAGAGTGATATAGCATCCTAAAAACATTTACAGAACTCAAAATGAATATAGAAACAAAATATTGGCCTTGATATGGACTCCTGCTTTGGGGCTGGAGTGATAATAGTTTCTCTTGCATGTTGTCAACATTTGTTCTACTTTAGCATCCCCCTCCCCATTTGGTTTCTGAACCTTCCAGGAGTGTGATCCTGACCAAAGATCCAGGTGTAACCCTTGAGAACCACTGGGTATGACCCCCAAACAAACAAAAAAAAATAAATTCATGCTCATAGATTGAAAGTTATTTTGTAAAGATGGTATTGCAGAACAGAGGACAAAGAAGGAGCTGATCAATAAATATTTCTGGGGACATTGTTTACTCATTAGGAACTATGAAAATGGATTTTCAAAGAGCCAGTTTAGTTGGAAGAAAGATTTAAATGAGAGTGGTACCATTAAAAAGAAAAAAACTCATTAGAAAAGAACCTGAGTCTAAAGCAAAGAACCTTATACTCTTGGAGTATACAAAGTCTTTTTAAACAAGACACAAATAGCTCTCACTACAAATTGCTGAGTAAGCACCAAGAAATTGGATTGCATTCAAATTAGCCACTTCTATTTTTCTAAAGTGTCCATTAAGAAGAGAAAGAGAAAAGCCCACAAACAGGGAGAAGCTTTTTGATAAACTTCATAATAAAGGCATTATTAGTACCCATGCTGTATACAGATGCCTATAAATCAACAAGAGGAAGGCAATAGAGTAGGAAAAAATGAGCGATAGATATGTAGAGTCATTTTCCAGTGGGAAAATGTGTCTTGCTCATAAACATGAAAATATGCTCAACTGCATTTGTAATCAGGAAAAGGCAAATTAAGCATAATGAAATTACATTTCACCTACTAGAATAGTTATCATTTATTTCTGGCAGTACTGGTAGTATTGATAATAATATCAAACAATGGGAACTCTCATAAACTGCATTTTGGAGTATCTAGCAGAAAAATTCACTAGAAAAACAATTTTAAATCATCTTTTTATACTAAGATTTTCATACCAAACACATAAAACATTATCATTTTATGCATATAAAGTACATACAGTTCTGAAGGTGTATACATGAAGATATACATGAAGATCAATCTATGTGGAATTTTTTTTTGTATTGTCCAAAAAACTAGCAGGGCCACGTTTTATCAGTAGTGAAAGAACAATTATATGGTAGAGTTTTCTAAATGAGACCATATTGCTCTGTGTATCCGCATTCAGAATTTTTATTTATTATATTAGGAAAAGAATATCAAAGACTAGAGAAAACAAATCAAACATATGTTTTTTCTTTATTTATAGCACATAGAAATGGAAGAAAAGGCCAAAGATTAAGACAAAACATAGAATTGTAGGTAAATCTCTTTGTTTAATGGGAGAGGTGATGAAATCAGAGTAGGACCACAGAAACAACAAAGTTCATTGTTAGTAGAGTTGTATCATTGGGGTGATGGACTCATAGTTTTTGTTTTATGATTATCACCGAAAACCAGAGGTGAAGTGAAATTATTGAAACTACTAGAGAGAAAACACCCCATTACTTAGAGAATGATGGCAGACTTCTTGCAGAAATAGGAAAGGTGAGACGACTTATACGGTTGTTTTAAAGTGTGGGGAGGAAGATGTCAGCTAAATTCCTGGATCTATCAAAAATATTCTTCAGAAGTGAAGGCCTGAAAAAATCTATTTAGCTAAGTAAAAGATAAGGAATTATTTTCTACCTTCTCTGCACATGAAATGTTGAACAAACTCCTTTTCCTTGAGGAAAAATAACTACAAATAGAAACCCCAAATCTATATGGATAAAATATTAACTCAAATAGATATAGTACTATGCATATTCTTTTTAGTATAATTTAGTTATGTTTTGTTTGGGGGCCATACACCAGTGAGGGTTTACTCCTGGTTCTGTGCAAAGGGATTACTTCTGATGATGCTGGGGTGGGGACCATTAAGAGTTCCAGGGATTGGAGTGGGGCCTGACTTGAGAACCTGTGAGTGCTGCCTGTGTGTGTTTGTCTCCTGTCCTGTCTCCTAAACCTCTTGGGAGTGGGCTGAAAAGGACCCAGAAAATTTGCTCTTCCAGAGGCTCATTCAAGGGGCCGGAGCGCCAAGGAACTGCTTCCTAATATAAAAACCGGCTATTAGCAGTACTTCACAGAAGGCAGGTCCCCTGTTTGTGATGTCAGGCTGGGAAAATCTACGCCGGCCCAGTGGGGCCCAACTGTGAGAACCTGTGAGTGCTGCTTGTGTGTGTTTGTCTCCTGTCCTGTCTCCTAAACCTCTTGAGAGTGGGCTGAAAAGGACCCAGAAAATTCGCTTTCCCAGAGGCTCCAGAAGAGCAAGGCTGCTCTGCTTCGCTACATGGCTGTGCGATTTTTCTTTCTTTCTTTTTTTTTTTTTTTGTGTTTTTGGGCCACACCCGTTTGACACTCAGGGGTTACTCCTGGCTATGCACTCAGAAATCGCCCCTGGCTCGGGGGAACCATATGGGACACCGGGGGATCGAACCGCTGTCCATCCGCTTGCAAGGCAGACACCTAATCTGTAGCGCCACCTTCCCGGCTGTGGGCTTTTTCTAAGGAAAGAACGCCACTGCAACAAGAATTAAAAATCATACTAACAGCTGAGCTGGATCACTGAAGCCAAGCATTTCTCCCCGGACTGTCTTCTCTGCTGCGTGCTTGGGCCTAAGATAGATCCTGTGTGAGGCCTCATCCACGGAGGACTCCCCTTCCTTGGAGGCAAGTCGACCCATCCAGAAAGGGCAGAGCCAGAGGAGCATGGCAAGCACATCATTTAGCCAATGAGTACCACCACAACACCCACAATGCAAGTGTGACAATGGGGAAACAATGCAGGCCAGTATCAGTCATAGAGAATGAAGATGACAACTCTGATGACCAGAAAACGGCCAACCAACTAATCAGTCTCTCAGATAAGGAGTTTAGACAAGAAATATGGAAGATGCTCAAAGAACTCAAAGAAACCATGGATCGAGTTGAACAGAACACTAATAAGAACCAAGAAAATATGAAGACAGAAATCACAAATCTCCAAACTGAAATAACAGGTCAAATAACAGGCCTGAAAACCTCAGTAAATGAATTGAATGACAAAATGGATGAGCTCTTCAACAGGTTAATAGAAGCTGAGAATAGAATTGGTGCTGTGGAAGATGAGATAAATAACAAATCCATACAGTGGGAGAGATTGGAAAAAAAACTTAAAGCAAATGAACAGACCATGGAAAAACTAGTCAAAGAATGGGAACAGATGAAAGTAGAAGTCTATGATAAACTCAACAGAAACAATTTAAGAATCATTGGAGTCCCAGAGACCCAGGAAGAAAATTTCCAGGAAGAATCAATGGTCATTAAAGAGAAATTTCCAGAGCTAAAGAATATATGCGATCAAATCCTGCATGCTTGAAGAGTACCAACCAAAAGAGACCCCAGAAAAAAATACCCCAAGACACATCCTAGTCACAATGACGAATCCCACAGATAGAGACAGAATTCTGAAAACAGCAAGATCAAAAAGGGAAATTACATTCAAGGGAACAACCTTGAGATTTACAGCAGACCTGTCACCAGAAACACTCAAGGCCAGAAAGCAGTGGTGGGACATAGTGACAAAAATTAATGAAACAAATGCTTCACCTAGAATACTGTACCCAGAAAAACTCACTCTCAGGTTTGACAGAAAAATGCATGGTTTCACAGACAAACAACAGCTCAGAAACTTCACAGTCTCAAAACCATTCTTAAGAGAAAAACTGAAAGACCTAATTTAAGACAATACTGACCAAAAGACACACCAAATTTCAAAATAAAAATGGCATTAAATCCTAGGACAATTCTTTCTCTCAATGTCAATGGAATAAATGCACCAGTTATAAGACACAGAGTGGCTAAATGGATCAAAAAACTTAATCCAACCTTCTGCTGCCTACAAGAAATGCACCTGAATAGTCAGAACAAATACAGACTTGAAATAAAAGGCTGGAGGAAAACTATCCAAGCAAACAACACCCATAAAAAAGCTGGAGTGGCCATGCTAATATCAGATGATGCAAACTTTATACTCTGGAAAGTTGTAAGGGACAAAGATGGATATTTTGTATTAATCAAGGGACATGTAGAGCAGGAAGAAATCACTCTCCTAAACATATATGCATCAAATGAGGGTCCAGCAAAATATTTAATACAATTGTTGGCAAATCTGAAAAATAATATCAATAACAACACAATAATTGTGGGAGACCTCAACACAGCTTTGTCAACACTGGATAGGTCAACCAGACTGAAACCCAACAAGAACATACTAGACCTGAGAAGAGAAATGGAAGAAAGAGGCCTAGTAGATATATGTAGGACACTCTATCTCCACAAACCTGGATACACATTTTTCTCCAATGTACATGGGACATTCTCCAGGATAGATTACATGCTGGCACATAAAACAAACCTCCATAATATCAAAAAGATAGAAATTTTGCAGGCTACCTTCGCTGACCACAAGGCTCTGAAATTATATGTGAATTCCAAAGGGACACAGAAGAAGAACTTTAACACCTGGAAGTTAAACAGCCTCATACTGAATAACCAGTAGGTCTAAGATAAAATCAAAGAGGATAAAAACTTTCCTGGAAACAAATGATAATAAAGACACAAACTATCAGAACTTATGGGACACAGCAAAAGCAGTACTGAGAGGAAAGTTTATACCTTTGCAAGCACACATAAGGAAGGAAGAAGGGGCCTACCTGAATAGCTTAATGACGCAGCTCTTAGAATTAGTAAGTGCTCAACAAAAGGACCCAAAAATAGGGAGACCAAAGGACATAACAAAGCTGAGAGCAGAAATCAATGAAGTGGAAACCCCAAAAACAATCCAAAAGATCAAGGAAAGCAGAAGTTGGTTCTTCAAAAAAATAAACAAGATTGATAGACCACTGGCAAAATTAACAAAGAAAGAGAGAGAGAAACTTAATAACTTGTATTGGGAATGAAAAAAAGAGAGATCACTACTGATATGGCAGAGATTGAAAGGGTAATTAGAAACTACTTTGAGAAACTCTACGCCACTAAAAATGAGAAATTGGAAGAAATAGATAAATTCTTGGACTCTTATAGTCTTCCACAGTTGAATGAAGAGGATGTAGCATATCTAAAAACCCCCATCACAATTGATGAAATTAAAACGGTAATCAAATATCTGCCCAAAAACAAAAGCCCAGGCCCAGATGGATTCCCTAATGAATTCTTTCAAACCTTTCAAGAGGAACTTCTACCAATCCTGGCAAGACTCTTTCATAAAATTGAACAAACAGGAACACTTCCAAATAGCATTTATAAAGCCAATATCACCTTGTTACCTAAACCAGACAGAGATGCTACGAAAAAAGAAAATTACAGACCAATATTGCTGATGAATGCAGATGCAAAAATTCTCAAAAAAATCCTGGCAAGTAGGATTCAATGCATCATTAAGAAGATTATTCACTACAATCAAGTAGGTTTCATCCCAGGAATGCAAGGATGGTTTAACATGTGTAAATATATCAACATAATACACAGCATCAACAACAAGAAAAATAAAAACCACATGATCATATCAATAGATGCAAAGAAAGCATTTGATAAGGTCCAACACCCATTCTTGATCAAAACTCTCAGCAAGATTGGAATGAAAGGAACCTTTCTCAATATAGTTAAGGCCATCTACCACCAGTGGCTAATATTATCCTTAATGGAGAAAAACTAAGAAACTTCCCTCTAAATTCTGGCACAAGACAAGGCTGTCCTCTCTCACCACTCCTATTCAACATAGCACTGGAAGTACTCACTATAGCGATTAGGCAAGAAAAAGATATCAAGAGAATCCAGATAGGAAAGGAAGATGTCAAGCTCTCACTGTTTGCAGAAGACATGATACTCTACTTAGAAAACCCTAAAGGCTCTATCAAAAAGCTTCTAGAAACAATAGACTTATATAGCAAGGTGGCAGGCTACAAAATTAACACACAAAAATTAATGGCCTTTCTATACACCAATAGTAATAAGGAAGAAATGGACATTATGAAAATAACCCCATTCACAATAGTGCCACACAAGCTCAAATATCTTGGAATCAACTTGATTAAAAATGTGAAGGACCTATACAAAGAAAACTATAAAACTCTGCTCCAAGAAATAAGAGAGGACACGTGGAAATGGAAACACATACCTGGCTCATGGATTGGCAGGATTAACATCATCAAAATGGCAATACTCCCCAAAGCATTGTACAGATTTAATGTGATCCCCCTAAAGATACCCATGACATTCTTCAAAGAAGTGGTTCAGGCACTTTTGAAATCCATTTGAAATAATAAACACCCTCGAATAGCTAAAGCAATCATTGGGAAAAAGAATCTGGGAGGAATTACTTTCCCCAACTTTAAACTTTACTACAAAGCAATAGTTATCAAAACAACTTGGTATTGGAATAAAGACAGGCCCTCAGATCAGTGGAATAGACTTGAATACTCAGAGAATGTTTTCCAGACACACAATCACCTAATTTTTGATAAAGGAGCAAGAAATCCTAAATAGAGCAAAGAAAGCCTCTTCAACAAGTGGTGTTGGCACAACTGGCTAGCCACTTGCAAAAAATTGAACTTAGACCCCCCAGTTAACATCAGTACGAAGGTAAAATCCAAATGGATTAAACACCTCGATATCATACCTGAAACCATAAGATATATAGAACAACATGTAGGCAAAACACTCCAGGACATTGAGACTACAGGCATCTTCAAGGAGGAATCTGCACTCTCCAAGCAAGTGAAAGCAGAGATTAACAGATGGGAAAATATTAAGCTGAGAAGCTTCTGCACCTCAAAGGAAATAGTGCCCAGGATACAAGAGCCACTCACTGAGTGGGAGAAACTATTCACCCAATACCCATGAGATAAGGGACTAATCTCCAAAATATACAAAGCACTGACAGAACTTTACAAGAAAAAAAAATATAATGCCATCAAAAAATGGGGAGAAGAAATGGACAGACAGTTTGACAAAGAAGAAATACAAATGGCCAAAAGACACATGAAAAAATGCTCCACATTACTAATCATCAGGGAGATGCAAATCAAAACAACTATGAGGTACCACCTCACACCACAGAGATTGGCACACACCACAAAGTATGAGAATAAACAGTGTTGGCGGGGATGTGGAAAGGAACTCTTATCCACTGCTGGTGGGATTGCCATCTAGTTCAACCTTTATGGAAAGCGATATTGAGATAACTCCAAAAACTGGATATTGAGCTCCCGTACGATCCAGCTATACCACTCCTAGGAATATACCCTCGGAACACAAAAATATAATACAAAAATCCCTTCCTTCCACCTATATTCATTGCAGCACTACATACCATAGCAAGACTCTGGAAACAACCAAGATGCCCTTCAATAGACGAATGCTAAAGAAACTGTGGTACATATACACAATGGAATATTATGCAGCTGTCAGGAGAGATGAAGTCATGAAATTTTCCTATATATGGATGTACATGGAATCTATCATGCTGACTGAAATAAGTCAGAGAGAGAGAAAAAATGCAGAGTGGTTTCACTCATCTATAGGTTTTAAGAAAAATGAAAGACATTCTTGCAATAATAATTTTCAGACACAAAAGAGAGAAGGGCTGGAAGTTACAGCTCACCTCATGAAGCTCACTACAAACAGGGATGAGTTTAGTTAGAGAAATAACTACATTGTGAACTATCCTAATAATGAGAATGTATGAGGGAAATAGATAGCCTGTCTAGAGTACAGGTGGGGGTTGTGTGGGGAGGAGGGAGATTTGGGATATTGGTGATGGGAATGTTGCACTGGTGATGGGTGGTGTTCTTTACATGACTGAAACTCAAATACAATCATGTATGTAATCGAGGTGTTTAAATAAAATATATTTAAAAAAGAGTTTCAGGTATTGAACCTAGGTTGGCTCTGAGGAAGGCAAGCCCTACTTGAAGTGCTTTCTCTCTGGCCCAATGTTTTATGTTTTAATTTAAACAATATTTATTAACTTGAGACAAAATTACAGTATCAGGTTGGCTTAGAAGATAATTTAAATGATAGAGCACATGTTTTGTTTAGCTTCTGACATTATTGCCTTCCTAGCACTTGGGAGTAGACTCCATATTTTAAAAAATTAAAGTACTGTGTGTTGGTATTTCTGAAATATACAGAAATGCACCAGGCAAAACATAAGCCTATCATATTCCCAACCTTACTGTTGGAAATTAATCATGTTTTATACAAATATTACAAATATTATATAATATATATAATTATTTAATATATACAAATGTTAACTCAAAGTTCTTTATGATAAACTAATGGCACTTATTATCTATTAGATGACCCCCAAAATAAAGAAAAGAAAAGGTAGAAGTAAGTATGACTAAACATCTAGTTGAAAATTTGAAATAAAAATAATCTTATTAATCCCAAAAGAGTAAGAAAAGGAAATTAGAGGCACAAAACCCAAATTTGAGAAAAAGGAAATAACCCTTAATTCAATTATATCAATGAGAAGATTGACTAAAAATGGTCCCAAACCTCCAACTTCAAGGTCCAAATCATGAGACAGACTAAAACTCAGTGCAATCTCTAGGCTTTCTCCAAGAATGGTCTTTTTTGTTGAAATTAAAACCTCAAATGATAGAAGCATGTAAATAAATTTATTTTAAAATAAGTTAAATACATTTGATCACAATAAATTCAACTCTGAATCAAATCACAGGGTTATAATTTTCTTTGTACAAGTCTGTGTTATTCTATTAATCTATGACTTTTAAGAGAATTATACTTTTCTTTCTTAGACTTTAATTTTATAGTTCCTTTGTGGACCAAATAGGCATATTTATATGTTTGCTGTTAAACACTGGTTCTGTGTGTTAATTCATTGTTGTATAGAAACTTGCTAAATCATGCTAAAAACATTTTTTAAATTTAGAAAGTATAATTTTGGTATATATATTTTATTAGAGCCTTTTTTTTTTACTTTTATAAATTTGTTTCCACAATTCTTCCCTTAAATGTCTTTAAATATGCTTTTCAAGTTCCCTTCAATTATCCAACTGTTATCTATAGCAAAGGTCATTTACTATCAAATTTAATGTATATACCTAATTTTATATTGTGTAATAAAGCTTCACCAGTTCTTACATGTGACAAGTCTAAAGGTTCAATCAGAGGTTGGATATATCAATGGTTAATGTATTTCTCAATAAAAAGTTAGTATGCATTGATGTATGTATTTTAGTAGGTATATAGGTAGTATGTATTTTAGTATTCAACTAAAAATAAATAAAACCTCAAACGATTTTGTTTACTTTTGTTGTTCATCTGCACCTCAAGATGCTGCCACAAAATATAAACTCCCTCTCCCACCTTTAACTACATACACAACTTCACAAGTGAAAAGTTTCATTCCACCCTCCTTTGTGCTATAATGCTTCCAACTGTTTTTTTCTAGTTTTTCAGCTGAAACATGCCTCAGCCTCACTTAGTTATTCTTCTACACCCAAACAGATTTCCCTTTCCATTTTTTCCTTTGTCCGTAGAATTATCTCCAAGTAGAATAATCATTTTTATTAATGACTTAGGTTCAAACACCTTAAAGCCAATTTAGATTCAATCATCTTTCAACCACTGAATCATATGAATAATGGACAATACTTTCTTCTCCCACAGCCATATTCACAAATGATTGCCTTATATATTTTATAATTTTGTTTATTAATTTTTTGTTTGGAAGAAGATATTGGGGGGTGCTTGGAGTCTAGTTACTGTTCTGGGTTTGCTTCTAATGGTATTTGGAGGGCTGTGTGGAGCCAGGGATTGTAACTGAGCCTTCTGCCTGCAAAGGCCATACTCAATCTAATGTACACTCATATAAGTACACTTATATAAATACTCTTATGTACTTGATATATGCCCACATGGTTGTTTGAGTAAAGAAGATAGATCAATGCCAATGTGTACTTTTCCTTTTTCTGCATTTGTTCATTTTACTTTCTGCCCATGCTTCTCTTGACTTGTTCTGTCCATAATTGGGAGTTATCCAAACCCAGTCTGATTGTTGTTTTTGGTGTGTAATTGATTTCTGTTCAATTTCAAGTGTACAAACTGTGGTTCCTTATGCTCAAAGCATCCTTTAAGGCACTAAGTGCTGTGGGGTAGAGAGGACAGGAATTAAGATGCTTTTCTTACATTTAACCAACCTTTATTTTGTCCCCAGCACCACTTATGGTCTCCTAGTACCACTAGAAATGAGCCCTGAGCAGAGAACCAGTTCTAAATTCTGAGCATGTCAGAGTATAACCCCGGAGTTCACTTCCTCAAATATGTACTGTATACAAACTTTATAATAGCATTAAAAATCCAGCTGTATTTACCTTTACAAATCTATTTTTGTATTCTTGAGCTTAAATATTTCTCATTTCTACTTAAGAGTCTTAAAATTGGGGGACAGAGAGAGAGATAGAGAGCACAGTAGGTAAGATACTTGCCTTGCACACAGCCAACCTGGGATTGATACCTAGCATTAAATGTGGCCCCCTGAGCATCTTCAGAAGTGGTCCCTGAGCATGGAGTCAGGAGTAGGCCCTGTTGTGACTCGAAAACAAAATACATAACAAAGTCTTGACATTGGGGGGAGTGACATAAGCAAGAAGGTGGCATGGCCTTGCACATAGCCAACCTGGGATTGATACCTAGCATTAAATGTGACCCCCTGAGCATCTTCAGAAGTGGTCCCTGAGCATGGAGTCAGGAGTAGGCCCTGTTGTGACTCCAAAACAAAATACATCTTGACCTTGGGAGGAGTGACATAAGCAAGAAGGTGGCATGAAAAATTCTAGCACTGATCTCTCACTTGAAACATAGGTTTCAACAATAATCATTCCCCAGAGTCAGGGGTTACAGGTGGGGTGCTATAACCCCTGGATGAAGCATACAAAAAAGAAAAGGGATATTGAGGAGGAAATACAGATTTGAAGAGCCTAGATCCTCTCTCTCAACCCTGGCAGTTGATTACTGTGATGTCCAGTCCTTCTGAAAGAATGAATTGGCTCTAGTTTCATCAGAGAAGCCAATCGAGCTACAGGTTGATTCCCAAGTCCATAAGTAGTTCCTTCTGAGGGCCCCCAAATTCACATCCCCTACCTCATCCTGATGACTGCTGAACCCCAAGTCCCTGAAAGAATTTCATGACTCCAACACATAGATTAATATAACACATTACTATATATAGTATAAGGAACTATACTATCATTAATCTATAACCAGAGTTAAATGAAACACTAATATTATTTGAAGTTAATTTTAATAGCCTATTTTTAATTTTTTCTCTCTGAGAATGCATAAAATTCTTAATCGTACATGGCTGAAAGCAATTCCTTGGACCCAATTTGTTCTGGTTTCTGCTTTTTGAGCTTACAGTACACCCTATCTATTTACTCATTAGAGGATGTGTATGTAGATCCACTGAGGGTGTCCCTAGACATATGGTCAGAAATTAATGAATACTGTACCAGACTCCCTAAGTTCTTTTCATCACTGTATCCTGGATTTTACTGTGGGGAACATAAAGGCATTCTGTTTTTCTACAGAATAGTTCACACACATTTTGTTATGATCTTCACTTCCTTTACTTGCTTAATTCTCTTTTCTTAATTGGCTATTTAATTTTTCCTTGGGACCAATCAACTCCTGGCTCTTTGCTTATTAATAATGCCTGGTACTTCACCAAGTACTATGTGTGGTGCCAGGGAATTGAATCAGGACCAAGCATGCAAGGCAAATGCCTTAACCCTTACACTATCTCTCTGGTCTGACAATTTATGTTTAAAGGAACTTTCTTGCCTGCCCTCACTCTCATTTTAAACTGGAGACAGTTCCCCATATCACTGCCAATTTTATTTGTTTGTTCTTATTTTGAGGCCATATCCAGTGGCAACTCAGGAGTTACTCCTGGCTCTGTGCTCAGAAATCACTCCTGGCAGGCTTGGGGAACCATATGGAATGCCTGAGATCAACTCTGGTCAGTCCTGGGTTGGACATGCACAAGGCAAATGCCCTATCACTGTGATATTACTCTGGCCCCAACACTGCCAAATTTTGATGCTTCAAGATATTTTCCATGCAGTTTAGTAGTTTTGGATCAAATCTCATACATTTGCATAACACACTTGAATTACACATGTGAATCCCATGTTAATCATATCCAGTTCCTGTAGACCCAAGGACAGGAGGCAGACAAGCATTTGGCGTTGTCACCAGAGGTGATTCTTAGTATCAAGGACTGGAGACAGAGTTGTATTTGATCAGCATTTGGGGAGCTAATTTTCTTGTGGAGTTACCAAAGTATGAAACAGCTCTCTAGCTCACAAATGCCTCTGACAGGTGTACTAAAAGGAATACAGAGGATTTATGTGGGGGTCCAGGGTTCTGAGGAGAGAGTAGTATGAGAAGATGCTCATGTACCCACTAAAAATTTGAGGAGGACAAATTTGGGGAGATAAGAGAGGGGTGTGATGCACTTTCTAGTTTTCATCTCAAGGCAGAGCAAGACCTCTTCAGATTGCCTATGAAATCATTCTTACCAAAATATATCTCAGAATACCTTGCCCTTTCGGGGGGCACTGTGGGCAGTCCATAGATCTTCTTTTGGGTTCTCTTCCAGCTCACTAAAAATCCTGAGTGAAATTGTTTCCTCTGTGCATAATCCACAGGCAGCAGACTAGAGATAGGGCTGGAGTTGACCATGGAAAGAGAGGTCCTGGAAAGGGGAAAATAAGGAGGAAAGAAAAGCTCCATTCTTGCAGGAAATGGGAGCCCTACAGAGCAAGAGTTCTGTTCCAGGGCTCAGTTCTGTGTCCCTCGACTCACAGACCTCCTGTCTTAGATGCCTGAAATGACACCGTTGCATGGAGCTCAATGAACAAAAAGAACTTGCTCTCTACATACCAGTGACACAGCAGAGAACTTCACTTCCAGAACTCATTTAGCCTGGTGACCATTTGCTCTGCATTCACACCATCAGTAAATATATTAGTGCTGCTTCTCAAGTAGTGCTTGGGGACCTGAAAGTGGAATTTACTGCCTCCTTGGGCACCTCCTCTGGACACGACCCCCTGTGGAGTATTTCTCTGTGGTTTCCCTTAGGCAGCTCAGCTCAGCTCAGCTTTTTTTCCCCCCTTGTCTTTCTTTGGGTGTTGAATAGCTTCCCCCCCCCCACCCGGGGCATGGGCATTGCCAATTATTTATGACATCCTTCTCCTTGTAAGATCTAGTTGGAAAACCTGTTCCTATGGAAACTGCTGTTTTCAAACAGAATGGCTCCAACTTCAAAACAATTTCATCAAATATGCAGCAGCTCATATATCTCAATAGCAGGCACATTTTGGGGCTTTTACAACCAAATCGCAAGATCTGAATATTTAAAAAAATACATAGAAGACAAAGTATGTGCCAAACCTTTATGAAAGAATGGGAGATGCAGCAATTATCAGAAGAATACAAACATGTGTTGTGTGTGTGTATGTGTGTGTGTGTGTGTGTGTGTTTGGGGGAGTTGGTGTGCGTTTAAGTAAAGCAGATGAGAGGCACTGGGAGTTTGAACTTCTCTTAGCCCAGAGGCATTCAGGAAACGAATTTGTCAGAGATGAACTCAACCTGGCCTTTGTCACAGGTGCTTTGCCTTAATATTACCCTTTCCCCAGCCTCACTGTTCAAAATACAGTTCCTGCCACGTCACAGCACCAAGTCTACATTTTTGTCACCAGCGTGGTTATTAACTTCTTATCCAGGCTTGCTTGTTTGCTTTGTTCCCATGTTGATTCACTCCCAAGCCAAGGAATAAAGGCCAATCTTACCACCAGCACTACTCTGTGCAAAAGAGCTTTGTTAATCGGGTTACTGAGGCAAAAATTGCTCTCTATCCTTGACTGATATTTCTTTCTTTTGTTTGCTGAAAGAGACTGTCATTTTGCCTCACTGCATTCAAACCCCAATTTTGCTAGTTACCATGGCAATATTTTTGAAGTCAGTATCACTGTAATGTTCCATCATGACCTATTATGATTTTGTTCGGATTTGTTCTAGACTTCATCTGTCCATCAATCATGTTGGGGAGAATGCTGAGGGAGGGAGATTCGGAGGCTTGAAGAATATCATTTTATTGCATGAGAATCTGGAAATGAGCCGTAAGCCTTCAGAATAGTCTATTGTGTCCCAGGAACCCTAGTTTCTTTTGAATCTTCATTTCATGGTAATGCAGTATCACTCCAAGTATATGTCATTAATGTAGCCCATTGTCAGAATAAGCTTTTCCTTCTGCCTTTTAACCCAAGCTACTCGAGATGTGTATGAACATTTTCAAAAATTCAGCATGTTCAGGTGAAAGATTCACTATTAAATCCCCTGCTGTGGGTTTTACCTATAGAGACTTTGTATGGTTTGTTGTGGGATCTGATCATGATAAGATGCTTTTCTTTTAATGCATATGGTTTCCAAAGGTGTCCAACAAGCATGAGAGGTGTTAGATTGAAGAACTACCCCATGAGGGGTCTACTGTAGCCCTGATTCCCTGTTCAACAGGAAGGAGCTTAATTATATCTGGTCCCATTGAGTTTTACCTTTGCCCCTACTCTAGAATTTTTATTGTCAGACATTTCTGAGAGACTGGGACACACAGTTTTAGTTCATGCTGAAGCATCATTTGGGTTAATTTGTATAATGTATGAAATCAAATAATTGCAATATTTTGTGACTGGAAAACCATCGTGTGTGTGCTGTGTGGGTTTTGCAGGAGGGTGTTTCTGCTTCTTGGGAAAATAAAATAGATTTTTTCTTTGTATGTATGTGAAAAATTATGCACATATTACATAAATAGATAATGCAGTCTGTGTAATCAAATTTCATGGGAAAATGACTCATTATAGAAAGTCCCTGGGGGAAGAAAGGGTGTGTAGGGGGCAGGTTGAATTATACTAATCTGACATAAGTCCAAGGTAGGTTAACTCTCCTGACTAATTTCCGTTGCTAGGAAGTGCAGAAATAGTTCGTCTCAAATTTTCCAACTTTCAAATTTTTTGCATTTGTTTGATAAGTGTCTGAGAACAATGTTAAGATGTAGCCCCTGACATCAGGGCACTTTGAACGGTATCAAAGCCAGAGAAGAACTCTGCTCTCTCCAAATGAAGAATCTAGTCAAACTCAGGCATTGAATCAGCATCGTATGTTTTCCATTTTTCCATACTCAACATTGACTTCTCACAAAGTTATTTTTTGAGAAATACACCTCGTACTTTTTTTTGGTCCAATTGAAAACACATTAGATCTATACTCAGGTTATTTGGATCAAATTTTTGTTTTGTTTTGTTTTGTTTTAATTTTTGGGCCACACCCGTTTGACACTCAGGGGATACTCCTGGCTATGTGCTCAGAAATCGCCCCTGGCTTGGGGGAACATATGGGATGCCAGGGGGATCCAACCACGATCCGTCCTACACTAGCACTTGCAAGGCAGACACTTTACCTCTAGCCACCTTCCCAGCCCCAAATTTTTGTTTACTTTTGTTGTATTTTTTTTTACTGTGGGGGGGTCATTTTATCTTTGGAAAATAACCCCAATAATATACACTTGATTTTAGAGATCCAAAGGATCTGAACTTTATTTCCCACATACTGTTTTCACCTATATTATTTTAGAATAAAATTATTGCAAAGAAAAAGTAGAAATGAGGACCGGAAAGGAAAAGAAGGGAGTATAAGAGGCTGGTGGGGAGCAACAGAGACAAAGGCTGGGCCTCATTAGTGGTGTTGAAGAGTAGTGTTTTAATATATCTGAACCACAGAAATGAAAACATGAGATCCAAAAATAAGAGAAATAAAAGCAACAATCAAACTTAAAAATATGCCTCTCAAGGAAATAGTCTGCAGGGTAGAAGGTAAATTGAGGATATTGATACAGAGAAATGGACACTGGGAAGAGATTGGTGTTGGGAAATTGTTTGCCTGAAACTCAACTATGAATAGTCTTGTAAAGAATAGAACCTAAATAAAAATGTTGTCAATATAGATTTTTAACCCTAAAAGGACACTTAAGTAGGAGTCCTCTGGCCATTAAAAATAGGACCCAAAGTCAAGTTCATTGTCAATCATTCTCAGACTTGACTCTATGTAGAAAGAGACAGATGACTTGATTTCCCTATCTTTGCTACCTACTTGAGCCTGGTACCTGACACCTACTCCTTGGAGGTCCATTTTTATTTTATTTTTATTTTGGGGACACACCTGGTGGCATTCAAGTGTTACTACTGAGTCTACACTCAGAAATTACGCCTGGCAGTCTCAGAAGACTACATGGTATGCAAAGGATCAAACTTGGGTTGAAAGTATGCAAGGCAAATGTCCTACCCATAATACCATTACTCCAGTACCATGGAAATTCATTTTTGAAGACAAAGAGAGACCATCAATGTATTGGTACAATGGACCTTTACGATTGGGGTTCTTCAATAGTTTGGGGCAAGATCAAATGGAAGAAAAGTGACTTGGCTCTTGGGATGCAATGGAGACATTCTAAACTGAGTGGATGAATATAAAAGCAGGACTCTCATTATTGCAGGGAAATGGCTCTTGGGAAGTAACTGGGGACTTTGGAGTCACAGAAAGCTTAATGTAGATAAACTATAAGACCAAATAGGTGAGAACAAGCCATGGCTATTCAGAGCTTGGTCTAGCCAAGGAATGTTCTATACTTGTCAAAAAACACGAGCGAAGTCTGGGAATGAAATGTACTATGGTAAAAACTAAAGGAAGGCTTCAAGTATGTTTCAATGAGTGGTGTTTGTCTTGGAATGTGGACACATTATAGAAGCACTGCATCTCTTGTTTAGTGTAGGGAGGGTGCTGTGACTTTCTTAGTTTCTGATCTGGAAGGAGCTGATAATGCCATAAGTTGTCAATGATTGCTCAAGCTTTGGGTCTCTCTGGATCAACAACTTTTGCTGAAGTTGTGTTTTGGCTTTCTGAAAGGGGTGCTGCAGATGTTATGGCAATGTTTTCAGATATTGTGGTATGACTTTCCGGTATGATGCCTGCAAAAATGTGGCTGGAATTGGTCTTTCTCAGTATGAGCTTGTCCTTGTTCATCTGCATACTCAGTGTTGAGTTTTGCTGGAGGTAAGAGATTAAGCTGTTACCAGTCATTTAAAATTATGGGAAAAAACTTTGTGAATGCCATAAAAATTAGTGTAGGCCGAAGAGGAAAAAGTCTGTACTGAGCATTTCCATAAATTTGGGGATTGCTCCGACCTCAATTTCTTGAGCTCTCTGGAACTTGTACAACCTCCTCACATCTATTTTTCCTGGGGGGATTAGAACTAAAAGTTTAAAGTAAAAAATCTCTCATGTACTTATCCCCTACTATATCCAGCAAAAAGTCACTGCGGAAGGTTCCTATCATTATTTACAGCAGTCTTGGGAACCAGGGAAGTGGGGAAAAGTAACTTGGATTAAATTAAAAAGCTCACTGAACCACAAAGGCACAAAAGTCAACTATGGTGCACTGTGGCAGGCTTGGAAATTGGTACATTAACCAATGGGAAAGTGTACAGTTTTCTCAAAAAAAAAATTAAAATATAGGGGCCAGAAGAGATAATTAAATGGGATAGCTATTTCATTTAATGAATAATTCAATTTTTCTCATGCCAGAGACTTAAGGTTGAAACGTACTTGCATGGCCCCTTGAGAACCTCCAGAACCCCCATTAGACACAAAAATCAAGATAAAGCTAACATCTTAGCCAAGAATCCCACTCCTCTATGAAATAAAATCACAATTTTAAAGCAGTATCTATATCCTACTCATTGTGACATTATTCACAATTATCAAGACATGGAATCAACCTAAGTGACTGTTGACAGAGGAAGAATTTTGAAAAAAGGCACAACTTTCACACACAACACAGATGCACACATGTATATAATAGACGATCACTCTTTTATGAAAAATAAGGAACCACAGTAATTAGACATAAGGAGATGGTGTTAACATAAATTAAAGAGATTAAAACAAGTAGTGGGGGGAATCCCATTTCTATATGAAATCTTCAGGCAAACACAAATTGAAACAGTAGAATGGTTCTAGATATGGAAGCTGCAGGAAGGAGAGGATATAGATGAAGGTGGTCAGAGAACCAACTTCCAGATAGATTAAATACATAAATAAATAACACCTGGATGAATCATTGGTACCCAGATCAGAGGCTAGTGAAGATGAGAGGAAAATTAGAATTTGTCTTAAGTGCCAACATTGAACAACTTTACAATTTAACAAATGTTTCCTTGTCTTTCAACACTGTAAGGGGAGATAATGTTCCCATTGTGCAGATGGGAAAATGCACAGAATACGCATAATTCACAAGACTACAGAATGTACAGAATTTAGTATTTATACTATCTGTATTGATATAAAAATGATTCCTGAAGACTTTTGCCCAGAAATAGTGAAGTTCCAAATGACTGTATTAGTCATTCTAGAAATTTCCTGACTCATTAACTTTTCATTAGAAAGTCTCTGTGGGCTATTTATTCTCTAACATTCTTTGAACCTCTCATTTTAAAAGCCTCACTTTGCTTTTTCTACAACATCCTAAACCACTTTACAATTATTGTAAGAGGTAAAATAACTTGAATAATTAAAATGTTGGAAAATAATAATAGAAAAGGTATACTCAACCACAAATCAAGACTTAACTTTGTGAAGAAGAAAATTCTAAACCGTTATGCCACTGACTTGACTCAGTTCTAATTAGCTTCTCAACCCTATCCCCATGGAAAACCTAGCATTAAACTAGACTTCACAATCTCAGCAATTCAAGCACTTTTCTTCCCACTTCAATACTTTCTTCAAGAAAGTAAGTTAGTAGTTTTTTACTATAGAAAACAATAAAGTCCACTTTACCATATTTGATTAATTAATCCTCTACCTATTTAACTTCTTTGTGCACTGAATTATCTAAATCCTCTGCTAGTGTTGAATAACACTTCTTTTAATTTGATTTGATCAGCTTCTATACCTTCTTGCCACTTTGATCCAATTTGATGTGCATCCAATGATGGACAGACAGACAAAGACAAGGAATCTCTCTGTATTGCTGTTTTCTTTGTTGGGTTGCCTAGGTTAAGTTTCAATAACAGACTGGGCTTTTGTTTTCCAATAATTCATCTGACATGGGATTATTAAAATTAACAAATACCCTGTTATTTTATCTCCACTATAGAATAGAATTTTGCAACAGAGAAAGTTCCTAATGGTGAAGACTTCTTTCATATCATTTTCTTTCATTTTTTTTTTTGTGGGGAGGTTACTCCTGGATCTGAGCTCAACAGCAGCTCCTGACAGGCTCTGGGGACCATATGGGATGCTGGAAATCAAACTGGAGTCCATGAGGGGTTGGCTGTGTGCAAGACGAGTACCCTACCACTGTGCTATCCCTCTGGCCCCTTCATTCATATCATTTTGATCTCAATGCAAAGATCTAGGTAAGTAAAGGAAAAATTATGGGAAAGAAGTAACAAGTATTGCTTGATTCATTGTTGGTGAAAATAAAAGGACTGTCTGCATAGTCCCAGAAGTTCTACTTAAAGACTAGATCAGACAGAAAAATGTCATAAAAGATAGCCACGCAAGAGAGAAGGGACATCATTTTTTATCTTCACCTTTGATAGTAAAAATTATGCAAAACAGTCTTGGATGTATGATCTGGGTTCTTTATTCTCATTACCCAAGAGTGGGAAATAGAAACGTAGATATATGGAAAGTCAAACTATTGATAAATGTGGATGAAAACTGTAAAGATTGCAGGGTGTTAAAAGGTCTTGAGAAGCCAAAGGTGTGTTTTGGAGGAAATTAAATAAAAGGAAACCAATGCTAACATTTATAGATTTCCTTGCAGCCTGTGTGCTCCTGGCTGCATATCTTCACAAATCAAAAATCGTCTGGTTCATAAATCAGACAAATAAACAGAGCTCCAGGCAACAGTGGGGGGACTGTTTCCAAGGAAGAGACAGACTAGCATACTGTCCTAAAGCAGTGAGTCAGAATGACTGAGATTGAGTCTTTCTGTGCCACACTGAGCAAGAAGATGAGCAAAAATACTTCCAAATGCTGAAAGTCTTTTGTTTATCATAAGCAGTTCAGGACATAAAAATTGATTTGGGGTGAAAGGAAACCAGTGGAAAACATCAGGTAATGAGATTCTAATGTCACAGCATTTGCGGGCTGTTTTGAATTCCATTGTGGACCATGCTTAATTCGAACAAGAAGACAAGAAATAAGTGTGGTGAGGCAAGGCACCTCCCTTCATGGTGCGATGGAGAGAGACAGCAGTCATCTCCATTTGCTCTTGAGAATACTTATTTCCATTGAGGGACAAAATAAGGAACTGAATAGTAACCGACCATTCAACTGTCAAGCAAAATTGCACAGCTTGGAAGACCCCCACCCCTAGTATTTCAATCCTCCAAAATTGCAGGGTTCTGAACTCAGAGAAACCATGGCACCAAATTCTCATATATTCCATCTCTGCTTTCAGCATGATATTGGGCAATGTGTTTTGAAAATCAGAGAGGAATTTTATTTGGTATCTTCCTTTTATCATATTGGCTATTTTGTGGTCCTCGGTATTTTTACACAGCAGTAATTTTTATTGTAAATAATGGGGACATGTTTTTTTTCCAGTTTCATGTTCACTGCCTTTTTTCCAACTCTATATTTTGAAATTAGTATGTTACCAGAGAGACAAATCAGTGGCTCAAATGTAATGCTAATAACAAAACAGAAATAGTAATTGTAAAGCAGAATATCTGATACAGATGGCCATTTGTTATTAGTAATGAACGTGTCCCTCTGCTCTTCTCTTGGCCCAAGAAATATTTTGGGGTCAAGAGATGTTAGCCAACAAGTAAGATTCATTGGTGGAAAGGATCCTCTAAAGGGGCAGGATAGATGATACCCCAAACTACCTAATACCTTTTGTTGTCCTTGCATCCAAGTTAACTCCTCTCCTTGTTTGATGGTATGCAAGTCATATTACCATGTGTCCTGGAATTATATGTCCCAACATTTCTTTTTGGTTTTGGAGGTGCATGGGGAATTCTCAGGACTTACTCCTGGTTCTGGAATGAGGGAATCACTCCTGGTGGAGTTCAGAGGACTGTATGCCTGGGGATCAGACCTGGGTTGGCTGTGAGCAAGGCAAACACCCTACCTGGTAAACTATCGCTCTGATCCTGTTTGTCTCATTTAATGTCAGATGGTGGAGAATTTACCATTCTAATTAGATGGTTTGGACCAGACTTCTGATCTACCAAGAAACTGAACTGTGCATGCATCAGAGAGAAAGTTCACCCTCAGGGGCTCTGCTGTCTACTGCTTACTGGAAAGTGCTCTCAGGGCTCTGTTTCTGGGTCTTAGACCATTCATTCTTGCTGTGACCCCAATGGAGCAGCATTTTCCTCTCTAATTAGCTACAATAATACATTTTAATAAGTAAAATGATTTAGGAGTATGTTACCCCTCCCCAAGGCCAAATGCTATTCTATCTTACCTGGATGGTCAGACACTCCCCCACCTAGGGGGGGCTGTAGTTTATAATTAAAGTGGCCTGGGGGAGGAATGAGAGACTGAGCAAGGAAGAAGCAACAGAGGGAGATATCAGAGACAGCATGGATGCAGAGGAGCAAGAAAGAGGCTGGTTAGCTTAGAAGTCATGTAAGATATGCACATGGCAGTTAGGGCCTTGTAAATAAAGCTGGAAGTCTCCTGAAACTTTATCTGACTGCTGTGAATCATTTCCTCGCTGTTACCCTGTTACCTACAGACCCTTCAGGCCATAGGGGCTGCAGGCGCCAGGTTGGGTCAAGAAAGGCCCCATCCATCCAACCTCCACCTCAAGGACAATATAATTAATATTCAATACAACAGGAGTATGCACCTCACTTATATTAAAAGTTACTCTAATCAGATGAAGGATTTCTCATGATGAGGCTATGGATAATAGACTTTAGCATGTTCTTCATGTTTTATTTTCATTTTAAGTATCAGTTGCAACCAAAACATTTTTCTAAATGAAATTTTAGATACTGTCTACTCCTGGAAAATATAGAAAAGGAAGAATATGCTTTTAAATTTCACTTCTTTTGGTAAGTTTTTTTTTTTACCAAAAAATAAAGAATCTTAGAAAATGTAATTAAAAAAAGTTTTCGCCTAGGGTGGGGCTTAAATCCCTGTCCTTCGGGCTTGGAAGGGTCTCTCTCCCTTCCTGGAGCAGGATTTTTAGCTGGCACGGGTGGGCAGCTGGCAGGCCTCCGCATGTGCCAGCGGCCTGTTAGCCCGGCCTAGGGTAGGGGGGCCCGGACCTGGGTCACCCAACCCCCCTCTCCCCCATTCCTCCGGATCTCCAGGTGGGTTCCTGGAAGGAGCTGACGGGGCACCCTGGGTTTTCCCCACTCCCAGGCCGGGCCGACACTGGCCTAGGGTGGGGCTTAGGGGGTGGAGTTTGATCTGGTGGGTGGCAGATAGCTGCTCAGCTATACTCAGGCTGTCACTGGCAATTTCATACAGTCTACATTTTGCAAACCGCGAGCGAACATATGCTCCTCCCAACCATCAGTACCCCAGATTTACCCTTCTTAACTTCAGTAACACATAGTTCTAATCTCTGACCTAAGACATACAGTAGATCTAACAAATCCCAGAACTATTTAGAAGGACACAAATTGAACACATATTGAACACATATATCTTTTGAATATTTTATAGGTATTTTCTTTAACTGATGTAGCTCTCTATATATTCTTCTACCATGATGTTTCTATTCACTTTTCATCTTGTCTTTTCTTTGTAAGCTGTTCAGTAAGGATTGTTGTTGGAACTGTTCCTCAGTTTGATGCCTATGATTGAACTATGTCATGGAAATTGCTGCTCTTGTTCCTATTGCCTCCAGATGCACCAATAACGCTTCATGGCATTGATCCTTGTTTGCATAGACACATTAAAATGGGAAAACACCAAACATACAGATAAGTTCTTATCTAATAAATCTCAGTACAATGTACCCTACACCCTGAACATTGATATAATGACCTGGCACAGGCCTCAGAAGAATGGGCATCCTCCATTCGAGCCGGAACCAGGCAAGCTATCTACGAAACATCCAAGGTCTTTTATAGCAACAGCTGGAAGCAGTCCTCTACCAGGAAAGACTCTACCAAGGGTCTGACATCGACCTCCTAAAAGAGACTTCCGTTTACACTGAGAAGACTTGACAACAACAATGACCTGCTCTACAGGACATGGTTCTCTCTAGTGCCCCTTAAGTGTGAGGTGAAACGAGAGGATGCTCTGCACCATCCTGACTGCAATATGGGATATGCAGACTCCAGGATCTTTAATACAGAAGCATGATACCAACAACAGAGACTATGTGAGGAATGGAGGTGTATTGCCACTACAGACGATGACTTGAATTGGACAAACTAGTTTGCCTGGAGCCTAGAGTCAGACCTGTGCCAGGAAACTTCAGGGGTAGGGTCTCCTTGTATTTAGACCATAATTTGTCTTTCCATGTCCCTTATGTTTTGGTGGGCCTATGCAAACAAATGCCACTTTTTTGTTTTGTTTTGTTTTGTTTTAATTTTTTTTTTTTGGTTTTTTTGGGGCCACACCCGGCGTTGCTCAGGGGTTACTCCTGGCTGTCTGCTCAGAAATAGCTCCTGGCAGGCACGGGGGACCATATGGGACACTGGGATTTGAACCAACCACCTTTGGTCCTGGATCAGCTGCTTGCAAGGCAAATGCCACTGTGCTATCTCTCCGGGCCCACAAATGCCACTTTAATACCGTTTTTTACTATGTTCCCTTGACTCCAATCCTTAAGAAAAACAACCCACTAAAACTTTTGAGGTTAACTTAAACTAGTAAGCATGTGCATGGAACTAGAGAAATGTACTTTGCCCTCAATGTTTAAGGAGTTACATAAGTCTAATGTCTTTAGATTATATTGTGTGCTGCTAAAAATAGTATGTACTACAACTGGGGATTTGAGGGACAAAGTAATTGTATTGTACATGGGTTCAGTTTTGTTTTTCTTAATGTTCTTTGGCTGAAAGTTCAAGGCTGGGATATCATCGATGGGACTACCGAGAATTCTGTTTATGGATGATTGGGCTTCCACTGTAACTTTACCCTGTCCTCTTTCTTTGCATCTTTGTTGTCATAATTAAAATAAAAAAAATTAAAAAAAAAGTTTTCATCTTACTTTTCTTTAAAAACTAGAGTTTGATGTACTTCCCTTGTCTTGGAGTTTATGAAGTACCTTCGGAATTGGTGATTGATATTCATGAAAACAAAGATGATTTTGTTCAATATAATGTCATGCCCCATAATTTCCTCAACAAAGGTATCAAGAAAGTAAGAAAAAAGTATTTAGTCTTTTGCTTCATACCTAGAAGAATTTCTGGAGTATCTAATATCTCCATTTCCAGGGAAAAGGAAAGAAAAAAAATAACGAGGAAAAATGCTACAATGCCGTTAAACTCAGAGTTTACACATATAATTAGATAGCTGAATTCAATTCAGGACATTATGTCAAGGATTTCTGAACAGGACATATATTTTTCCTTTTGAGATCTCTTCATAGGCATGAATCTGTGTCCAACAAATCTGTGTTTACTCACACAGGCTGTGAGCTGGAGACACCTGCATGGCAGTTTATAATAGTTTCAACCTTGGGTTAAAACTTGGCACCCACCAGTTACTGGTGTTTCATTAATTCAAGGGATTTTTGGGAAATAGGGTTAGTCAGGGAGAAACTGAAGATTTCTGATCCACCCAGAGACATAGTACAAGAAGGAAGCCACTTAGCTTGCATGAGACAAACCCTATTTGGTCTCTGACACCATCTATGGTCTCCTGAATATTACCAGGGTCCACTCATAAGCACAGAGCCAGAAAATTCCCCTTTGGGTACCAAGATGGATCATTCATTTACCGATCTTTCTCTCTCACACATACTTGTAAGTCACTATTGGCCTTTCCATCCTGCATCTGCTCTATATTACGAAATAAGTGATGGGCACTACTAGTTGTTAAATTAACAGTAGGAAAAATCAGTTCTGGGAGGAAGTTTGCTGGGAGGAGAGTAGAGGGAGGCAGTGAGATAAATGCAGGCCTGGAATCACCCTTTTCCCTAAGCAGCTGGGAACTGGCCCTATTTCTCAACTTCGCAGCTAACTATTTTGTTGTACCATTACACTTAAGTGAGTGCCGTATTACTTGTAGTTCAAATATTTCAACAACAGAGACCTTATACAGGTGCAATAAAATAACATGGGCAAAGACACTTCCAGCCATCAGACAGGTTATCAGAAGAGAGATCCATGGTTAGGCTTGATACAGGTGTCTGAGATGAAGGCATTTGAGATCAGAATTTTGTCTTAGAGCTTAAAGAGAAGAACCAGCCCCATAGTATGCTTAGAGGTGTCAGACAACACCATAGGATGGAGTTGGTTTCTAGGGAGAACAGGAGAGATGCATCCTTGGTCACTGTGAGGAACATGAGGTAACACTCTAGAGGGGAAAGTCTTAAAGGGAGAGAATCTGACTATGAAGCTGGGATTTCCCAAAGGAACAAGAAAATGGTAGTTTCTATCAAGCAGTGTGGTACTCTTTACAACTAATAGGAAAAATACTGTAGTTTCATAGAGGGCCCAGGACAGAGTCCTAAGTCAAGCAAGGTTAGATCAGATTTGATTTCTCAAGTGTCTTTTGGGAGAAAATAGTTATGTAACTATAGGAATATTCTTCAAGTACTTAGTGAGGTGCAGGCGACACCTCCAACAGCAAACTTTGATGATCATACATAGCTAAAAATTCCTGGAAGATGATGAATTGAATAATTAAATAATTCTTGGGCTTTTTTTCCCTCCAAAATTGCAACATGTATGTCTTACACATTTCTATTCTCAAAAAAAAAAAGCTAGTTTCTGTACCCCCAACTCATCTTTGTCCTCTCCCTAAAGAGATGAGGCCTCTCCTCTAAAATATGTCCAGGGCTGAGCCCCGGCTCTGTGCTCAGAATTCCCTTCTGGTGGTGTTTGAGCACCATATAAGGTGCCCTATGTGATGCCCGGGATTGATCCTGAGTTGGCTGCATGCAGGGCAATTGCCCGAACACCACTTCTCTCTTTAGGACCCAACAGGAAATGGATGTTGAAAATCTAGTCATGTGGTGGCATATACAGCAAATCACTCACTCAATGTCAAAAATGAACCAGATATAATCTGAACTCTTGGGAGTTGGGATTTGTTACCTTTTTGCTGACTCCTCTTCACTCCCACCTTACTGTATTATTCTTCCAGCCTTCTACAATTTGTCACTTCATAAATTAGCAGTATGCTGTGATTTCAAAAAAATGTAGTAAGATATAGCCTGGGGTTAATTTCCATTTCAGCTGCCTTGATTAACCACTAATGAAAAGTTTTGTTCAAAAACCAGCCATAATAACCAAGTGGCTTGTATTAATGAGCTGTTCTTTGGATCTGCCAGAGAACAAGTTGGCTGCTTCTTACAATTACCTGAGAGGATTTAATCTGGGCTGCCCTCTCTCCTGCCCTCTGAGGTTCTAATTGAATTCTTCTTGGTTGAACCTGATCATGAGCATTTTAAAATGGATCTCTGGAAGAGGGGCTTAGGACTGCACCTGGTGACAATCAGTTGTTACACCAAGTTGTGCTAATGGGACCAGATGATGGCAAAGATTGTTCCTGGGCCTCCTACTTCAAAGCATGAATATAAGACTTGTCTTGTTCTATTCATGGTATATATTTTCACTTTCCATTTTTTACTTAGGTTTCATAATGTATAAAGTTGTTAACAACAGTCTTATACATTCCATGTTCTAATTATGAACCTACCACTAATGTCAGCAACTCTCCATCAATATCTCAAGTTCTCCACCCAAACCCTAATCCAATTCCATAGTGATATCATCATTTCTTCATTGAATTACTATAATTTGCTTCATGTGTTTACAATAGTGTTAATAATTGTGGCTTTAATATAGTTGCCCCACCACCACCCAAGGTCTCAACACCCTTGACCTATAATCTTATGTTACATCTAACCCATTTCCTCATTTTCCTCCCTCACTTTTGGGAAATACAGCATCAAGATTATGCCATTACTTGATATCAGCTTGAATATTTTAATTTTGCCTATTAAATTTTGTGGGGGAGACAGTGGAGGGCTACATTCAATGGTACTCAGGGCTTCTAGCGGGCTCAGTAAACTAGGCTTGGTGCTGTGGATGAAACTGGCTTCACTGTGTATAACACAGATGCCATACCTATTATTATCTCTCTGGATTGGCCCATGTACTTTTTAAAGTTCCTTCCAGTGACTCAAATGTGATATCATGATTCTGAGAGGCCATTCTGGCTTCTAACTTTCTTCCAGTAACACTCTGTTCTTGTAATGCCTCAAAGTTTGCCAATGGGGTGGTGGAAACTCTCTACACATGAACTCCTGTTTTGAATGAAGAGCTGGTGGATCAAAGGAAGATTAGTTCAATGGAAGATTTTTCTGCCTGATGCTTTATCCTGAATTAGTACTGGAGGCCAAAGGCTATCTTATGTCTAAAGAAATGAACACTGCTCAGTATGGCTAATTAATGGGATGAAGTGAAAGCCAGAAAATAGAACTTGGGGTAAAAGTTACGTTAAGCATTAAGTTTCAATGTGGACATTTCTTTTACATTCCCAGAGCCCTATATTAGGAGTGATGTGTGCCCCATAAATTATTTTAAGTCAATTAAACCTGAGACAGAATGTCCTAAATGTCTAAGGCATCCTAGAAAGAAATGCCCTTGTCTTTGGTTGTTCTTGTTCTGTTTTCTGTGCTTTTGTTAGTTTGTTTGATTGTTTCTACATTTTGTTGTGTTTTGTTTTGGGGCCACACCTGGTGATGCTCAGGGATTACTTCCAGCTCTTCGCTCAGAAATTGCTCTTGGCTCGGGGAACCATATGGGATGCCAGGGATCAATCTATCTTGGTTCAGCCACATGCAAAGCAAATATCCTACTGCTGTACTATTGCTCTGGCCCCTGATTGATTGTTTCTATGTTACACACAGCAGTTCTCAGAGTTTACTCCTGATTCTGCATACAGAGACTATTCTTGCTGGGGTTTAGGAGATCATATCGGGTGCTGGGGATTGAACCTGTGTCCTTCACTTGCAAGGCAAGTGCCCTGTCTGCTGTACTCTTTCTCTCACCCTGGGTGTTTTGTTGTTGTTTGTTTGTTTTAATAGGAGGTCTAGGGAGTTAGATCACACACAGTTGTATTCAGGGACTATCCCAGGCTCTGTGTGTAGCATTCCTTTGATGCTGGGACATCATCTTTGGTGTCTGGGATAAAATCTGGCTCAACTGTGCTAGGTATGTGTCTTTCTTACACCTCTTATTTGACTCTGGATTCACTCTTTGCCTTTTCCTCCACTTTTATTTCAGGGTTTGACCCTCTGTTAAATTTGAAATAAATTTTTTATATTTCTCTAATTTTAATTTTTTCTCTCCTTTCAGCCTCATTCTCCTCTATACATGCAGATTGTCATTTTGTTAATGCTCTCTGAGGCTCATTATAATAAAACAGCAAAGTGGTCATTTTGTTGTCACTTGTGATACCTCAGAGATTCAAAAAAAACTCTCTTTTTTAATTTTGGTATTTTATTTTCTCACTTCCAGTGATGAATTTGTTTTATTCTTAAATTTTTCCCTTTCTGATCACAAAACATTTTCATGCATGATGAATATGTCTGTTTGTTTTTCACTTGTATGTCTCTTTACGAAATCTGTCTTCAGTATTTTAGGATGACTTTCAATTTTTATAGCTGTTTCTACAAGAACATACCAGCTCCTACCTCCACTAAATTATCCCCTTGCATCATTAGCCATTAAAACTCAGGAAGGAAGGAGACATCAACTCTTACTCACTGGTGTTGGAGTTCAGTGAATCCATGGTTTCTCTGGTATGAGTGTTTGCTCAGAAAGTCATTATTTTAAGGTCACATCTCTCTTCTGCTGTTGTTTCGTCCTTCCCCAAACATATTGATGTAGAGGAGAATACTCTTTAGCAGGACTGTCCACAAAATATGCCAGAGGAACCTCCGGAAGTGGCCCTGTAGAGTCTGTGATTTCCATGTAGGTTTCTAGAGAATTGGCCTTGCCATGACAAAAACAGTAACTGGAAGTTTCTAGAGAATTGGCCTTGCCATGGCAAAGACAGTAACTGGAATCAGAGACTCATCATGACCTTGAGGAGTCCGATCATGGGGCCTTGACTTCCGGTGAACAAGATAAGAATGTGGTAGAAATCCCTGTTCTCTTAATTTCATCTTTTTCTCATTTGTCTCTTGGTCATTTTTTCCCTCAAAAGCAGCCACCTCATGTTGGTTTAATTTAGCTCCTGAACAGGTCACCAAGGAACCTCTGGCTCCACTCAGGGGTTCACAGAGGAGATCAGCACTGCATGCTCAATCTGAAGCCTTGGACCTTGCACTGACCTTCCATGGGCTTCTGCAAGATATTGGTCCAAAGCTCCTGAAGATCCCCTTTTTAATCTGTGTCTCTGAGGTTCCCCATATCTACACGTGTAGTGATTTTTGTTGGGCCATGGAGCTGTGTGGTTTTTCCAGAGGATGTGTCTTTGCAGAATCTCTGAGATAGGGAATGTTGGAGGTGGGTCTGTCATTGTCTCCTTTTGGGGACCACTGTCTCTGTCATCTCCTTCAGTTTCGTATTCCAACTCCCCCTACACACACTTCAAAAGAGGAGCAACTTCCATTGTCAGCAGAATATTCCTTATAAATATAAACAATAGCTGATTATAACAAGCTTCTTTGCAAGGGTAAATAATAACCTATTAATCTGTCTTTGGCTTGCCCTATAATTAAGAGCCTTTGGAAAGCTCCCACTACACTGGAATTCATTCACCATGAGGAGGAAATGTGACTAGGAACTTAGCTTATGATGGAGCGAGGGGACCTATTAAAAGAAAATGAACACAAGAGCATTTTGCCAAAGATCTAAGGTTTCTTAGGCTGCTTGGGGATTTCCTACACCGTCATCTTTAGAGCTTTGAATACAAAGCATAACTGTATGAGTGTATTAGTGATTCGTAATATTAATAGTATTAGTAATACTAGTGTATGAGTATATTAGAGTATGTAGTTACACTACAGAACTGTAGTTTAATACACAACAGTTACCATCTCAAAATATATGTCTTGCATCTGGATATGTCTGTGTCTCTGTGCGTTAATTGTTGCAGGGGTCCTATTCAGTAGTGTTCGGGGAACATGTGATGCCAGAATCAGTTCCAGGGCCTCATGTATAGTACATAATTTTAGGTACAGTTTTGTCCTGTTTTAACAGATTTCTTAAAAGCACAAATATCAAATTATTCAGATAAGTAAAGACATTTTTGGGACATGTGTCTAAAGCAGGAAAGGTAAGTTGTTGACATCTATGAGTAGTATATAGTCATCATTGCAGTACCCTAAGTTTTTGTAGAAGTTCATATCTTTCAAGGGGCATGATATATACATATATAAACATAAAACATGCTCCTTTTCAGAGTATATTAAAGTATTATTATTGTAAACCTAAAACTGCTCATATAATCTTTGAGCAGTCTTTGAAAATAAGAAGGAAGTTCTACTCAGTGGAAGCATATTAATAGATGTAAAAAAAGAAAGAGGAAGGACAGAAGAAGGAAGACAGGGTTAAGAGAGAAGAAAGAAGGATGGAGAAGTCAGGGACATAAAGCAGAGGTCAAAAGAGAGGGAGAGAGAGCAGAGAAGGAAGAAGAGAGAGAGAAGGATAAAGGGAAAGAGAAAGGGAAGTGGAAAGAGGGGGTAGGAAAAAAGGGAAAGAGGGAGGAAGAAAGAAAGAAAGAAAGAAAGAAAGAAAGAAAGAAAGAAAGAAAGAAAGAAAGAAAGAAAGAAAGAAAGAAAGAAAGAAAGTCAAGGAGAGGGAGAGAAACAGGAGAGGAACAGAGGTAAAGGGAGGAAAAAGGGCCCGGAGAGATAGCACAGCGGCGTTTGCCTTGCAAGCAGCAGATCCAGGACCAAAGGTGGTTGGTTCGAATCCCGGTGTCCCATATGGTCCCCCGTGCCTGCCAGGAGCTATTTCTGAGCAGACAGCCAGGAGTCACCCCTGAGCACCGCCGGGTGTGGCCCAACCCCCCCCCCAAATAAATAAATAAAGGGAGGAAAAAGAGTGAGAAAGTAGAAGAAAGAAAGAGGGATGAATGAAGAGGGAGATGAATGTAATGCGAGAGAAGTGCCTACTGAAAAAATTCATGACCCTTTTGAGCTCACTTGGCCTCCCCCAAAGTTGACATCTAAATTCCATTCTCTGTGGACATACCTAGGACTCAGTCCAGGCCAAGACAGAGAAAAATAAGGTGAACCTAGACTTTTTCTTGGTAAAAGCAAAGAAACAATGAGGCTCCTGGGAAGACAGCTTGAAGAGGCACCCTGCTGAGCCCTGGGAGCAGGATGAGAATGTGAGAATCCGTGGTCTGAAGGCCCTGGTGACTCTCAATGATTACACCGAGAGAAGAACACGTAGACCAGTGTGAGAGTCTTTTCATGAAATGGTGAATGAGTTAGCAAAGGCAGAAAGGATCGGAGATCTAAGATCTCCCCATGGGACCTTTGGCAGGGTGACTAGATCAGACAAGGGTCTTCCATGGATTCAAAACTTTGTAGGAGATATATGGTTGAAAAATTGGATATTCATCCAAACCTAATGATTCTTCCTCACACATGATTTACTAATTGCATTTTATAGGGGAAATGTACTCTAATAAAGAGAGAATCTGGCAGCTAACACGAGCCAGGCAATCAAGCAACATTCCTATTAGTGTGACAACATGATAACTTGTTCCTGAATGTAAGGCAATAAAATGTACCAGTAACACTTATTTTATTTTCTCTACAATGTTTAACCCAAATCCACTCATGAAAGAAAGCAACGAGAAAATTCAAAATGGGATCTTCAAAATAATGGTGTGGATGCCATAAACAACCCCCTCCTCTCTCTCTCTCTCTCTCTCTCTCTCTCTCTCTCTCTCTCTCTCTCTCCCTCTCCCTCTCTCCCTCTCCTTCTCTCTCTCTCTCTCTCTCTCCTCTCTCTCTCACTCACACTCTCTCTCTCTCTCACACACACACACATAAACAAAAACCAAACTTTCAAGTGAATGTTTAGGAAACAAAATAAACACATAAAGGCACTTGCCTTTTACATTTTGGAAAGCTAAAAAAAAAATGACAGTTATAAGCAATGCTTCAACAGCTGTCACCGCTTGTATTTTTCAAAGTTCTACAATATCTTTTGAAATCATTGGGGATATTTTCATGTTGCTAGGGGGTGTGACTTTGTGAATCTTGTAGGATGAAATTCTTGTCCTTAGGAGAAGCAGAATAAATTGTTTAAGAGGAAAGTCAATGTTAGGATTTCTGTCACCAAGATTCAAATTGCTCAGAAAAAAATGATCTGATGGGGGAGAAAGAGGGGTGGAAATATTTGGAAATGTGACTCGCAGAAGATCACAAGAGTATATAGCTAGAGGGGAATGGCATGAAGAATTGTGGAAAAGCAAAACCATATTGATAATAGAGTCACCTTCCCACCACGTTGCCCTGTTCAAGACCTATTGGGCATAAGGAAGGAGAGTAGAAGTTTCCAAATCCAGTTGATTCACTTTTGAAGAACCCCAGATTTTTGAAGAAACATCTTGTTTGGCCAGGTTAATGGTAAGGTAAATGCCTTACCATCTTTTTATCCCTTTCTGGTTACCTTCACTTGCAATGGAATCAAATGAATTTTCTCTTTCATTTAATTATTAATATCTGAGCAGAGATTAGCAATCTACTTTCAAGCATTGGATCTTCCCCAGGGCATCATTTGGGCCAATGCCCAACTTCTCACCTCAACACCAGTTCTTAATTGGCATAATTCTGCTTCCCGTTTCTTCTCTTTCAGGTCTCACTCCAACTTCGGTTCAAGGATTGCAGGAAACTTGTTTTCTTAAATTGTATAAGTGTATTAAGTAACTTAAATCTTAAACTTATTATCTTATTATTATTATTATTATTATTGTTATTATTATTTGTCACACCTGGCAGTACTGAGTGCTAACTTCTAGGTTTGTGCTTGGGGGTCCATTTTGGAAGTGCTCTGAAAATTATATGGGGTATAGGGACTTAAATTCGCATCAAATATGTGCAAAAGAAGCTCCCTACCCACTGTAATATCTCTGCAGCCTCTATAATTATTCTTTTTTTTAAATGTGTGTTAATCTTTAGATCTTGTATCAGACTCTATTTGACCAGAACCATTTGACTAATTTTTGTTCAAATTTTAGTGGAACAATACTTGCTAATCCAGATAGTAAGTCCAAATATTTAACTTGAATTTAATTTCTTTATGAGTGAACTATCTAAATTAGGATGAAAAAGATGATACAAAAGAGCTTCCATGAAATTTTTTAATCTTAAGTGACCAGTAGTCAGACTCTAAATGTAGTAAGTCATTTTGGGCTAACAATCGGCTCTGAGAAATAAAGTCTAAAAAGAGCAGGAAAAATATGGGGGAAATGGAAGAAGCTTTTTTTTGGATTTCAAAAGAATGCTTTGGCTAAAACATGGAAGCGACTTCCCTCCCATACAAAATTTAAATTCACCTTGGAATAAGCTTTAGTGCATAACCCTTGTTTATTTGAAGGAGAAAGTATAGGGGAAACTTATTTATAACACTGGGGGAAGAAATGAACGCAATTTTGGCATGCTTATAATTTTTGTATGTGGGTATTACCCTTGTAAGCATGTACTCAAGGTAGTTTCATTATTCAATGTATTTAGTGTGTCTTGGGATTTAATTTGAACAGCAATTTATTCTATATCCATTTAATGCCAGGTAGTGTTCATTTGAGTCTACTAAGTTCTGGTATATGTTTGTAAATGTGGAACTCCATCTACTTACTTTTTTCATATACCAGGGAAGAGAAAAATCCCATTTCCATGCATTCTGCAATAATAAGATAGTGACACAATGCTATGTTCTTTTTAGAAGCGGTTAGACATGAATTATTATTATTGCAATTATTGCATGCTTTTGCAATGGAATTAAATAACTGCTTTGGAAAGAAGTGATGGGAAAGATTATGTATTAGTTTAGGTTACCCATACTTTGTATTTTATGCTGTATAATTTTTAAAAATAATATCTTTATTTAAACACCATGATTACAAACATGATTATAGTTGGGTTTCAGTTATAAAAAGAACACTCCCTTCACCAGTGCAACATTCCCACCACCGATGCCCCCATCGCCCCCCACCCCTCACCCCTTGCCTGTATTCGAGACAGGAATTCTACACAAAGTTTACAATGAAGGTGACTCTGTCTTACATCTTACATAAACTATGCAATAATTATATTGTTCCAATGTCTCTAAAGTGGGGTGCGTGCCTAATTCTGGTTTCTTTAGACTCCATATTTAGCATTCATCTTGTAAAGGATTGTCAAATTCATCAATAGGCATGAGTCAAAAGGATGTATCATGATAAAAAGCTTTAAGTTAGGTTCTATTGAGGATTATAATGGGAAAGAAATATCATGCCTGGGGAGTGTATAAGAAAAGGCTCTCCAGGAGTAACCCCTGAGTGCTGGCAGGTGTGACCCAAAAACCAAAACCAAAACTAAACAAAAAGAAAAGGCTCAATGAGATGGTCCTTCAGAGAGGGGGACCAGGGACACAGCCCAGGGAGAGGCAAATACCAATAATGGCTCACACACAAAATAATTCAGAATGCATTTGCCTATGTAAAGGTGTAAGCAGGTAAAAAGCACCAGGTGAGAGAGCAATAGTCCTTTGCAACCTAACCAAAAAATGTATATGATGATTGTGTCAAGATATATCTAGTTTCATTATAAATCATGATGCCCCAATTGAGTTTTTCTCTGTCCTATGTGGGAGTCTTTCTGAAATGTTGGGGATAAAGCTGATTCTGGGCATCTCTTCTATCTTGTTTCATGCATTTTTCCCTTAGTTTGGTGGAACTGTTTATGTAGCTTTTCATTTTTGATGAATATAAAGTGTTTCTTAGTCTGGAAGTTGCCTGAGTCTACTTGGTGTGTCCGGAAAATAAGATTTGATATGTTTTCTGAGCCAAGGGGATCTTTGATTTAGAAATGAGAAATGGTGGAGGTCTCTGGGCAATGGGAGAGAGATAACAGCAGGGCAGCACACACACATCACAGTCTGGCTAAATGCCTTGGTTCTGGCCCCTACCAAGGACAATGCTATTT
Organism: Suncus etruscus; assembly: GCF_024139225.1. NCBI lineage: Eukaryota > Metazoa > Chordata > Mammalia > Eulipotyphla > Soricidae > Suncus > Suncus etruscus. The sequence continues at coordinate 100,450,739 of NC_064859.1, read as the reverse complement.
TTGAGAAGTATTAAAATACTTAAAGCTTTGTACTTTCTCTTTTCTAAAAGAGACTTGATAATTTCAACTTCTCCAGGGTGTTAGGATGGAGTAAAATCATGTTTATGGGAAGCATTGAACCCCTCAGTAATCCCCAGTGGGAAAACATTGAAACAATGAAGTCATCGCTTTTCTCTTAAAAAGTGAAATCCAAACACATGGAATTCTTTCCACATTGTAGTTCCAGGAGTTTCTACTTGTCTAAAATATTTCTCTGAGATGTTTATCATTTATCTGTCTTTCCAGGGTTTTATGCGAGGCTTAGTTCCTCAGAAAGGACCTAATAATACTTTGCAAAAAGTATTTTTCACCCACAATTCTTTGGAGCTTATGTAGATTCCAAACGACTCAGAACCCTACCAATAGCAGAGCCAAGGCTCAGTGGGATCTTACATTTCTTTTTTTTTGTTGTTGTTTTTTAATATAATTTTTTATTTTGATCATAGTGGCTTACATATTGTTGACAATAATATTTCAGGTACATATTTACATAAAATCAGGGGGATTCCCATCACCAATTTGTCCTTCCTACACCCCTGTTCTCATCCTACTTCCCATATCCTCCTCCCCTCACCATCGGGGCTGCTAGAATATGTGGTCCCCTCTGTACCTAGCTTACTACTTAGTAGTCTTACACCTGTTTGGTCTTGGTACCTCTCTTATTTCCCCCTTTAATTGGGAGGCAAGACTATATAGTTCAAATTATGTGGTTTTGTTTGAAAAAGAGACAAGTATTTGATTGTTGAGTATTAGTTGTATATTATGTTCTAGGTGCTTCAGAATAGTGCTATCATTCTGTGTTTATCTTTCGTCTTCTGACTTACTTCATTTAACATAACATATTCTAGGTCCATCCACGTTGCTGCAAAGTCTGTGATTGTATCATTTCTGACTGCCATGTAGTATTCCATTGTGTATAGATACCACATCTTAATGATCCATTCATCTGTTGTTGGACATCGAGGTTGGTTCCAAGACTTGGCTGTTATACTGAGTGCTGCGATAAATAGTGGGGTGCACATGTACTTTGGAATGAATGTCCTTCCAACTTGGGGGTAGATACCTAGGAGAGCAATTGCTGTGTCAAATGGCAGCTCAATTCTGAGTTCTTTGAGCACTCTCTAGACTGTTCTCCATAGGTGTTGGACTAGGGGGCATTTCCACCAGCAGTGGATGAGAGTGCCTTTCATATGGCATCCCCGCCAACAGAGATTGTTCCCATTATTTTTGATGTGAGCCATCCTCACTAGTGTAAGGTGGTATCTCATTGTTGTCTTGATTTGGATCTCCCTGATGATGAGTGAAGGTGAGCATGTTTTCATGTGTTTGTTGGGTAATTCTTTTTTTTTTCTTCTTTATTTGAACATCTTTATTACATAAATGATCGTGATTAGGTTTCAGTCATGTAAAGAACACCCCCTTCACCAGTGCAACATTCCCATCACCAATGTCCCAAATCTCCCTCCATCCCACCCCGCCCCCACTTGTATTCCAGACAGGCTTTCCAGTTCCCACATTCATTCACTTGATTATGGTAGTTCTCTGTGTAGTTATTTCTATAGCTGTACTCACCACTCTTTGTGGTGAGCTTCATGGAGTGAGCTGGTGTTCCAGCCCTCCTCTCATTGTCTCTGAGGATTGTTACAAAAATGACTTTTATTTTTCCTAAAACCCATAGATGAGTGAGACTATTCTGCATCTCTCTCTCTCTCCCTCTGACTTATTTCACTCAGCATGATAGATTCCATGTACATCCATGTATAGGAAAATTTCATGACTTCATCTCTCCTGACGGCTGCATAATATTCCATTGTGTATATGTACCACAGTTTCTTTAGCCATTCGTCTGTGGAAGGGCATCTTGGTTGTTTCCAGAGCCTGGATATTGTGAATAGTACAATACAAAAACCCCTTCCTCACACCTATATTTATTGGGATCTTACATTTTTAATTCCAATGGATGGTTTGTCTACACTTTGAAAACTTCCCTCACACTCTCATTATGTAAGAACATGCTACTCATGCGTGCTGCTACTTAAAGAACAAAGGGTGAAATATGTCTTCCTTACACAGACTTCTATTGTTTTTACTAATTTTTGCCAATTGCGGTTTTATTGTATTATTGAAAGGGAATCCTTGTTCTGCAAGGCAGCGAGAAGTGAGTATGTTTGTCAGGGAGACATTGAGTCTTTCTGCAGATCTACTATTGAGTCTGGAAAAGAGGTTTTGGGGTATAATCTTTTAACTTTTTAGAGGAAATCCCCGCAGAGGACAGATAGTCCTTGAAGATTAGGGAGGAATAATTGCACACAGTCACTAAAAAGAAATAACACATAGGTATAGAATAAGGGTAAAATCTAGTTTAATGCTATTCTTACCTTGAAATTGCAGCCTATGACTAAAGTTGCAATCCCATTTATTACGAAAATATCACTATTCCTATTAAAACTAAAAACTATGTCAAAATATCAAAAGTTACACACTGAAATCCAAAGTTAAAAGGTTATACCCCCAAACCTCTTTTTCTAGCTTGCTTGAAATATGATATAATGAACAAGGCTCCCTTCCCCTAATCGCTTTGGTCACTATTCTGTCAAGAGAATGGGTTATCCAACCTGTGGATTGGGGGACCACCTATCTCTATATGCCATCAGTCTAGGAGTTGGGGGTAAAATGATGTCATGAAGGGTCTGAACAGATGGGTTGGGTTATCCACCCTGTGGATTGGGGGACCAACTGAAGAGTTCAACTTTATCTCTGCATGCCATCAGTCTAGGAGTTAGGGGTAAATGATATCCATGAAGGGGCTGAAAAAACAGAAAATTGAGCCTTTTTTTTTATAAAAAAAATAATTGGATGATTCAAACTGTATAAACCTATGAAATGTTTTGACCTGTATGCTCATTATCATATGAATTCCCTTAAATGTTTGTGAATTTGGATACTTGGGGTCCCACTACAGCCCAAATTTTTGGCTTGGGGTGATGCCCCAGAATTCTGGGAAGGAAATAAACCTGTGTGTGATTGCATCCTCAAGGTTGGTGGCTCCTCATTAGGCAGCAGGCATTATCTTTCTGGGACCCCTAGACATCCGGACCCCTGAGACCATCCTGGGTTCAAGGAATCTCCAGGCCCCTGACCCCATTCTGGGGCCAGGCCATTTAGGTGGCTTTAACACTACAAGTTCTAGATCCTAAACTTCCTTCTAAATGTGTTGACTGACCCCAATCACTTCTTTTTCAAGTCACTTCTTATCTTTGGTGGTCTGAGAGTAGACTCTTGCCATAAGAGTCCAACTAGCAATGCTAAAAATGTTCAGCCCTAGTTGTTGAATGGTGGTGAGTTCCACAATCCCCAAAGATGGAGCGGGATTCCCATGCCCCCTGTCTGAGTAGAACAAGAAACATAGGTCCGGCAGCAATTCTGACACAGGAAATAATCCACACAGGGTTGGGAAGGAACAACAGGCCAGAAACTAACACTGCAAACTGTTTGCCCACAAGCCTGAAGTCATTCCACTCTGTGACTGAGTAGCCTTTATTGGGAAGAACATAGCCCACTCCCAAAGGAGGGGAAAAAGTCAGATGAGGAGACAATGGGGGAACATCTTTTTAACACGAAAATCAAAGGAAACAATTGAGAGACATCTCATAAGAAGGTGATATAAGGACCGATCCAAAGGCCTCTACCAACACCTAGTCAGTACTTTTCTGTTCTGTTTTTGTTTTGGGGCCACAACTGGCAGCACTCAAGGGTTACTCCTGGCTCTGAGAAATCTGAGTCCCCTCCTGGCAGGCTGGGGACTGTATGGGATGCTGGGATCAAACTCTAGTCAGCTGCATGCGAAGCAAACACCCTACCCACTGTGCTATCATTCTGAAACAAAAATATCAGGTATTTTAAGGCCTGAAGCAAACTTATCTAGAATCTGCCTCTTTAGTCGATGCTAAGGCAAAGCTCTCTTGGAGCAGTGGAAGTCAAGGACATTTGCTCTGCTTCACCTCGAGGACAATATCCCTGCTTTTTTCTGTGCAAGAACAAGGTCTTCATTTTGAACCACAGAATAGAATGCTGCTTACAAAGAGAAAAACAAACACTGAGGCTGGTTAAAGCAGGAACTGAATGAAGTTCCTTACAATGCCCCTTAGCATTTTCATTTGATCTTGAATTGAGAGGTATTTAAATTCCTGATGCTATTGTTTCTCAAGGCTTTGTGGAGATATTAAAAAAAAATCTCTAAAGCTGTATTTGATGGTAGATGAAAACATTCTTGTCCTGAAATATTAATTTCAGCTTTTTTGCTCATGAAACATCACCTCGTATTTGTTGAGGTTTAGTCAAAGATTAATTACGTATGGACAAGAAATAGAAGCCTGTCCTGTAATTTGATGTAGCGATTTATGAAGATGGGGGATAGAGAGAAAAGACAGTATAGCAGGGGACATCCACAAAGCAGGTATGGAAGCAGGAAGACGAAATTAAGGAGAGAAAACCAAGCCAAAAAAAGGCACCTCAGTGGTAACACTACCTTGCCATGGTAAACCCAGGATTATGACAGCTAGACTATGTGAATTGTTGACTCTTGTCTCTCATCTATTTATTTGCAATTTTTGGGTTTCTTTTCTATTTGTCCTTGTGTGTTACACTTTTGGAAACCATCTTAAATCCCAGAATAAATCAGAGACTGAAAGACATCGTTAAAAATCAGCTCTATTGTCTAATGAAGAAAAAGAAACTAAAGAAAGATTGAATTTTCAATTTGTTCTCCAAATACATTTTACAAGTTGAGGACATTTTGTAAAAAGCAACTTGAATCAAATAAAATCCTGTCCTTCTTTGTCCTCTGCAACGGGAAAATAGTGGCTTACTTTGACCTTGAATTTTGACAAGACAAAAATAATGCTTTAGATTATTGCAGAGGCAATCTCGCTACAGCATGCTACAAGAATAAGGTCTTTTTAATTTTGTTTTTGGCCACTACTTGACAGGGTTCTGGGGTTATTTCTGGCTCTGTACTCAGGGATCACTCCTGGCAGACTCTGGGGTGTTATATGGGAAGCCTGGCATTGAACTTCGGTTATTTGCATGAAAGAAAAGCATCTTATTTACTATACTGTCTCTAGGGCCCAAAATAGTTTTCTGGCAAAAATGCTTGGGTTAGGTGGATAAAATGCTGAGACCAAAAGGGGGTGAAATTCAGCATTTCTTTTAGGATAGTGTCTCTCTACTTTGGTCCTGGACCCAATAGGACAGGACAGTCTGGGAGCATATGAGTCATTGGAAATCTCAGACTTACTCCCCCCCGCCCCCCAGCTGGATCACAGGCTGGGTCACAAAGGTGCATGTCTGGGGAATGCCTGAGATCATCTAATCCACTGTAAATCACCTCTGCAGGGCTTGGCCTCTCTCTCACTGTGCTCCTAACCTATTATGAGATAAGAATAACTTATTAAATGAGACTTGAAACTTACAGCATAGAAGATGACAAATCAAAGGTGAAAGGACATCTCTACTCCAACACCCCACAAAACATGCAGACACACACCCAAATGCAAGACTTTTAACCTTTTCGGTGATTTAGTAAAAATCACCGACATTTTTTTATTTTAGTTTTTGGGCTTAGAAATTTTTTCAAAACACTAATTAAAATATCTATATATTTCAGCTTGTGCATTCAGTGTAATATTTTCCACATTATTGCTTGGATGCAAAAGTCTCATTTTCAGAACACCAATAAATTCTCTTTATTGAGTTTCCTGCTTCTGCTGGACATTTGGCAGTTACAGTTACATTGGGCATCCTTAATTCTGGTACATTCCAATAACCTTTTGGTCCATGTGTGCTTTCCATAGCATTCTTTACATATTTAAAAGTGAGTCTTTAATAGCATCCTGTAAGAAGACTTCCTGGCTCAGTGTTGATGCTTCTGTGTTGGTGTACCTATCTGAGACCCGCCCATTAATGATGGGGCTGGATGGCGATGGATGGTGAAGGATTTCTCTCTGCCATCCCAGGCCACGTGGCTCCACAACCCCATCCAGCCCGCAGGTCCCAGGCCCAGGTGAAAGGCGAAATCACTCACTCACAGGCAGGCATCAGGAAGCAACAACTTAATTCATGCCCTATCCACCACATGTGTGTGGCCTACTCATAACCTTTCAAGCACAGCAATACTTTGCTAGCCCTGCGTCTTATCTCCTGTTAGCCATCTTCCCTTTTGGCTTCATGCTGGTCAAAGACCAGAACATAGAAACCCAAAAGCCAGAGCGCCCAGCAGCGCAGAAAGGACAAAGAGACCCCTAGTCACCTGGCTCCAGGGTTTATCTACCTATTGCAATTAGGGATAATTAGGGAGGGGTCTTGCAATAGGTAGATAAACCCTGGAGCCAGGTAACTAGGGATGTCTTTGCCCTGCTGTGCTCTCTGGCTTTTGGGTCGTTGCCTCTTTTGGTCTTGGACCAGGATGGAGGCCAAAGGGAAGATGGCTGAAAGGGTTAAGATGCAGGGCTAGCGAAGTATGGCTGTGCTTGAAAGGTTATGAGATTGGCCACACATGTGTGGTGGATAGGGCATGAATAAAGTTAATGCTTCCTGATGCCTGCCTGTAAGTGAGTGATTTCGCCTTTCACCTGGGCCTGGGACCCGCCGGCAGGATGGGGTTGCAGAGCCACGTGGCCTGGGGTGGCAGAGAGAAATCCTTCACCATCCATCGCCATCCAGCCCCATCGTTAATTATTTAATGCAAGACTTCTGTTTGTAGAGAACTGATTTGGTTCACTGCTGAACTCTCTAACTCTCAAGATCTACTTGTTTCTTGGTCCTTTCTATAGTTTTAACTTAGAAGGTAACCCTATGAAAACCTACAGTCCTCCCCTCCCCTCCCTCCCCTCCCTCCCTCCCTTCCCTTCCTTCCTCCCTCCCTCCCTCCTTCCTCCCCTCCATTCCTCCCTCCCTCCCTCCCTTCCTCCCTTCCTTCCTTCCTTCCTTCCTTCCTTCCTTCCTTCCTCCCTCCGTCCCTCCTTCCTTCCTTCCTTCCTTCCTTCCTTCCTTCCTTTCTTCCTTCCTTCCTTCCTTTCTTCCTCCCTCCTTCCTTCCTTCCTTCCTTCCTTCCTTCCTTCCTTCATTCCTTCCTTCCTTCCTTCCTTCCTTACTTCCTTCCTTCCTTCCCCTTCCTTCCTTCCTTCCTTCCCCTTCCTTCCTTCCTTCCTTCTCCTTCCTCCCTTCTTTCTCCTTCCTTCCTTCTTGTCTATATTTCTACTAAAATTTGTAAAATTCTTTCTCCAAGTTTTTGCCAAGCATAATCTTATTCTAAGTTTCTGGTATTGCCTGAACAATTTTCAGACATAGACTATCAAGGGGACATTTTTTTATTTTTTTGCTCTTTTTTGTGGTAGTGGTGGTGGGGTGAGGGAAAGTTTGAGCCACACCAGATGGTCCTTAGGGACTATTTCTGTATCTTGGATTGATCTCTGATAGTGCTCAGAAAATCATATAGAGCTTAACAAGGCTTGAACAGATGTAAGGTCTGAACCCCAGTAATATTTCTCTGGCACCAGAAAATGCCCTTTAAAAGAAAGTTGGGGTGAAAGTTCCGAACCTCTGTAGTTCTGTGTGACACCATCATTACTAAAAAGCCCTTATATATTTTTTTAAGCTTTCACTCATTAGTATCCACACACACCTGATTTCTTCATTGCTTATAGTGCATGAAGGCACAAGGTCTTATTTCAACCCCTGGTGCCATCTTAAATGCTCTTTGGGGCAGTGAAGCATTAGTTGACCAAGCCCCCTTTGACCTCATTAAATATCTTATGTGAATATTTAGTATTTGCCTCTTCTTTGTATCTATTTGTATAAGTGATAGGTGTGTGATTAGGGGGGTCACTTTACAGTCATTCTCCTATTATTCATTTAGTCATTTTACTTGCTCATTGGTCAATGCTAGGTATGCCATAGAATTGAAATGCAGTCATTTTGTTTCCATGTATTTTGATGATTCTGCCAACTTCCATCTCCTATTTCCAACTTTTTACTTTGCCCTGATAGCCATGCATTACTGATAGTTCATGTGGGGAATGAAAGGGGGAACTAGAGAAACTTTATCCTGTTTTTGTAAGTGTGTGTGTGTGTGTGTGTGTGTGTGTGTGTGTGTGTGTGTGTGTGTGTGTGTGTGTTGGCAAAGGGGAGTGAGTCCCCAAGCAGTCCTTAGGGTGGCCTCTCCTAGTTAGAGTTGGTTAATTGATTCACTTGGTTTAGGGTGCTGGAAGCTATCAAGGAAAACCTGTCAATGATCAGGGGCCAGTAAACTTATACTTGGTAGTGCTCAGGGTTTATTTGGTGCCAGAGATTGAAGTCAGGCCTCCACATGTAAGGCATGGACTCCTAGCCTCTGAGCTATCTCCCCAGGCCTTCGGAATTCATCTTCAGTTTCTTCATCCTGCTTGCCTTCTCTAAAACTGGTTCACAGTAAATCAGAAATCTGGTGAGATGCTCTGCAAAGGACCTCGTGTTTATTTCTATAAGTCTATTGGGGATGGCTGCCAAATAAATACACCTTTTTAAAGTCATCTTTAAGGAGCACTTAAAGAAACTGCACTTAGTCTTTCAGTGTAGCGAACAAGCTCAATTAAGTAAATTTACTTCTACAGCAGCCCCTAAAAGTAAGTGTAGCTTTGAAAGGAATTAATCTGCACCAAGGGAATAGCTCATATGCCTGGAGAACTCCATCAGGACCCATGGGGAACTTAGAGGATTGACTTAGAATTTGACTAATATTAGAATAAATTCTTCTTTTTGTTGTACCTTTCTGCCATGTGTTTGCAATGTCCCCGGTGCATTATTTTTTTTCTCTACCACATGTAGTCCAGATTGCACTCCTAGAAGGAACAAAACTTTGAATATGACCATGCAAGTCATTGAATATTTTTTCTTAATTATGAGCCAAGAGAGCCAGTGGGTGAAAATGATGAGAAGCATATTCCTTCATAAACGAGAGGCTGTTGAAGAAGTTCTTTTCACAGCATGTACAGATTAAATATGTTAATTAATTAGTGAATAGACATATATCATGACTCCATAAATGGTCGAGAGATCATGGACCCGATTATTGAAAAGTGGCTTTTATGAGATGTAAACAATGCTATAAAAAGCTATGGGAGCACTGGCAACACAGCTCAAAGCTGACAATCTTAAGAGAAGTGATGGGCCAAGTCCTTGCCCTGCTGAAGATGTGCCTGCTGTACCCATCACCCATGAGCTCTACTTTATCAATGGCCCTGCTTCAACATTCCTCTATCGCTCTCTGGAGAGACACCAATCTGACCCAAACTCCAGGTATGCTGTTATTTGGGCTAATATAATCAGGAATTTCTTTGAAGTGAGTGTGATACCACCACTACAGCCACCTTCTTGTACTTCTGGAAGCCCTGGCAACAGAAACAAGCTCCATAAAAGCTACAGTCTCAGCATTTGCTTGACATTTCTGGACAACTCCATTTCTGAGGTGCTATCCCTGTAGGAGCACACCAATTTAGACACCAATGTGTTTCTGAAGCTACCTAATGTTCAAAAACACAGGAAGTACCAGAATGATCAAGAGTTTACTAAACCTTCTGACAATGACTTAATTAATGACATCATTGGAGATATAATTATTTTCACAAATTTTCTTGTTGTTTTATTCTTTTCCTTTCTCTTCCTTATTTTCCTTCCTCCCTCCCTCCCTTCCTTCTTCCCTCCCCCTTTCTTTTTTTCTTTTCTTTCTTTCTTTCTTTCTTTCTATTCCTTCTTTCTCTTCTTTCTTTCTTTCTTTCTTTCTTTCTTTCTTTCTTTCTTTCTTTCTTCTTTCTTTCTTTCTTTCTTTCTTTCTTTCTTCTCTTTTCTCTTCTCTTCTTTCTCTCTCTCTCTCTCTCTCTTTCTTTCTTTCTTTCTTTCTTTCTTTCTTTCTTTCTTTCTTTCTTTCTTTCTTTCTTTCTTTCTTTCTTTCTTTCTTTCTCTTTCTCTCTCTCTCCTTCCCTCCCCTCCCCTCCCCTCCCTCCCTCCCTCCTCTCTCCCTTTCTCTCTTTCTTCTTTCTTTCTTCCTTTCTTCTTTCTTTCTTTCTTTCTTTCTTTCTTTCTTTCTTTCTTTCTTTCTTTCTTTCTTTCTTTCTTTCTTTCTTTCTTTCTTTCTTTCTTTCTTTCTTTCTTTTCTTTCCTTCCTTTATAGTTTAAAATAATTTCACTCCCACTTACCTTGAACCAAATGTATTATGGTCAAACTATGTCATTTATGTGATATATAAGCTCTTTAAGTGAAGCAAGTTAAATTTTAAAATGAGGCTTTCAGAAAACAAAAGTATTAGATAAAAAGCATATCCAAAGTCACTAAAACCTCAGTCACAACAGTAAATTTATTGTTTTAAAATAGAGACTATATACATGTAATTTGGAAAGAGAAGGGTTCTATGAAAAGTTGAGGACACCTAAAATTACTAAAAATATTAAAAACTGGTGAAGGAACCAGAGCAATAGCAAAGCAGTAGGTCATTTGCCTTGCAAGTGGCCAACCTGCAACCAACCCAGATTTGACCCCTAGCACATAATATGGTCCCCTGAGCTTGCCAGGAGCTATTTTTGAGCACAGAGTCAGGAGTAACCCCTCAGCACCGCTGGATATGGCCCAAAAGCAAGCAAGCAAACAAACAAACAAACAGAAGATTGGGGAGAAATTATCCTTATTATGAAATATCTGCAAAGATCATGTAAACATTTCAAACATCTTAATGCACAGTCATGTTTATCAAAACAAAGGGAAATCAATAGGACCAAAATTAAGCAGAAGGTTGGCATTCTCTTGTTGACTTGATGCTGAATGCCAACCTCTGAAAATCCTTGGTCTGTAAAGAATACGCCAGTCCAGATAAAACTAACAGAAAGAAACAAAAGTGCTGGAGAGATAGTACACAAGGCACTTGACTTGGTTCAATCCCAGCACATAGATGATCCCTCAAACCTCATCAGGAGATACCCCTGAGTGCAGAGTCAGGAGTAAGCATTGAACACAGCCAGGTGTGGCCCCAAATCAACAACAAACCGAATAAAATAATGTGCCAGCACTGGGAATGATCCTTTGTTTTCTGTGAGGTTGACACACTTGCATTGTCCTAGAACAGCTGCTAAAATGATTTTCTCACCTTCTTTCAAAGATTAGCAGCTCACTGCTGTTCATAAGTGGGTTCCTGAGCAGAAGCATGAAAGTTTCTGGTTTTATCATCCTTTTGGGCTTACATCCTTTTGGATTGATGCACGTCATAGCAACAATGAGAATGAATATCCATGAGGTCTTACGTCTCACTTCCCCTCAACAGCCCTTTCTTTTCTTTTCTTTCTTTCTTTACAGACCAAGGACCTTTCTTTTTCTTTACTCTCGCTTCACCTCCCTCCCTCCCTCCCTCCCTCACCTCCTCCCCTCCTCCCTCCCTCCCTCCCTCCCTCCCTCCATCCCTCCTCCTTCTACCTTCCTTCCTTCCTTCCTTCTTCCTTCCTTCCTTCCTTCCTTCCCTTCCTCTCCTTCCTTCCTTCCTTCTCCTTCCTTCCTTCCTTCCTTCCTTCCCATTTTATTTTTTTGGTTTTTGGACCACACCCGTTTGATGCTCAGGGGTTACTCCTGGCTAAGCGCTCAGAAATCGCCCCTGGCTTGGGGGGACCCTATGGGACGCCGGTGGGATCGAACCGCGGTCCTTCCTTGGCTAGTGCTCTGCAAGACAGACACCTTACCTCTAGCGCCACCTCACCAGCCCCCTCCTTTTTCTCTTTCTTTCTCTTTCTCTCTTTCTCTCTTTCTTTTTCTTTCTTTTCTTCCTTCCTTCCTCTTTCTTTCTTTCTTTCTTTCTTTCTTCTTTCTTTCTTTCTTTCTTTATTTCTTTCTTTCTTTCTTTCTTTCTTTCTTTCTTTCTTTCTTTCTTTCTTTCTTTCTTTCTTTCTTTCTTTCTTTCTTTCTTTCTTTCTTTCTTTCTTTCTTTCTTTCTTTCTTTCTTTCTTTCTCTTTCTTTCTTTCTTTGTTTCTTTCTTTCTTTGTTTCTTTCTTTCTTTCTTTCTTTCTTTCTTTCTTTCTTTCTTTCTTTCTTTCTTTGTTTCTTTCTTTCTTTGTTTCTTTCTTTCTTTCTTTCTTTCTTTCTTTCTTTCTTTCTTTGTTTCTTTCTTTCTTTGTTTCTTTCTTTCTTTCTTTCTTTCTTTCTTTCTTTCTTTCTTTCTTTCTTTCTTTCTTTCTTTCTTTCTTTCTTTCTTTCTTTCTTTCTTTCTTTCTTTCTTTCTTTCTTTCTTTCTTTCTTTCTTTCTTTCTTTCTTTCTTTCTTTCTTTTCTTATTTCTTTCTTTCTTTTCTTTCTTTCTTTCTTTCTTTCTTTCTTTCTTTCTTTCTTTCTTTCTTCTTTCTTTCTTTCCTCCTCTCTCCTGTGGTTCTTTTTTCTTAAACTCATTTACTTCTTGCCATGCTTTTTGTAGTGGACTTGACTCTTTTATGCTCAATTTCATGTGCCTATCAGAAAATCCCCATCCCTGCACATGGCTTTAGATTAGTGCTAAAGGATTTCAAGTTTTTCTTACTGGTCTGGTAGGACCCAAGAAAAGTAAGGAGTGAAGTTTGCCTGAATTTTCTCTGTCTCTGAGCATTTCAAATATGATTGTTGACTTTGTCTACCAATATTGCATTGGATTCACTAGTTAAGAGAAGGATATGGAAAGATAAATAGAAGACATGTCCCCTAATTCAAGTCAGAGGTTGCAGTGTAGCCAGTGGGCTATCACAGAAACAACATTTTAGTTCATTTTGGCCTTTTTCCTCTCATGAAGTGAGCTAATGCTGGAAGACCAAGTGGCATGTGATACCATGTCAAGTATTTATTATGTCAACACTACTCACTTTCTGGGATTGAAGAGGTAGGAAGAAAGATGTTAGTTATCTATGTGCCAGACATAAGGGTGGTTGAAAATGCATTATCTTGGATTTGATTGGCTGGACTGGAGGTGGAAAAAAAAGAGGCTCTATGAAGGAGAGAGATAGTTTGATTATATTGAATTCCATAAGACTCCTGAGCTAATATTATACTCCAAGAATAAAAGAATTTGAGTGTGTGGTGGGGGTGATCTTCAATGTCATAGTTCCAAGGTTCTCTTCAGGAGTGAGGAAAAGAAAGAGAAGAAGGGGGAAAGGAACAGAGTAATTAATTATGAATGGACACTGAAAACTAATAGTAAGTGGTTGATTTATTTAGTATTATGTTCATGTTTTCTTCAGATGTGGAGAATGGGGAGAAAACCCTTTATGACTCTTGGTATCATAAACCACTAGAACACATCATCCGTGTCACTTAATTCTTTCCACTTCTCCCCTGAAAGACTCTCTGTGCTAGATCCCCTCTCTTCCTCTAGGCAGACTACTGTTTGAGTTTAATTCTCAGAGTGGGAAAATAAAATTGCTGACTGAACTCAGACCAACATCACATTTGACTTCTCTTTCAGTGCAGTGGGTTTGGTAGTATTTTTCTAAAGGAATCCGTGTTTAATCAATTTTGACATTTGGATTTAGTGCATGAATTAGCCATTCTGACCATTGCTTTGATCTGTGTAGATACTGGTTCAGTGTCAAGAGATTATGTGGGATGTGACTCCCCAAAACAGTCTGGGCAGAGCCAGTGACCCAGCAAACTCATTCTAGACCTTTCTGTCTGTGGGCAGAGTCTCTGAGTGTTACAATCACAATGATCCAGGTTTAAGTGTTTCATATATGCATTAAAATACCCACACAGTTGTCTGCTATAGTAAATTTAACAAACATTTCCAAAAGGTAAAAAAAATTATTTTTTCAGTTTCTCCAATAATTTATTAAACATGTAGAACAAATATTTTATTATACTCGTTTGATCTCTCCCCAATGTGGAAAGAATAGATAGATTTGCTTAACATTGAGAGTAGATAAACTTTTCCTAGACCTGATATGCATAGTGTCGGGATTTTACAGTCACCTTTTACAAGGCAATGAGCCAAAGGGCTAGATTTTGGATTCAGAATCACGTGAAGATGAGAATGGCTCACACTAAACCTTATTTTTTTCTCATTCGTGAGGTAAAGAAATGCTATCGCCTGTGGGAAAGTATCCGGAGGATTGGATGAGTACATGGCATAGATCTTGGCTCTCTCAGGAGGAGCTAAACTCTTTGTCATTACAAATATACACACTCTCATGCCTGGGGTACTCCATCTACCTGGTTGAGGAATGCAGTAGTCTGGAACAATTCTATCAACTCACTTCTCTGAATTTCTGTGGAAGGAAAGAGCATGTTTTTGAAAAATGAAACCCTAGGGGCCGGAGAGATAGCATGGAGGTAAAGCATTTGCCTTTCATGCAGAAGGTCATCGGTTCGAATCCCGGCATCCCATATGGTCCCCCGTGCCTGCCAGGAGCAATTTCTGAGCATGGAGCCAGGAGTAAACCCTGAGCACTTCCGGTGTGACCCAAAAAACCACACCACACACACACACACACACAAAGAAAAATGAAACCCTAGTAACTGGTTTTTCTTGAGGAACTCTGGTTTGGGGAAACTGATTTCTAGCCATGGCTAACATTTAACGAATTAATTATTTTATTTAAATACCATGGTTATTTATTTATTTTTTTGCTATTTGAGCCACACCCAGTGACGCTCAGGGGTTACTCCTGGCTTTGTGTTCAGAAATTGCTCCTGGCTCGGGGAACCATATGGGACGCTGGGGGATCGAACTGTGGTCAGTCCTAGGTTAGCACATGCAAGGCAAATGCTCTACCGCTTGTGCCACTGCTGTGGTACAGTTGGGTTTCTTTTTTCACAATTGCAAAATTGTTCAGGATTGAATTTCAGTCATACAGTGTCCAACACCCTTCATCAATGTCCATTTCTCACCATCAATGTCCCCAGTTTTCCTTCCACCTGCCTGCCTCTGGGGCAGACATTTTCTTTTCTCTCTTTCTTTTTTCCGTTTTAGACACAGTGGCTAGAAATATCATTGCTGAAAATGTATCATGCCAATCTCTCTTTTCATCACTCATATGGATACAGTGGCAAAACATGCATATCCACTGTTATCCTCTGTTCCTCATGCCTGACCCAAGATGGACTCTCTCTCTCACATAGTCAGGTACCAGTAACAAATACCATGGATATTAAAGGCATTTTTGCATTTTTGTTTTCTTCCTTCAAGCCTATACACAGTCATTAATTCTTCCCAAATGGGGTAGCACACCTGCCTTCAATGAGGAGGACTACAAAGCTGTTGGAATTAGTCTTTCCCCAGTCTCCACACCAATCACGCTGGTATTATTCCTCTTTTCCTCATATAATTATTGTTTTCCAAATGTCAGCATTTGTCTTATTAGCCAGAGAAACTGTCTTTTAAGCTATTCAGAGATCTATCGTTGAGTAAGTCCTGTGATGATGGATATTCAGAAAAAGAAAGATTCCCTTGTGGTTTCAAGGGCCTTTTCCATGGACAAATAGAAAAGAAACAGCACAAATAGAAAAATGGCGCAGTGTGTACCTTACACAGCTGTTTCATCATGCCAAAGCGACTTAACTCGGATTATCTGTCGTTTTGATCATCAGGTAGTCAAACCCATTATTAATAAGGATAGCTCTCAGGTGCTGAGTCTAAATTCTTTAGAAAAAAAGATAAATGGAGCCGAAAGATAATAGAGATATCAAAGAAAACAATATTCAGTGTAACTCTCACTCTCCTCCTATTGCTTCATACACTTCAATAAACGGGGCAGATGGCATTTTGTTCATTGGACTAAAATTATTTGACCCAGTTCCTTTAACAGGAAGTAGTTATTTTTTTTAACGTAGGGGTTCTAATTACTTTTTAAAAATTTGCTCAAAACTTTTAATTCATTTACCATGTTTTTCAAAGTAATTCATTGTTAAATTTTAGATATCCAATGTTTTAGCACCAATTCTACTATTCACCAATTCTACAGTGCCAATTTCTCTCAACCAGTATCTTCAGGTTCATTCCTAATCCCTATGCCTGCCTTTTTGACCAGCATGTTTTTAAGTTTAGTTGTAGTTTGAGCCATGTTTTAGTATTGTTGACTTTGTGATTTGAATATACAGCTTTGCTACTACTCTACACTACAGATGTACCCAAAGTCCTTAGACCTTGTCCCTTCTTTACTTCCGTTTGTCTCTTTTTACATCCTGTTCCCTGTGTATTTTATTCCCTGATAGTCTCTTCCCAATCCTTTGGCGTTTAGGATGATCTAGTCATCCCTATTTAATATGTTTCATTTTCTTTCCCAATTATTTTATATACTACAGGTAAGTGAAATCATTGTATGTTTGTCTTCTGGTTTATTTACCTTAACATGACATTTTCCACTCCCACCCATGTTGCAGCTAATTGTATTTTATCATACATCACAACAACATAGCATACCAATGTGTGTATATGCCACATCTTCATATTCCATTCATCCATCATTAGACACCAAAGTTGATACCAAATCTTAGCTATTGTACTTACTGTTGCAATAAACAATGCTGTGCAAGTGTCCTTTTGAATGAATATTTTTGTTTCCTGGAGATAGATACCTAGAAATGCAGCTGAATTCTTAGTTTACTGAGAAAGCACCAGACACTTTCTAATCTAAAAGGATTAAACCAGGTAATATTCCCTCAAACAGTGGAGAAACGTTACTATTTCACAAATTATTCCCAGTATTTTTGATATATGTCATTTTCACTGATATGAAATAATATCGTGTTGTCATTTTGATTTGCATTTCTCTAATAAGAAGTGATATTATCTTTGGGGTTCCATTTTAAGGTCATAGCCAAGAGTACCCAGGTTTTACTTCTGACTCTGCTCTCAGATATCACACCTGATGGGACTCTCGGTACCGTGAGTGCCAGGGATGGAACCTGGTTGGTCATATGCAAACCAAGTTCTCTACCTGTTATTCATCTCTGTGTCTCCCTCAAAGAAATTTTGCTTTATTTCCTCTCTCAATTTTTTGATAGGGTTTTTGGTTTCTTTTGTTCCTTTTGTTGCTCTTCCTAAGGACAATATATAACCTTGATATCAACACTTTATTTTATGTGTTGATGGTGAATATTTTCTCCCATTTATTTTGATGTCTTTTCATTTTATTTTTATTTATCTCTTTATTTTTTGGTTTTTTGGACACCTTTGGTGATGCTCAGGAGTTACTCCTGGCTATGCACTCAGAAATCGCTCCTGGCCTGGGAAGCATATGGGATGCCAGAGAGCAAACCTAGGTCCATCGTAGATGGAGTGAGTGCAAGGCAAATGCCCCACTGCTATGCTGTCGATCCGGCCCTGATGTCTTTTCATTTTAATCCATGTTTCTTTTGCCATGCAGAAACTTTTTAATTTGATGTAATCCCAATTTTTTACTTTGAATCTTGTTGCCTTTGACAATGGCATCATTTCAGTGAAGACCACTTTGAGGCCAAATCTTGGAGTCTTCTGCCTGTATTGTCCCCAATGTACATGCTCTATTTTGGTCTGATTTCAAGGTCTTTGGCCCACTTTGAATAGTCTTTGCTGTAAAATGTGAGATATGAACCTGGCTTCAATTTTCTACACATGTTTATCCTGTTTTCTCAGTCCCATTTGTTGAAGAGTTTTGTTTGACTTTTCTTTCATGCTGTCTTACATTAGAAATCTACAGACAGCATCACAGAGCTTCCTGCACACACACATACACACACTGTCCTGTGTGACAATCAGAGTCAGTGGAGTAATTCTTTCCTGGCCAAGAGTGAAGCTTTATTGATTCCCTTTTAAGGAGCTGGAGGGTTTGAATAGCACACAGGAGCTGTTTCTGTCACCAATGCTTGTCTCTGTGTGCCCAGGCATCAAACTTTGAGAGAACGGGAGTGTGAAAGGCTATTGAAAAACCTTGCTTGTGTGGAAATGTCTGTATAGAGGAAGCCAATAGATCCATCTCTGGCACACAAGTCTCTCCATGAAAAGCTTTCGAGCCCCTTTGTATGTCAAAGCACATGTAGAAAATGATATCATTTTACTGAGGGTGATTTAGAGAAAATTGAGCAAAACTAAATTAAGCAATGAGATGAAAATAACTGCATTTCTCTAGAAAAAGCAAAGTGTAGGGTAAAATATAAGATCTTTAAACATATGTATATGTCCCTGTAAAATCTTGAAACTTCAAATGAGAAAATTGAGCGCACTTGAGTGAGAAGAACTATCACTTTAAAAAAAATTAAGCCTTTTATACTTGAAATGACCACAAGCAGAATCTGATTAGGACTTTTTCAACGATGATGTCTTTGAAGTTTTTGATCGTCACCATCAACTGGAAACTTGGTTCTCACAGATTGATGATAAAAATTTTAAAGCCCCAATTCTAACAATTCAAAAATTTACAACAGTTGAAATGAGATTTGAATAATAGGACTGGTGTTCCTTTTTATTGTTAGCAAATTCAGTGTTGAAATGCCTGGCGCTAATGAAAAGGATTTTTATCTAAGTGTTTAAACATCAGGCTAGAACTCTGCACATATTGCCAGAACAGTGATCCTGATGCTACCAATAAAAGAGCATTGGAGTGGAAGAGCATGTTTGCTATCATCTCTGTCCACAGGAAGATACCCCTTACCCATCATTACCCACCGTACCCACCATTAGTTGTAAGCTTCTTTTCTATGTGATTCTCCTTGAGTGTCTCTGATGATTGCAGTGCCCCTTTGTCTATGTGACAGAGTTAAGTAATCCTTGACTCCATACATGAGAATCAGGTGACACCAATTAGGTTGTATTTGGGGGTCATGGATTATCTGAAGTTACCTTGAGCAATATACTGCCAGATACTGATCCTCATGGATTGTTCTTGGATGAAACTCATTAGGGCATTCCAACAAGGAGATGGTAGACTTTGGGTTCCTTCCCTACCCTTCTCTTCTCTCCAATCTGCCCAAATTCAGATGATGCTCAGATCTCCCAGTACCCCCTCTAGTTCTTTTACCACACTCACAATTTTCAAACTTCTTCAAAAGTTTGTTGTGGGACAGGGATCATTCATGGAATATCTAAACAAACGGATCCTACGGCAATAGTGAAGTGTCCTTCCTCTCCAGAGAATGAGAGACAATTTTTGGCAAGAATAGAGCACATGAACCTAATGAATTGAAGTCTCAATTCTTACTGCATGAAACAAAATATGTTTAGAATGAATGAATGAATAATGAAAGAGGGAAAGTTACCTCTCCTGGTTAAAATTAGTCAAGGTAATGCATTCAGAAGGAGAGTGAATGCTAGGAGCATGGACATGGCTAATGCCATTATGGCTTCATTTGTATATACCACAAATGATGATTGAGTTGTTACTATGTACAGGCATACTTATGAGACTATAGAACTATTAATGAACCTAAGTCATAATCCCTTTTTGGAAACTAGAAAAAGTTATAGTGAAAACTATAAACAAATGTATACATATAGAAGCATACAGATATCAAGTGAAAGCTGTAGCAATGAGTTCTGTTTCTATGATGTCTATGAGAGTTGTGTTAGAACTCTGAAACTGAAGGGGAGTAGCAAAGATGAAATCATTTAATTTAAAAGAAAACAATCTGGGCTAAAAAGATATTTGAACAAATAAATGTGAAAAACACTAGAGGTATCTGGGGAAATATCTGCAAAGTGCTAAGACCCTGAAGTGGGGAAGAAGGTTGCAAAGGAAAGAGAAGGAGTCTTGCTCGATGGAAGTGCAAAGATTGGATTTACCTTTGTCTCAGAGTAAGGCAAGATACTCTGGAACAGATGGAGGTGGTGAGCCCAGTAAGGGCCATGGCCCAACTTTTAACTGAAGTGCCCTGAACTGCCCTGCTGAGTAGAAAGTTAGAAGGAAAAAGACAGAGGGACCCAGGCCATGATTCAGAGAGGCAGGTTTCCAAAAAAGACTAATGTGAAGCAGTGCATGTGAGGAGAATTCAGGATTCATATTAAGATTCAGGATAGATGTTTGAGGTGAAGCCAATATGATTCCTGTAACCCTACACCTATTCTTTGTGTAACCTTACATACAAGAAAGACCCTCCCATTCTTGGGAGGGGTCTTGGGGAGGTTATAAAAGGTTTTGCCTGAGGGGCAAAAGAGGATTTACCTGGATGGAGAAGTAGCAGGAGAAAAGATGGCTGAGAGAAGCTAGACGCAGGGCAAGTTAACAAGACCATGCTTAAATAGGTTTAAGATTATAAGCCACACGTGATGGCCAGAGCAAATAAAGATGTTATTTCCCTGGAAGCCTGACTGCATGTGAGTTTTCTACCACCCCGCAATCACTTGAACTGGCAGACCCGCCAGCTGATGGGGAAGGTGAAGCCACGTGGTCCTGAGCTGGAGGACAAAGGCCTCCATCACCATTTACCTCTATCCAAGCCCATCCAAAGGGCTCAAGACAGAGTTACTGTGGGACCCACAAGACGAGTCCAAACTGGTCCCAAATTCTTATCCTGAGCAGCTGAAGTAGTGAAGCTGTCGCTGCCAAGACTTTTCTCTGCAGTTAGAATAAGCTTGCCTGATGAAATAATTTGTCAAAATGGAACTTGGAAACCTTAACTATGAATTTATCTATAGGACTTTTCTCACAAATTCTTCTCAGTGTTGAGGTACAATGAATTTTTCATCAAAATCATGAATGTCAATACTACTAGAACTGTTAGTTAAGCTATCATAAAAATATATATAAGAAAAATAAAAAGATAAAAAAGTATTTTTAAAACTAAAGGGCGGTATATTCTTTATTATAAACCAACTCCAGTACCAGTAAACATTATGTCAGTTTTGCCCTTCCACAATTTAAAAACATTTATTTTAGAAGCTTTTTTTCTTTTATCTTTTGGGCCACACTTGGCTGTGTTCAGGGATTATTCCTGGTAGTGTTCAGAGAACAAATGTGGTGTCAGGGTTCAAGTTCACATTGTCTGTATTTAAGGCTAGTGCCCCTCCTATTGGATTCTATCTCTGAACCTTTTTTGAGTATTTTAAAGCATGATAGTGCAGTCTTCCCCTTGAATCATCCAGTTTGCTTCACTAATACTGATTTTTGTATGTTAGGACATTATAACTAAAAAAATGAACACTTTGTACAATGATTATTATTTTTTGGTTTTGGGGGCCACACACTGGCTATGTAAGACAGTGTCTTACCCATTGTGCTATTGTTTTGACCCCTAAAAGTTTTTTAAATGAAACCTAATAATATGCAAGTAATTTCTAATTTCCCTACAGTATTAAAAATGATATAATAGTTGGTTTTTTCAAATTAGGATCTTAGCAAAAACATTACCCAAATGAGAGAGCGACCTCCTCCAGGATGCTGTATGTAATGGTTTCATGCTCCTATGAGCACTTATTTATTTATTTTTATCTTGTTAATTTTATTTATTTATTGGTTGGCTCACACAGCTGTGCTCAGGTATTACTTCTGGCCCTGCACTCAAAGATTACTCCTGGGAGGATTGGGGGACACTTACATGATGCTGGGGATCAAACCTGGGTCAGCCATGTACAAAGCAAGTTCCTTATCCACAGGAACAGGAGTTGTTTTTTCTGGTAGGGTGCTCCACAATACCCGTCATCTTTTACTCAAAGAAATCTTAAAAATTTCTCTCTACCTTCTTATATTTCTATAGCATTTTATTTTTTTATTCCTCTTAAGAGTTGATTTTATTAATCTTTAGCATTTTTGCTCAAATACACATAGATGGTGCTGATCAATTTTAATTACTCTACTAGCTTTTTCAATATCTATTGTTTATTATTATTTGTCAATCACTTATAAAATTGCTATTGCAAAATAGTAATTCTCTAATTTTATATGTTTCTTGTACTTTTGCTTTATTTTTTATTTGTTATGTTTTGTTTTGGGGGCACAGTCAATGGTGCTCAGGAATTACTCCTGGCTCTACGTAGAGTCAGGAATTACTCCTGGTGCTGCTCAGAGAGTCATATGGGATGCTGGACATCAAACCTGAATTGACTGTGTGCAAGGCAAACACTATACGTGCTGTGCTTTACTCCTACCCCTATTGGTACTTTTATCAGGCACTTGCTAGAAAAGAACTTTCTATGTCAAGTATTTGGTTACTCTGCAATGGAATTTTAGAGGAAAAGCAGAAGAAAGCATCCCATTTTATTTTATTTCATTAAATCTTTGCAAATTGAGTTGGTCACTGTGGTAGACAACGTCTTGTTTCTTCCATATCACTAGGGACTCATAGGCATAGGTTTTTATAGTCCGCCAATATCGTGTGTGTGGGGTGTGTGTGTGTGTGTGTGTGTGTGTGTGTGTGTGTGTGTGTGTGGGTGGGTGCTTCATCTATCCTGTCCTAAGACTAGGTATAACTCAAGAGTTGGGCTCTTCTCCCCTTTTGGCATCAGTTCATTAGGCTTTGATAGGTTCTTTGCATACTGGGACAGAAGATCTAGGGTTCGTGTGGCTTATTTCCAACATCAGACAAGAACTCGCCCATTTATTTAGAAACCCTACTTCATGTTCTTTTGAACTAGTGCTTCTTAAGTGTCATGCATTCAAAGCAGAAAACTGATACCTTCATATCTGCAGGGAAACTCTGTGCTTGGAGAAGACTTTGCTTATTTTGTGAGAGGAGAGCATTGGGTACTATACCCTTGGTTTGGGTTCAGGATGTATGTATACATGTTTCTCTAGTTTCAATTATGCCAAACTTTGACCCAGGAAGTGGTTCAGCGATAGAGTGCATGGTTGGCTTACATGATAGTCCTTCCTGGAAACGCACACAGACCATATCAAGCCATTCCACTTTTTATCCTAAGACCACTGCTAATACAATTTCTGAGATAACTCAGAGCATCTTCTCTTGCAAATGTATACTTTGTGGTTTGGGGGTGATGGTGGAGACAAGTTAATAAAATCTAACCTTCCAGTATGCAAATTCAAGGGCTTTGCACCCAGGGGGCCCCTGGAAGCAGCGCTTAACTGCGACCAGCCTGATTCTGAGTGAATAATTAAATTGAGGGATTATTTGTGTTAAACTTGGTGGCAGACTATATTTTCTTCCTTGAATAATGATTCATGTTAATTGAGTATGAAAATGATTAATTTTGCTTGATTCCATTTGGTGATTCGTTTCATAGGAATTTAGGATTCAGGTCAGGCAGCAACATTACTTACTGCTGCTAATTCTCTACCACTGTGAAATCAGTACCATCCGCTAGAAAAGGATCTGCTCCCCTAAACTGAGAACTGAAGTGGGGGTGCTCAGGTAGGGGCTAGAGTGCTCTGATGGGGCTAATATGAAACAGTAAGTCTGGGAGGGAGGCTGGTTTCCACTGCAGTGTTCTCTCTCTTGTAGGACCCTCCTTACTGTTAAACTCTCGCCCTGTCCTGGACCCAGTGTCTCTCAGATTCCCGTTCAACTGGTGACCCTCATGAACATGTCTCTTTCACAGGGATTCTGGGTTCTCCTGGGGACACTGTCAGCATTGCTTGAAGATCTGGTGTCTCTCTTTAGATGGCTCCTTCCTTTGTCTTGTTACATCCACATCCCCTCAGTACCATGACCCCATGCTCTAAGCTGCCCATCATAATGATTAGGGCTTTTGTCTGAAGTCAAGTGCCAGGAAAGTGAGACTCTGCTTTTTCCTCAGATGTGAAGTTAAAGGGAATATTTTGGACACTGGTCTCCCCGATGTCTTTTCTCAGAGTAGCATATAGTAGAAAATGGTCTCCCTGATGCCTTTTCTCAGAGTAGCATATAGTAGAAAAGTTCCCAGAGCCATGTTACTTGCATTTGAATTAGGGTTTATATGGGCATTTTTGAGTGGGGATCATTTCTTTTTGTAACTTCATGACTATTTGTGGAGTGCTGAGTGTAAATTAACAATGTGCACATAAAAAGAAGGAGGAGAGAGAATGGAGAATTATCACAGCAGGTAGGGCACTTGTCTTGCACACAGCCAACCTAGGTTTCATTCCCAGTATCCCATATGGTCCCCTGATACCTACCAGGATGTATGCCAGTACACTCTGAGCACCATCCCCCCAAAATAACACCAAAAATGAAGAGAAAAATAAGGTGCAGGAAATTAAGCAACAGGGCAGTTTGGGGATGAACTGAACCGAACTTTTCACATGCCCAACATTATCCTTCTTTGGCCCTTTTTCATGCACTATTTAATCTTTGCTGGGACTTCAAGGCAAGAACAATGGTTACTTCTGTTTTTATAGAGAGAAGAAAACTGAAGCATAAAGGAGTTAAGGGTTTTATGTGAGGTCCCCTGGCTAATACTTTAGGGTTGCAGCAGGTGTTCCCAGCCAGGTTATTCTGACTCCATTTATAAACAGCTGAGTTGGCTTCTTCCACAATCTCTTCCAATCCTCACCAGGACTCAGTTGCTTATAGGATCTCCCTCTGCAAAGAAGCAAAGTTAAGAAGGCAGGAAGAAAAAGGAGGGAAGAATGGAAAGATGAAGGAATGATTGAAGAAAGAGAGGGGAGGAAAAGGAATAAAGAAAGAAGGAATAACAAAGGGAAAAGGAAGGATCAATGTGACTGACAGATTAAACAATGGATTGTGACACTGAGGGGATATAAACATAACAAGCCAAAGAATGGAGCCATTTAGAGAGACATCAGATCTTCCAGCAATCATGACAATTTCCCCAGGAGAGCCCAAATGATAAAGAAGTGAAGAAAGGAAGGAGGAAAAGAAGAGAAAGGAAAAAAAGAAAAGGAGGTAAAGGAGGAGAAAAGGGATAAAAGAAGGAAGGGAGAAGAAAGGAAGTGTAGAGAAAAAATGGAGGGAAGTAGAAAATGAGGGAAAGAGAGATGGAGGAATAAAAGCAATAAAGGGAGCAGTATCCAGCAAATTAGCAAGGAAACAAGCCAGGAAGGAAGAAGGAAAATGATAAAAGAGTAAGAAGTTAAGGAGAATTTACAGGTATCTCAGTCCTTCAGATAATCTGCTTTTTCCTGCCCACACATGGCCAAGGGAGTCTCAGAGCTGGAAGATATAATTTGGTTCTGATATATTCTGGTTGCTTTGTGCCTTGTAGCAGTGAGGACAGAAGTCAGAGAGAGCAGCTTCTGCCAAATTGGTAATACATTGGGACTATTTCCAACCCATGTTCCCATTGAATTAGTGCCCCTCTCTGCCCTCTTCCCCTTTGGA
Source organism: Suncus etruscus (assembly GCF_024139225.1). Taxonomy (NCBI): domain Eukaryota; kingdom Metazoa; phylum Chordata; class Mammalia; order Eulipotyphla; family Soricidae; genus Suncus; species Suncus etruscus. The sequence goes on along the minus strand of NC_064859.1, from coordinate 100,425,487 downwards.
GTCATATCCAAGGAATGTTAAAGCCTAAGGTTCAAGACCTGCCTCTCAGAAACTTCAGATCAAAAACCCTCTTTGCTCTTGAAGAAGTGGATTAGATAGGGAACTTGCTGTCCAGAGTGTAGACTTTGAGTTTGATGTCATTCCCAATCATTCTCTTTGTTTGATTGTGCCCTTTTTGGGGAGTGGGTGAGTAGCAACACCCAGTGAGGCACAGGGATTACTCCTGGTTTGAAATTCAGGAATTACTCCTGGAGATGCCTAGGGGATGCTGGATATCTAATCTGGGTCCGCTGCGTGTATTGCTTCACACTCCCAGTATTTTCTTACCTTTGTATTTCTAGTCATTCAATGCTTTCCTGTTTCAATGAACAAAGTTTTCTGTGAAACTTAAACTTCTCAAAAATTTTTATTATAGGGACCAGAGCAAGCACAGCAGGTAGAATGCTTGCTTGCCTTGTGCATAGCCAACTCAGATTCGATTCCCGGCATCCTTTATAGTCCTCTGAGCCTGCCAGGAGTGATTTCTGAGCACATTACTATGTCTGTCTCTGTTTTCCTCTAGGTCTTCTTTTGGCAGATTATTTTTATTTGAAGGGTATTTGCTGATGGCTTTATGAGTAGAAATAAGGATCTAGCATGCTCCTGAGTGCTCCTCAGGGCCATGAGATTATGCCCACTTGACCAACTATAGACATTGATGAACCACTGCCTTCTGGTGACTAATAAACAGAAATCTGAATAGAATGTGTGTTGTTCTTTTGTTAAATAAACATGTTTTCCTATGCCTGAACACATCTAGGGTTTTTGCTTTTTAAATTAAAAATCTGCCTGAGAAACATCTGTACACATATCTCCTGAATTAATTTTTCTTCTCTTCTTCTGGGCACATTTAGTCTGGAGATAGAGTCTTCAGTTAAGAAAACTGCTCCAAGTTATTTATCTAAGTATATTTCCCCCCTTTCTTTTCTTTGTGCTGTTACTTTAGGAGAAATTTGCTGCAGTTATTCTCCATAAATGTTGTCTTAATTTTAGCATGTTCCTAACAAAAGAAGCTGATCCAGGAAGCAGAGATTGGCAAAAATCTGGCCTGTTTTCTAATAGCTCATGAGTTAAACAAGATTTCATATTTTTAAAGTATTTCTAAGAAAGTGGAAGTGGTGCAACTAGTACATAATAGTACTAATAGTAGGGAAGTGGTAGTAGTGGTAAGAGGAATTAGAAATTTTGTAGAATCTTCCACCAAAAATGCATAACCTGTTTAGACATTTATTTTGTGACTGACCCGGTTTCTCTAATAAAAATTTGAATATTGGATATTTTAAGTTGAAAGGTTTCTTGGAAGTTAGAAGAGAAAGGAAAAAAACTTCCTAGCAATGGAGTGAGTACAAGACTAAGTCCAAAAGGTATTTCATAAAAAATATATTACTTTTAATTTCTACATTTTATTATCTGTAATGAATCTGGCCATTTTATTTTCCGAGATGCACCCAACCTTCTGTTCCTAGCAATAGAAAGGGTAGTATAAGTCTTAAGCAGCAAGAAATGTTCGGATATGTGCACATGAGGTTGATGATTAATATTTAATTTTCTGTATTATCTCAATTACTAAAATGTGGAAATTAGGCATTGGTTTGAAAAGGGACTAAAAAGTTGGTGGTGAACTATGTATTATCTGGTTATCTTTAAGATTCCTCAAATAATTTTCTCTGTCACTTGACCTATCTTACCCATTATTCCCAGAGGCCAAGTTAGGGTACCCATGAGCCAATGAGCTCTTTTTGGTTCCAGAAAGTGGACAGAGCTCTCTGGAATATCATAGGTTCTGTTCAGAAGATCTGTTTCTTCAAGCACCTTTAAGCAACATGGTTGAATTTTCTTGTCCCATGTGAGCTCTGTGAGCTCTGGACTTACTTGTGGGCTGACCACATGGAGGGATGATGTGGTATGTGTCAGGCAATGAGCCAGGTTCTGAATTTCTTCTCTCAGTCCCAGTGATAGTTTTCCAAGGTTCCCCGAGGCTCTTTCTTTTTTCCTGCCTTATAAATTAAAACCTGTGAGTTTTAATCACTTTAGGCACCATGTTTCTAAACCCCCATTCAGATGGGTCTGAAAAAGTAGGGTGATGGCAAAGAAATAATAAGCCACGTCAGTCAGGAGAGAGAAATTGAATCAGTTGCTTCTTGTGGCTTCTCACTTGTGATTTCTGCAAAAGCCAAAAGCCAGAACACCTTTCTCTTTATTAAACCAATACCCATAGCAGGAGGTGTAAAGTTGAACAATCTAGGTATGCTTTTACATATCAAAAGAGATTTATGGGAAAGAGGAAGATAGGGAACACCTTTGTTTTGGGTTAATATCTGGATGTCATCTTACACTACCCCATGATGATTTTAGCTTCCTGACTCTACAGCTTTTACCTGGAGAGTCCTATTTTTTCCCCTCACCTTCAGGGTCCTTCCTTCATAGCCTTCTCTCTTTGTTTGCAGGTTGGTTGTTCTTTTTCCATTACTGATCTTAGCTTCAGTCTCTTAAAAATATTCTTTCTTATTTATGTCAAGTGACACATATCTTCTCTGTGTTCAAGGCCTGAGAATGTTTACCTATATTTTCACTCTGAGCATGTGAAATTGGCAAGGGAAGAAAATGTGTTGGTGGTTTTGAAGTAGTTCTCCTCAAACACTCATCCTTCAGTTTCTTTCCACAGTCCTCTCACACAACCTCAGGAACTAAAATTTCTGTTAGCTCTACATTCATTTTGGAGAAAATGAGCTTCAAAAGGATGAAATGCTTGTCTCAGGATCTCATGACTGATGGTCTTGTTTTGCAAGACCTGCCACCCACTATGATAGAAGCAGAGGTCTACCAGATGCCTCTACCTGGCAGGACTAGAAGTGATACTGGAAATGTCATTTACCTAAAGCAGCAGTCACATCATCTTCCTGTACACCTTTACTCTGAAATTATTGGGTAAGAGCATTCAGTCCATAAGATTTATTGAGAACATTCATTTTCTTTCCTGTAACCAGTTTCAAAAATTGATCTACTGCACTGGGGGTAGGTATCTTCTGATCTGTTGGTATCCGACTTTCATCCAATTGATCCCTCATAGTTCAATATAGTCTTTCCCCCCACAATCTGGAGTTTAAGAGGCAAGTGATTTGTATCCATCAGCTCAACAGTGACAACAGGGCTAGATCCATCATTTGGTATTACTAGGTCTTTCCACACACATTTCCAAATGCCTTCCAAAGCCTCTGAAATTGATGGTGACAGTTTTCCACATTCTTCATTTGTGGTTTACTCTTGACTCCCCTCAACTTCAATATCTCCAGGGACTAAATACACTCTGGTGTTAGTGTTTGTAATTATTAACCTGTTTCATTTTTTCCAACGTCTTGCAAAGAAACAACTCACTTACAGGTACTTTGACTTTCTTCTGAGGTTGAGTCGACTTTTATTGTCTCATTAAAACTCATCAGGAACAGCATATTATAATTGGATTTAGAGTAATTCGTTGAATATAAGGACAAAAAAAGAATAAATGCTCCAGTTACACAGGAATAACTTTAAGTCTATTATAATTTGATACTGAAATGTTAGTTGAATGCAAAGATAAAAATTGGAAATGCTTCAGTAACACAGGCATCAAGGTAATTGTAGCCATATCATATTTAGTTGTAGACAACACTTACCCATGTCACTGAAGAAACAAAAGGCCACTTATTTAGTCACAAAAGGTGTGTCAAACCTTCAGTTTATTTACCCTTGCAAAAGAACATTTGCAATAGAACTTTCTAATAAAATATGCAGTACTATATTCAATTTGAATTTTTTGGCTTTGTATTTTGGATTACACTCAAGGCTAACTCTTGGCTCTGAGCTTTGGGATCACTCCTGGTGAGGTTCAGAGGACCCTATGGGTTTCAGTGATCGAACTCAGATCGGTCACTTGCAAGGAAAATATTCTTTCTACTCTGCTCTCTCTAATAGAATCTCACCTTAAAAAATTTAAAGCTGAAAAATATTTTTAGATTTATTCTTTTTTGTATAAAATTTTGGTAATTTTTGAATTTATTCTCTCAATTTTCTGTAGGAGAACCAAAGATATGGATCAATGGGTAGAGCACATGCTTAACATGTGTAAGATTCGGGTTTGAGCCTCAACCCTGCCAGCCCTCAACATGATCTCAACTGATTATGACTTGAGAGACACCCTCACAATTAACAACAAAAGATGATAAAAATGTGAGAGTTTTCTTTCTCCCCTTCAGATTCCATTTCCCTGATTATATGCAAAATTTTATAAGGACATATATAATAACATATATACACATAATATATAATCATGACAATCTTTTTTTTTTAATCATGACAATCTTAATGAGAGAGTAAGTAGAATGCCTGTCTCAAATACAGTCAGGGGTTGGGGAGGAGGGAAGGGGGCTTTGGTGATGGGAATGTTGCACTGGTAAAGGGGGTGTTTTGTTTATGACTGAAACTCAACTACAATCATGCTTGTAATTATGGTGCTTAGGTAAAGATTTTCTATAAAAAATTATTATAAGGAGGATGCTATAGCTCTAAACTTATGGCTGCCAAACTTGAAAAATCTGTGAGCTAGAATTTTACTAACTTTAAGTATCTCTGCTATACAGCTATCTGTCTAGTTATTAAAATATTCTATATCCCAAAGTTTTTGAAAGTTGCTTCATGCTCCAGATGCTAGCAAAATGAATCAAATCTGTACCTTGACTGTGAGAAATAGTTTTCCTTAGGGCGATATCTGGTGCATTCTGAATAAATGGATGGAAAAAAATGTTGTTTCCTAGTCAAAGATTGTATTTGCATATTTTAGGGAAAAACGATGAAAGTATATGGAGAAGGAAAACTGTTCTCAAATTAATGGACTTTAATACAACCAAATAAACAAATAAGGATGTTTTGTGTGGTCCTCCTTCATCAAAGTGAAAATTGCATATGCAGCTCACAATTTATACAGACACCCTCCATGATTAGTTTTTATCTTCTCCATCTATATCTCCCTTTAGCATTCAATTTCTGCTTCTGGTCAGTTTTGGAGAAATGGTTTCCGGAAAATGTTTCATCTTAGAGGTCCTTGGCATCAGTACCACTGCTCCTTCTCTCTGACTCTGAAAATAAATTATTATGAATTTCATCTGAGTTATTTATTTGGAGGTGAATACTGGAACCACTTGCTCTACTAGCTATAGTTTTGTTCTTCTATTCTCAAAAAGATCTGGCACAAATAAAGCATAAGAAAGGAAGCTATTTTCACCTGTCTATGGCTCAGCTTAAATTTTTTTCCTTAGATTTTTCCAGACAGTTTTCTTTGAATGTTCTTATTTTTATATAAAGATCTTTCTCCATCCCCATCTTTATTCCTACGTGGGGTGTAAGATCTTGGAGTGGCTTATCCCATTATGACCCCCTTGTGAAGTCACATTCACTTTGGATTACTGTAAATTAAATCATCTCTGAGCATCTTCAGCGGAGAGAGAAGCAATTCTAAATTTAAAAACTATCTGGACTGCAAAATTGAAACCCTGAGTGGTTAATGAAAGTGGGTGGCCACACACAGAGCAGGTGGAATGTTCTTAATAAGAATGTACTGAGGACAAATTTCAAATCAGGCACCAAAATATTGACAGCTGTTCATGCTACGGCCCTGGCTGTGGTTTCTTCTATGGCTTTAGATGCCTTGGGGAGTGAAGATTAAACTCTTCTTGTCAAAATGTGCAAGAGTGCCCGTGACACATTTCTGGATATTTTTTTGTGTCTTTTGAGAACTAGCTTTTGACAGACCCTGCGGAGTGATGTTTTTATTTCTTTCCCTACACTAACCTTTAACCGGAAATGGACCTACCTTGCAATATTTTTTAGTTGTCTTCTGTATTTATCAGATCTATTTAGATATGATTTTTATTTTGTGTTGTTTTGTGCTTTGTGACCACACCCAGTGATACTCAGGGAATTCTCTGGTCTTTATGCTCAGGGGTCACTCCTGGTGGTGTTCAACAAAGCAAATAATATTGGGGATAAAACTAGAGATAGCTACAGGTAAGGCAAGTGCTTGAGCCCTGTGAAGTCTCTCCGGTTACTGATCTAATATCTTACAAAGCTTTTCCTGACAGGCGGCTAGTTTAAGATAATCCAAGGAATCTTTGTTTATTCTACCATGATATCTTTATTTCTACACAAATTCAATTTACCATACTTTGTGAAATATGTTTATATTTCTATTTCTTCTTTGTGTTTCTGGTATCCTACCTTGTACCTGAGATGAAGTAAATTTAAAGTTTGGTTTACTGCAACATTAAACAATAAAAACCAACTAATTAAAACAAAACAAAACTCTACAGATGTGTGGGTCCCTCACTGACAATGCTACATACAAATGCATGCAACTTCCAGCACACAATTTTTATTCTGATATTCTAAAAGAAACTAATAAAAATTGCTTTGAGATAACAGAAATTGATCATTAACAAATAGTCTCTGTCACTGGCATTTTCACATATTGATATTTTCTCTACATAAAATTGATGCTTATTGATGATATGATTTGACTGTGTTAAAAACTCCTTATTTCTAAATGATTTTTAACAACTTATGAATGCTCTTTCTACATCATGCAAATCAGCAGCAAACTGGAAATACTTTAATTTTTTAATAAAAAAATAATTTCATTAAATTATGGCTTTTTATCTGGAAATAAAATACTATCCAGATTTTTCAAAGTGTTAAAAAAATTCTGACACTATAGTGTCAGTGCTCTAACTCTCAAATTATATTATAAAAGAACTTATCAAGCAAGGTATTTGGTAATTGTTAAGACCTATGAGGCACATAAAGCTTAAAATAAAGGGTCAAATTGTAGTAAAGAGGTTAAGGTACTTGCCTCTGTTCACTGAGCCTAGATGGATCCCTAGTCTCACATGATATCCTGTGTCTTATGCAGGATGATTTCTGGGTGATCCCTGCTATTTGTGTTACTGTAGGGCTCGAGCAGCACAATATTTTGGGGCCCCTTTCTTCAAACCACTTGCTGACTAAATGAGAATCAGTAGAAAGGACCCTAGAAGCTCCTGATAGGGAGATACCAAAGTCAATAAAAATTTAAAAATACAAAATCAAATCAACAGAAACGTCCACCAACAGAAACAAAATCTTAAAGGCAAAGCATAGAAACAAAGAAACACTGAATAAAACAGTACTGTGTTCATGCTATTCTAACAAATAGAATGAAAACAGAGGGCTGAAAAAATAGTGTAAAGAGTAAGATGCTTGTCTTCTAAAAGGCTAAAAGAAGTTCAATTCCTCACCATAGATAGATAGTCCCCTGAGATCCACCAGGACTAATTGCTGAACACAGTCATGAGTAAGCCCAAGCATGGCCAGGTGTGGCCCAAACGCAACAACAGAACCAAATTAAATGCAAGGACTAACGAGATTGTATTGGGATTAAGGTCCATGTCTTGCACAAAGATGATACTAGTTCAGCCCCTGCTACTGCATATTGGTTCTATGAGTAGCACCTGGCAAGATCTCTGAGCAAAGTCAGGAGTACGTCATGAGCACACCCTCCCAAAACATCACCCAGATGGGGCCAGAAAAATAGTACAGAGGGAAAAGAATTTATCTGCACATGGTTGACTGGTGTTTAATGCTTGAAACCCCATATGTCCCCGTGAGATCTGTCAGGAATGATCCCTGAGTGCATAGCCAGAATAAGCCCGGAGCACTGCACGGTGTGGCTGAATGCTCTCCAATTAAATAAATAAAAACTTTATAATTACCTTATATTCATCTCAAGTTGTAAGCTTTGTTTTATATTAAAATATAAAATAATTAAAATTACCACATTGGCCTTACAAAAAAGAGAAGCAATATTACCCATTAAATGCAGATGTAATGTATTTACTATAATTGGGTATCTAATCACACAGAAAATTCATACATAAGAAATGAGATAACTCCTCTCCTAAAGTGGATCATACAGAACTTAGGACCCTTATCACTCTCACAGTGTAAAATCTGGGGAAAATTTCCTTGGCAGTCAGAAACTAGACTACATGCTATTATTCCCTACTTCCAAATTTCAGCCAAATAAATTAAAATTGTATAATTATTGTGAAAGAAGAACTCCCCCAAATGCAATACAGCTATAGAAAATCTTCATCAATTTAGTGAAAATGTAAAAATGTTGGAAGCATCACATATTGCACAAATCTAGAATAATGAGAATTCACAGGAACTGATGGTAAAATGTAAGATAGTAGTAACAGGAGATTCTCTGGAAAATGCTGAAAATAGACCTATTTTTTCTCATCTGCTTGTTACTTTCTCATGGACAATATATAAGCTGAGGCAGTTGAACTTGAATGTTCATTTTAAGGCTTCAAACTGGAACTACTCATATTCCCATCCTCAGAGTGGGTAAAAAAAATCTATTGTAGGTTTATCCAAATGTTACTAGATATCATCATTGTTACTAGGATGTGTCTTGAAGATGCAGATATCATCTCAAGCCACAGAGATTGGCACACATCATAAAGAATAAGAACAAACACTGCTGGCATGGATGTGGGGAGAAAGGAACTCTCATTCACAGCTCCCATATGACCCAACAGTACCACTCCTAGGAATATACTCTAGGACCACAAAAACACAATACAATAATATCCTCTGCACTCCTATGTTCATAGCAGCACTATTTATAATAGCTAGAATCTGAAACAACCTAGATGCCCCAAAACAGATGGGTGGCTAAAGAAATTGTGGTACATAGATACAATGAAATACTGTACAGCTGTTAGAAGAAATGAAGTCACGGAATTTGCTTATATATGAATGGATTGAGAGACTATTCTGTTGAGTGAAATGTCAGAGGAGAGAGATAAGCACAGAATAATCTCATTCATATGTGGGTTTTAAGAAAAATAAAAGACAGGATAATTATAACACCCAGAGACAATGGATATGAGGGCTAGAAGGACCAGGCCATGATAACAAGCTTATCACCAAGAATGGTAAATGCAGTTAGAGAAATAGATACACTGACAGCTACCATGACAATGATAGAAAGAGAAACACAATGCCTGTCTTGAAGAGGTAGGAAAAGGGGGGACTATGGTGGCGGGAAAATTGCACTGGTGAATGGGGATGTGCATTTTATGGCTGAAACTCAATTACAAACATGTCTGTAACCATTGTGCTTAAAGAAATTATTTTAAAGAAACAAAAATTACTACAGATGCTTAAAATGTATATGTCTTTCTAATGCTGAGTGAATGAAATCAGAGATATAAAAGAATAAAAGCAATTTAAGGCCATGTACCTGAATTTCAGAAATAGGCCACATATTTAGCTATTGTTTTAGATGACTAGTGATATAGACATTACTTATAGTAATTGTATAAGGATGGTAACAGAAATCCATTTTTAAAATATTCATTAACATGGTTGCCCTTGCAGATCAGAAGAGCCTTTATTCCAAAAATTGAGCTTCGACCTAGGTATGGGCCATGCATTGGTCCTGACCTTCACAATGACGACAGGAATGTTTACTTTCACAGTGTATAGTTACATATCTGTTCTTTGAGATTACTATTTGTCACATTATTTAAAATAAAGTAGTGCAGTTAGACCAAAAAATATAAAGTGGGGCTGGAGAGTCACACAGCATGTAGTTTGCTTGCCTTGCATATGTCTGACCCAGATTCAATCCCTGGCCCCGACATATGATTTCTGAGCCATCCCGGAGTGATACTTGAGCAGAGAGCCAAGAAGGAAGCCCTGAGAACTACTACTGGGTGTGCACTTCCTCAAAACAAGACAAAACAAAAAATGAAATGAAATGAAGATTAACAATGAACACAATGCAAATACACCATTATGGCAAACATATTATTGTGTTTGCTGAATACTTTTATAACCCTACAAACTATTTAGTACCTGGATTGACTAAGAGTGACAGTGAAGATGCAAGGGCCAATAATTGTAGAATTTCATTGAAAGATTTTACATTCTTGAATGACTTGATTAGATTTTGATTTAGCTTGAAAATGCTCATGGAGAGGTATTGACTTAACACTTGACTTGAGATGCTAAGATTTTGTTCTTTCACTGGTTACTAAAATCTTTTAGATACTTTCTGCTTCTGATTCCTAGTATAATGCCTTTAACATGTACATTTCCTCTACTTTTTGAATTGGATTTGCTACACCAGTTGCCTCTGTAAATATTGTATTAATTTGAACACAGTCTGTTTTTTGACATTGGAATACAGGCATAATCATAGGAGACTTTTGAAAATCACTGAAACAATATTTGTAAGTTGTCCACAAATATGGTAGTCTAGATGTTATCAATATAAAGATGACTACAGATTAATATATTTTACAGAATAAATAGAAAGATTATCTTAGCACCAATAAACCCCAAATATAAAATATATATTTAAAATAAAAATTTTCCTAATATGTCTAGAAATTTTATTTTTTATTAATTAATTTAATACTGAACACATATAAAATGACTATGAGATAATGATTCTTCCATTTTTTTAATCTAGAAAATGACTTAAAATCAGTTAGTCTAAACTAATAATTGAGCATTAGTCTTGTGATTTTCTAAATAAGAAATACATGAAAATGCATATATTTCAAGCCCTTAGAGGAGTATTTATAATGTAAAATACATTAAATATTACTAGCTGGTTAATGAAATATTAAAACTGTGGGCAGGAATAAAAATAATGCAAAAGCACTAAACTTAAATTAGCATTCTAACATAGTATTAACACATTTTGGGTGTTGATTCCTTGTAGCAAAAGACATTGAGCATTTCTAAATACATAAAAAATAGAAATTTCTAAATTTTGTCAGAACATTTATACTGACTGTGTTTGAAATCTCATCTGTGAAGTTGCAGAATTATACTCTATATTAAAAATTTATTTGCCAGGAAAAGAAGGTTAAAGAATTTTAATCATGGAAAGAAAGCAAAGCTTACTAAATAAAATGATTATTTTGTAGACTTATAGGCAATTTAAAGTAACCCATAGAATTATCTATTTTGCCTAGTGATAACTAAGATAGCTTAGTGATAACTAAGATTTTTCTCAATAAATAGAGAATGTACATGCTGTCTAGGTATATCAATAATATCTTCCTATTATTTTATTTTCTACTGGGACCTTTCAAACAACAACTGGCCATTCTGAAGCAATAATAGATGGTTGTCTTAAGAAAAAAACAATATACTGCAGCCAATACCAGGCCACTTCTGAGTTTATTGAATTAAGTTTCTCCGCTGTGTTCTGTGACTCATGGGAATAAAAGTAAAGTCAGAATACTGCTAGTTAGGAATCTGTTCAGAATTATTGTAAGGACACAGTGAAAAATCCGGACGACCCGACCCCCCAGTTGCCCAGCACAGAATAGTGAAAAAGGCACGTGCTCAGCAAATTGCAGGCAAGTTCCAAGTTTAATCTGATCGATCAGAGGTTCGAAACGTGCTCAGAGCAGAGCAGAGGTTGCGAACCCCAAAGTCTGAAATCAAGGGGTTTTTATACAGTTTTCAGGTGGGCTGTGTTATTTTTACAGAGGAAACAGGAATGGGCTTTGATATGGGGGAATCCGGAGGTTTTGGGGGTAGGTGTGAGTAGGGTCCAGACTTCAAGTCTCCAAGTGAGCGGGATCCAGACATTAAGTCTCCAAGATGTCTTCAGCACAATTAATGCAGGGTCTGTAAAACCATGGGGAGCCAGCAAATGGATCAGCACCTGTAACTCAGTAGATAAAAGACAAGCAGGTAGTTAACACAGAGGGGAGGTTGAGGGGGGAACATTGCATTGCATGAGAAAGAGACAGACAACTCCCATCAGGAATGTGTAGGGGAAAATATGTTTTTCACTTCTTTCATTTCCCACTCCTTCTTGTTAATAATTCTATTCTTAGAATTAACACAGAAGTAACCGAAGTAACCACTGCTAGCCAAGAACATTGAAGGGATTTTGGGCAGACGTCTCTTCTGTAACTACTTCCTGCTGAGGTGGGGCGGAGTTGGTTTCAGGGGTTAAGTTCAAGGTGCAGCAAGTGGTTACTCAGAGTTTTGTGGGTACTTCCTGATATTGCTGTCTTAGCACCATTAGCTTAACTTCCCCCACTTGAGTGCGGATAAAAGTTACAACTCTGTTTACGATACAGGGTCCTACTGCAACTATTAAGAGTACACTTAGCAGTGGACCAAGTAGAGGCAGGAGGTAGGGGAGGATTCCTCCCCATAGAGACCATAACGGTTGATCATAGAGTTCCTCCCTTCGCTTTGCTAATTCTTCCTGGTGTTTCTTTATTCTGTCTCGTACTATTCCGGATTTATTAACATAAAAGCAACATTCTTCTTGTAAAGCTACACACAATCCTCCTTTCTCGGCTAGGATTAAGTCTAGTCCCCTCCGATTTTGCAGGACCACCCGGGCGAGTGAGTCATGCTGGTCTTGTAGGTCCTGGATAGACTTGTAAACCTGCCGGATGTCTGAGGCCAGTCGATCAGATAACTTATTATACCGGTCCAATGAAACTCCTAACCCTGCAGCTCCCATTCCTAATCCTCCGACCACACCTAACGCAGCCAGCAGGGGTAGTAATACTACAGCCCTACGAGTTCGAGTTCGGTGTCCTCCCAGGAGGTCTATGCTGGGAAGAGGGACTGGTTCAGTTCCTGGGAGAACATCAATGTTGGGTAGCAGGAAGGCAGGTGCACAAATGCCTGTGCTATTTCTGGGTAACACTGGATAAGCCAAATTTCCTCCACAGACCCAGACCTGTCCTGGGGGGAGGCATCCCAAGTCCAACGAGACTTCGGAGATGTTAGAGCACCTTGTTGTTGGTACTTGCCCTAAATCTATGGTTAGTGAGTAATTTCTAACATAGCAAGTGGAGGAGTCAAATTCCTGAGGGATTACCTTAAAGGGCTTGGTATAGGTGCAGTTTGAAAAGCTACTTATATTTGGTTTAGGCACAGGTATTGCTAATGGCCAATCGTTACTCATTTTCATGCATAGCCAGCAGTCAGCCGCTAAGCTTGGGTTGGTTTGATTTAAGAGCTTGTGAGTGTACTTTAGAATCTCGTGTATATTTGAATCCAGATCCTCATTTAGCACCCTAGCTTGAAGGGAGGGGTGCTTGGGCCAGTTTGGCATTAGGTTATAAACTTCCTTTTCGGCCCATTCTATGGCTTCCTTTTCTTTTTCTTGATCTGTGGGCCCTCCCCCATCTGATATATGTAAAGGGGCCTTTAGAGGCCAGCAGACCACATCTCCAATATTTGCTAGACAATGTGCTGCCCCGTATGGAGTTTTAAAAGTTTCAGGACCCCATTCACCTCCAGTGCTCCCCTTGTAGGTATCAGTTAGTTTCGCCACCAGGTAGAGTTGGCCATTTTTAACGCACTGCTGATAGGTTTTATAGCACCGTGAGTGTACCTGAGTTAGCTCTACACATCCTGGGGGGCAGGTTCCTTTCGTGTCCGGGGGAAGGGGTTGGGGTTTTTGCTTACATACCCACTGAGCCTTGATTTCACCTGTGGAAGCTGTTGGCTTGAGCTGGAGATAGGCCGTTTTAGTGCCACAGTCGACTGCCTGTGTAGCTCGGTACTCAGGTTTGAACTGATGACCTCCGGGGCAGTCACAGGGGTTACCGTAGAGAGTCCTTAGCAGCTTTTGGTGTTCCACTGGCCGATCAAACCCCCCTAAGACTGGGGGCATTAGAAGTAACCACAGGAGTTGAGGCAGGAGGAGCAGTTTGCTGGCGTTTAAGCCGGATTTTGAGCGGGTTTTCTGCTCGCTCCACTGCCCACTCATTCTGATTAAATTCTATTGGTGCTGGCTTTAAATGTGAGGCGTGTATCCACGCCGCAATACCGTCTACCTTAACTGCAGTAGGGGTCGTGAGGAGGACAACATACGGTCCCTTCCACCTGGGTTCTAGTGTTAGAGCACGATGTCGCCGCACGAGGACTGAGTCTCCTGGCTTGTAGTTGTGTGGTACTGTCAGGTCCCCGGGCTCGTATGCCTGCTGAAGATTTTTCCAGATGCACTTTTGCAGCGTGGTGACAGCAGCCAGTCGGGCAGCCAAGGGGGAAGAGGAAGCAAGAGAAGGTTCATAAGTATCAGTTATAACTTTTACTGGGGGAGGAGCCCCATATAGGATTTCAAAAGGGGTTAAACTACACTGGGAGGGGAGAGGGGTGTTTCGAGCCCGGAAAAGGGCTGAAGGGAGGAGGGAAATCCAGTCACTTACGCCAGTCTCTAGAGATAATTTAGTTAAAGTCTCCTTAATAGTTCTATTCATACGCTCTACCTGTCCTGAGCTGTGGGGATGATAGGCACAATGTAGCTTCCAATTGATTCCCAGAGCCCTGGCCAATCCCTGACTTACCTGGGCCACGAAAGCAGGTCCGTTATCGGACCCGATTACCTGGGGAAGTCCGAACCTGGGGAAAATATCATCTAGAATTTTATTTGCGCAGTTTCATTTTTACAGGGGTAGGCTTCTACCCAGCCGGAAAAAGTGTCCACAAAAACTAATAGGTATTTCAGTCCATATTTGGTGGGCTTGATCTCGGTGAAGTCAATCTCCCAGTGCTGTCCAGGTCGTGTTCCTCTTAATCGTTTTCCCATTTGGATTCTTCCAGGGTAGGCATTTACCAGCTGACATGGCTGGCACAACTTAACAACTTGTTCTGCAAGTCTTTTTATTTCCTCGGGGCGCGTGTCCCCCAGCCAGTCTCTTGCAATTTCTAACATTTTCCTGGGCCCTAGGTGGGTGAGGCGATGGAGTGTTTTTAGGTACTCTTGAATTCTTGAAGTTTTCTCTTGTCTAGGTACTTCCTTGAGTGGCAACAACCTTCTTGCCTCTGGGTCAGGCTCTTCTATTTCTTCCGGATCTAGTTCAGCAATTTTTGTAGTTTTCCACTCCGGCTTGAGTGGAGGTATAGGGATGTCTTCTCTGACCCATACTAATGCCTCCTCCTGAAGTGGCCTTGGTCCTGCGACGGGGCAGGGCAGTAGTCCCTCAGCTGCAGCCTTTGCCTCTGCATCTGCTTTTCGGTTCCCTGCTGCTACTGCTCCATTTCCTTTTTGATGTCCGGGGCAGTGAACGATGGCCAGTTCTTTGGGGAGTTGAAGGGCAGATAATAATTCCAGTATTTCCTTTTTATTTTTAATGTCCTTTCCCGCTGAAGTCAGCAGCCCTCGTCTTTGATAAATTATGCCATGGACGTGGGCGGTTCCAAAAGCATACCGACTATCTGTGTAGATGGTGGCTTTCTTCCCCTTTGCTAATTTTAAAGCTTTTGTTAATGCAATTAGTTCTGCCCGCTGAGCAGAAGTTCCATCTGGCAGCCGTTGGGCCCAAACCACTTTATGATTGCTTACTACTGCTGCTCCGGCTCTTCTTTCTCCTCCTTTTACAAAACTGCTCCCGTCTGTAAACCATATCACATCTGACTGCTTTAACGGCTGGTCCTGGAGATCTTTTCTGGTACTGCTTTCCTCAGCCAGTATGTCTTGGCATTTGTGCAGTACCGGCTCTGCTTCTTCTTCAGGCAGCAGAGTGGCCGGGTTTAAGGTGGCGGGTACTCCGATATGAATTCTGTCTTTGTCTAGCAGAATACTTTGATAGTGTGTAATTCTTGCGTTTGAGAGCCACCGGTCCGGAGGCTGGCGGATGATGCTTTCCAGTGCATGTGGGGCTACTATAGTTAGCTTTTGCCCAAGGGAGATCTTGTCAGCATCTTTTACCAAAAGGGCCGCGGCTGCAATTGCCCTAAGGCACTTGGGCCAGCCACTGGTTACTGTGTCCAATTTCTTTGATAAGTAGGCAACCGGTCTTTTCCACGGCCCGAGTGTTTGGGTTAAGACGCCTCTGGCCACCCCGCCTCTTTCTTCCAGAAATAAAGTGAATGGCTTACTCACATCAGGTAGAGCCAGCACTGGGGCGGACAGCAGGGCCGTCTTGATTGCATCGAAGGCTTGTTGGCAATCAGGAGTCCATTCAAATGCTGCATCTCCCTTTGTGAGATGGTATAGAGGTGCTGCCAGGTTGGCAAAACCCGGAATCCATAAACGGCAAAACCCTGCTGTTCCCAGGAACTCACGCAGCTGTCGCCGTGTTGTTGGTGGCGGGATTTGGGCAACTACTTTTTTCCGAGCCTCCGTCAGCCATCGTTTGCCATCACGTAGGGTATATCCTAGGAACGTTACCTCCTGTCTGCATAATTGGGCCTTCTTGGCAGAGGCCCGGTATCCCAGCTGGGCTAGCTCTTGTAGCAAATCTAGAGTGGCTTGCCTGCAACTGCCCTCGGTTTCGGCAGCGATCAGCAGGTCATCGACATACTCTAACAGAGTTACCTGTGGGTGTTGTTCGCGAAAAGCACTTAGGTCCTGATGCAAAGCTTCATCAAAAATGGTGGGGGAGTTTTTAAATCCTTGCGGGAGTCGTGTCCATGTCAGCTGGCCTGAGATGCCGGCCTCCGTGTCTGTCCACTCGAAAGCAAACAACGGCTGGCTAGCTGGGTGCAAGGGTAAGCAGAAGAAGGCGTCTTTCAAATCCAACACAGTGTACCAAATTCTGTCTGGACTGAGGGTACTAAGCAGATTGTAGGGGTTGGGCACCGTAGGGTGAATGTCTTCCACCCGGGCATTAACTGCCCTCAAGTCCTGTACTGGTCTATAGTCCCCGGAGCTAGGTTTCTTGACAGGGAGGAGTGGAGTATTCCATTGGGACTGGCATTTTACCAGAATTCCTTGCTTATAGAGCTTTCTGATGTGGGGAGTTATTCCCTGCTTTGTTTCTTGACTCATGGGGTATTGCCTGATTCTTACAGGGGTTGCGGTTGCCTTTAATTCCACCACTACTGGTGCCTGTAGTTTTGCCAGCCCTAGTCCAGCAGTCTCGGCCCATGCTGCTGGTGCTATTTCTAACCACCAGTCCAGATCTGTTTTGGAGGTATGGATTTCTTCCTCAAATATTCTATACTCGTCTTCAGCTCTCATGGTTAAAATGGATGTTCCAATAGGTTGGACTTTTGGATTCCTAAAAATTACCTCAGGGCCTGTTTCCTCAAAAGTAATTTGTGCCCTTAATTTAGTTAATAGGTCTCGACCCATTAAAGGTGAAGGACAGTCTGGAATGACCAGGAAGGAGTGCTTTATTTCTCCTCTCCCCAGATCCATTGTACGACTAGTAGTCCAGGGTCTGTACTTGCTTCCATTTACTCCCTGTACTAAAGTTATTTTGTTTGCCAATGGCCCTAGTGGTTTCTTCAGGACTGAATATACTGCTCCTGAATCTAACTCAAAATCCACGGGAGTCCCCTCCACTTTAAACTTAGCCCTGAGCTCCGGGAGGGGATTGGAGCCCCGACCCCCTCATTCGGAGTCTATTGCTAGGGTCTTTGTTGAGCGAGGTTTCGGGGGTTGGGAGCACTCCCGTGCCCAGTGCCCTATCTGTCCACATCGAACACACTGGTCCTTCTCGAGCTTGCGCGGCTTCCGTCGTGATCCTAAATCGCGACGCGGGCCTGAGCCCCATCCCGGGTTCTTACGTGGGCCCAGGTCCCTGTCTGCCCTTTCTGCACTGACTGCTACGGCCAGGGCTCTTGCTATTTGCTTAGTTCTCCTGTAATCTCTCCGATCTTCCTTCCGCTCTTTCTCTAATCTTTCTTTCTCTTCCTCTTCCTTCTTACGCTTTTCTCTCTCTTCTTCCCACTCTCTACGTTCCTTTTCTAACCTTTCTTCTCTCTCTTCTTTTGTTTCTCTTTTCTCATATATCTTTTCTGCCTCTTTTAACACATCCTGCAAATTTTTGCCTTGTATGTTTTCTAGCCGCTGTAACTTCCTTCTAATATCTGTTGCTGACTGTCCTACAAAAGCCATGATTACTGATGCCTGATGGACCTCAGAAGCAGGGTCAAATGGGGTATATCGCCTATATGCCTCCATTAGTCTTTCTAGGAAGACAGCTGGTGGCTCCTCTGGCCCTTGTATTATTTCTTTTACCTTGGCTAAATTTGTGGGTTTCCTAGCAGCTTCCCGGAGACCTCTCATGAGTGTCTGGCGATAAGTGGACAGATGTTCCCTACCTCCAGGAGCGTTGGGGTCCCAGTCAGGTCTGCGCAAAGGAAAGATGTCATCTATTTCATCAGGCCTGTCGGTGATTAAACCACCATTCCCAATCACATTTTTCCGTGCTGCGGCCAGGATTCTATTTTGTTCCTCAGTAGTAAAGAGGGTTTTTATCAGTTGTTGGCAATCATCCCAGGTTGGTTGATGAGTGTTCATTAGGGAGTCAAAAAGGTTGATTAATTTAGTAGGGTCCTCTGAAAAAGAAGGATGATTTAGCTTCCAATTGTACAAATCAGAGGAGGGAAAAGGCCAGTACTGTAAGGTAGGCATATTTCCACCATGCCCATCGGGCAAAGGAACGTTGGGGACCACTGGTCTTAGTGGCATTATAGATGCTGCAAGAGGGGCAGAGCTTTGTCCTCTTAGCTGGCTCCGGGTCCCTGCAGCTGGTCCTGTGCGTCCATCCCCTCCCTCTGAGTCAGGGGGGGAGGGTGGATAGTATGATTCCTGTCCGTCTGTTGTTAAAACAGAAGGCAGGCAAGGGGCCCGGTCATGCCCCTTGGTTAATAGTGGTGGTGGTGGCTGGGGAGGGGCAGTGGGAGCTGACAGTGTGGATGGTTCCCCTCTCCCAAATGCAGGCGCTGTGGTGAGCCTCCGCGTCCCCTGGTCTGCACTTCCTGCATTCCCGCAGATCAAGGCAGGCGCTGGGGTGACCCACCACGCCCCCCCGTTTGCCCTTCCCTTCTCCGAACTTTCACAAGTTGAGGGAGACGCAGGTTGGGCAGACGCTCCCCGCTCTGCAGACCCGGGAAGCGGCCACGCCCCCTGACCTGCTCCCTGCTTCTCTGAACTTTCGCAAGTTGAGGGAGACGCAGGGGAGACAGGTGCCTCCCGTTGTGTGGATGCAGGCTGGGCGAATCTCCGTTCTGTGGGCCTGTAAGGGGGGGGCTCGAAAAGAAGAAGATCAGTTGTATCTGGATAAATGTTGGGGAACTGTGGTGGGCATAGAGGTGAGCCGGGAGGGGCTGGCTTCGTTATCTCCTCCGGGGCGCCTCCTTCTTGGGTTCTTACGGGAAGAATGCTATGGTTAGTAGGTGGGGGTAAGGAAGAGCGCTCAGGGTCAGGCGGCAAGGCGACCAGGCTGTCGGGAGCTGTTGGAAACAGAAAGGGGCGCATCCATTCCGGGGGGCTTTCACACAAATCTTCCCAAACAAGAATATAGGACTCCTGTTCTGGGTGTCCCTCGGGTTTGGCGCGGTAGATAACGCTTTTTACTTTCCGTACCGATGGCAAATGAAAAGAGCCTTCCTTAGGCCACCCTACACCAAAGGAGGGCCATTCAGAAGAGCAAAATGCCTGCCATTTTCTCTTCTTTATAACCCAAGACTGTTTTTTTTTTTGCCCTTTTATTAACTTCTTTCCAGTGCTCTAGTGTAAGAGCAAGTGGTGTGGATTGTACCTGTCCCATTGCTGCCTGGTCTCACCAGCCTTATGCACAAACAGCTGTTACCAAGCCTCTCTTTCACACAGCAATATATCAAGCCCTCTTTCCACACCTAACAGTGTAACAACCAACAAGGAATAAAAAAAAACACAATACAGAGTCCGATTTGGAACACGAAAACAAGGGTAGGGTGTTCCGTAGAGAGAAAACAACAAACTGGGATGAGTGTACCAGAATATGAGGCTGGATTAGTCCAGTTACAAGTAAGAGGACAGAAAGAACTAGTCACAGAAGACATAGAAAAAGAGAATGTCCGACCACTTGAGGGAGAAGTGTATTGCTTAAACCAATGTGTTCCTAACCGGAGCTCAGTTTGTCTTGCTGGAGGGCAAGTCTATCTGGAGAGACTTGACTGAGACCCTTTATTCTTCACCAGGATTTATCTATCGGACCACGTCTTTTATGGAGAAGACGGGGTACCTGGCTCCGGGGGACTTTTGCGGTCGGACTCAGTAGCGTTAGTTTAGATACAGTTAGTGAGAGATCTTAAACAGAAAGTTTTTCGGCTCAACAATCAAAGGACGAGCCCCAAGGGACTCACAATAGAGAAACACAATGACGATATCAGAATTGCCAGATATTCAACTCAAATCGCAAGCCAATATTCCAACAACAGTTTCAAATTCAATAATAGCGACAGAAAGCAAACCTACGACGCAGACAAACCTTTACACAGACAGACCTCCTTCCTGCAACCAGGGAACGTCTTCCCCGTTGCTTTAAATCGCCTCCTAGGCACCCTGGTGCGCGCGGCCAGGGATGTGACTTTGCGTTGGAGTTCGTCAACTCCTTTGCCACTCGGTATACGCATCGAGTGGGAACCTCAGTCTGGGATTCCAAAGTCACACACTTCCACGACTAAGCCCCTTAGTCGATTACCAGGTCTGTTTGCAATAGCGCTTCCCACAGATAAACCCAGAGCAAAGCACACGGGGAACTAGAGAGTGAGCTAAGGGGAGGAGGAGGGAGAAGGGATCCCAGGGAACTCACCAAGCAGACCTTGTTCACTCGTCCGGCTCGGGTGGGGTGTGTAAGGGTCTCCTGGCTGGCTCGCCAAAAATGAAAAATCCGGACGACCCGACCCCCCAGTTGCCCAGCACAGAATAGTGAAAAAGGCACGTGCTCAGCAAATTGCAGGCAAGTTCCAAGTTTAATCTGATCGATCAGAGGTTCGAAACGTGCTCAGAGCAGAGCAGAGGTTGCGAACCCCAAAGTCTGAAATCAAGGGGTTTTTATACAGTTTTCAGGTGGGCTGTGTTATTTTTACAGAGGAAACAGGAATGGGCTTTGATATGGGGGAATCCGGAGGTTTTGGGGGTAGGTGTGAGTAGGGTCCAGACTTCAAGTCTCCAAGTGAGCGGGATCCAGACATTAAGTCTCCAAGATGTCTTCAGCACAATTAATGCAGGGTCTGTAAAACCATGGGGAGCCAGCAAATGGATCAGCACCTGTAACTCAGTAGATAAAAGACAAGCAGGTAGTTAACACAGAGGGGAGGTTGAGGGGGGAACATTGCATTGCATGAGAAAGAGACAGACAACTCCCATCAGGAATGTGTAGGGGAAAATATGTTTTTCACTTCTTTCAACAGAAACCTCTCAAATATCATTTCCAGGTATCTGTGAGAATTAATTGGTAAAAAAAATCAATGACGATGCCCCATGGATTTTAATTTAAGCTCTTCAAAGTTTGATTTGACTTTACTTTCCATATTAATTTGAAATGGTCCCTCCTACCTCTGCTTGCTCATGCTTCTGTTTTCTGTGTTTATTTTGATTAAAAAAATGGTTTCCCTAATAGAGGTGAGCTTGTTCTCTAGGATTAAGGTTCAGATTCAATTCGTATTATTCTAGGAAATATCTTCTGAGAATTTCTGTCAGGAAAGAGGTATTTTACTTATTATGTTTCTATATATCAGGAAGATGAGGGAGATCCCTTGGCATTGACTTTGTTATATTCAAAGACCCTATCTTGGTGACTCTATATCAGCTTCATTTTGGAACATCT
The DNA here is from genome assembly GCF_024139225.1 of Suncus etruscus. Classification (NCBI taxonomy): domain Eukaryota; kingdom Metazoa; phylum Chordata; class Mammalia; order Eulipotyphla; family Soricidae; genus Suncus; species Suncus etruscus. The sequence goes on along the minus strand of NC_064859.1, from coordinate 100,403,825 downwards.
CTCATCCAAACACTAAACATTTAATGAGTAACTGCAGGAAACACCCCCAGGAAATATATAATTATTAAATCCAGAGAGTTGATTTTTCTGAACTATTTATAGGACACTTAGGTTCCATCTTTCCTTTGAATGATTTCTGCTCCTTTGGTTACCACAGAAAGGAATTGGAGTGGGAACTATGAATTTCTAGTTGAAACAGAGTTAAGACAGCTTTCTTCATCACAATTTTAGAAAAATTTTCCTATTAGGTATTTTCTATAATATAGTATAATATAGAAAAATAATTGGTCAGAACTTGAGATTTGTGATACATAAGTATACAATTATGCCTTAAGAAGGTTTTCTGAGCCAAGAAGTCCAGTAATATCAAGAGGAATTCTTCCAAATTTTATTTACTAATATTTAGAAAGTAATATATTCTCACTTAGAAAACAAGTGAGGATTTCATGAAGATCTAGTTATCAAGGATACAATGAAACAGGAGAGCAAAGTCTAAGATGTAACATCAGTACCCGTTGGCCTGAAATACTCCTTCATTTATACTCTTTATAATTCTAGGATATAATAGCAGTATCTGGTGGCTTGAAATATTCCTTCACGTATACTCTTTAATCTATCATTACTAGATCAACTATAATCCAGTGAAATGTCTCTGTTCATTAGCCAAAGACACCAGAGAGACTCATGTATCTATGGGACTAAAGTGGTGAAATTGTCTTGTGAAAGCAGGTAGATTTATCAAACTGAATTTCAAAGTGGTAGAAAGTGATTAACCCCCTCAACCACCCATGGAATTCCAGTAAATTCACAGGCAAAGAGAGAACATATGAGTCAAACGCGCCACCCACCTCATCCCACACTATTAGTGCTAATAAGTGCCACTTGATCCAAGATCCCAAAGAAGGGAAGCAGTACACAAGCCCAACCTGGTGGGACCTAGCAAGCAAACCAGGCCTCTTTCCATCCTCTCACCCACCATGGCAGCAGTCCTGGGCCCTCCCTTCCTCATCTATACAGTGACAGCTGCATCCATTAGCTTTGGGTCCTCAGCTGTGGTGCATCAGTGGGAACAGTGTCAAGCAGTGACCAAAATTAAAGCAATAGCACCAACTACTGGAAAAAGAAAAGGCCTCCAAATTCCAAGCTGCTGCCCTAGAAGTTCAATAAAATTTTCTAAAAGGCATTCAAGATGGCATATGGACAGAAGGAGGCATCCAGTGTCACATAGCCAGAGATGTTACTGTAATATGGCATTACAAAGAGAGAAAAGTCCTCAGAAGTCAAACATAAAGTCCTAGGGCACTGTGATTTTAAATAAAGCACAGACAATACAAATAGATAATGTAAAGGATCTCAAATGGGTTGGTGAGATAGAGCAGTGGGGAGGGTTCTTGTCTTGCACAGAGCTGGCCCAGGTTTGTTTCCCAGTAATCTGTATGGTTTCCTGAAACCCTGACAGGAGTGATTGCCTACTGTAGAGCCAGAAGTAAGCAGAGAGAACCACTGGATAGAACTCATGAACCAAGGGAGGGAAATAAAAAGGAAAGAAACTCAAAGCAATATAAAAAAATTCAGAAAGGTTAGGTGAGTGAACTTAGGAAACATACTAATAAGCACAAAGAACACATATGAAAGAGTCTGAAATTACTAAATAGAAAGGCTTGAGATTGGCTCAGTGGTAGAGCATATGTCTTGCCTGGATGAGTGAGGCCTTGGATTCCATTTTTGGCAACTAATTGTTCCCTGAACACTATGAGGAATGACCCCTGAAAACACACAGCGTAGCCTCAAGACCAAAACAACCAATAAAAACAATAAACTATAACAACTATAACTATAACAACAAAAAACTCTACAAACAAACAGATTCCCAGAATTTGAAGAATTTAGAGTCTACAATGGAATCGAGTGAATCAGTAATAAGAACTAATAAGCAAGTTTGAAGATAGGAATCCAGAAGTGATTTAGATGGAAGAAATTCAATACAATGTAAAAATAAGAAAAAATTGCCACTAAAATATTATCCCAGGCTATTATGAAAGTAATATAAAAACAATGGGAATCAGTGAAGAGATGAAGAAAGGAACAGAGCTTATTTAAAGAAATAATACATGAGTATTTTTACTTAAAGGAATAGAATAATCAAATTCATGAAGCTAAAAGCCCAGCTAGTTATCTAAGCACAGAGACTTACTTGAACCACATCATGATAAATCATCAGAAATCAATGATCAAAAAATAATATTAAAGGCAATTGTAATTTACAGTTAAAGGCAAATAATATTAAAGGCAGAGTCTAACCTATAAAAGCATTCCTGTCATATTTCTTTTTTTTTTTTTTTTTTTTTTTTTTTTTTGGTTTTTGGGCCACACCCGGTAACGCTCAGGGGTTACTCCTGGCTATGCGCTCAGAAGTCGCTCCTGGCTTGGGGGACCATATGGGACGCCGGGGGATCGAACCGCGGTCCGTCTCCTAGGCTAGCGCAGGTAAGGCAGGCACCTTACCTCCAGCGCCACCGCCCGGCCCCATTCCTGTCATATTTCATATCATCATATTCTCAGCAGAAATTCCACAGGCCAAGAGAGTGAAATGAAATATTAAAAAATATTCAAAGATAAAGATCTACCAGCCAAGGAGATTCTATTCAACAAGGCTCTCCTGTAGATAAGAAGGAGAAATAAAGATTTTCTCAGACAAACAGCTGAAAGAATTTCCCAGGACCCATTGATCTTTCTTCCAAGAAGTGTTGAAAAAAAAAAAAAACAACTGTCAAACAAACAAGTAAAGCTCACAAAAATTTGAGAAAGATGACAAGAAAAATGAGAGTTTCAACCCTATCTCAAGACAGGGTATTGCACACTGAATTACAGCATTAAGGTTAGAGGACAAGAAGCATGACAAATAATTATAATTACCTTAAGTTGATGATCATCTCACAGTATAAAAAAGATAATTTATCACAGCTAAACAACAACAACAACAACAATAAAGGAGAGAATTAACAGGCAAAAGGAGATAAACCCAGTAGCACAGGAAGATCATTTCAGAGCTGGGAACTATTTTGTAGAGCTCCGTGGTAACCACAAAACAAAACTCTGGAGCAGAAACACAAAGCATGAATAAACGAGAAACTGAGAAAAAATAACAGTCTGGAAAGCCACCTAGATAAAGTGGCAGGTAGAAATATAAGGGGGGAAAAGTGAAGACAGAAAAACAAACAAACAAAAAACCAGCAAATCAAAGGTCAAAAAACCAGAGCACACTTTACTAGCTCAAGAATCCTCCTAAATTGTAAATGAATTTCATTTACCAGTCAAAAGGTAGCAGGCAGCTGGTTTTAAATACAATACCTTTGTTTGTCCCTGAGAGTCACTTCAGCTCTAAAGACAGACTCAGGATTAAAGTGAAATTCTAGAAAAGGGACAGACACTCTCCAGATTGAGCTATATTTTCTGGGATATACAGAGATATACTGAGAAAGCATCTCGTTTATGCGAAGAAGTAATATTCTGATTTTAATGGTGCTAATAACAGTAATAATTAGAGAGAAGTTTATGTTTTTCTTGGTAGAATACACACAATAAATTTCTACGAGATTGCTTCATTTATTTGGACTAGAAACTATAATGAAATGTACAAATACGTGATTAGCTAGGAAGTGTCATTGAACGCATAATTTACCTCCAGCTCATTTTTTAAAAATCTGATATTTCTATTTGAAACTTGATCTGCAGGAAAAGTGGAGAGGGGGAAGCTTCTTAGTCACTTTAACCAACTAAAGAGACTAATAAGTGGGAAATTATTTGCTAAATAGGATGACGTTGTTTAGGATTCTCAGATGGAGAAATAGAAAATGCCAAACTAGAGGTTCATGTAGTTATAATGCAAATACATTAGAGAATTAACAGAAAAAATTCTGTGGCGGCTAAACTGCAGAACTTTCTTTGGTACATCCTAAGTTAAGATGAATTTAAATGATCAGTTTTATAACAGCTCGTTTACACTTAGTCAGACTGACCCCTCTGGGCAGAAAGCTCCATGGAATAAAATGTAAGTGGTTGCCCTTTGGATAGCTACAGTCCATGTACATTGAGTTGAATTTCAAATAATTTTAGCAACGCAACTGTTTAATTCACATAGTTTGTTTTTTTTTTCATGTATTTTTATTGTGATTTAGGTAACATTGCCATATAATGCTAACATTTGTGTTCCGATTAAGGCCAGGAGATGCATCTCCAGTATCATTTTCTCCAATGATCAAAAAACTTCATATTACTTTCCCAGGTAAAAACTGATGTGCTGAATTTATGTCTTACACACAGTTTGCTCTTAGGGTCAAGGTTAGATAAGAAATCTGATGCAATTCTGTTGTTTCCTGCAAGAAATTCCCATAAGATGGTCCAGAGGAGATGCTTCCGATTTTTACTTAACCGCACATCTTTTTTCTTCGTCACTAGATAGATATATTTATCTACACAAAATAAATTCTTTGTGCCAATGTGGTGGTGGATTTCTCAGAGAGCAGATTGATGATTTCAAAATTCAATTCTATGTCTGGAATTCTGTTGGTTTGACAGCAAATACAGCCAGTCACTTGAGTGAAATCGTGTGTGCTACCTTCTATCTAAACCAGGCAAAGAATGAATAGGTATTCTGTTGGCATGAAATTTTAATTTTGGAGATGTCAGTTTAAGATATAGCAAATGACATTAGTTGCATGCAGTAGTTCTTGGTATCTTCTCATCCATTGCAACTCAAAAAGCATGCTTTTTACTAGACTTAATTTCTAAACTCTTAATTTCAATAAATGCTAAAGGCATAGTTGATTCAACAAGCTGTAAATTTAAACTTTAGCCATATCAGACTAGCTGAATGAGACAGAATGGGGCATAATAATTGGACGGATAAACAAAAACTGGTTCAAAGTTAAGAGCTAAGGGGGATCTTGGTCATGATTTAAATCTATTTCATGCAATATATTAACCACTACAACCCGGTTGAGATGTGCCAATTCAAATAAAAATATTCTGTAAATATAAAATGTATATAAATACCAATAATTTGACATATGGGATATATGTAATTACTAGTAATTCTTCTGTGAATTGTACGTTGGTGTGGATTAATTCACATTAAACTTAACATACCATTACTATTGATCAAATTAATATTCATTGACACAATGAATATTTCTTTATTCTCTTTTCCCTTTCAATGTGCACTCTAGAAAATTAAGTTACCTGTGTCACTCATAGAACATTTTTTCTAAAATCACTATTCTCAATTCAGTCTTCTCATGACAAATCTAGAAGTCAAGTGCTCATTTGATAGATCCCTTAATTCCTATCCCAGTGATACAATATTTGTGAGAGGTTTATTGGGTTTTACATGCAAGATATTATTTGATTTTTAGAGCCTCTTAGAACTGTGGATCTTAGACACTAACCCCCAATTTACAGAATGGAGAGTTAAGTGTATTTGGTAAGGAACAGTACTTTGGGTCTAAGAGTGTAATAATCTCAATTTTCTCCTGTTGTCACTCAGGAATGACACCAGTAAAGCAGGGGGTTTTCTGTAAAGAATTTAATAGGACAAAACTGATAGGAAGGAGGACCAAAGTCATACAGCAATGCCATTCAGAAAGTCTAGGCAATTACCATTCCCAACCAATAATTCTCCACATACAACTCTTCAACCAACTCTTCACCAACTCTAATCAACTATTCACCAACTCTACCACCAACTCTACCCCGAACTGTACCCCAACTGTACCCCAAACTCTACCTCCAACTCTGCCTCCTACTCTACCACCAATGTTTCACTAACTCTTCTCTCAACTCTACCCCCAACCCTACCACCAACTCCACCACCAACTCCACCACCAACTCTACCATCAACTCTATCCCCAACTCTACCACCAACTTTTCCACCCAATCTACCACCAACTCCTCACTAACTCTACCACCAATTCTACCACCCTATAGAATTCAAGCAAGTGCTCTTATTTGTCCAGGGCAACTGCATCTCAATTTGACACAAGAATTTCTAATTGAGAGGATCCTTTGCTTTTAAAGTGATAGACCCTTTTAGGGGATTGATCAATCCACAAGATACAGGACATAGGTCTACACTTAATCTTTCACATCTGGATCATATTTGATCATGAATAAAGAACCAGGGTAGATGAATTAGCCAATATATTTCTACTGCAGCCTGTCCCTGGGGAGACATTTGTGAAAGAGCACCCAGAAATACTTGGAAGTCTTTATATTTTAAATGGTCCTTATTCCCTATTCATCATCTGTTGATTCACAAAGGGGGAAAATGCCCTTTATTGACATTTTAACACATTATTTTATAAAACTTCCAAAATAGGTCTGAAGTTGGAGTATGTCTGACATGTCATGTTTATCATTCATAATTTATGATATTTGTTAACATTTAGAGTTTATAACATGTTGTTTAAAGATAGGGTATTTGATACATCTGGGATAATTTATTTTTAACATTTTATTTTTAGCAAATGCCCAGTACAGATAATATACGCTCTATATGGCAGATTCTACTTAATTTCCTTCACACTATTTTATCTAAGAAGGCTTTGCCTTTTGTGCTTCCCTGAATGCTCTGGGGTCGAGTGTGTGTCCTTCAGACAATGCCCAGATCTGCTTTCGGACTCAAAGTACCTATCCTCTATGATCTTACAATGATTTTATTGGTCTGCACGTCTCACCATTGAAAGCTGTTTAGCAGCGAGTTAGGTGATATTATCACTTTTTCCCCACGTTGTACAGTAACCCAATATGCTCTCCAACACCAGATTTATTATCTTCATGTATTTTCTGAATGCATTATACTTACAACAGCTTTATGTTTATTAATGCCATTTATGCGCTTCCTTGGATGCTATGCTTTTGATATATTTCATTTTGCTGAACAATACATAGCTCCCTATTGACCATTTGGTAAAAGTGATGTGCATTTGCCTAGCTCGCAAGGTTCCGCCTGAATCATTTCCCCCCTCCTTTCCTATCCACTGATGTTTCTAGCTTTCTCATTCTCCCCTAACATAGAGATTTGATTCTAACCATATGTCTTTTCCTGTCACTACCAATAGAACTCTGGGTCCCAAATACCGGTCAATGTCCTTCTCCTAGGGAAAGAGTTATTGAAATCAGCACAGATTTTTCAGTTCTTTTCTCCAATCACTGATTTAACCTCACAAACCATAGGATGTGGATGCCATTGTAGAGTATTGAGTATTACCTCACAATTAAAACAATACTCAATTTGAATCTCAATTTATATTTGTTTTAGCTCTGTGATCTGGGTAAATCATTTAACTTCTCTATGATTCACCCAATTTTGAATTCATAACCTATGAGAATGTTGTCTGCCATAACAGATTGGTAAAAAGATAAAAAATGTGGTAGGATTTTTTTCACCATTTTAACTTAGTGACGTTTATGAGAGTATCTTAGGTATGTGTTAAGTAGATATATCAGAAATTTCTCTCTGTGGTTTTCATCTGATCCAACTTGGAGAGTCAGGGGAATGACAGGAAGAAAGCACTCCACTATTGATCTCTCTCTCTCTTTTAATCTATCTCTTCTACTTCTAAGTACTGGTGCTCTCTTGTACTTCTACTTGTTCTGAGTCTAGTAGTGCCACTCACAGAGATACACCGACAAACATGTTGTTAACTTAAAGTCGCCAAGTGAGCCACCGAGAGGGTTAGACGTTCCTCCTTGTGAGAAGAACAACACCACACAGGAAAGAATGGCTCTAATTTCTTTCATCTTCAATAGCCACTAGGAAGCCTGTTTCTACGGATCTGAGTTCAGAATTTGAGATTTAACATGCCATAGATCCAAGAGTCTTAGAAAAGATCCAATGCATGCTGAATGTTTTTCAGGAGTCTAACCCATTTGTTGTGGTTCCTTGTTTGCTCATTTTTCTCATGAGTGCAAACCAAGGGAAGATTGATTTTCTGTTGGAACTTAACCAGGAAATGGTGATTATTTTAGGAAACCAGGCCTTTGACAACCATGTCACTCCTGAATTTTCAATCAATTTTTCAAAATAGTCCCCCACAGAATAAACCTCTAATTCTGTCTCACTGAGCCTTGTCATGTGCATATGACCACTCTTTGATATCTGAAAGAATTCTTACTGGATTCGGAACAAGTTTTTTCTTTATTGAGTATTTTCTTTATTGAGTTTTTTCTTTATTGAGTTATTTATTATTTGACATCATATGCATTACTGGGTTTTATCATCCATACATTTAATTTAGGGACATCAAAGAATGATTGTAAAATAATTCCTGTGGAAGGAAACAATGTCTGGCATGCTTGAGATTCCAGAGTGGGGTGAGGAGAAGGGAGAATTAGGATATTGGTGATGGGAATGTTGCACTGGTGAAGGGGTTTGTTCTTTACATGACTGAAACCCAACTACAATCATATTTGTAATTACAGTGTTTAAATAAAGATACTAATTTAAAAATACTTTATTTAAACACTATGGTTACACGGTTGTTAGTAATACAGTTATTTTTTTAGTTACAAAATTGTTTATGATTGAGTTTTAATCATTTAACACATAGCAACCTTCACCAAAGCACATTTCCAACCACCCCAGTTTCCCTCCCTCTTTTCCCCTTCCCTGCCTCTTGGGAAAACATTTTTTAAAAATAATTATCTTTATTTAGGCACCATGATTACAAACATGATTGTAGTTGGATTTCAGCCATAAAAACAACACCCCTCTCACCAGTATTGAGAAAACATTTTTTTTCTCTCTCTATTTTCCTTGACTCTGTGGTTCACATGATTATTAATGGAGGGGTACTGTGCATATCACTTTTTCTCCTTTCAGCTTTAAAAGGATTTTTAAAATAAACCTTGCTTAGTCTTAGATAATATCATCATCTTTCAGAATACTATTCTTCTGGGTTATACTAAATAAATACCTGCTATTTCAGGTGTTTCTGTGGGTGGTTTAGGTGTTTTTAATGGAAAAAAATATGTTCTGTCTCACAAAGTCGATTTTATACTCTTCAAGGAAAGAAACATCGTCTTGATTCTGTTTGTATCTTCGCATAGCAGGGACACAGAAGTGATGTTGACAACTGGACTCAGGTTTAAAGAGTAGCACGGAAATTCAGAGTGTAGAATCAGAAGCATAAATTGAAAAAAAAAAAAAGTGCTCCCAAAAATACTAGTTTCCAGCAGAAAATTTACAAAGGCAAAAGGAAGCATACATAAAAAGCCTGGAGGGTAATTTGGGGGACTGTAATGTTGAGACAACTTGAAAATTCTGCTGTCGAAGCCACACGCAGGGGTAGTGTATCCAGGGAAAATCCAAGATAGACATTGAACTCCTTCAACAACAACAAAAGTCTTTAGATCTTGGGCTGAAGGGATAGCACAGTGGAGAGGGTGTTTGCCTTGTATGTGGCCGACCCAGGTTCAATCCCCAGCATCCCATATGATCCCCTGAGCACAGTCAAGAGTGATTTTTGAGCACAGAGCCAGGAGTAACCCCTGAGCACCGCTGGTGTGCCCCTAAATAAAAACCACACCAAACTAAAGGAAAACAAAAATCTCTAGCTCCTGGCTGAAGGAATGGTGGAAGATATCAATTAATATCTTGATATCAATTTCAGATGAATTATGAGTTAAGAATCAGTATCGGCTAAGAGACAATATTTAATGTTAAAAAACAAAGTTCAACCTCTTAACAATGCTAAGTGCTTTTCTGTCTCCTTAAAATGGACTTTAGCTCCATGCAAAGGAGCATCCAGTTTACACAACATTAATTTTATTGCAGCTTTTTGTGGCACATTTTCCAAAACTAAACTGGCCACTCTATTAAATAAGGCCAGATAATGATTTACTTGGGAGGCCTGAAAGCCAGGAAACATTAAATTCACGATGGGAAAAAAAAATCCCGCCGGAAGCTCTCACAGTTCCGTCTCCGATGGGTATTAAGACAAATACATGCCAACTAAAAGAGAATAAATTCACCATGGGTTCTTTCCGCTGACAGCAGCTTGGAGCAATGCAGTGCCACTTGGGATGGCAGGGTTACCTTCACAGATTGACATGGCCTGTAGCTGGGAACAACCTGTGTGTGTGCATGGGGTATGTTGATAAAAATCAGCAGTACCCAAACCTCTGCTTCTTTTGAAACATCTTCCTTAAAATCTTTACTGTAGGACTGTAGTGATAGCACATAGCATTTGCCTTGCATGCAACAGATCTGGATGGACCTGGGTTCAATCCCTAGCATCCCATATGGTCCCCGATGAGCCAGCCACAAGTGATTTCTGAGCACAGAGACAGGAGGAACCTCTGAGGGGTGCTGTAGGGTGTGGTCCAAAAACAAACAAACAAACAAACAAACAAAAATTTTACTGTAATCTGCCCATCTCTGTCATTCACACATACACCCACACACACATGCATGCCTTTGTCTTTAAGTATATCTATCTGACAATTATAATAAAAAAAATAAGATAGAAAGAGAATGTAAAAACTAGAACAACTAGAATTCACTTCAATTTGCCTTCCATAAAGGAGAAATACCATTTTTTCCCCTAGCAGCCCAAATCTCCTGGATTCATGGAGAAAAGAAAATGAATGTGTAAGAATTTGTGGTCATTTAGAGTGTAACATCTTCCCAAAGCAGTGAATTATTTCTCTAAAGAAATAAAAACTGAGGCCGGAGTGGTGGCACAAGCAGTAGGGCGTTTGCCTTGTACGCACTAACCTAGGATGGACCACGGCTCAATCCCCTTGCATCCCATATGGTCCCCCAAGCCAGGAGCAATTTATGAGTGCATAGCCAGGAATAAGCCCTGAGCATCACCAGGTATGCCCCCCCCCAAAGAAAGAAAACTGTGATAACTGATGGACAATAAAAGACAAGATTAGGAGAATGTGCACATTAGAGACCCAGATTAGTTTCCCTGATGACTGTTTCCTAGACGTAGCAAGGTTCAGAGGAGACCAGGCAGGTTGGCCTGGTTAAACTATCCAAGGCTGTAACTCAGTTATGTCAATATTAATCAGATTCTTAAGCTGAAGACTGAATCTCCAGGAGTGACCTCCCAGAGAAAGCCAGAGCCACCACCACCACATGAGGAAATGCCTGTCACCTTCCCCTGGCTGCCATCTGGCTGTACAGCACTGCAGAATGTTCCTTGTGTAGGTAAGGGTACAAGCCTTCCATCTGGGATTATGAGCTCTGGAACAGGTTTACTTTCATTGGCAGAACCCAGGTCAGATAAGGAGAAAAGTGAGCAATAGGAAATTCAGATTTCATAGGGAGTATTTGCCTCAATAGGACTGGAAAAATGAAAACCTCTAGAGAAAGGTGTTCAGTAGTAGGGGGAGAAAAAAAAACAAACAAATGAAAGGTGTCCATTCCCACATTTTTCTGAGTTTTGGGACAGAAACAGACATTCTGATTTTGACAGTCTGACAAAAGATCAATAGAGTTTTGGAGCCAGTGTGGACCAAGGTTCCAGATAATTCATGCAATAATTGAATAATAGAAGTAATAATATTTGAAATTGATCCAAGTGATTTCTTTAAAATTTTTGTATTTTTGAGAAATAATTAACATATACATATATTTAAATTATAGAATGTGATTTTTTTGATCCACACACATAGCACATTATACATTGATTACCAAGATGAAGAGAAATCAGATAAAAAAAAACTTTTTCTGTATGTGGCTAGAATATTACAGATCTGCTTGAGGACGTAATACTGCTTATGAACTTTAGTTACTATGCTACGTGTGGCATCCTCAAGACTTTGTTTTCTTACACTGTAAATGTGAGCAAGTCCCTTGACCTATGTCGCCTCGTTTCTTTATCCTGTATGTGAGAGCGCACAGCATGATCAAAGGAAGAAACCAGACAAAGCAAGGAAATAGACACTATCAAAAAGAAACAAATCCTTGACTTTCTATAGAAGACTTTATTAACAGTGAGGGGAGATACAGAGACAGTGAGCAACAGATTAGAAGCAACTGGTGGAGTGTCTGGCCCTTTGGTGTTGGTGTGGGGTTACATAACATATCAGTGCTATGAACTTGAACATTGTTGTGACTACCTAAAAATATTTTTTAAAACAAATAATTTATGTTAACGATAAGATTACCAAGTCAGGAGGGTGGAGCAATGGCACAGTGGTAGGGCGTTTGACATAGGACATAGGACAGATCGCAGTTCGATCCCCCCTCATCCCATATGGTCCCCCAAACCAGGAGTGATTTCTGAGCAAATAGCCAGGAGTAACCTCTGAGTGTCACTGGGTAAGTCACCCCCCCAAAACCCAAAATATTACCAAGTCAGGGGGGTGATTCTTGGTGGGTGGGTGGGGGGATAAGGATTTGGACCAGAAGCAGAATAAGGATATTGGTAGAGGTTCTTGGACTCACCAAATAGTGGTGATTTGATTGCTAACTATACATCAAGACCATAAATGTTACCACTCTTGTAATTGTGATGCCTTAAATATAGCAATAATTGAAAAAATAAATAAAATAACTTCTATTTCTAAAACCAGATCTATTAAAAGTGAGAGGAAAAGCTGAGAGAATGTCTGTGCAGGAAATAGACATTAATTGCATTGATTTCTATTGGAAATAAGAAAGCAGAAATAAGTATGACTTAAAAAAATAAGGTAAGTGATAGCACACAGAGAGGGCACTTAGCTTGCAAGCAGCTGACCCAGGTTTAATTCCCAACACCCCAAACAGTCCACCTAACATTGTCAGATTACCGAGTGCAGAGCAAGGAGGAAGCCTTGAGCACTGTCAAGCATGGTCCAAAAACCAAAGCTAAAACAAACCACCACCACCACCACCACCAACAAAAATCCTCCCCCAAATAAAAAAAAAAAAAAAAAGCAAATAAGGCTTTTGACTGTTTTTGAAAAAGTGCACAGGAAGACCATCCAGAAGTTCCAGATGCTCATGACCTTTCATGTTGTCCATGGCACGTTCCAGGTGGGGATGAAGGAGGTGGCACTGAAGCAGTGATAACTGTCGCTAAAGGAAGAGCCAGGAAGTTGCCATATGATGCTTCCACTTCCCACCCACAGCCGACATTCCAGAATTTAGCTGCAACCATATTTAGCTGGAAGTAAATTTTGATGTCTTATTTTTTTTAGCTGTCTGAGGAGGAGAAATTAGGGACACTAAATGTATTAAAAGGACTTGAGGGCTACTTTTTATTTTTCAAAATCCATAAAATAATACGCATAAATACATTCTTGATTGTTTGTTTAGTTAGCTTTTTTTAATTTTTAATTTTTTGGGTCACACCCAATAGCAGGGATCAGGAGTTACTCCTAGCTCTGCTCTCAAAAGTCTCTTCTGGCAGGCTCCAGGGTCCATATGGGATGCCAGGGATTGAACCTGGTCATGAGATGTGCAAGGTAAATGTCCTACCCGCTGTGCTATAGCTCTGGCCCCTGGTTAGCACTTATTTTACTTTAATTAAGTAAGTGACTTATTTACTTTGTGGCTTTTCGACCACAGAGGTGGTACTCTGGGGTTACTCTAGTCTTTAGTCTCCTGGCAGGCTTGAGGGACCATATGGGATTTTAGGATTAACTCAGGTTAACCTTGCACAAGGCAAATGTCTTACCTGCTGTGCTATAGCTCCAGTACCATATTTTATTTTATTTTTTATCTTTTTCCTTAATCAATTTTTGAATTGAATCACCATGTGATACAGTTACAGTTGTTACATGATTAAATTTCAGTTATACAATATCCAACATCTGTGTCTTCTCCTGTGCAAATTTCCCACCACCAATGTCCCCAGTTTGCCTCCTGCCTTCCCCTTTACTTTCCCTGCATCTGTGGCAGACATTTTCTTCTCTGTTTCTCTCTTCCCTTTTTCCTTTTAGACTGTAGTTTGCAATATTGTTCCAGAAGGGTTATCATGCCTGTAACTCTCTCTCTCTTTCTAGCACCCAGTTCTTGTCCAGAGTAATCATTCCCAAATATCATTGTCATAGTGGTCCCTTCTCTGCCATCACTGCACTCCCCTGACTCTTTGAGGCAAGCTTCTTACCATGGATTTGTCTTCCTGGCCCTCATCTCTGTTGTCTTTGGGTACTAATACTATATGATCTTCATCCATGAGGACTGCTGGGTGTTACCCAAAGCAGGGCATATTTATGGTGTATTAGCCATAGCTCAGTAGCCCTGATGTGTCCCAAACCTATGCCCTCTGTTATCTCCCATTGGCCTCTTATTTCTTTCTGCATAAATTTGTCTCCTTTTTTATTCTTTTCACTATCACAACAATCTAGGTATCCCCCATTTGATATCTGGCAACACTTTGTCCTATTATTCTATATAACACAGTAAGTGAAATCACCTATTTGTCTTCTTCTGTCTTTTTTCATTTAACATTATATACTCCGGTTTCATCCAAAATTGCATGATTTGCCCTTCCTTACTTCTCCCAGGCAAAAGATACATCAATAAAACTCAAAGATCCAACTGAATGAAAGAAAATATGTACATTCAGTATCAAATAATGATCTACTATCTAAGATACATAAAAGACTCACAAAGATCAACATTGAAAAGTCAAACACCCTATAAAAACGGGGAACTAAGTAATAGTATGGCAAACCACAGAGTCAGGGACAGAGTCAAAGAGAGAGAGAGAGAGAGAGAGAGAGAGAGAGAGAGAGAGAGAGAGAGAGAGAGAGAGAGAGAGAGAGAGAGAGAGAGAGAAGTAAAGCATCTGTGATAGAGATAGACTGGGGGAAGGGCAGGGGATGATAGGGAAAGTGGGGAAAATGGTGGCAGGAAAAGAAAATGTATACTGAAATATTGTATGAAACTCAACTATTAACAACTTTTTAAATGTATCTCAATGTTATTTGATAAAAATAATTTATTATATATTTGAAGAAAGAAAATGAAAAGATACTTATCAGAAGGGGTAAGTATAGGACCAATAGGCTCACATGAAAAATAATTCATCATCCTTAATTAGTAAAAATCAGCAAGATAATAAGATACTATTTCACACCAGTGAGATTGGTACATATTTAAAAAACTGGCTACCTTTGTGTTGACAGGGATGTAGTGAAAGGGAAATCCCATTCCCAGCTTGTGGGATGGCAATGTTTTATGGTTCGACCCCTATGCAAAACAGCATGGCAATTTCTCAGAAAAATAATAATGGAACTGAAAATTACCCAGAAATTCCACCCACAAGTATCTACCCCCAGAATGCTAAAAAACATTTATTCAAAAGGGCATACTTATCTTCTTGTTTTTTTAAAGTCATACTCAGGGGAAATGTAACATTTGTTACTGTTTTCCAAGCAGTAATTTGAAGGAAAAAAAATAAAAGAGAATTGATGAAATGTGTGGACTCTGTAAAAATAAAAAGGCAACTTAGAAACATCTTTTAGAAATTGAAAACAAGTAGGAAGAATTGATTTCTTTGTAGAAACCCCAATAATAGGATCTCATGCTGGAAGGAACCCAAGGAGGTCACTAGTTGTATTCCTTTACAGAAGAATCCAAAGAAGAGAAATGATTTCTCCAGGGGGGTGTGAAACCAGAGCTGGTCCAAGTCTTAAGGGCAGAATTCTATTCACTATAAGCTGCTCTTTGATCCTTGGTTCTTCTGGATTGCAATTGCAATCACTTATAGTGATTGTTGTAAAGGAGTCCTCAATTTTCATGAGACACATGCCCTCAGAACATGTTGGGGAGGTGGGCCCATGTATGTGTTAGAGTGTTCACAGTCAATTTTTTTTATCAACTAAGGGTTGGAGAAATAGGATTGGATGTAAGGTAACCTTGGGTAAATACCAGTTCAATTTCTGGTGCTTCATCTAGTTTTAAGCACAACTTGTAGTGGTCCCTGAGAACAGAGTAGTAGTAAAGCCTGAGTACTACTAGGTATGGCCTAATATTCCCCCTCCTTAATTTTTTGAATTAAATTTCACTATATTGAAGTAACAACTATATCAGTTTATTATACATTCGAGTTGTTAGATTCTCAGGCCAACTAAAGTTAATATTCTATGCTTAAAAAAAATGGTCAAGCAAGTTAGGTTTGAAAAGCTCCTCTGAGAAAAATAATTCAAAACTATGAACAGAGAGGCAAAAAATTCTTAATAAGAATAAAGAACAAGGGCATAATAGTTTGGACCCTGGACTGATGTTAGAAAGTGGTGGCTGTCATCATCTGAAGACAAGGATGCAGCAACAAGATATTCAAGAAGGGAAGTGTTTTTGTTTGTGCAGAATCTTTCCACTAACATATGTCAATTTATTCATCAACCTTTTCCACCTTAGAATGTTTAATGCTAATCATTTCCCCCTCGGGCACTTATTCCCAGTCTCAAAAGTATTTATGTCAATAATTAAGTTGTCAAATACATGTCACCTGTTTTACAAATGGACATGTCCCAATGTGACTGGTGTTTTCGAAAACAATTTGAGCACAAATTGCACTCTTTAATCTATGCTGCATTTCAGCTATTAAAAAATACTCAGAAATATAAGTCCACCTGAGCTGATTCAGGTAGGAATATACAGGCTGTATCACAAATTCAACTCACTTGTTCTCCTGTCATCTTGGTTAAGTGCCTTGCTAGGAGCCATATGCAGCCATGAGTGTTGTTATAACTTTTTCCAACAATTTCTCTTCCACACATCCACAATCACTCACAAACTGAAAATACAACTACTGTCATTCATATCCACAAGCAAACTTCATGTTCTCTCAAGTTCTCTGCATAAAGTAGTATTTATGTATTTCTTTACTGTCATGTATAATTTTCAAGACATGCCAATTAAGTGTCTTCTCCATTTTTGAGTATTGTGTCCTTAGCCTTATTTTTGCATAAATTCTAGAGTTTTTAATTGCATAATTTTTCAGAATACAGTAATTTATAAACACACATATGTTGTTGGTATGTCATACAAGTTAAGACAGTAGTAGCTCTGTTTTTTATTTTATAGTTATTGCACTATTATACTAGATCAAAATTTTGATACATAAGTAGGTGTGACCCAAAATTAAAAAAGTAAGCAAATGAATTAAGCTGATGATGCCCTGCATAGCTTTATAATCTGAATTTTATCATACAAGTTAAAACACTAGTAGCTCTGTATTTATTCTATAGTTCTTGCACTATTAAACCAGACCAAAATTTTGATACACAAGTTGGTGTGACCCAAAATTAAAAAGGCAAACAAATGAATTAATCTGATGATGTCCTTCATAGCTTTACAATCTAAATTTTATCTTTCTATTTGCATACTTATATTAAAATTATGTTAGGGATCTGGAGAGATAGTACAGCACTCAGGCTGACACAGGAAGGCCCTGGGTTCAAACAGTGGTGTCCTATATATGGTCCCCTGAGCCAGGAGTGATTTCTGAATGCATAGCCAGGAGTAACCTCTGATCATCACTGGGTGTGGCCCAAAAACCAAAAAGAAATTATATTAGAGACTTTTATATAGCATCCATTCAGACATTTTTCATGGACTAATAACTTCACTATGTTTTTAGATGCTCACAATGTTTGATTTCTAGTTCTGCTCTTTATGTTGGATTTTTTTTTTTATTTATTTATTTTTGGCTTTGAAGTCTCACCTGGCTGTGCTCAGGGCTTACTACTGGCTCTGCACTCCTGGTTCTGAACTTCGTTTATTTCTAATGGGATTCAGAGAACTCTATGGGGTGCCAGAAATCAAAGTCAAGTTGGTCTCTTGCAAAACAAAAAGTCCTTACTCACTGTACTATCTCTTTCGTCTTTCATGATAGCTGTTAAGTGAGGGATTTTTCCAAACATTGACCTCAAATCTTTCCTCTTTTTTGAAAATTGACTGGAATGAATGTTAGATTATCTGGGACAAGGGAGGCAGGGATTGAGCTCAGGTGGGTAGGTATGCTTCCTGCCAGGACCAAGTGTGACCACTGTGAGTAATGGGTCCCCTGAGCAGATATTGTGCTGTTGTATATTCAGGCTGAATATCACTGAATGACCCATTGGAGTGGGTCGTGGGCTCTTTAAGTACTGCCAGGGAATGCTTTTCAACCCCCCAAAACAGAACAAATTACATGGACCATAATCGAAGTTGCCATTTTTTCCTTTCCCCGGAACATTGAACTGTAGATATTATATATTCTATTATATAAGACCAATTACTACAGTAGTGAGGTTAAAGTTGGAAGGAATGAAGAGACAAATGAATCAAACTTTGAACAACTCTATGTATTGGTTCAGGCCCTTGACTCTTTGGGAGAACTTGAACGACTTCCTTATTGATTTTTGGACCCAGTTGCTTTTTTGATAAGCAAGAACACTAGACTATTATTGTTCTCTAGGTTATTTCTTTAATACGAACAATCAAGGAACTTTCCATGTTCATTATTCATCCTGATGTGACTTATTATTACTGTTACTTATTCAGCTGATGTATATTATAATTTTGTTAATAGAGATGGCATTTTGTTAATCATTAAGTGATGACACATTATTATTTTTCTTATCTGTGCCCCAAAAGTCTTATTAAATTCCATTCAACCACAGGATCTCTTTTGCTTAAAATTTATTTAGACTCTGATTTTTAGCCCCCACTTGTTATGCAAAAAAGCTGTCTTTGTGCAGAGTTAAACTTTTTGCTGATGAGGATTAAAACATGTTACTTTATCATCTGACCTCTGTGGATGGAAAGAATATAGAAGGGGTTCTCCTAGCATGATTTGTCTCTCAGCAGATAGAAAGTATTAAAAATAATCAGTTTTTCTTTGTTTTCACCAGCTCTTCAAGGCTATGAAATTAGAAGCCTGAAACAAGATTTTCCAGAGTCCTTTGAACAACTTCAATAAATTTCACTTAATTACATATTGCCATAGGCTCAACCATCATAAAGAGAAACTTGTGCCTTTTAATTTACACAATTTAATTAGAAATGAAAACAATTAAGGGCATTGTGTAGTATTTTCTAATAAAATGATTTGATCTTTAGAAAACAATGAAGCTGAACAATAAATTAATGTGTGGTACTTCATTTTATGACCACCTCTTAATAATAGAAAATGTCGCATCCATTCCAAAAGAAAAAGATGTCATATCTAATCAAGGCAACAACAAACTCTTGGAAAGGACATCGAAATTACAAAGTGTGTAAATTAATATAAAAGTGATTAAAAAAAACCTGGTTGAGAGGGACTTGGGTTTCAGAATAAAAGGGCCTGTTGAATATGTAGCTCAAAGAAAGGGAAAATACTTAGAGCAGAGCGTGTGGTTGTGAAATTTCAGTGCAGAAAAAACAAAGGAAAGACCTTCAAAGTGTTCAAATAGGGAACAAAAAAATGAGGTCACATACAAAAGATGAGCAAATATAGATTAGTCCATCCCCCACTAGGAATTGAACTTCATGTCAAGTTTCACTTTATGAAAGGAAGGCAGAAAGGCTCTGCTGACATGCAAAGTTGCTCTCCAAAGCTGCTTGATGTCCTCCAGTAGAATGTTGAGCCAGCAAGCAAAGGTTGCCAGAGGGTGGAGAGCTTGGGTTAAATGAGCCACAGAAGAGTTAATAGCTACTCAGCATAAGAGTCACTTTGGAGCCTGGAGATGTAAGACTTAGATGCTGAGCACTTTGAGGGGGAATTTTACAAGTTGGATTGTATTAATGTCACAAAGGCAATAAGGAAGGGTGTGCTTGAAGCCAACTTCAGCGAGCCTAGCTTGGCTCAGACTCACATTCAGCATATGAGTGTGTGTGTGTGTGTGTGTGTGTGTGTGTTGTGTGTGTGTGGAGAGAGAGAGAGAGAGAGAGAGAGAGAGAGAGAGAGAGAGAGAGAGAGAGAGAGAGACTGAAATAGAAATAAGAAGTGAGAGCACTGAAATTCTTAAAGTGGGGGAAAGAAGTAAATCTTCAGAGCAATTTAAGAAGAGTGTTCCTAGAAATTGGTAGTTAAAGAGTTAAAAACAAACCCATTCAAACTGGGGTAAGTTGATCATAAGTGTCAAGTTTCTGGGAATTTGAAGACGCAGAAATAAATGCAGGGATGTGTTGTGTATGTAAATATTTTAGGGGATTATTATGTTACTGACCCTAACCTGATTGGTGATTGTGCCCTACCCTAGGGTGTGACCTGGCATTCTGCCCCCACCCTAGGGTAGTACCTGATTCTGCTTCCACCATTGGGTGGTATCTGATCCCACCATTGGGAGGTACCTGATTCTGGGGGATAAAAACAGGGGTCTGTGGAAGGCGAGGGGCTTTTGGCTGGAACTGAGGCTGAGTCTCTGGACTTCAGTCTTGTCCACCGAATAAAGCTAATATTTCCACAAGCCTGACTGTCTGCGAGCTGTTTACCTGCCGTTTCACCTCAGAACCGTGGGCTAGACAGGGTGGCAGACGCGTGCTCCAAGCTGGAGGGGAAAGACCTCATTCTCCATCCCTCCATCAGTCAACCCCATCAAGGGCTGACTTGCAACAGGGATGAAACTGGGGTGGAAAGGACAATCACAACAGTGAGGAGCATTGATTTGAAATGGGATTTGCCAGAGTTTTGAGACCGGACCAACCATGGGAGTCCTTTGGCCAAGCAGGTGAACATATCATACTTTGCATGTAGAGGACAAAATACAACATGTGTGTAAGAGATGGAGGGCAGCACCTCTTGGCTCTTCTCACATTTTAATATCTATAAAAAAAATCAAACATACTGGAGCCAAAGAGATAGTACAGCGGTAGGGCATTTGTCTTGCACATGGTGGACCTAGGATGGACCTGGATTCAATTCCCAGCATCACATATGGTTTCCTGAGCCTGGCTCCAAATCCAAATACAATCAATCAATCAATCAATCAATCAATCAATCAATCAATATGTCCTTTAAAAAACAAAAACAGGGCCAGAGTGGTGGCGCAAGCTGTAAGGCGTCTGCTTGCCTGTGATAATCTAGGACAGACTGCGGTTGGATCCCCTGGCGTTTTATATGGTTCCTCAAGCCAGGAGTGATTTCTGAGTTCATATCCAGGAGTAATCCCTGAGCATCAATCAATGGGTGTGGCCCCAAAACAAAAACAAAAACATAATAAACAGAAACAAAATCAAATATACAAAAGTCCAATTCTAACTTTCTCAAATTTGGTGGATGGTCCATCAGAGTTTAATCAAAACTTAGGTTTTATTAGTTAGCAGTGGTTTGGTTTGGATTTTGGAGGATTCCTGTTGTTCTTGATGTTCTATTTTGATTCTAATTCTTTGGTTCTTCTTTCTAGGAGATCCAACACAATCCATAGAAACAATACAATTCACTTTGAATTCACAAGGACACACTGTGTATGGACTCTCTCCTGTGAGTTTCCAATCAGTGTCTCTTGGCCTTTTGCAAATCGCTAGGTCCCTGGGTTGATTTTCATCAACACATATGTGATAGAAATCCACAAAAGTCCCAGGATATTGGCTGCTTTTGGGGGAGGAAATAACAACAACAACAACAACAACAATGAATTGGCCTGTAAGATAAAGAACATACACTCTGAATACAGTACTATACAGAAATCTCCAAGGCTGGTTTGAAAGATGTGCTAAACCAGGGATTATGGCAATATATATTTCAAAAGACCATTAAAATGGGCCCAAGAGGTAGTACAGCAGGTAATATATTTGCCCCAAATGCCAACAGCTGTCTCTGAGTGCAGAGCCATGAGCAAGCCTTGGGTGTGACCTCAAAATCAGGAAACAAAAGACCACTAAACTGAAAAAACTAAAGGTCAGTTTGAAATTATATTTTTCTTTTCTTTCTCATGAAAAGAAAGCAGGAGTTTTCTGAGAGACTCTGGTGGCCTTCCTGCCCATGCTATTATTCCTCAGACCTGATGTCCTGCCATCCATTCCCCTTACTAATCTATCTTAGGCATTATGCATTTTGAAGCACAGGGCAACTATTCTCTAGACCTGCTCTTCATTTTGTGTGTCATATGGAATTTATTAGGAATAATATTTAAAAAGTTTAGGTATCTGGAAAAAATATCCAAGAAAATAAAATAAGACTTAGAAAAGCAGGTTAATGCCTTTGAGAGAAAGTAAATGCTAGAAAAATTCAAATACTCATCGGGGAGTTAAGAGTTTTAAAGAAATAATGCTACAGGGTATACATACAGGAGATATCATAAATTAGATATTAAAATAAAACCCTTTTTAAAAGGGCTACCTTGAAGGAAAAATATATTTTCCTATTTCCTGTCACGGTGGAGCCTATTGTTTTCAAAGTCACTGATGAGACTTAAAAGGGGCATCACTATTCAAAATCGATTCAAATCTGTATAACCTTGGAGCACTTAACCATTTGGAGTTTACCATCTGCTTTGCATACTTTTAATATGCATATCTCAGAGCTGGATCCACTTACAAGCTCCTTTAGGAAGACATGTGCTCTTATTGTATTGCAGAAACAATGATATTCAACAGTCCCGTGTGACATGAATCTGAAAAGATACCATGGCTCTAGCTCTAGAAAAAGGAGGAGTCCTCACTGATGTCACATCACAATGACTGACTCATTTGATGACCTTGAAACTCCACTTTCTCCTGCTTTCTTTTTTTTTTTTTTTTTTTTTTTTTGGTTTTTGGGTCACACCCGGCGATGCTCAGATGTTACTCCTGGCTGTCTGCTCAGAAATAGCTCCTGGCAGGCACGGGGGACCATATGGGACACAGGGATTCGAACCAACCACATTTGGTCCTGGATCAGCTGCTTGCAAGGCAAACGCTGCTGAGCTATCTCTCCGGGCCCTCTCCTGCTTTCTTGAAGAGGGCAGCTTCTCTGGGATTCTCTTCTACTCCAAAATTCTCACACTTAAATTTTTCATTGGGGAAAGCAAAGATCATTTCCATGAAAAGACTAGCCATGGTCTAGTATCATTTCTCTTCTGTTGTGAATGATATCTTGAGAGCATTTGAATGAGAACTCACAGGTCCATAAGAAATAGAACCTGAGGTAAATGGAGAAAACACAGATAACAAAGGCTCCATACCAGCGCTGGAGTGATATAACAGGGGGTGGGTTACTTGCCTTGCATGCTCTTGATTTGGTTTCCAGCACACCACATGGTCCTCTGATTCACACCAAGAGTCACTCCTGAGTGCAGAGGCAGGAAAAAGCCCTGACCATCACTGGTATGGCCCAAAATTTAAACAAAAAATGTTCCATACAAATAAAAATTAGTCATTAAAAGTTAAACATAAAGTAAGTTGAACTATATTATTAAGCACAATAACTATTCATATAAGAAATATAAAAATATGGACTGGAGTGGTGGCGCAAGAGGTAAGGCCTCTGCCTTGTGTGCACTAGCCTAGGACAAACCGTGGTTTGATCCCCCAGTGTCCCATATGGTCCCCCAAGCCAGGAGCTATTTCTGAGCTCATAGTCAAGAGTAACTCCTGAGTCCCAAAACCAAATATATATATATATATATATATATATTCATATATATAAGAATGTTTTACATTGAAATTGAGAAAGAAAAGAAAAACTGTAACTTGCTACAGAAAGAGAAACTAAATTAAGCTATAGACTCTAGAAAGGTTGAAGGGTAAGAGATAGAAATCTATATTGTATATGCTGTATATGTATTTTATATGTTTCAATCTAAAGGAATTCGATATCTAAGTGGATAGATTTTTGATAACATAGTTATAAGATAATAATAATAATAATAATAATAATAGATGGAAGGATTTACCATGGAGAGAATATGAGAATACAATAATCCTGAGTCCAGAGTTTACCCAGGAACATAGTCTCAATTGTATGAAGTACATTTTGACAGACTATCTGAAACAAACTACCCAAATTAAATTATGCTAGGACATTTTTAGACATTAGTAAGTGAAGTTGATAATTTAATTAACAGGTAGAACTAGATAGAGAACCTTGAAGACACCTTCGAGAAAATGTACTTGCCTTTCTCAGGCATCATATCTTGGGCAACATTTATATAGCATCTTGTATGTCTCTATCTTGGGTATCAGGTGATAAGATTTGTGTAATGTCATTGAATATCATAAATGTCCAGATTCAAGTGTGTCCCTAGACACAAGGGTCTTTGTTGGCTAAGCAATGCAGAAAGGATGTGCTTTTTTATTTTGAATGTATTGAATAAATTTGATTTTACAATGATATAAAGATTTATGTTGTTGCTGCCTTATCATTTCAGGCACTGAGATTTACATAGAAGCTACCATAGAATTTGAGGCACACAATGCCCCATATACAATCTCCTTCCTGTTGCCTCTCCTCTTCTCCACCAGAGACCCCAGATTCCCTCTCACCCTCCAACCTAACTCTTTGAAAGGCACATTATAAAGTAGAATTATTGTACATTGTTTTCCCAGCTTGCAGTAGTTTTGACATGGATAGTTACCTCACCTCTCACCACAGATAAGCCCACGTCCCTTGACTCTTGAGCCTACAAAGCTGAATGTCAAAGGATAGAAATTTCAATATTTATTTAAATTGAAATATTGTATTTAGTTATATTTAAAGTGAATTGATACATATATGTATATGTGTAACTTCCTGCAAAGTCAATATACAGACATTCCTATCACCTCAACTTGCATCTCAGACCAACTATGCTTTGTGATTATAGTTAAGAATAGTTTTTTTTCTAGAGTTTCATGAGAATGCAATTATAGATCTTGTACTTTTACTGCTATTCTGGTTATTCTAGTTGTTAACAAATGAGCATTCGTGTACAAGTGTTTCTGTTTCTGTGAATGCTTTTTTTAGTTTTCTTACATAAACACCTTCATTGAATAGTTGGATCATTTAATTACAACATTTAGATTTCAAAAAATCAATTTCCCCAAAGCTGCACCTTTTCACATTCCCATTATGAATGAGTTCCATCTGCTCTTAGTCTTTTGTAGACATTTGATTGAGTGTATATTGCTATTTCATTATGGAATTTGCGTTTCTTTAATATTAAATGATGTTGGGCCTTTTCCCATTCCTTTTGGGATAAGTGTCCAAATCACTGAGCATTTCTGAAGTTGGATATCCTTTGTGCTATTGAGTTCTGTATGTTTGTTAAATATTCCACACAGAACCCCCTCACCACCTGTGTATTACAAACATCTTCCAGGTTATGGTTTATTTTTCATATTCTATGAATATCTTTGGAAACACCATAGCTTTGTTTTTCCCTTTGAAATTAATTTTCTCAATTCGAGACTGAAGCAATCCACTCTGATTAGTTGCTGGGAATCCTTGACTGTTTTTGCATCATACAAATGATATTTATACATGCATATGTACTGGTTATGCAGAAATCTTAAAATCAATATTTTGATGTTAATATTTCAATCTAATTCATTAATTTTTTTATTGAGCTATCATAGTTTACAATACTATTGTAGTGTGGGTTTTTATGTTTGCTTATTTTTAATTTTTGGGCCACACCCAGTGATGCTCAGGAGTTACTCCTGGCTATGCACTCAGAAATCGTTCCTGGCTTGGGACCATATAGGATGCCACAGATCTAACTGAGGTCCATCCTGGGTCAACCACATGCAACGCAAATGCCCTACCACTCTGCTATTGCTCAGGCCCTGTAGTTGTGGTTTTAACAGTTTCAGAGCATTAGATCTGTCACTCCACCAGTGTTACAAGTTTCCTCTAATATCTCTCCCACTAACACCTCCAGCAGTTTTCCTTCCCAGTTCTATAGATCATGTCTCAGGGTTTGTTCACATTATGCATGGTTTAATACCTATCTTTGTCTCTTTCTACTCCACATCGGAATGAGAAAATCTGGCATATTTTTTTCTTACTTTCCTTAGCATAACATCATGCAATTCCATCAAGCTGCAAAATTTTATATCTTCTCATAGCTGAATAGTATTCCCCTGAACATGTATGCACATATATACCACACACACATACACACATATTTTCTTTACCCACTTGTTTTTTGTTGGGCACTTGGGTTATTACTGGATCTTGGCTTTTGAAAATACAGCTACAACAAACATAGGTGTTTGTTAGGAATAGGTGTTCTTAGGAATAATGCTTTCATGTTCTTGGGTTACAGGCCCAGGAACACATTCTCTGGGCCATATAAAAGACTTTCCAGAAAAGCAGTAGTTTTTTTTTTATGATGAAATTTAATTCTTTTATGGTTTATTTTTTTTTTTTTTGGTAACTGAGAAATATTTATCCCAAATCCTAATTGTTTTTCCTAATTTTCTTCTATAAGTTTATGCCTGTAGAATTCATTTTAAAGTCTAACCTCTATTCTGAGCTCATTGTTTTTAAGATTTCCATATGGTTACCCAATTGTTCCAATATCTCTACTGTAAAGGCTATGTTATCTTCTTTATTGGAGATGCCTCCTTAAATTTTTATGTCTTCTGAAGTATAGTTGCTATCTTTGCAGATGAGACAAATTTTTCAAACTGTATTCCTCAAATCAGGTCATTTCTTCACTCTTGATTATTTCCTTCTTACATTCTCTTCGCTTTGTCAGGGTACACCTGAGATATTATTCACTTATTGACTTTTATGTACTACAAGTTATTGAGGGTACAGTGTGGTTGTAGTTTGAAGCTTTTAAACATTGTGGAATTTTCTTGCAATGTTTATTTTGGCATTAGAGTATAGCTAGTCTTAGAATAAAATTAGTTGAATAAGTATTTTATCATTTGATTTTATAAAAGTTGGCATACTTTTCCTGTAAATGTCTTATAGAACACATTATTGAAATTATAAGATTCTGCAGTTTTGTTAGTGACTATTTTTTAAAGAAAATCAATGGTTTTCCTGAATATTAAAATTAATTTTTATAAGATCTTGTGTTTGATTGGGTTTATTGTTATTTTTAAGAAATTTATGTTCATCTGAAATGTAATATAAATTAGCAAGTTGTAAAGTTGCCCTATAGTATACACTTAATATATAGTTTCTATCATCATGCCTTAATTTTACTAATTATTTTTTCTGCTGTGTCTAACCTAGTGCTAATTCCTTCTAATATTAGTTTTATTTCAGATATTATATACTGTGTCTATAAGTTCCTTTTATTATTTCATATATTTTCTATTTACCTCATGATTATGCATTTCTTTATATAGTTGAGTATATTAAACACATTAATAAAAAAAGCCTTCAGTATTCCTTTTCTACTAATTCCCTCATTATTTAATTTCTGGGTCTTCTGTTCATTTATTTTTATTCTAGTTATAGGCCACATTTTCCTAATTATTCAAAGATCTCATAATTTTGATTGTCTGCTGAACATGGTGATTTACTTTTTGCACTTTTTTCTTACTTTTTTTTTTGTTTGTTTTTTGGATCACATCCAGTGATGCTCAGGGGTTACTCCTGTTTATGAACTCAGAAATTGCTCCTGTCTTGGGGAACCATATGGGACACCGGGAATCAAACCGCGATCCATCCTAGGTTAGCGGTGTGCAAGGCAAATGTCCTATCACTTGAGCCACTGCTCTGGCCCCATGTTTTCAAAATTTTTAATGGTGAATGTACTAAATGTATGAATATCACCTAGGTAGGCAGTAAAGTAACTTAAACTCAATTTTATGCTCTTGGAATATTTTTCAAGATTTAAAAATTGGAGCCTATCAAGAATAACTGCCACTTCAAGTGTCATTATTAAGGGCAATGCTTTTGGGTAATCTATTAAGTGCCCCATTGGTCAATAATAAGGTTTTTTTTCATTTTGATTATGGAAACACAAATGATCTATAGCCCTTGGTGTGCTCAGCCTATGATCCTAATCATTTTGTTTTTCTAAAACTTGTGCTTTTCCTGGCCCACAATATCTTGTATAAATAGATTTTTAGCTACACATTTAAAGGGACACTACGCATAGCAAGATCTCTTTGCAGTTTCCCCTCTTAAGATTCTGACTTTCCACCCTCTAATCAGTTTGAGCTTCCTAAGATTCATTAAACATCTCTACCTCTTCCTCCTCCCCCCATACTTCTCCTCCGCTGAAAAATAGTGACAGTTTTATTTAAATTTCTCTTCCTTTCTGTTCAATCTTGAAACTAGGAGAAAGGCAAACATTTCACTTTCTGGGCCCAAAAGTCTGTACTCTTCTCCCCTTTTTTGGTGACTAAAAATAGTAATCTTATGTACTTTGACCAATTTTTAAATTGTTTCCAGTAGAGAAATTATTGTTGGCACTGTTAATTCATGAAGACTAGGCAGGAGTAAAATTTCTGTTTACAGTATATTTAGATGTGTTTTCATGCTATGTAAAAACTGTTTATTCCAAAATGTCAGCCATTAGCAAACTTACTACATGTTGAGAAAAATGTTTCCTTATAAAAAAAAAATCTCTAACCCTATAAGATATTTAAAGGTTAGATCCTGAATATAAATATACTTTGAAATATGGTCTTTTTTTCCTGGCCTGTTTCATTTTGATTGCCCATCTTGATGGATCTATGATTGGTCAATGGGCTCAGGTATAATACAGGACACAATAAGAATTTACATATATTTATTTTAGAAGACTAATGTTCCCTTTCACTAGTTTCTAATTTAATTAAAATGTTCAAAGTGAAAAGTAGTCATTGAGCATAAATTAAAAAGTAGAGAGGGGCCCGGAGAGATAGCACAGTGGTGTTTGCCTTGCAAGCAGCCGATCCAGGACCAAAGGTGGTTGGTTCGAATCCCGCTGTTCCACATGGGCTCCTGTGCCTGCCAGGAGCTATTTCTGAGCAGACAGCCAGGAGTAACCCCTGAGCAATGCCGGGTGTGACCCAAAAACAAAAAAAAAGTAGAGAGAAAATTGTTGACTCGTGGCAACAGACAATTTATAACATGGTTATAATATTAGGCAACTCAAACAGTAGACCTATAGATAATTAGGTTATATTTTATATTAAAACTAAATAATGGCTCACTAAGGAGTCTCTGAGAGTTAACCAAGGAAAATCTCATTCTTCCATAGATTTCATTTGTCTGGGACAATAGCTTTCTTCTCTTTTTTCTTACATAACCATCTCATATTCATTTCTACTCAAAGCTGAATACAATTATGTAGTTTATATTTCAATTAATCTTCTAGTCTTGGCATATCCCTTCGATGACTGAGTTCTGACAATTGTTGAACCTTGGATGCTATGAGTGACCTTTTGATGACCGGGACTTTACTGCTTTCTGACTGGTTCAATTCACTTGCCCTTTGATTTCTATGAATATCAGTGAAATAAACTTGCAATCCCTGTGCCCTGAGGTAATGTTGCAGCTAGTCTAAATTTTGCATGATCAAAACAGATCTTATTTGTTTTTGGTAAATATTGGAGAGTGTCTATTTTAATGTCTTTTGCAAGTGTAATGGCAAATGGTGGCTTTTTGTTGTAAAATAGTCAAAGGTATGTGTACAAATATCATTGAACAGAGAATACGTTCATGAATTATGATTGATAAATTTGATGGAGTCAATTTTCAGATGGAGTATGGAGGAAGGATGCTCATCATGGGTTTTAGTCACTGATTTGGGGTAGCATGTTTCTATGTCAATCTTTAAATTGCCATACCATTTCTTTCTATAGAGTTGCTCTTAGGAGAGTCTTCAGAGGTGTGATGATGTTGATTTTCACAATGTCAAGTTTATTTTCACAGAAGGCCGACCTCCAAAGTATTTTCTTGGAAAATAAAACATTGCAAAATCTTCCTTTAGTTCTCAGAAAAATTCATAAAGAATCAAGGAAATTAGTCAAGGTAAAAATATGAGGAAGAGGAAGATGAAAGAGATAGGGATCATTCTCACACAGTTACAAAGAAATTAAATTTCTGAATGACAGAATCTATGTTTAGTATGATTAATTAATTAATTAAGTTCTATATATTTTTGTCCTTCTTCCATTTTTATTGAGGGAGAGCCACACTTAGTGGTGATGCTGGTAGGAGTTTACTCCTGGGTTTACTCCATGATTTACTTCTGGTGCTGAGAAATGGAATCACTCTTAGGGAACTCAGAACCATAGGAACCATATGCAGTGAGGGATTGAACCCGGTCAATAGCATGCAAAATAAGCACCTTATCCCCTATATAACCACTCCGGATCACTCCATAGTTTTATTTCTAGGAGACCAAGAGAAAACAAGGAGGACCATGATGTTTTCCATTATCTTAGGAGAAAGTTCTGGCTAGGAAATCACAAGAAATTATTATCTTCTTCTAGTAGCCAATGGTATGAACAAAGTAAATCAGAATGACTCTGGGATTTATAAGGTTTCTAAGAATAATCTATAAAGAACTGTACCTATCTAGCATCTATGTTTCCTTTCAGCTTATTTTATGACTTTGTAAGTTTCAAATATAAAAGCTTAGAAACTTAGAAATAACCCTGACTGGTCGAGATTAATGTTTTCTCCAGTCCCCAAATTTGTGTAAACAATGGCTCTAGGGAATGCACCCCTAGTGATTGTCATTTTTCATCCTGACATCGACCTTTGAGGTAGAGACGGAGTTAGCTCCTCGTAATCACCACTAATGTCACCATGGCGTAGACATGCAGGAATCGCTTTCAAAACTCACTTACCTTTGCTGTCAGTGTCTACCTTCTGGGATGTAAGGAGCTTTCTAAGTTCACTGTCTTCTGTATAACCAAGTATTTCCCTTAGCTGATCCTAAGTTTCACTGATCTGTACTTTCAAGAGTTTTCCTTAAAGGGCACTCACCTTGTGGTTCAGATGTTGAAAATGAGTTTAGTCATATCAGTTATCAGAATTATATATTTTTAATTGCAATCAACTTGCCTTCTGCTGATTTCTCCCTTTCCAGCATGAAGAATTTTCCTTTCTGTTCCTTCTTGCATGGTTGTTGTCATCTAGCATGATTTCCTTCTCTGAGTTCTAGGGATGATTTTTGTTTTCTTTTACTGTATTTTTGCTAGCTCCATTGTGCATTTCTGGAGATTCCAGCATTATAGTGGATAGAGGAAGGCCCAGCATTTGCTTACATTTTGTTTTCCATCTCTACCTGGCTGCACTTGGTCATACAAGCTGGAAGTGAATTTGAGCTCTCCAGAAGCCACTCAGTGTGTACCTAATGGAACTGACCTTTAAAAATGCTGTTCTGGCTTGGAAAGCTGGTCCAAAGGGCAGAAGACAATGCTTAGCATGTATCAGGTGCCTAATTTGATACAAGCTCTGCAGGTTCTCACCCACACATTACCAGGTGCTGTCCTGGGGCTCACATGGGGTCCATGCATCACTATGTCACTGATCCAAGCATTGAGCTCTCTGGCCTTTCCAATCAGATCTCAAGCACTGCCTGAGAGTCAGCCCCTAAGAAATTTTCTGGCTTTTTCATGTCTCTCCAGTCTCTAGAATAGTCATTTCTTCCCTCCTCACTTGTTATTGTTGCTAAGGTAAATAAGGTATTTGAATGTGGTTTTAAAATAAGGAAATCCTTTATTGATTCTCTAAATTATAGATGAAGACTATCAGTTTGAGATTTTATGTACAACCACTGTAAGTCTAAGCCTTCTAAATTCTTAAAACATAGTAAACCTAATCGGAACACAGAGCAGCAAAGGAAGTAACTTAACCAATGTCTGGGAAATGATGCTGAAACAGGGGTTGAGGCAGGAAGAAACAAGAAAGGCCCTGAGAGTTCAAAATAACAAGATTAAAAGTATGTTTGCTGGAGATGAATTCAACCCATTCATTTCAGAGGCTACTTGTCTTCTCTCTCTCTCTCTCTCTCTCTCTCTCTCTCTCTCTCTCTCTCTCTCTCTCTCTCTCTCTCACTCTCTGCATATCTAGTTCTTTTCCCAATCATCCCAAATGTTTTCTTCTTTCCCATCATTTCATCTTACCTGAGATCCAAATGCATTTCATTTTTTTCTTGTGCTAATGGTGAGTAGTAAAGCAAATATATTCTACCAGGGCAAGCTCTGAAGTTTACTGAGCATTCAGTTAGGACCCTTTATTACTTCATAAAAACTGTGCAGCATGCCTGAGGGAAACTGTCATTTCTGTCACTTTCTCCTGAGTTTTCTGAGGTTCCTCAGGACATTTCTCCTATCACCTTTAGACAGAAATCATTAGAGAAAGAAGCTGAGTCCAGCTCGTCTTGGTCAACTGAGCAGTTTTCACACACTTCCGTGAACTACATGAAGAGCTTAGTAGGACCAAGAGAACTCCTTGTTCAGTTAATATTTTTTGTTTGATTTTTGTTTTGGAGCCACATCCAGTGATGCTCAGGGGTTACTCTTGCTATGCTCTCAGAAGTCGCTTCTGGCTTGGGGGACCATATGGAACCCGGAAATCGAACCGAGGTCCATATTGGGTCAGCTGCATGTAAGGCAGATGCCCTACAGCTGTGCCATTGCTCCGGCCTCTCTAAGTTAATATTTTTGAAGTCTGTTTGAACACTGAAAAATCGTGCTATACTATTTATGCTTAGTTTTTTCTCTTTGCTCTTTTCAGGAGTCTAAAATTTGCTCCTGAATATTTAGATCATTCAGAATGACTAGCATGAAATCTTTCCCTAAACTGGGTCACTGGGGGAGACTGAGAACATGCTTTAAGTAAGTGTGTGTAGTTATTCCTTTGTATATAATGTTCCTTATGCACTTGTAGTAAAAAATTCAGGTGTGTTGGGGTGGGGCAAAGGGAAATGGTGGTGATAATGTTATATCCTATTGTAAAAACAGGCAAGGGTTGTATTTATTTAGGTTGGTTTGGGTTGTAATTTTTGATGATCATTAACATTTTTTAGAATAAAACCACAGATGAATTTATCATTTGAGGAAGCTTCTGAGATGTCATAGCTCATGTCTTTCTCTATTGTAAATAAACTTCTAAAGGTTTTTAAGTTGATCAGATAGAAGATTTATTACATAGAAAATCTTACTTGAGATATTAATTTGAAATTAGAGTAGTTATTTGCTTTTATAAAAAGGTCTACGGATGAACATGCATGCTTCTACTGTGAATACGTTATCAATTAACTACTTTTATAATTGTGCATGGTATGTCTAACCGTGAATCTCCTTAGTAGGAAAACGCTCTGTTTTCCTCCTCAGGAGCCCTCAAGGGGAAGAGAAGTAATTACAGTCCATGCTCCTTCATTCCCTAGGAACTATCTGCTGAAAACCCACTGATTATTAATTCTAGTCACAGGTTCTCTTTCTCAAATTAGTTTAGGTAATAACCGAAGGCTGACAGAATACTTACTTTAAGTCATCATTCTAATATACATAAATATATCATCTTAAGTCAAAGAGGAAGATTGGAACTTTTTTATAACAGAAAAATATGAAATGAAAGTGAGGGGGGGTTCTATTTTCCTCATCAGTCTTTGCAGACTCAAAACAACATGTACTTATGTTCCATAACTGGCAGTGAACAAGAATGACGCATGATAGTGTCACTTAATGCCTCCTCAGCAGTCATCACACAGGAAGATGGGGTTACGGGAACAGCCATTTTTATCTTTGGCATTTTCCACTAAGATCTTTCAAAGCTGCAGGAGGGGCAAAGGCTAAAGCTGAGAGGTAAGAAGCACAGAAATGCCTGTAAATCTAGAAGCTGGTTTTATCTTCTTTCCTTCCATTTTTATTGTTGTTTGCTTGTTTTTCTTTTTCTTTTTCTTTTTAGTTACCTATAATCAAATTCTTCATTCTCCCTTCTTTAGCAGAGTTTTTTTTTCTATTGTCATAAATGGAAATTCTTCATGAGTCCTGTCCCCGCTTTGGAAATCCGACATGAGCCTGTGCTTACCTTCTCAGAAGAAGGCTTGAAATATCATAAAACAAAAGATCTGGGTCTATGAACAAAGCAAATTAGATTGAAATGTGATAAGAAAAGTATTAACAAGTAGGGATCAATGAACTCTTGGCTTTCTTCATGATCATCAATTGCAACTGGAGTAGTGACTTCCTGGGAAGTAAGGAAAGTTCCAGATGATTTCTGAAAAGTGACAATACTGGGATGAGAATCTGCCATGTCCCTTCTTACTCTTCTCAGTCATCTGGAAAAGTGCAGTCTTGTCTAGACCTTATGTCTCACCAGTTCTGGAGATAGTTGTCAAAATGAGTGGACCTGAGTTCCATTTGTTGTGCTTGGTGTGGGAAAGAAATCCCTACTATCCATTTTTTGGGGGAGCCAATGGGATTCAGGCTGGAGTGAGGAATTGCCCTTTGCAGGAAGAAAAAGCCAGTCCTAAATCTTATCCAGGTGATAAGTATGAGAGAGACAGAGAGAATGTGACTGAGAGACAGAGAAAGAGAGAGAAGAGAGAGGAAGATAGAGAGGGAGACAGAAGGAAAAAGAGAGGGAGAAAGAGAATACATGCTTCTTCAGGAAGAAATATCAGAGCATACACCAAGTAGATCTGCAGGGAGATGTGAATCTTTCCTGAGGATGGAAAAATGAGTCCTAGAGTAAGAAACTCCACATTTCTGTAGAAATATGGAGAACTATACATTTTTTCTCCTTCATGTCAGCTTATATACAATTTTCCTAAACTCCTCTCCCTCCTCCTCTGCTGACAAGAGGTAAACTTGAGTTGTTCATGGTCTTTTTTTATTTTTTTACATTATTAGCACCACCTTTGTTCCCAAGGGATCCAGTGATGCTCTGGGCCTGGAATTCTGTATCTCAGTTGTTTCCTGGGCTTCTTATGTGAGTTGAGTATCTCACAGGCCTCCATACCTTTGGGCTAGTTTAGGTGCCTGGCAGTGTTTTTTCCTATAAACTTGGCTCAGGTCTTATCTCTCTCTGCCTGATATTTAAATAAGAATTCCTTGATCCAATCATAATAACGATAATTTTTTCAGTAGATTCAGCATATAAGAGTATCACAAAATTTCTGAACAATTAAAATGGAATATGGGAATTTCTGAATATATTGATGACAGTTATAGATGTTTATTTTCCTGCATCTATAATTGAAGAAAGTTCTAATTTCAGGTAGAAGTTGGTAGAAGAATTAAGTTCAAGAACTGCCTGAATTCTATCTATCTAGGGGGAAATTAGATGCTCAAGATTAAGACTGTAAACCATGGAATTACATATTTTCTTTCTGGTAGAATGTCAATGAAGTCATTGTGCCATCTTGGCTAACCATTAGTCATTTCTGAAGGATCCCAATTTATTTAAATATTTTATATTATTGTAGTTTGGGTAATATGGTTACAATAAGGTTCAAGTTTATGTCCTGATGTGCCATGTTACTGCATTGTAATACCACTGATATGCTCAATATCCTTTTTTCCTGTCCTCAGGCCACCTCTGATCTCATCTTCCTTCTTGCCTCCTCTCCCTCTTCTGATTGTTGATTGACAGTAAGGTCTTTAATGCCAGTTGTTAGATCACTTTTATTACCACCATTGTGTCCAGACCTTCCTCCTATGTATCCCATTGCATACATCTAGTCCATCTCACCATTCCCTACATTTTCCTGTACCTACAAGGTATTTTCAGATATTAATCTAGTGATTAATATCCAATTTCAAAGCATCTTCCTTGACTTCTATAGAGTCCTTCTTATGCCAAATTGTACATTAGAATTTAAAACAAAAAGGGGAGTTAAAATATACCTGACTATGGGGCCCGAGAGATAGCACAGCGGTAAGGCGCTTGCCTTAAACACAGAACGTCGGTGGTTCAAATCCCAGCATCCCATATATGGTCCCCTGAGCCTGCCAGGAGCGATTTCTGAGCGTAGAGCCAGAAGTAACCCCTGAGCACTGCTGGGTTTGAACAAACCAACCCCCCCAAAAAAATTTATATATATACCTGACTAAAGAAATGTTTTATACATTTAGCACTTCAAATTAAGCCAAAGATACTCTCTGTCATTAGTGTGAAGGAGGTACTTAATTATAATAATCTCATGGAGAGAACCGGAAGTCCTTAGTCATCAGAGAAGTCTTTCTGACGCTTTGCTCACCTCCTACCTACCTGTTCTCTTGTTCCTTCAAGTCTTTGGTACATCTTGAATCTTTTCTCTGCTTTGCTATTTTCTTTCACCTGTGTTTGACTTATGAGTCTGCAGTAGACTTGGCTTCTTTCAAATTCTCTACCCTCTGAGTGTGGTAGCATATCTATTATTGACCCTAAGGCATAATTAATGTCACATTAGTTCTTTTACTGTTCTTTTCTGTAAGTTCTTCTCTGTAAGTATAAACTGAGAAGCCCTTCTTCCTGGTGTGGAATATTATTGATAATAAGACATTGCTAAAAATTGCTTCCTGGGTCTTATTTTTGAAAATTATTTTCAACCAGTTTGCTGAATGATTTATTTTAAATATCTGATGTATTTTAAAACAATACCATGCCATTCCACTCCTTTGGTAGCTAGAACTGTATCAGAAGATGTTCATTTTACAAGATAACTTGTTTTACTGACTTTTGGAAACTTATGCTATATTCCACCAACTTTCTATTAATTGTGTCAACTCACTACTTCACTTTTTTGGTCTTATTTTATTTATTTTTTTCACTCACACCCAGTAGTGCTCCAGACTTCTTCCTGGTTCTGTCCTTAAAGATCACCTCTAGCAGTGCATAAAAGAATAAATTTGGAATAAAATCAGGGTCTACCATGTGCAATGTAAAAACATTTAACTCCTCTACCATCTCTTTTGCTTCATATATTACTTTCCTATAATGTACTGCGAAGTTTCAGAAACGTTCTCTACAATTCCAAATCCTCTTCTGCAAGGACCCCTTATGCCTGATAATGAATGCTTATGTCACAGAGAATATTACAGTAGCAATTGAGACTGGAAAAGAAACAAAAGAGGGAAATTATCAGCTTAATTGTGTATGAAATGACCTCTTCCCCCCAAACTCACCAATCTAAAAAGAATTTCTTCAGCTTCTTTCTTATTTTGGTAGGGATGAGGATTTGGGTCATATATTGCCATGCTCAGAGCTTACTTCTGGCTTTGAACTTAGGTCAGGCATCACCCCTGGTGGGCTTAGAGGACTATATGAAGTATTTGGAGTTGAATTCAGATCAGGTGCATGCATGGCAAGTGCCCTACCTGCTCTATTTTCTCTTTGTCTCCTCTTTAGTTTCTAAAAGCATCTTTATGTTGGCTCAGTCCTGTTAAAAACTAACTTCCTGCTTATGTGGGAGTTTCTTAAAATTGTTGAAACAATAAGTTTACAACCTACTTGACATATATCTTGTTTTCTATTGGATGCTGATTGGCATGATCAAGTAGTAGTAGCTTCAACACTTTGCTTTAACTTTAAGGTGTATTTTCGGGGGCACTGGACATTTATCCTGGTTAAATTCTATATCTCTATTCCATTAATTCAACCAATTGGAAGTGAGGTATTGTGTGGAATTGTCCACAACCAGAGTTGTGTTCCTGATAAAGGACTGATAACAAGCTGCACCTAGCCAACACCTAAAATGAATTCAAGTATTCACCAGCTTGAGGGAGTTTAGTAAATTTGATTAAAAATTCAGTAAACTTGATTAAAATCCCAACGTAAATTTTTTTCTCTGGTCCTTGCCAGTGCCTAGTTAGTCATAATCTCATCTTTGACACATAAGTGCAGAATTCCACCTTTCCCTAACTTCATGCAAATAGCTCATGAATTTATGGCTTGACCACAAATATTCAGTAATCCATGGCCCTTTTCATTCACCATTTCCTTTGTCTGTTGCTCTGTACCTTCCTATCTTAGAAGACCAAGCAGCAAGTTATTTTCCTTCAAAAAAAAAAAAAAAGACAAATGAATCTGCTCTTTCTTCAATCCTTTGAAGTTTGCATTTATATCTGAAAAGAATATGTGAAGTAATTTATGAAGAATAAATACAGTGTGTTTCTGGAAAGATATTACAGGGAGAGAGCTCTTCTCTTTTTGCTATGTACAATTATAATTATATTTCTATACAATAACATCAGGTAGCTCCTAGTGATGTAGTTTAGACTTTGGAAATATAGAGGAAGAGATTATTCTCATATGAAAATATGAATAGAGAAGTTAGAACAAGCAGGGAAGTTCAAGACACAGTACAATAGTTGTCAAAGCCTAAGCAATTAGTTTGTATTTAGAGATACAAATAGAACAGACTTGCTACAATTGATAAAAGAAAAGAAAGAGGAAGATGTCAAAAGCTAGAGGTAGATATTTTTTGTTATTTTTTGTTTTTTGGGTCACACTCAGTGATGCTTAGTGATTACTCCTGGCTATGTGCTCAGAAATCGCTCCTGGCTTTGTGGGACCATATGGAATGCAGAGGAGAGAGGATCGAACTGCTACCTGTTCAAGGCAGATGCCCTACTGCTTGCGCCACAGCTCTGGCCCCCAGAGGTAGATTATTATGCCACGAAGAGTCCTTATTTTGTACTTAGAAATACCTTGAGGTATTTTCTGGAATTTGATAGACTACAGAACTGACTGATTATCCTCAAATATATTTTTTCCCTCCTTTCAATTTTCTGCTTTTACTGGCAAGTATGAATTCAAAATTTTCTAGAACAAAGTAACTAAGCAACAAGATTGAACATGTTAAGTAAGAAAAAAACAGTGACATTTGAATTAATAGTTGATCATGGGTGTATATTGCATTTATGATTATATGGAATATATAAAAACAACAGAGGCTCCTATTCTGAGAATTTATTCTGTCTCAGTAAAACCAGTAAGAATTTACTCAAGCATTATTTGACAGCCAGAAAGAATGATTTCTCTTTTGATCTTGGGCTTAAATGCGAAGCTTAAATTTTAAAAGATTTCACTGAATTGAACAACTACTTCTATCTTAATATACTTTTCTTGGAAAATCAGGAGTGAAATAAAAAATAATGCAGTGTATGGAAGTTGTATTAACTGGGCAGAGTACCCAAAAATGTTTTTGTTCCATGAGATTTATTAGTCACCTACTAAGTACCATGAACTGTGCCAGATTCTAGGAGACACAAGACATTTCAGTAGTGTAAGATCAATATCCTTAGTAAAATATATTCTACAATTATAAATATCTAATTCTAATATTCTAAATACCAGCAGATAAAAATTGACAGATAAGAAAAATATGTCAAAGAAATTTATTTTAAGCGGATATTTTAAGAATGCAATATCTTGAAGAGTTGAAGAGAACTTTGAACATTAAAATAGTTTGTTGACTTTTAAAAATCAGTGAATTTATCAAATGAAAAGTACATTTTTTATTACCATTGAATTTATAAATTTTGACACAATTTCAGAAATTAAACAGCCATAATCACATTGATGTGCATTTACTAACTTGAATGACTATGAATTGAAGGTAGCTTCTCCTCCTTGAAGTAATCAGACTTGTGAATTTAGTGAATTCAATTTCCACTTTTTAAATCTAATTTTTGACTTGGCTACTGTGACTAGCATTGCTGGGAACATAAGAGTGTGATATCCTTCCAAAATAGCATTTTGATGCTTTTGGAGTAGATGCCAAGAAGTAGAATTGCTGGGTTATATGGAAGTGTAATCCTTAATTTTTTTGAGATGTCTCCATACTGGCCTTCATAGAGGTTGAACCAGTCAACACTCTCACCCACAGTGACTAATGTTTCCTTTTCTCTCACCTGTACCAGTAGTTCTATTCTTTTTGTTATGAGCCAGTTTCATGAGCTGGAGGTGAGATTTCATTGCTGTTTTGATTTGCATTTTCTGATGATATATGATGAGGAGCATGTTTCCCACTGGCCATCTCTATGTCTTTGAGGAAGTGTATGTTCAGCTCTCCTCTCCATTTGTTTAGAGGAGTTTGTTTAATTTTATGTTATTGAGTTTCGTGAGTGCTGGGCCCAAAATATAATAAAGGGAACAAGGCACTTACCTTGTATGCTTTGGAGCCCAGTTCAATTTCTTGCACACATATTATCTCCAGAGCCCATCAGACAGTGGTCCCTGAGGGCATAGCTAGGAGTAAGCCCAGAGAACCACTGCCAGTGGTCCTCAAACAAACAAAAGATAGGAAGTGGGAAGATATCCCAGGGAAGAGCTTGAGATACTGAGATTGATCACAAGTAATTCTTGTTCCCTTAGAATTATTGGATGTATCCTAGAGGCCCTAAACATCATAGGAGACACTTTGTAGGTTCTTGGTCCCCTAAGTATCACCACATCCTTAGTCTTTATTTTTGAACCATAGTCACTGGAAATTGTTCCTGGAACCCTTGAGCACCCCGTAGGATGTCCGACCCCCCAAAAATAAGGAATAGCCTTATAATAATTTTATAAATAAAATGTAAGTAAAATAACTTTATAATGCACTACTAAATTTAATAATGATTTTTCATTAGAAATATAAATACTAATACTTTTATAATAACATAATATAGTTATAACATAGTTATAACATAACTACTAACACTTTTATAACAATAATCACTTGTATGATGCTTTCAGGTGACTTTATGAAAGGAAAAATATTTCCAACCAAGACAAGTCCAGGTCCAAAAGTCCTCACTCATAAATTCCATTAAATATTTACAGAAAAATTTTGACCTTGTGATACAAAGCTATTTATAAAATAGATAAGGAGGGATAAAAACCGGCTATCCTTTGCAAAAGCTGGCTCCCTGTGTGTGACACCAGGCGGGGAAAATCCGCGAAAGTACACCGGCCCAGTGGGGCTCAGCTGTGAAAGACTGTGAGTGTGACCTGTCTATGTCTGTCTACTGTCCTCTTGCGTGAAACTCTTGCGAGTGGGGCAAAAAGAGCCTCCAGAAACCTCGCTCGCCCAGACGCCATTTTCAGGGAGGGACTTCAGAGCATAAAAACCGGCTATCCTTTGCAAAAGCTGGCTCCCTGTGTGTGACACCAGGCGGGGAAAATCCGCGAAAGTACACCGGCCCAGTGGGGCTCAGCTGTGAAAGACTGTGAGTGTGACCTGTCTATGTCTGTCTACTGTCCTCTTGCGTGAAACTCTTGCGAGTGGGGCAAAAAGAGGCTCAGAGGAGCACGGCCGCTCCGCTTCGCTACGCGGCCGTGCACTCTTTCTAAGGAAAGAACTCCATTGCAACAAGAAGGAAAAATCACACTAAGAACGGCGCTATATCACAGAAGCAAACATTTCTCTCTGGACTGTCTTCTCTGTTGCATGCTCGGGCCTAAGATTTGACCCAGTGTGAGGCTTCATCCACGGAGGACTCCCCTCCCTTAGAGGCAAGTCAGCCCATCCAGAAAGGGAGGAGCCAGAGGAGTGTGCTGCCTACATCATATAGACAATGAATACCACTACAACACGTAGAAAAACCCACAATACAAATGTGACAATGGGGAAACAGCGCAGGCCAGCATCAGACATAGAGAATGAAGATGACAATTCTGAGGACCAGATAATGACTGAACAACTAATCAACCTCTCAGATAAGGACTTTAGACTAGCAATATGGAAGGTGCTCAACAGACTCCAAGAAACCATGGATCGAGTTGAACAGAACACTAATAAGAACCAAGAAAATATGAAGGCAGAAATGACAAAACTCCAAACTGAAATAACATGTCAACTAACAGGCCTGAAAAACTCAGTAAACGAAGTGAATGACAAAATGGATAAGCTCTGGGACAGGGTATCAGAAGCTGAGAATAGACTTGGTGCTGTGGAAGATGAGATACATAACAATTCCATACAGCAGGAGAGATTGGACAAAAAACTTAAAGCAAATGAGCAGACAATGGAAAAATTAGTCAAAGAATGGGAACAGACGAAAATAGAAGTTTATGATAAGATCAACAGAAACAACTTAAGAATCATTGGAGTCCCAGAGACCCAGGAAGAAAATTTCCAGGAAGAATCAATGGTCAAGAACATCATTAAAGAGAAACTTCCAGAGCTAAAGAATATATGTGATCAAATCCTGCATGCCCGAAGAGTACCAACCAAAAGAGACCCCAGAAAAACCACCCCAAGACACATCCTAGTCACAATGACAAATCCCACAGATAGAGACAGAATTCTGAAAACAGCAAGATCAAAAGGGGAAATCATGTTCAAGCAAGCTTCCCTGAGATTTACAGCAGACCTGTCACCAGAAACGCTCAATGCCAGAAAGCAGTGGTGGGATATTGTGACAAGACTGAATGAAATGAATGCTTCACCCAGAATACTATACCCAGCAAAACTCACTTTCCGGTTTGATGGAAGAATACATGGTTTCACAGACAAAAAACAGCTCAGAAACTTCATAGACACAAAACCAGTCTTAAGAGAAAAACTGAAAGACCTAATCTAAGACAAGACTACCCAAAAGACACACCAAATTTTGAAATAAAGATGGCGTTAAATCCCAGGACAATTCTTTCTCTCAACGTCAATGGACTAAATGCACCAGTTAAGAGACACAGAGTGGCTAAATGGATCAAAAAACTCAATCCAACCTTCTGCTGCCTACAAGAAACGCACCTGAATAGTCAGAACAAACATAGACTCAAAATAAAAGGCTGGAGAAAAGTTATCCAAGCAAACAACACCCATAAAAAAGCTGGAGTGGCCATACTAATATCAGATAATGCAAACTTTATACTCAGGAAGGTTGTAAGGGACAAAGACGGACATTTTATATTAATCAAGGGGTACGTAGAGCAGGAAGAATTCACTCTCCTAAACATATATGCACCGAATGAGGGGCCAGCAAAATATTTAATACAACTGTTGACAAATCTGAAAAATAATATCAACAACAACACAATAATTGTGGGGGACTTTAACATGGCTTTGTCAACACTGGACAGGTCAACCAGACTGAAACCCAACAAGAATATACTAGACCTGAGGAGAGAAATGGAAGAAAAAGGCCTAGTGGATATATATAGGACACTCCATCCCCAGAAACCTGGATACACATTCTTCTCCAATGTACATGGGACATTCTCCAGGATAGACTACATGCTGGCACATAAAACATACCTCCATAAGATCAAGAGGATAGAAATTTTGCAGACTACCTTCGCTGACCACAAGGCTCTGAAATTATTTGTGAACTCCAAAGGGACTCAGAAGAAACACTTTAACACCTGGAAGTTAAACAGCCTCATGCTCAATAACCAGTGGGTCCGAGATGAAATCAAGGAGGAAATAAAAAGGTTCCTGGAAACAAATGACAATAAAGACACAAACTCTCAGAACTTATGGGACACAGCAAAAGCAGTACTGAGAGGAAAATTTATAGCTTTGCAAGCACACATCAGGAAGGAAGAAGGAGCTTACCTGAGTAGCTTAATGACACAGCTAATAGAACTAGAAAATGCTCAACAAAAGGACCCAAGAACAGGAAGACAGAAGGAAATAACAAAGCTGAGAGCAGAAATCAACGAAGTGGAAACTCAAAAAACAATCCGAAAGATCAACGAAAGCAGAAGTTGGTTCTTTGAAAAAATAAACAAGATTGATAGACCACTGGCAAACCTAACAAAGAAAGAGAGAGAGAGAAACTTGATAACTCGTATCAGGAATGAAAAAGGAGAGATCACTACTGATATGACAGAGATTCAAAGGGTAATCAGAAACTACTTTGAAAAACTCTACGCCACTAAAAATGAGAACCTGGAAGAAATGGATAAATTCTTGGACTCTTATAATCTTCCACGGTTGAAGGAAGAGTATGTAGCATATCTAAACACCCCCATCACCATTGATGAAATTAAAACAGTAATCAAATGTCTGCCGAAAAACAAAAGCCCAGGTCCAGATGGATTCACTAATGAATTCTATCAAACTTTCCAAGAGGAACTACTGCCAATCTTGGCAAGACTCTTTCATGAAATTGAACAAACAGAAACACTCCCAAATAGCTTTTATGAAGCCAACATCACCTTGATACCTAAACCAGACAGAGACGCTACCAAAAAAGAAAATTACAGACCAATATCACTGATGAATGCAGATGCAAAGATCCTCAACAAAATCCTGGCAAATAGGATTCAATGCCTCATTAAGAAGATCATCCACTACGATCAAGTAGGTTTCATCCCAGGAATGCAAGGCTGGTTTAACATCCGTAAATCTATCAACATAATACACAACATCAATAACAAGAAAAATAAAAACCACATGATCATATCAATAGATGCAGAGAAAGCATTTGATAAGGTCCAACACCCATTCTTGATCAAAACTCTCAGCAAGATGGGAATGGAGGGAACCTTTCTCAATATAGTGAAGGCCATCTACCACAAGCCAGTGGCAAATATTATCCTCAATGGAGAAAAACTGAAAGCCTTCCCTCTAAATTCTGGCACAAGACAAGGCTGTCCTCTCTCACCACTCCTATTCAACATAGCACTGGAAGTACTTGCTATAGCGATTAGGCAAGAAAAGGATATCAAGGGAATCCAGATAGGAAAGGAAGAAGTCAAGCTCTCACTGTTTGCAGATGACATGATACTCTACTTAGAAAACCCTAAAGACTCTATCAAAAAGCTTCTAGAAACAATAGACTCATATAGCAAGGTGGCAGGCTACAAAATTAACACACAAAAATCAATGGCCTTTCTATACACCAACAGTAATAAAGAAGAAATGGACATTAAGAAAACAACCCCATTCACAATAGTACCACACAAACTCAAATATCTTGGAATCAACTTGACTAAATATGTGAAGGACCTATACAAAGAAAACTATAAAACTCTGCTCCAAGAAATAAGAGAGGACACACGGAAATGGAAACACATACCCTGCTCATGGATTGGCAGGATTAACATCATCAAAATGTCAATACTCCCCAAGGCATTATACAGATTTAATGCCATCCCTCTAAAGATACCCATGACATTCTTCAAAGAAGTGGATCAGACACTTTTGAAATTCATTTGGAACAATAAACACCCTCGAATAGCTAAAGCAATCATTGGGAAA
Source organism: Suncus etruscus (assembly GCF_024139225.1). Classification (NCBI taxonomy): domain Eukaryota; kingdom Metazoa; phylum Chordata; class Mammalia; order Eulipotyphla; family Soricidae; genus Suncus; species Suncus etruscus. The sequence goes on along the minus strand of NC_064859.1, from coordinate 100,358,924 downwards.
AAGAATATGGGAGGAATTACTTTTCCCAACTTTAAACTGTACTACAAAGCAACAGTTATCAAAACAGCATGGTATTGGAATAAGGATAGGTCCTCAGATCAGTGGAATAGGCTTGAATACTCAGAAAATGTTCCCCAGAGATACAACCATCTAATTTTTGATAAAGGAGCAGGAAATCCTAAATGGAGCAGGGAAAGCCTCTTCAACAAGTGGTGTTGGCACAATTGGATAGCCACTTGCAAAAAATTAAACTTAGACCCCCAGCTAACATCATGTACAAAGGTAAAATCCAAATGGATTAAAGACCTCGATATCAGCCCCAAAACCATAAGATATATAGAACAGCACATAGGCAAAACACTCCAGGACATTACAGGCATCTTCAAGGAGGAAACTGCACTCTCCAAGCAAGTGAAAGCAGAGATTAACAGATGGGAATATATTAAGCTGAGAAGCTTCTGCACCTCAAAGGAAATAGTGCCCAGGATACAAGAGCCCCCCACTGAGTGGGAGAAACTATTCACCCAATACCCATCAGATAAGGGGCTAATCTCCAAAATATACAAGGCACTGACAGAACTTTACAAGAAAAAAACATCTAACCCCATCAAAAAATGGGGAGAAGAAATGAACAGACACTTTGACAAAGAAGAAATACGCATGGCCAAAAGACACATGAAAAAATGTTCCACATCACTAATCATCAGGGAGATGCAAATCAAAACAACGATGAGATACCACCTCACACCCCAGAGAATGGCACACATCACAAAGAATGAGAATAAACAGTGTTGGCGGGGATGTGGAGAGAAAGGAACTCTTATCCACTGCTGGTGGGAATGCTGTCTAGTTCAACCTTTATGGAAAGCGATATGGAGATTCCTCCAAAAACTGGAAATCGAGCTCCCATACGATCCAGCTATACCACTCCTAGGAATATACCCTAGGAACACAAAAATACAATACAAAAACCCCTTCCTTACACCTATATTCATTGCAGCTCTATTTACCATAGCAAGACTCTGGAAACAACCAAGATGCCCTTCAACAGATGAATGGCTAAAGAAACTTTGGTACATATACACAATGGAATATTATGCAGCTGTCAGGAGAGATGAAGTCATGAAATTTTCCTATACATGGATGTACATGGAATCTATTATGCTGAGTGAAATAAGTCAGAGAGAGAGAGAAAAACGCAGAATGGTCTCACTCATCTATGGGTTTTAAGAAAAATGAAAGACACCCTTGTAATAATAATTTTCAGACACAAAAGAGAAAAGAGCTGGAAGTTCCAGCTCACCTCAGGAAGCTCACCACAAAGCGTGATGAATTTAGTTAGAGAAATAACTACATTTTGAACTGTCCTAATATTGAGAATGTATGAGGGAAATGTAGAGCCTGTTTAGGGTACAGGCGGGGGTTGGGTGGGGAGGAGGGTGATTTGGGACTTGGGTGATGGGAATGTTGCACTGGTGATGGGTGGTGTTCCTTTTATGACTGAAACCCAAACACAATCATGTATGTAATCAAGGTGTTTAAATAAAAAAAAAATTAAAAAAAAAATAGATAAGGAGGATCATTTTCCACTCATTTTTATGAAGCCAGCATATAACCCTGATACCAAAGTGAGACACAAGGATATTACAAGGAGAAAACATTGTAGAGTAACCCCTCCCATGGCTATAAGTGCAAATATTTTCAAAGAAAAAATGACCAGTAGACTCTGACAATAAATGAAAGGGATATAATCAGACAGGTTTTATCCAAGGACTTCCAAACTGGTTTATATATAAAAATAAATACATCTAATTTACCACATCAACAGATTAGGTAAGGAAAACACATAAACGTTTCTCTAGGATATAAAAATATTTGCTAAATTCAAGGATTCTATTAATGAAAAATTCTCTGATGTAAACAAAGGATAGAGGAAAGCTTCCTCAATGTGATTAAAGAACAACTAAGGAGGGGCCGGAGCAGTGGTGCAAGCCATAAGGTGTCTGCCTTGAGTGTACTAGCCTAGGACAAACCAAGGTTTGATCTCCCAGCGTTCCATATGGTCCCCAAGCCAGGAGCGATTTCTGAGCACATAACCAGGAGTTGCCCCTGAGCATCACAGGGTGTAGCCCAAAAACAAAAACAAACAAACAAACAAAAAACAACAAAAGAAAACTAATGGAATTCCTTGATTGATGTCAACCTTATTGATGAAAAATTAAACATTTTTTTCCTTTTGAGATCAGGAACAAAGCAAGAAGTGCTTCAAATTTTAGCTCCCATTTGACCAGATATCCTGACTATTCCTGGCTCTGTTTTCAAAGTGACCTCTCCTGGTGCTCAGGGATATGTGCTATAAGGTTTCAAACCATGTTTGGCCCCTGGTAAGGTAAATAAATAAAAATTGTTTGCATGGATAATGATAATCTTTTTAATACTGAAATAAGTGTTATATGTTAAAATTCATTGAATGGGGAGCTAAAGGACAAGGTGTTTCTAGAGAAGTTGATGAGATTCCTGAAATCAAATTACACAGACAATTTTCTACCGCTTTGAGAGTATTGGGGGGCGGGGGTTGGGCCACATCTGGTGGCAGTGCACAGGGATTAGTCCTGGTTTTGTGCTCAGAAATCGCTCCTTGCAGGCTTGAGGGAATCATACAGAATGCCAGGGATTGAATCTGAGTTGGTGCAAGGTCGACTGCATGCAAGGTAAATGCCCTAACTGCTGTGCTATTGTTCTGGCTCAACTTGGATTGAGTTTTGATTATCTTGATTCTATTTAAGATTTCTTTATATCTTCTAAGGCTTTCAGAGCACAAATACAACGCAAATTTAAAAAAAGTTTAGCATAATATTTTGTTTTGTTTTGTTTTGGGGGCCACACCCGGTGACGCTCAGGAGTTATTCCTGGCTATGCACTCAGAAGTCGCTCCTGGCTTGGGGGACCATATGGGACGCCGGAGGGGTTGGAACCGCGGTCAGTCCTAGGCTAGAGCAGGCAAGGCAGGCACCTTACCTCTAGTGCCACCTCCCCGGCTCCAGCATAATATTTTTTACACCCATATTGCAATGATCTAGGAAAGTTATTGATCCTCCTTTTGATGTTTCATCAGGGTGCACCCGAAATCCCAGGATGTTAAATTTACTATGAGTAACAAAGAACAGTAATATACATTAAATAAAATTAATAAATTGAAATGAGTATTGAGTGAAGGTAGTTTGTAGATGAACTTCCTCCTGGATTGAAAACAGGAAGCCTCTCTGTAATCAATTTTTATTCTTGCTTTCATTGAAATACTGTATTTCATTCATTCTAAAGTTACAACTTTTGAAATATTTTTGTTGAGTTTCATGTTGTTCATTTCATTTTTCTATTTCAACTGTATTCACAACTATTGATCAATTATGTCCATATATATTTTCTTATTGCATCTTTTCAACCAAAAAATACTGTGTGTAGTTAGAGATAAATTGCTTGGATTTCACTGCAGATAAATACAGAGTTCTATAAGTGTTGGTAGCAATACTTCATTGCTATTAATAATGACATGACTCAAAAGTTCTTTGTACCTAATACATAATAATAGCAGTACTTTGTGATGAGTTCTTGAGCTTAATTTTCTCTTGAGAGAAGCCTACCAAAGGCACCATCAGATATGTAAGCTTTGTTAACTGCTCAGGACACTGGGAACAATGGGAGGAAATGCAAACTTACCAGCAAAGACCATGCTCAGTGGCTTATTCTTTGTCTTTCCAAAGGTGTATCTTCACCTCCTGTGCCTAGTTGTTGGGGGCAGCTTGAACCCTGAACGTAACTGAAACCTCTGAAACTTCAGACTCTGCTACGGATACAACCAGAGGCACTCATGCCCTGAGGACAAAGGAGATAGCTAACCACTAAAATTAAATTACACAGAGCAGCCTAGCCATCAGTCCAGAAGGAAGTAGGACTTCTACAACAACGTGCCAGCTAACATTTGCTAAGATTACAACGTATCCCTAAACCTTGAAGTTTTACAATAACTTTTCTTTTACTTGCCTATAGGAATTATAGGCCCCACCTTGTGATGTTAAGATAAACAAAACGCTCCCTTTAGACAAAGTAGACCTGTGCTCCACCCCCGGTGTTACTCCTCCCTATTCTCTGTTTTTTGACTTGTGCTGATAACCACCTGCAGGAATGTAACTAGTGAAAAAGACTGAAGTTTGAAGTGTTGTATGCCATATATATATGGAATGCCTCCTGTCCAATGAGAATTTGACACGTTTGCCTTACTCCTCCCCACTCACCTGTACCTGGCTTATGCAGGTATTGAGAAACAAATTGTGCCTTGTCTCTACCATATATGGAAACATTCCTTGCCCAAAAAGATGGTTGGTCCGTTTGAATCCCCCCCCCCCCGCATTTATCTATAAAAGCTAGCCACCCCTTACAATAAACGCTTTTGAACAGCATGAGTTGTCTTAAGCCTCCTTCTTTCTAACCTCTCAAGTTTGCTCCACAGATAGGCTCTGCTCGAGAAAACCCACGAATTACTAGCGACCTTCATTCCCACACCCCCGCGGGTCGGGGGTCCCCCATCAGGGGTCCCACCTAGTGGCCAAGGTTGAACTATAGAATTATCTGCATGACACTGAAAGTTTAGTTTTGTAGCACTGAGTAGGGATATGTTAAATATGCCTCAAAAGATTCAAAAAGCCAATGTTCTTTCCCAGGTTATTTTCTTACCTCCTACTAACTTTAAAATGTAGGATATTTATGTCTCCTTCTCTTCATTATTAAATTATTAAAAATAACTTCTAAAGGCTTATCTATATATTCCACCTGGGCATTACAGGAACAGAGTATTAAATAGTTTTACAAACTACCAAGAGAAATGCATGTGCATGATATTATTTCCTAGAATATCCAGAATTATAAATAATAGCAGAACTCCTTTTACGCTCACCTTCCAGCTTAATTACCTTGGAGGTAGGTTCTATATTCTTCTTCCTTTATATCTCCATGACCTCCTTATATTCATTTCTATATTATAAATTTTCTTTGCTTTGGTTATAATTTTGGTGACTATGATTTATTTATTCTCCTTACCAATTCTTTTTTTTTTTGAGCTTACATTTTGTGATACGATACAGATATTGATAGAAAGGAATAAGTCTAAAAGTATAAAATTTTATGTAGGATGTTCCTTTCTAGAGAAGGGACACTAGTTTTTCCCATGGATTTCTGAATCAGGTTTTATTTATGATTTTAACTATTTTCAAATACTTGGGGAGGAGGTCCGAGGGATACCTATCTATGTTTGCTTACTTTAAGTTCACATGGTTCTGATCCATTTTTACAGCTATTTGCAATGATGGAAAGAACACTGACAAACCAAGCAACACATCAGAGGTTGACATCTATTATGTCATCATTTGTGTCAGTGTGTAAATATCTTTGCAAGTGCAATGGAAGTACAGTTTTATTTTCCATCTTATGAAAGAATCCTTAGGTCTAGAGATGCTGAGTCACTTGTTCCAGGGGACAAAGAACCATAGAGTAGACCTCCAACCTGACCAGATGCAACTGAACATAGTGTCTCAAAGAGGAGAAAGATAAAAAGGATATCCTGTAAGAATAGTATAAGGAAGGAGGAGGAGGACAAGGATAGGAAAAACATTGCATCCAACAAGAGGAATTCTTTTATTTAGTTTTCCTTGGGGTTGGGTCCTTTTATAATGAGATTCTAATGAGATTTTGATGAGCAAAGCCAAAGGGTTCAAATGCAAACATTCATCAACCCCACAATGTATTGTCACTGTGCTCAATATATCCAGACTTCACTCACTAGTGGGTTTTTCATTAAAACAGACTAAACAAAAGGGGCATTCATGTGAACCACTATATTTGGCCTTCATTTTTAAATGTAATTTTTAAAATAAATAAAATTAAATTAAAATGAAAAGGTATGCGATACCCCAAATTGTAGAAATCAAAGTACAAAGATCCTATATATTCTAATTACTTTAATCTGTCCATTGTAATACAAACTGATCTCTTGACCTCATTTTTAAGAGAAATATAATGAATGCCTCCTTAAAAAATTCTTTTCAATTTTCATGTTTATTTTAGTGATTAAGATGTCCTGATGATTTTTTTTTTCTGGATATAAAACTTAAGGAGTTGCCAGTGAGGATCATGGGGAGCAATGAATGAGAAAGGTAGGAGCAAGAACCTTTCTGTTCGGCCCACTACAGCCTTGCCTAGAAACTACTCAGGAAGATCAGGACCATTAACAGTGATCATCATAGGCTTGATGATTCTTGTCTTCGTAGACAAGAATTGTTTATTCTTACCGAAAATAAGTTTTTGGGAAGAAGACAGTAAAGTAAAATAATTTCATTTAGAAAGATATGAGAGCAGAGAGAGTGATTATGTGTGTGTTTCTGTGTGTGTAATAGAGAGAGAAAGAGAGAGAAAGAGAGAGAGAAAGAGAGAGAGAAAGAGAGAGAGAAAGAGAGAGAGAAGTTTTGTGAAGGAAGGAAATGGTCCTCCAAGTTGGAATGTGACAACCCCCAAATAGGACACCACTATTTTTGCAAACTTTATTTTTGAGAAAGGGAGGAAGGAGTGAGGGAGGAATAAAGGAAAGACTCAAGGAAGGCACAAAGGAAGGACTGAAGGAAGAAAGGAATGAAGGAAAGAAAAATAGAGAAAGGGAGGAAGGAGGGAGGGGGAAGTGAGGAAGGAAGGAAGGAAGAAATCACAAAGTTGTTTTTTTTTTAATTTATTTTATTATTTTAATTATGACAACAAAGATGCAAAGAAAGAGGACAGGGTAAAGTTACAGTGGAAGCCCAATCACCCATAAACAGAATTCTTGGTAGTCCCATCGATGATATCCCAGCCTTGAACTTTCAGCCAAAGAACATTAAGAAAAACAAAACTGAACCCATGTACAATACAATTACTTTGTCCCTCAAATCCCCAGTTGTAGTACATACTATTTCTTAGCAGCACACAATATAATCTAAAGACATTAGACTTATGTAACTCCTTAAACATTGAGGGCAAAGTACATTTCTCTAGTTCCATGCACATGCTTACTAGTTTAAGTTAGCCTCAAAAGTTTTAGTGGGTTGTTTTTCTTAAGGATTGGAGTCAAGGGAACATAGTAAAAAACGGTATTAAAGTGGCATTTGTTTGCATAGGCCCACCAAAACATAAGGGATATGGAAAGGCAAATTATGGTCTAAATACAAGGAGACCCTACCCCTGAAGTTTCCTGGCACAGGACTGACTCTAGGCTCCAGGCACACTAGTTTGTCCAATTCAAGTCATCCTCTGTAGTGGCAATACACCTCCATTCCTCACTTAGTCTCTGTTGTTGTTGGTATCATGCTTCTGTATTAAAGATCCTGGAGTCTGCATATCCCATATTGTAGTCAGGATGGTGCAGAGCATCCTCTCATTTCACCTCACACTTATGGGGCAATAGAGAGAACCATGTCCTGTAGAGCAGGTCATTGTTGTTGTCAAGTCTTCTCAGTGTAAACGGAAGTCTCTTTTTAGGAGGTCGATGTCAGACCCTTGGTAGAGTCTTTCCTGGTAGAGGACTGCTTCCAGCTGTTGCTATAAAAGACCTTGGATGTTTCGTAGATAGCTTGCCTGGTTTCGGCGTGAATGGAGGATGCCCATTCTTCTGAGGCCTGTGCCAGGTCCTTATATCAATGTTCAGGGTGTAAGGTACATTGTACTGATATTTATTAGATAAGAACTTATCAGTATGTATGGTGTTTTCCCATTTTAATGTGTCTCTGCAAACAAGGATCAATGCCATGAAGCGTTATTGGTGCATCTGGAGGCAATGGGAACAAGATCAGCAATTTCCATGACATAGTTCAATCATAGGCATCAAACTGAGGGACAGTTCCACCAACAATCCTTACTGAACAACTTACAAAGAAAAGACAAGATGAAAAGTGGATAGAAACATCATAGTAGAAGAATATATAGAGAGTTACATCAGTTAAAGAAAATACCCATAAAATATTCAAAAGATATATGTGTTCAATATGTGTTCAATTTCTGTCCTTTTAAGTAGTTCTGGGATTTGTTAGATCTACTGTATGTCTTTGGTCAGAGAATAGAACTGTGTGTTACTGAAGTTAAGAAGGGTAAATCTGGGGTACTAATGGTTGGGAGGAGCATATGTTCGCGCGGGGGCGCTAGCCCCTGCGCGGTTTGCAAAATGTAGACTGGTATGAAATTGCCAGTGACAGCCTGAGTATAGCTGAGCAGCTATCTGCCACCCCCCAGATCAATCTCCACCCCCTTAGCCGACCTCTGTAGCCAGCCTAGGAGTGGGGAAAACCCAGGGTGCCCAATCAGCTCCTTCCAGAAACCCACCTGGAGATCCGGAGGAAAGGGGGAGAGGGGGGTCGGGTGACCCATGTCCGAGCCCCCCTACCCTAGGCCGGGCCAAGAGGCCGCTGGCACATGCGGAGGCCTGCCAGCTGCCCGCCCGTGCTGGCTAAAAATCCTGCTCCAGGAAGGGAGAAAGACCCTCCCAAGCCCGAAGGACAGGGATTTAAGCCCCACCCTAGGCCAGGGTCCGGACCCGGCCAGGGAGTGGGGAAAACCCAGGGTGCCCCATCAGCTCCTTCCAGAAACCCACCTGGAGATCCGGAGGAAAGGGGGAGAGGGGGGTCGGGTGACCCATGTCCGAGCCCCCCTACCCTAGGCCGGGCCAAGAGGCCGCTGGCACATGCGGAGGCCTGCCAGCTGCCCGCCCGTGCTGGCTAAAAATCACAAAGTTGTTTTTTAAAGAATTATTTTCTTCCTTTGCTAGGTCTTTGTCAATACAGTCGGAACGTTGGTGGTTTTATTTATTTTTTTAAAATCTTTTCCTTTTCTCTCTTATCAGAGCTTTTAATTCCTACTCAAGTTTCTTATCTCCTTAGGTGTCAACCTTCTTCCTTTGGGCTGGCTTTATTTAGTCTTATCAGACTTTATTTCCTATGGAATAATCCCCATAGTGGGTCCCGATTTCGTGCTTTGGGGCTTGAGAAAAAAAGATCGGTAACAGTCTCACTTCTTTATAGATCATATCTTGGTTTTATTATTTCTTAAAGCTCATAGCCAAAGGAATCTACCAATTATCATGTGACAGAGAAAGTTGGGATCATAAGAACTTGGCTGTCATTCCAAGAATTGTTCTTTAGGTCAACTTACTCAAAACATTAGATATTTCTCTACAGTACTGGAAATCATTCTACATTTGGGTTCTTTGTTTTTGAGCCACACATGTTGATGCTCTGGGGTCACTCCTGGCTATGTACTCAGAAATAGCTCCTGGGTTGGGGAATATATGGGATGCTGGGGGATTGAATCGCAGGCCATCCTGGGTCAGTCAGCCGAGTGCAAGGCAAATGCCCTACCACTGCGCCATGGCTCTGGCCCCTACATTTGGATTTTCAAAAGTGGATTTATAACAATGTGACAATGACATTGGTTACATATGTTAGGTTAGGCTGGAATAATCATTGAAGATTTCTAGCAGTGTTTATTTTAGTTAAAAATTTTCCTGAAAATTGGGGCTGGAGCAGTGGTGCAAGCAGCATGCCATGCTCGTGTTAACCTAGGATGAACTGCAATTTGATCCCCCCGCATCCCATACGATCCCCCAAGCCAGGAGCACATAACCAGGAGTACCCCTGAGTGTCACTGGGTGTGGTCCAAAAACCAAAAAAAAATCCTGAAAACCTAAGGTTTTCAAGAAAATTAAAATAAGTGTCATCATAATATATATATCACCAAGATCATTTGAGAATCCTTGAAGGATTGTCGTGAACATTTTCTATTTCCTACATTCTGCACCTTTTCCTCCTTTCTTGCCCCACTTTCTTCTTTTTTCTTTTTTTCTTTTATTTCAACCATATCCTCTTTTATTTTTTGACTAGGTATTAGATGTAAACATAATTGCATATTTAAATGACTTTTAAATGGTAAAGAGCCACATTGAAGGGTAAATCTTGGAATCTGAGAGGTCTGAAAATGGTTTGATTGTAATTGGGAAATCATGTGGCATTTTTATTTCTTTACTATACCACCCACCTATTACCACTTTTTCTTTTTCATATATAAATGATTCTTCTCCTCCCAACATATTTATTAAATATGTAAATAAGCAACACCTAGCATAAATTGAACTTAGAAATGTTTACACTTATTATGGAATCCTTTTAGAGTCAATTAAGGTGTAATTAAACTGTTTGTTTAAATATGGAGAAACAAGGATAATAATCTATTTGGGAAGCAGCTACCATTTTCTTCTCTGCTGGACTCTGAGCCAACATCTGTAAGCATATGGGTCCTGGCTTGGTATGTTCTATGACATGCTATTTCAGGAGTTAGGATTAGTTCCTAGGATTTAACTTTCTATCTGTAACTACCTTGCTTTGCTTCTCTTAGCTGAGTTGGATTCAAGATTGAGATCTGATTTTCCCCATATCTCTGGCCTACTTGAGGTTATTGGCAAAGACACAGGGAAGGTAATCAGAGTCCTTTTTCCTTTTGCAATTATAGGAATCTGTTTTCTTCCTCTAAATGATGAAAATACAAGAAGCTCTCTCCTGGAAATTTGATCTCCAAGAGTCTCCCTTAAGTGTGATTTTAAGGGCAGTGTTTACTTCAAAATGTTTTCCCTGATTGCTCAGTTGTTATTCATCTTCTATCCTTTGTCCTCCTGGGCCCAAGTTGACTATCTGGTTCCAAGCATTCCAGAAATTAGCGTTTGAAGGTTGTGAAGGCAGAAAAATTATAGGATTTTATTCCACAATATAAATTGTGCCTGAATGTCTCTGGAAAGTTAAGTGGGAATATTTCTCACAGCTCAGATCAGTGAACAGACTCATATAATGCTCATATCTTAGTTCCAGTGTTAGTGAATGTGTGTGTTGGGGGCCTCTTATGACCAGTTCCCAAAAGCTAACCATGGATTCAGGAATCAATCCATGTCTACTAAGGTTCCAGTTGGTCAACAGACACAACCTTTTCTGTAGACAGGCTGCCAACATAGTCTGCGACTTAGACTTCTGAAAAACAAACAAGTGGAAAGTTCTACAACCCTTTCTTAGGTTTCTGATGTCCTTTGTAAGACTTTGCGGTATCTTGATTCACTTTAGCTGACTATAAAGCAAAGGTTCTTACGGCATCCTCACAATGTTCCAATAATTTTCTAGAACAGTCATGTTAATCCAGGATACTGGTTCACCCAATGGATCACTGGGTTATTACAAAGTATACAAAAACATTGGTCTTCAACCATTAATTACTGGGTATTAAAAATTTAAAACCACCATTCTGCCACCTTGATTCGAACTGTTTATCCATGGATCAGACTACAGGACAGGTGTGGCTCCATCCAGACGTGTCCAAAGAAGACTTTTACTAACAGATACAAATCAATAGGCAGAAGATGATGAAACACATGTCTACTTATAAACTCGGAATCTGGCGTTGCTTTTAACAGGAAAAGGAAAGTCCACTCTAATCCTCACAATTTCCTCAATTTCAAAAGACAATAGTGAAGCACCAAAATTTTATGAAAAGAGAGGGAGAAAAAGAAACACTTTCAGATTAGAAGCTGGGTTTCTTAAGAGAGAGGAGTTTCAAGTAGATTTTGGGTATATCCTTTATATGGCTTTGTTCCATGTTGTCTAGGATTGGTGCTCTCTAGTCAATAAGATTTGTTGCCAGGGCAATGGTGAAAGGGAAGGACTTTGAACTTTTTGGCAGTCTTCTTAATATTTTTAGCAGGGTCTTCTATTTCAGTAGGAGTTTCTCCTCTACCTTGGGGAGGCATCTTAGCAAGCCCCACATAGCTATAGAATCACATTTTGGGATGTGAGACATATCCTACCTGGAGCTTGGGGCTGATGGTGACAAGCACTTAGTTTTAGATATTACCTTGGTTTTTATCATTCCCAAACTATTACCAAAGGATACCCTTCCCCCTATGTCTGACTATCTGTTATTTAATGGTACATGGATAGGAACCTACACATGAATAGTACTATGATGATTGTGTTTGATGTTATTGATGGAGAAACCACTTTGTATAATAAAAATCTTATAAGAGCTCTCTTAACAGAGAGCTAGTCCATAGTCTAAATCATCTTTATTTTCTGGATGGGCTATAATTTTTTTTTTTGTTTTTTTTTGGGCCACACCCGGTGACGCTCAGGGGTTACTCCTGGCTATGCGCTCAGAAGTCGCTCCTGGCTTGGGGGACCATATGGGACGCCGGGGGATCGAACCGCGGTCCGTCTCCTAGGCTAGCGCAGGTAAGGCAGGCACCTTACCTCCAGCGCCACCGCCCGGCCCCGGATGGGCTATAATTTTGAATATGAAATATAGTTAGTATGGGTGCTCTCAAAATGGAATTCTCGACTTTACATCAAATATAACAAAGACTCCATTGTTTAGATATAGAATTATTTTTAGTAAAATTCTAACTTGTACTAAGGGAAGTGTCTAACATTTGTAAATATGAAAGACAGCATAATATAATTGAGAAAAGAATAGGAATCTTCATTCTACATCCATAAACTATATTAAATTTGATTTAGCATTATTTTCCTCTGTTGTCTTTGCAAGTATATTTCATATTTTAACAGACTTCTAGGCACATTCAAGAAATACCTTGGGAGTGAGTCACTTACGTACAATGCAATGATCTGGAAACGGTACCACTAGTGTAACAGCTCCACTTGGAAAAAATGTCTTGCCCAGTAGAAAATGTTTCTTAAGTCAAACCAACAGTTTTATGATAAATTTTTTCTGGTCTATTTGTGTCCTTATTTACAGCTTTCTCTCAGTCATTTTGTAAATTCACAACTTGAGTTGTCAGCCAACATTTTCTTCAGTTATTTTTCATTCTATACAATGTGGATCTTTTTCTTCATATGTCAAAATATCCAAATATTACCTATCATCAGACAGTGCCTGGCTAGGGATACTCAGTTTCATCTGACCCTTTAGACATAGCCTTGGAAGACCAGTTAGTTACCCATTCCAGTCCCATTCCTTGTAAGCTCCTAAATATTCATGTATCTATGTATGGGCAGACTTGAAAAAGAACCATCTCAGGTTTTAAGAACTAAGAGGGGAAGAAGGGAATTAGCATCATTTCTAATTGAATGGCTAATTCTCTCCATCTTGGATGGGTTTGTTTATGAATGAAAGGCTGAGGAAAAAGAGTTGGCTATTTCTTGTGAGGATTCACATGGGATCACTGGTGTATAAACCTGCACCCAACCAAACAAAAAATCTATCTCTAGCTAGTGGAATTGTTGCTCTTTTCTCTCTGACTTTTTACTCTGCTGCTTTTGATATGACTAAAAAAAAGTAAAAGATTAAAGGAAAGCAATTGCCAAGTACCTGAAAGAATCCAGCTTTTGGAACCGAGCTTATAAATCTAAGCTTATAAACAAGGACTCAGGCTTCAATGAAAAGAAGAGGGATAAAAGGACTGAGGAATTCCTCTGTCCTTTGTCCTTAGAGAAGGGAACTTCCTTTCTAAATGAACAACAAAATGAGTAGGATAAATCTGTTGGCTTCAAATTTTGCAGAAATTATTGAAAGGAGAAAGATGAACTTAGAAATTTTATAAAGAGCAGAACATTACCCCTTTTCATAATTGATTTAAACTGTGTAAATAACATTCCTTATAAATCATAAGCAGCCTTTATCATTACCATTGCAAGGACAAATTCACAGGAGAAAGTAGAGATTCACTTCTCTGTATTTATCCTGTAATTAGTTTTAGGTCTCCAGTACTGTCCATTGGAAGACCAGAAAGATACTTTTCTATACATATTCCTGATAGCTAGATTTCTCCTTTGAATATGACACAGTTATGTCCCCCCATATTTTTCATTGTTTTTTTTCCAGGTATACTCTATTTAAGTATGATTCTATAACTCATGAAAGGACCTGACTTATAACAGCAATCTGGTCCCTCTCTTCTGTGGCCAGGTGAATTTCAGTTATTTTTTTCAAGAAACATGATTGAAGAACACCATACGTGATGAGAATAGTTACCACACCCTTTCTCAAGTTTTCTCCTCAGAAAGATCATTTGATTTTTCTCCACATGACATTCACATTATCTTAACTTTGGAGAATTTTCCTGAATAAATCAGAATGGTTGTTTCTGCCTACCTTCATGATTTCATCTTGATTATTGGCATTAATTAGGTTCCATTGGGTTATCTGTCCTATACACTGTTTGTCGTCTTTCAAGACAGTCATTGGAAAATGGTTCTGAAATAAGCCAGAACGTTTTCTTTAATTCTGTTATGTATTACTCCTTTATTATTGCCACAGTAGCCAAGCTTAATCTTGCCCAAAAGGAAGGTTATTAGTTTGCATTCATGACTTTGGAAATACCTGTCACGTGAAATGCTCAAGGCATCCTTTAATTATTATTGTTTCTTTCTGACAAGCAAGAACACTGAGATTATACTATGTGATTGATGCCTGTGTCTATGCCACATGAATGTTTTAATTACATGAAAAATGGCAAGAGTTTAAATTAGTGACTACCCAGCATAATACAGGATGTGTACGAGCAAATGTCTTCTGGCTACCTCCTGCCACAACCAGTTACATTTCCCCCACTCTTCTCATGACCAGAATTCCAAAATAGGAAGCAGCAAGAAGCAACATCAAATTCTGACAAGGGTGATTAAAAAGTTGACTTCCATCATGGCTGTTTTAAAATTTAAGTAGTCAGCTAGAGGATTGATGGGAGTGAAAAGTCATGGTGTTGAGGAAAGGAAGACTTCTGAAGAGAGGGGTGTGTCCTTTATGAAAGGTAGAACAAAAATCATTTTATAGCCCTTTGTCATCTAAGTCTAGAAGCAGTTACCTGAAAAAGTGTGGGTAACAGTAGATGCTAGGGACAAAGACTTCATAGACTCTATATTCAAATTTTGCTAGTAGATCTTCTCAAGGAATTGAGAAAGAGAAGGAAAGGGAGTGGAAGGAAAGTAATTGAAAAGAAGAGAAGATAAAAGAGAAGAGAAGAGAGAGGAAGGAAAGGGGAGAAAAGGAGAAAGAGAGGGGAAGGGAAGGAAGGGTTAGGGAATAATAAGGGAACAGGAGGAAAGGGGGAAAGTGGAAGGGAGGGGATGTGAAGAAAGGGGAACTGGAAGGGAGGGGAAGGGAAGGGAAAGGAAGGGAAGGTAATGGAGGTGAAAAGGTAAGTGAAGAGAAGGGAAGGAAAGGGAAGAAAAGGAAAGGAAGGTAAAATGGATAGGGAAGGGAATGGAATGGAATGGAAGGGAGGTGGAAAAGTATTTAAAAAAGAAAAAGCTCTGGTATGTTTGCTCATGTCTGAAACTGTCTTCAGAGGTGTTAGTACTGGAATGTTGCAGGAGGGTTTGTACGTGCTGTTCAAGATTTTATTTTTTATCTACAAATGCAGGTGCACAATGGGATGTGGGACTTATCTGTTCTCACCTCATTGATTTTTCAGTGACTATACTGGAAACTATTCCCACCCCATTCATAATACCTATGTCACAGTCACCTCTTGTTATCAGAGCATGAAAGTGAATGGAACAGAGCTGTTTATGGGTTGTTGTTGATTTTTTTTCTTAGAAGGGCTTGTCCCTTGCCTGTCAGTCAAAACAGGAAATGTCATTCTCTAAAGCTTTGCGTTCTCAGAGCTTTTCAACTAGTTTACCTGCATGGTGGGTAAATATATATATATATATATATATATATATATATATAATATCTTCCTTCCTTTATTCAAAAACAGAGACATGCCCTTGACAGAGAACTAAGTTTGAAAATAAGTTTTGTGAGGAGCTATGGGTAAGTCTTAGTCATATAACACTGTCTCACACATGTGTAAAACCTTGGATTCAATTCCTGGATTTTTATGGAATGTTCTGTGATCTTGAATGTGGTCTTGTGACTCATAATATTGTGTAATGGGACTATTGTAATAATGGGAATTCCCTTTATTACAGAGAAGTTCAGGGTGACCAGCATACAAGAGCTAGATCCCCTCTTTAATTTGCCATAAGAGACAATCAACTCTATACTCCTCTTTACTTTCTGCCAATAAAATATTCACAGTGTAATACTTATATAGACCATGTTAATCCACATATTTCTGAGCACACCTTTAAATTTGTCACGACAGTTATTCATCAGAATGTTGTTTGAGAGCAAATTGTCTTGAAAATTGTCGAGATTGATGCTGAAAGAAAACTATGTATCTGACAAATTAATAGACATTCAGAATGTTGAGTTGAAGATATTTTGCTGTTGTAGCTATTCTACATTTCAGTCAGTCTCAGCTTAACTGAAAAATTAAAGCCTTGTGATCTTGGTGATGAAGGTATTTTGCTCTTCTATGGAGTTATTCTTTGCTGAATGCCTTTGCTTTTCATTGAAGAACTTCTTGAAATAGACCTCTGAAATTCATTGCTCAATGATTCAGGAATGTAAATGAGAAACTGGTGTCTTCAAGTTATATTTTCCTCTTGAAGAAATCCCATGAGAATTTCCCTCAGGCCTTACTGTTTGTTTTTCCTTTGAAGACATATTCATTGTTCTTGTTCATTGTTCATCATTGTTTTGAAATGTTTATGAAAATTTTGTACCGAGGATTGGAGTATGTTGTTCTTTTATACTGGGTACCATTTCTCTTTACAAAAAAGTTTTCTCGATCTTCTGATATGCTTGTATAGACCTCTAGATTGCTAGTAATTACCTTAATTTAATTTTTTCATCTTTCAGTCCTCTTCAAATCTTTCAACTAGTTTTGGTGCATATATTGGTAAAGAATGTGACAAAGCTTCTTAAAATGTGGTGAAGAGGGGCCGGAGAGATAGCATGAAGATAAGGTATTTGCCTTTCATGCAGAAGTACGGTGGTTTGAATCCCGGCTTCCCATATGGTCCCCTGTGCCTGCCAGGGGCAATTTCTGAGATAGAGCCAGGAGTAATCCCTGAGCGCCGCCAGGTGTGACCCAAAAACCAAAAAAAAATGTGGTGAAGAAATAAATGGGCCTTGGTTCTCTTATTTAGCCTACTCCAAGATTATCTTTTTCATGACAATGCTCCTACCTTTCCTTCTTTACAAGCCATAGTGTCTTCACTTATCTACCTGTATTTCTGAGTTGCCATGAATGGACACCAGAGAGCACACTATTGAAGGAATATATTCCTAAAGAATGTGCTTGATAACGATACCTTTTTAAAGATAACAAAGGCTACAGGTGATTTTATGAAGGAAAGCAACCGATTTCAGATCAGTTGAATTTGAATGACATCTACTAAGATGCTCTCCTAACAGTTCTTCTAGTCCTTCCTACTTTTAGACTCACTTCTAAGAAATAGTTGCATAGATTCAGGTCATACCCACGGATTCTTTCTCTCCTGCTTTGTTTGACAATCAGATTGCATCTATCTTGTCAGGGCAAGTCAAATAAATCATAATCTTTGCATATGATTCCAGATTCTCTCTTGCCCAAAAGATGAAATGATATAGCAATGATTATAGTCCTGTTGACTCAACCTCATCATCCTGGGAACCAAAAAGACTGATGATTTCAGCTAAAACCACATTCCAACACCGATTGTAAAGGACTCTAAGATTCCACATTCTTTGTCTTTCCCAACTATGAAGTTCTCAAAACCTCTGCCCAGGCCAACACTTGCTTCTAGTCACAGGAAAGATCTTGGAGGGACACAGGTGAGCACTGACTGCAGTGAAGAAGATGGCAAAAAAAAAATATTTGTAATGAGACCAATGCTATTTGAATGTAATATCAAATTTAACTAAAATAAAATCAGTTAGTCTGTTTTTTATTTTAAATTCTGACCATTTATTCATCATAGAATAATTTATTGAGCACTTGAATTTGACCCTGGAAGGCAGTAGTTCACATTGTACCCTCTGCCCATTTCTGTCTGGATGACCATTTATCTGTTATCTATTATTACATTATAATAGGTATATCAACTCTTATCGTATAGATAGTGAACCTAACATGATTTATCATGATCTCACTCCATTCTATACATTAACTTTCACCTTGCCTTTTGGATACACCTAGTAATTTAAGAGCTATAAGAGTGTGTTACTTTCTCAACTCTGAACTCTTATGAATTTTTTATTTCCTTTGCACTCATTTTTCAGTTGCCCCAGACCTCTCAGTTGAGAGATGTTTTCCTTTCACACTCCATGTAACATGGTTATTTCATAAATGATTTCCAATTGTAGCTATCATTGTAACCGTTCCCAGTCACTTTCAGTTAGTTTCTTTTCTTTCTCAATACAATCACTATATTTTAATATACTGTTATCAATTGATACTACAAACTGCTCTTTTTTCTTGGAATTATATTTTTATCCTCAATAGGTAGTCCACACTGGGGTACCTGTAAAATCCTGGGAGATTTTAGCCATCAAATTTGACAACTTTCTTCAGTTAGGATCTTTGGTAATTTTAATGTGCATTCATCTAATGGCTTGATCCCAACTATCTTTGCATTTTCTCCTCCACTAGTCTTGTCCTTTATTCAATAGTCATCAATCGTCACACCTTACGTGGCAATGATCTCACAGTTGTCATTCTTCCTCTCTTTCTCTTCCTTCCTTCCTTCCTTCCTTCCTTCCTTCCTTCCTTCCTTCCTTCCTTCCTTCCTTCCTTCCTTTCTTTCTTTCTTTCTTTCTTTCTGTCTTTCTTTCTTTCTTTCTTTCTTTCTTTCTTTCTTCTTTCTTTCTTTCTTTCTTCTTCTTTCTTTTTCTTTCTTCTCTTTCTCTCTCTCTTTCTTTCTCTCTTTCTTTCTTTCTTTCTTTCTCTTCTTTCTTTCTTTCTTCTCTTTCTTTCTTTCTTTCTTTTTCTTTCTTTCTTTCTTTCTTTCTTTCTTTCTTTCTTTCTTTCTTTCTTTCTTTCTTTCTTTCTTTCTTTCTTTCTTTCTTTCTTTCTTTCTTTCTTTCTTTCTTTCTTTCTTTCTTTCTTTCTTTCTTTCTTTCTTTCTTTCTTCTTTTTGTCTCCTCTTTCTTTTTTAATTTTTATTTTGATCATAATAGCATACATATCTTTCACAGTAGTATTTTAGATACATATCAACATTGAATCAGGGGAATACCCATCACCAAATTTGTCCTCCCCCATCCCAGTTCCCCTTCTGCAACCCATATACCCCACCATATACCCCACCATCACCCCCTGGACTGCTAGAGTAGGTGGTCCCCTCTTTATCCAGCTCACTATTAGTGATCATATCTGTTGGGTCCTGGCACCCTCCCCTGTCTCCACTTCTATTTAAGAAGCAGAGCTAGAAAAATCGAGTTATGTGGCTTTGTTTGAAGGAAAGAAAAGCAATAGATTGGGGTACAAAATAAGAAAAAAAAAAGAAGTCAAATATGCTGAAAATAGGCGGAGTCCTTCCAGAGGATGTGAAAAAGGCAATTGAAACACCACCACAATACAGAAAGAAATATCAAATTAAATATTCAGTGAGCACCACAGCAATAAAGACAAGCACCACACAACAGTCTAGGTTCTGAAATCAACTCATGCCTGAGTGCAAAAAGAAAGAGAAAGATAAGATAAAATAAAATAAAATAATATTGGAGACATCAACTTCAATCTCTACACTAATATAAAGACGTCAAAAATCTTTTAGTCGATAAATATGTGGAAAAATGATTGTTTTGTGCTTTTTTTTTTTATTCTCCCTCCACCCCCCGCATAGGCATAGTAACTATTGGGGATATTATAGAGAGAATTCCTTTGGCCTGGGAGATACAGGGTTTCTTCCCCCCCACCTCCTGAAATGTACTGTCATGGGATTAACTATAGACTCCTTGCATGATCATTTACACTCCCCTCATTTTTTTCGTGGTGTATGGAAGACTTCTGCTTCGTCATAGATGGTAAAATCAGACCTCTGTATCTAGAGATCTTGGTGACTGTGCAGCTTAAGGAATGGAGCTTATGATGAAGACTTTCTTTGTGGTTCTAGCAGTTCTGCTTCTTCAGTGTCATTTTAATCCATCTTCTGTAGTTGGTGGTCTTGGTCATTATGTTGCTCCTAGGATGGAGCCTGGGATAAAGTCTTTCGTTATGTTTCCAGAAATCCTGTTCAGTTGCGGTTGTCTCAGTCAGACCTCTGGAACTGGAGCTCTTGTTTGTTGAACAGATGGTAGACCAAAAGCTAGAATAGAGCTTTTTGTTGCTGTTGTTGTTGTTATTGGTCCCTGGATGTGTACTGTCCCATCCTGATTGTAACATCCAGTTATCTGTATATAGCAATCTTGGCTTTTGCACAGATCAAAGGGTGACATGTTTTCTGATTTTGTCTTATCATTGGCTGATGAGAAAGGACAACTTGCTCTTAAATCAAGTTGTTCCCACTTCCTCGTTGTCAGGCTATCAATTTAGCACTGGCACATGTTGGCGTCATAGCAGCATTATAAATGCCCTGGAGGGGATTGGGCTCCTGGAGCTGTTGTGGAGAACTTTGTCATTTCTATGTCTGGGGTCCAGGAGTCAAGGCTGGATGGTCGGTGTCTAGTTCCCTGGAGTCTAAGTTGTTTCCACATGACATACGTTCAGGGTGGGAGATGTCCCTGTGTTGTAAACAAGTATGAGTTCTTATCCCTAGTAGATAAGAGCTAGTTTTTACACATAAAATTTCCCCTTTGTTTAATATGTCTTTGCAGGAAGAAGTCGTGCTACATTATATTGTTGGTGGATTTGGGGGTAGAGATATAAGAAAGAAAACAGACACCTGACAAAAACTAGAAATATATATGCTCACACATATCTAAGGAAAAAAAGTTTCTTTAATAAAATTAAATAAAAGACATAATTGAAGGAGTAAAGTGGGGCCAGGAGAGATAGCATGGAGTTTTTGTCTCCTTTTCTTCCTCTTTTTTAATTATCTTTATTTAAACACCGTGATTATAAATATAATTGTAGTTGTATGGTAACGGTCATATAAAGAACACCCCCTTCACCAGTGCAAGATTCCCACCACCAATTTCCCAGATCTCCCTCCTCCCCACTCCACCCACACCTTTACTGGAGACAGGCTTTCTACTTCCCTCATTCATTCACATTGTTATGATAGTTTTCAGTGTAGTTGTTTCTCTAACTGCGCTCATCACTCTATATGGTGAGCTTCATGTCATGAGCTGCACCACCATGGGTAGATGGGGGGGATATAAAGTTGGGACTGAAAAAGTAAAAGATTAGAAATGAACTTTGTAGGGCAGTATCAAGGTCACAATACAAGATGGATATTATGCATATATAAAAACTATATGCATGTAATACTATAATAGAAGACCAAGGAGAAAAAATTTCCAGTGACTGTCCCAACATAAACCAGTGCTAGAATGGCCCGCCCTCCTCCCAAAGCGCATTCCTATTAGTGTAGGGAGAGGTAAGGGGAAAGCCTGATGACCCCTATAGAGTCCACCTGGACCGGCGCCCAGGGAAGGCCGGGAGTACAGAGGAGAAGAGGAGGATGGCTGGGGGCCTGGCAAGCATCCCAGCACTTCCCAGACTAGGGAGAAGGCCTCCGGCATGGGGACTCCCCAAACCCCATACCTGGCAAGAGCTGGCCTCCAGAATCAAAGGGGAAACCGGAAGCCAGATATTTGCCTGCCCTCCTCCTCATGCACCTCCCCCCTGGAGGACGGAGGGAAGGGGGAAGCCTGAGGACCCCTAATAGTCCACCTGAACCCACTTCTGGCCATCTGAGATGGCACCCAGGGAAGGTCTGGAGTCAGGGGATAAAGAGGGGGACAGCTGTGGGGCCTGCCAAGCCTCCCAGCACTCCACAGGCTAGGAGAAAGCCTCCGAAATGAGGTCTCCCCAAACCCCATGTTGGCAAGAGTTGCATAAGCTCAGTTTTTCAGACCTGTTATTTCAGTGTGAAAATTTCTAATTTCAGTTGTCAAATCCTCTTGATGCTAACTGTGCTCCAGTCAATCCTATCAATGCTTTTTTAGAGGTCCCTGAACATCTTCCATAATATACCTAGCTATTTCCTACTTTTTAGATTATCAGAGCAGCCATCTTGATTTCTTTAAATATGGGGGTGTTCTGCAAAATTTCTCCATTGGTAAGGCTATAGATTGCTTCTTACAATGTGGAGTTAAAAGATAAGTGGGTTAAAAGATAAGTGCGGCCTCGGAGCAGAGGGTGCGGGTCCTGGAGAGATCATGGTCCTTGGTGTCTCTAGGCTGGCTCAGCAGGAAAAAGGCCAGAGAGCATAGGGCCGCCATCCCTTATTAAGTCACCTGGTGGCCCAATCACATGGCAGAAATCGGCCCCAACATTCCTTTGGTTGGTGGGACATCTTACTGGGTGTGGGTCCTGGAGGGATTATGGTCCTTGGTGTCTCTAGGCTGGCTCAGCAGGAAAAAAGCTCTTCTTTTTCTTTTTCTTCTTTTTTTCTTTCTTTCTTTCTTTCTTTCTTTCTTTCTTTCTTTCTTTCTTCTTATCTTTCTTTTCTTTCTTTTTCTTTTCTTTCTTTCTTTTCTTCTTCATTTCTTTCTTTCTTCTCTTTCTTTCTTCTTTCTTTCTTTCTTTCTTCTTTCTTTCTCTTTATTCCTTCTTTTTCTTTCTTCTTTCTTTCTTCTTTCTTATTTTTCTTCTTTCTTTCTTTCTTTCTTTCTTCTTTTCTTTCTTTCTTTCCTTTCTTCTTTCTTTCTTCTCTTTTTTTTTTTTTCTTTCTTTCTTTCTTCTTTCTTCTTTCTTTCTTTCTTTCTTTCTTTCTTTCTTCTTCTTCTTTTTCTTCTTTCTTTCTTTCTTTCTTTCTTTTTCTTTCTCTTTCTTTCTTTCTTTCTCTTTCTTCTTTCTCTTTCTTTCTTTCTTTTTCTTTCTTTCTTTCTTTCTTTCTTTCTTCTCTTCTTTCTTTCTTTCTTTCTTTCTTCTTTTTCTTTCTTTCTTTCTTCTTTCTTTTCTTTCTTTCTTTCTTTCTTTTTTTCTTTCTTTCTTTCTTTCTTTCTTCTTCTTTCTTTCTTTCTTTCTTTCTTTCTTTCTTTCTTTTTCTTTCTTTCTTTCTTTCTTTCTTTCTTTCTTTCTTTCTTTCTTTCTTTCTTTCTTTCTTTCTTTCTTTCTTTCTTTCTTTCTTTCTTTCTTTCTTTCTTTCTTTCTTTCTTTCTTTCGTTCTTTCTTCTTTAATTAAGTATTCTCAATAAAAAAAAAACCTCTGTACAGTCTGGCATAACCCCTACTCTACCTCTGTCAATATTGCCTCCCTCAGATTAAATTTTATCATTGAGAACTAAATCCCCCCCTTAACACAAACCCTTAATCACTCATCTCACTTTACCATTCTTGTGTGCAAAATTCAAATGTGGTTAAAGGCTTATACCTACCTACTTTATCCCTATAGCTACACAACAAATACAGGAAGAGCAACACATAGAATTAGGTTGTCTGATGTCACATTAAATATATAACATCTATTCTAAGACTCACAAGGTTGTTTAACCATCCTCTCTATGGCTCTAGTTTATTCACCTAATCTGATGAAGAAAATTTTAGTTCCTAAACTTCTTGCTCTTCTATTACTATTTATTCACAGCCACTTTTTCAAACTGAGAAAATAATAGAAACACCAAAAGAATGTCATACAGACATTTTTCTCCACTTTTGTTCCTATCTATAAAGTTTTCCATCACCTATAGATGACCAGGACAAACTCTTGTCAAGAATAAACTGTTTGCTCATATAACTGTTCAACTTTCCTTTCATGTGATCAAACAATATGTCTAGACAATTTTCTTAGTTTACTGATGAAAATATATTTTCATTATACACTTTATAGATATTTTAATGACTCTAATTACTCCCATTTTAAGTGAAAAAAAAAACAATGTTTCTCTTGTTTCCTCATCTTCCTCTTACTAATTGCTTGACATCTTTTAGTGAATAATAATTGAAATTATTGTTTATTTGTCTAACTCTGATTATGTCTTAATCAGGGTGTTGCTTTCCTGATAATTATATCAAATTTTTCTTTCTTAAGATATCCATTTCATTCAATCACCTATTATATTCTAAATCTTACCCTTTGTCAGTCTATCATTTGATTTAATTTCCTACTTTACTTTTGTAAATATCTTTTTACAATACCTTCTAGAACACTGCATCAACTCTTCCTTGCCTTATTTTTCCTTTCTGCATTCCTAATAATAGTAAAGTGCCCAGGATAGAGTTCTCAAAACCCTATGTCTCTCACACATTCCCATGGCAATATTATTCATATTTTAGGTTGTATTTTTATACAGTAGATTTTTAACATGTACCTTTAGCCCAGGAAACTTTGGTTTATTTGATTATCTATTGAGTAAAATAAAATGTATAGTGATTGAAAGTGTATTTTCTGTTAACTCTTACCCCACTGCACTCAGAATAGAATAGTCTTAGTCTGATTCATTTGAGTAAACATTGACTTTACTCTTCAATTTCTCAGACAAAAAAAATACCCATAACCACTCACCACCACCCCAAAAAAAACACCCCTCAAACACAACCTTCCCTAACATTGGTATTATCTTGGACTTCACCTTTCTTTCAAATTTTCACTATAGTCCGTTAGCAAGTCTTGCCCAAAGTGCATTCCACCATTCCCATTGCTTTTATCTTGATCCAGTCTTTCTTGCTTGGATAAGCTATTTAAGTAATATTTGTTTCCTCATTTCCCCCTCCTAAAGTCTAACTCATTGCAGTGTTAGAAGTGATGTCTTTAAGACATGTTATCAGGTGAGATTATATCTCATTTCTAACCACTGCTTGGCTCGATCCCACTGAAAGTGGAGCCAAAATAGTTACAATGACATGTAATGCCTGTCTACATGTGCCCTCCCCTCCCACAGCGAACCCCACCCTTTCTCCCTTCTTCTGCCTTTTATTCACTCATCGGGATCCAACTGTCTTTCCATTCTGGAACACACCCTTCCTGCTTCAATTGTCTCAAGGCTTTGGACTATGTTTTACTTGCTGCTTTATTCTGAAAGGTTATTCTGAAAGACATTACAGGACTTGCTTTCTGATTATCCTTGACTGCTTAACTACATTCTTCAAATTTTTAAACATTTTCTTCTATTGCTTCACTCCATTCTTCAAATATTTTTCTAATTTTCTTTTATTGCTTCACTACATTCTTCAAATTTTTATTGAACAATATTCCCTCTGATACTATGTTCTTGTTTTTATTTTACTTAAAACCAACACCACAAAGTGACTATTTGTACTTTAAGTTATATATATACTATATATACATATATATATAGTGTGTGTGTTGTGTGTGTGTGTATTCTTTTCCTCTCTCCTTGATATCTTTGACATAAGAACTAGGCAAAGAACATGTATGAAAGCAGAAGTTTGGGGCCTACATTTCTTTTCACAGAAAAACAATGTAAAAATATGAGTAATATTCAACCATTAGACCAGTAAATATTTCTTTTTAAATGATTTTTGTCAATGGTTACCTCCAGACATTACTTCCTTAGCAGTAATACAAGCAATTTTACTTTATTTATTTCCTTAAAATAAACTTAGTAGTTCAAGGCAGCAAATTATGAGATACACAGGAAGACAAACATTCCTACTGTCATCACTCTGGTAATGAAATAAGTTTGATCGAGAGCAATCTTCCCATGTCCCATTCTCAAAAAGTATTTGGACTTTTTATTATTTAATAGTAAATATTAAAACCTAAAAATTGAGTACATTTATGTTCATATATAACATTTATATTAGTTTCTAAGGTAACTGTAGGAATAGGATAGAAAGCACTAATGCCTTTGAGAATTTATACAAAGACAAATATTTGTATAAAGAGGAGACACTGATTAGACGCTACTTAGACTCAGGCTAATAATTAGTATCTGGTTATGTAAGTCCAGTTTTACCAAATATTTAAGTTTTTCCAAAATGAAAGTTAGGGTGAGAGATTGCACTTGAAATGTCCTATTGAAAGCTAGAAATGATGTTGGTATAAAACCAACAATAGGTTTCCACTGATTCTGGTTCCTGGACATCCTGTTTTCATTCTTGGCTTTAAGATTTTGTGTGCCTACTTGGGTAAGGATCAACCACTTCTAATTTTTCTGGTCTGCTCATATGGTTTGAGTAGAAAACTTCCCACCATTCTATCTCCTGGTTTATCTCTTTACAGAGTGGGAAAATGGGTCCCAAAATATTGAGAGTTTAGTCATGCTAGATCACCAAGTTTCTTCCATCAATGTTGAAGAATATCATCTCGGATAAAGTTGAATTTCTTTATTATTATTATTATTATTATTATTAATCTTTATTTAAACACCATGATTACAAACATGACTGTAGTTGGGTTTTAGTCACAAAAAGAACACCTCCCCCCCCTTCACCTGTGTCAACATTCCACCACCTATTGAATTTTTATATATAAATGCAGGCCCAAATATATAGTATTGTTCATGCATTTTATTTCAATCTATATGCTTTCTTTTTTATCCCCATAAATTTTTCATTTAAAACTTTCATATCCAATATTTGCCATACACTCTTGTGGTATTGAGGGGTAGATACTAAAAAATGAATGCTATTTGTTAAGATAACACAAGATCTTTTCTCTTATTCCTTTGTTATATAACAATTTAATTTGGATTATGATGTTATTAGTCAAGGAATAAGAGGTTCCTGTCTTGCTTTAACATTTTTACTATATGTTTTTAATTTATTGATATAATGTGGCTTACAAGAGTATAAATATGTAAAAGTTATTGTTACTATAGCATGTCACTAACAATGTAGGTTTCCCCCTACTGTTGTCTATAGATCTCTTGCTTTTCACCTCTTGCCCCATTTCATATCCTTTATTCTGTCAGCAGAATCTAAGGCTGTTTTCCTTGAACATTGTTTAGTTTCTCTCTTTGATTCTTTGTATTCAATCAATGAGTGAAATCATCCAGTATTTTCATACTATTGACTTATTTTATAAACTCCCCTGACTTATTTCATTTTGTATGACACCATTTACTTATAATCCAGTTGTAGCAAAAGAAACTACATCCTTTCAAACAGTTGAGAACTACCAAAGGTACCTATAATGTCTTTATTCACTCATTTGTGGATGAGAGCTTAGATTGTTTCTGATATTCTGTAAGTAGTGCTATGATGAATATTAGTATGAACACATCTTTTTGACTTTTTTTAGTGTTCTAGGGATCAGGATCTAAAAGAGGAATTGCTTCTAAATCATTGTTGTGTTGTGACTAGTCCTGTCTGATGTGGTTGTTATGAGTTGAATATTTACCTCGCCATCAAAATATATATATTTCAGACCTAACCTATAAGTACTTCACAATGTTGACTTATTGGTAAGTTGGGTATTTATATATTAAGAATGGTGTGATAATAGGAGCAAAGAAGAAGAGATGGACAGTTAACCAAAGGGACACTAGAAATGATGACACATCAGAATATTAAAATAAAGTGGGAAGAGATTCTACCAAAGATCTCAGAGAAAGCCCAGATATACTGAAAAGTTTATTTCAGATTTCTAGTCTCATAAACAATGAGAAATTACATTCCTGTATTTGAACTCACTCAACTTAGACTACTTAGCAGCAGAAGCCTAGGAAATGCAGAGGTATAGGCCAAAGTTATCTAAGTTATTTTTTGGAATAGTCAATCTCTCTCCCTTTTTTAAAGTTTTGTATTTAATTAAAAATATGAATGCGACAACTTGATAATCAACAGGAATATTTATCATGTGTCATAGTTGAGGATGGAGTCTACAAACTGAGGACGATGAACAATCAGTAGAGTCTAGAACTAGCTGGGATAATACAGTAGATCAACTAAATTTGATATATTTGCCTCTAGCCCTCTAGAGATATGAACAACATCTTTCTTGTTTAAATTAATCACTTGGACTTCTTATTATATACAGCTAAGCCTATTTCTAACCAATATACTGGTTTTCAAATAGGTTTGACTACATTGTAGAAGAGAGGCGGGCAGATTCAGGAAATGCTCAGGGAGGAGGAATCTTTGAATTGAAAGAAGGAAGGAAATCAAGTTGCAAAGCACTCAAAATAAAATTCATTTTTATTATAATATTTCCTGGTGGCATTATTAATTTTAATGAATAGGGTGATATGGAAAATGACCTCATGTTCATGTTGTCCATTGTTTTGCAAATTCCTGCTTTGGATAATTGATTTAGAAATAATAGCAAAATAGAAAAGCATAGATTTTAAGTTCAGCAGGTTTATCTTGGAATGTGTTCTCTCTGGTACTCATTAGCTTCAAATTATCTAATGTTACAGCCTTGATGTTCTCATCTATATGATTTTTTTAAAATCTAACCACCAAGCTTTAATGATGAATAAGAATCATAATGCCTAGAGCATGGTTATTGTAAATAAAACTGTTAGTTTCTCTAGGGGTAAATTAGCTATAAATGAGATAGAGAATTAAGGTAAGTAGAAATGCCCATTATAGGAGCTAGAGCAATAATACCTTGACTCAGGTACTTGCCTTACATGTGGTCATTCAGGTTCAATCCTTGACACCATGTATAGTGCCCAAACTCTGCCAGGAGTGATCCTTGAGTGCAGAGTCAGGAATAAATTCTGAGTATTACTGTGTGCGGCTCAAAAACAAAAAAGAAAAAATATTTTATAGAATAGAGTGAATAAATATTATTTCCCTTCAGTAATTTGTTCTATCCTTTTCCTTTAAAAGTATCAAAGAAGCAAAAGAATTTGGACAATCTTAGGGATGAAGATAAATGGTTCACGCAGTTTTCCTTGTGCTTTTTTGTTTGAATAGCATCATGTAAATCATTCAAAGGCCAATCTGATGTCTTCAAGTTATGGCTTCATTGGAAATTGTATTTTATTTAGGGGGATAAGTTTCTAGGTTCAGCTAGATTCATTCAGCTCAAGAGCCTACCATCCTTTAGTGTTAAACTAAGAGAAAAATATTTATTATTTATTTAATTAGTTTTGGGTTTTGAGCCATACCCAGCACTGCTCAGAGCTTACTCCTACTTCTGCACTCAGGGGTCATTCTTAGCAGGTTCAGAAGACCATGTGGTTTTCTGGGGATGGAACTCAGATTAGCTGCCTGCAAAGCAAACACCCAACTTGATGTACTGTGAAATTGTTGGTTTTGAGTTCCAGAATCCCCATAGAGGGAGAGAGATTCCCATGCCCCCAATCTGGATAGGATAAGTGATGCAGGTCCAGCAGCAATTCCAATGCAGGAAATAATCCACACACAGTTGGGAAGGAATAGCAGGCGAGAAATTCATACTGCAAGCTGTTCGACCACAAACCAGTCACTCTACCATGTGGAACCCTGAGCCAAGATGGCAGCTTCCCCTCCAGGTCTCCTGAGTAGCCGTTATTAGAAAAAAAAAAAAAAGGCCCATCCCCAATGGTGGGGAAAGAGCCAGATGAAGAGGCAATGGGGAAACTTCTTTTTAACAGGAAAGCCAAAGGAACAAATCGAGAGACATCTAATTGAAGGCAAATTGAGCACCGATCCAAAGGCCTCTTATTACAGAGAAAGAAAAACCAGCTAGTACCAACAACATACTATCACACTGGCCCCAGGTTTTATTTCTTAGTTGGCTAATAAAAAAAAATTGGGGTGGTGGAGGGCACACTTGGCTATGCTTTTGGTCACTCCTCTCTCTGCATTCAGGAGTTCCCCTTGGTGGTGTTTTGGAGAGCCAATGAGATGCCAGGAATCAACCCCAGGTTAATCACTTACAAGGCACCCATTGCACTATTTTGCTGGCCTGTAGTGGTCAAATTTTTTGTAGTAAGTTTGAAGGACAATGGGGCTGAAAAATTTTATTGTTTGTTTTCTGTGATATGGGGACAAAAGATAAAAATATTACATTTTAGTCAAGTGGTGACTAAATGTATTCTTAGCAAACTTATAATACAAGGTAAAGTCAAAGGGTGTTCTTCCATTCTTCCAGTTTCTCAGTAGGCTTCCTTTATTTTTTTCAATTCTCCCAAACATTATAATCTTAGACAGCCCCAGGCCATCTCAGTTGGAAGTTGATAAGAAAATGTTAGGGGAAAAGAATAACAAGTTTCTTTTCCTCGAATACTTGCATTAGAATAATAAAGCTCACCTAAGAAAAGAACATTGAGGATAGATTTTAAAGCTTTGCTATTATGCAGATACTTTTACAGAAAAATAACTTCCATACTTTGGATATAAAGGACTAAGTTAATTAGCAAAAGAATTAATGAGTTGTTATTATGTGGCTGTTAATCTTTTATTTTAAAAAGAATGGTATGAATAAAAATGTCACTGTCATTGGTATTTTCAAAATTAAAGGAAATTTCAATATGAAAAAAGTAGAAAGTATATCAACACAAAATAAAATAAAATGTTTTTTTGGGGGGGTAAGGAAAAATACATTTTTAACTTCAAGACAATAATTTCACAAGAATTTGTTTTAAATTTCCAACTGATATGGTCTCATAGTAACAATAATCAAAAGGAGAAAGGAAAAAATACAGGGGACCATGATATTAAAATCTTAAGTATCCAATATAGTTATTTTTTTGAAGAGAGGCCTCCTGAATAGTAGCCAGGAGTTAAGGAGCTGGTGTTCACATCTGTTGATACTCGAACTTGGTCTGCTAGTTCAATGCTCAGGTTTGAGGATATAGAACTTATTGAACCCACATGGCGCTGGTTATCAGCTAGACCAATATTGCAGTTAGTAGGGGCCTCCAATCTCCAGTTGCTTGGGAAACCGTAGTGTCAGGGATTGAACCAGACTTTGCCATATGCAAGGTACGTGCTCTAACCCCTCTACTAGCCCCCTATCTCCAACATTTTTTTCTTTTCTTTTTAAGTCCATTATTGAGGAAATATTTTTACTTAATGTTTTTTATGATAAAGTGTTGAACATTAGGAGCTGGAGGGGCGGCACAAGTGATAGGGCATTTGCCTTGCACGCACTAACCTAGGAAGGACCGTGGTTTGATTCCCCCGGTGTCCCATTTGGTCCCCCAAGCAGGAGTGATTTCTGAGTGTGTAGCCAGGAGTAATTCCTGAGCATTACCAGGTATGACCCCAAAACAAAACAAAATAATAAAATAAAAAATGTTGAACATTATTTGAATAAAATGCTTATAACTGTATTTTCATTTTAGATACTGTGGTTTGCAATATTGTTATTGAAGAGGTATCATGCCTGTCACTGTATCTTCTCTTAGCACCAAGTACTTGTTGAGACTGATTATTTCCAACTATCATGGTCTTAGTGGTCCCTTCTTTGACCAAACTGCACTCTCCTACCCTTTGTGGCAAGCTTTTACCATGTTTGGGTTCTCCTGGCCCTTGTCTCTATTGTCTCTGAATATTATTACCATACTGTATTGTTGTTGTTCTTGTTGTTTTATTTATTTTTTCTTTTTTTCTTTTGGTTTTTGGGCCACACTGGGTGACGCTCAGGAGTTACTCCTGCTATGGGCTCAGAAATTGCTTCGGCTTGGGTTGGAGACCTAATGGACCTCCAGGGATCAAACTGCTGTCAGTTCTAAGTCAACAGCATTCAAGGCAAACACCCTACCTCTGCACTATCCCTCTGGTCCATCTTCTTCTAGTTGTTTTTATGACATTTTTGCAGTCAAAACTCTGCAGATTGAGTTAATTTCTATTGATTTTCAGTTGCATCTTACCAAATATTTTTCCCAATTTGAATCATGTAGAATAAGACATTCAGATCTTGTAGTGCTGTCTTGTCCCTAGGTGAGAGGTTTTACTTCTCACTTTAAGTCACTCAAATAAACCACGAATAATTACAATTTGGTTTTGGGGAGAAATACACATTACCATTCAATTGACATCAAAAGGTAAGATTATGAACCATTAAGATGAGATTTAGGGTAGATCAACTTCAGAGTGATCGTACTTAAAATTGAGAACTTCCCTGGATGGCGGAAGTCCTTCAGGAAGATGGGTTCTGCTTCCCCCAATAGTCTCCAAATGCAAAAATAAAAAATACTTGTAGAGCTTTGCAGATTCAATGTCAGTGACATTGGCTTATTTAAACTTCTGTACTTCTATTGTTTTGGAGGCTTATCTGAGACACTTAATTGGAAAACTGGTCTTATGAAACAGCTACCATATTCCATGCACCACATAGTCATCATCATAATGTATCTTTGGGTAATATAGGCACAATTCTTTTCAAAAGCTTGACATTATGGTCATAGTCAGTAAACTTCTATAAAATGTTGATCATGTAACCAATGATGATTATACCATGAAATGAGGTATCCATCTCTTTTTCTCTCTTCTGTTTATGAATATCCTCACATGAGTGTGCTAACATTCTATCTTGTTAGAAAAACTTTTACCTTTAAAGTTTTTCCATTTTCTGATCACTTAGAATTATAAATATCAATAACTTGAATGGGTCTGAAGCATCTCAGAGAAGTCTGTAGGCAATTTCCTTTATCCCATCGTTCCCTTGTCAGAAGAAGTCTAACTTACTTTGACCATTATCATTTCTGATGTACTACTTCTCTTTTGTGGATAATAAACACATCTGCAGCTGGATTCTGCATAATTTTTAAAAATCAGATCTCTCTGTGCAGTCCCTCTTTCTAATATTTCATTATACTATCAATCCACATTTACTTCTTCAGAATCTAGTGCTTTTTTACTATGTGGGAAAAGTTAAAACAATCTAAACTAGTGTTGAATCCCTAGAGTCCAAGATACTAAAGGTAAGTAGATGACCAGAAAGTATAAATTATTACCTACTTACTAACACAGTATATTCTAAATAGAATATCCATCTCTCCATTTTGGAGGTTGCATTATCTAAGAACTCAGTGAAACCATTTGTTGAGACAATCTGTAAAATATCGTTTTAATAATGAAAGACATACATTTGATAATTATATTTATTCTTGTCTGTATACAAAACAAAAATAATATGTACTAATAAAAATCCTTTTTAGAATAAATAAGATATGTTAATTTTGAAGAAATATATTGTTAAGCAAATAAAGTAAACAGAAAACAGTATATGCCAAAAGATGTCCTTCAGATTTTGTGAGTTTGTATATATCACAGAAGAAAATAGTCTTGGGTAATAAAACAACCCAACTCTGCTAAATAGACTATGTGACACAAAATATGTATTGCTTCTGAAGTGAATTAAATATGACTTAGGAGAATGAGCTAAAGAGACAATTTTTGGTACCAAGGGGCTAGAACCTCTTATAATAAATAAAATAAAACCTAACAAGTACTCTTCTTTTCCTCTGCGGGCCTTTCCTATTAAAGTGATAAATGATTACAAGACATATATCCAGCTACATAATCAAATAGATTGAATGGGACTGAGAGACATTTTATAACAATAATTTTGATTCTTCAAACTTCTGGAAACAAAAACAACTTGTAGATAAAGACTGACATTTCAGACCAGACTAGCATATGATGGAAGTATTTCACATCCATGTCTTTTTCACACGGCATCTATTTTGATGTTTTTCTCAATCTAGGTTGGGGGCTGGATTTATAGACATAAATCAAATGTCCAGAAGTCCTTGGCTTCCTCAGTCTAGTTCATCACATTCTGCCAACTGGGCTATAAAATACCTGAGTTGATTCTGTTTATTATGAAAGGGAAGAGAAAACTTGTCTAAAAACAATATGGGAAAGTTTTCCTTTGGTGAAACTTGATGGTAGTACAGGTGTTTGTCTTTCTATCAACCTACGACATCTGTATCACCCTCCCTCAATACCCAGGATCCCACATTTACCGAATGTTGGGGTCTGGCACAAGCCCCCCACTACAAAGATGCCCATATCTAAAATGCCCTACAAACTGAGATGGTCACCATTGGCACAATAAGGAGCCCTTTCCCACTATGTCATTGGTCAAATATCTTTAGGTTTTTTTTTTTTTTTTTTTTTTTTTTTTGCAATAGAAAGATTAGGCTTGTTGCAAGTCAGCCCCTGAAGAGGTTGACAGATGGAGGGATGGAGGATGAGGTCTTTCCCGTCCAGATTGGAGCACGCGTCTGCCACCCTGTTCAGCTGGAGGTTCTGAGGTGAAGCGGCGGGTAAACAGCTCGCAGACAGTCAGGCTTGTGGAAATATTAGCTTTATTCGGTGGACAAGACTGAAGTCCAAAGCCTCAGCATCAGTTCCAGCCAAAAAGATTCTCGCTTCCACAGACCCTTGTTTTTATCCCCCAGAATCAGGTACCACCCAATGGTGGAAGCAGAATCAGGTACCACCCTAGAGTGGGGGCAGAATGCCAGGTCACACCCTAGGGTAGGGCACAATCACTGATCAAGGAAGGGTCAGTAACATAATAATCCCATAAAATGTTTACATACATAACAAAACTTAGTTCCATCTCATAACCAAAGTGTTCTGTGTGTTCCCTGCTGCCCAACTAGACTTTCAGATTGCTGAGAAAAGGGACATATTGACGACTTGCATTCACTTCAAGTAGAAATCAGTGATTCTACTTCTGAAGGGAAAGATGCCGTGCCTTAAACGATGTAGCTGCTTTGCCGAATCAGCACAAGTAAAGGATAGAGGATCTCTGAGGCCCAATATCCAGAGACAGCGAGTGAGTGCCAAGATCACTTTAGCAGAGATCAGGAGTCGACAGAATTATCTGGGAATTCACAGCAGTGCAGCAACCCAGCCAACTGCCAAGCGCAGGAAGAGAGAAGGCAATTCAAGAGCCAATGTAAGGTCTCAGAAGGACCTAAAAATGTAGTGGGAATTTGAGAACAGAAAGTCAGGAGATAAGTAAAAAAGTCCACAGTGACTGAACTCTGGGCCAACAATGAGGAGAAGGAGTCTTTTAGTTTCTCCAGTCGTTGCAGGAGGTAATGCTCAGTGGTAGGTGAACAGACACTATCTCTAGGTGATAAGAGGACTTTCAAGTGGATACTAGCTCACTGGCATGCAACTGTGAGGTTTTGGGTATCTACTTTGGGGTAACCAGATATTTCTTCTATCTCCTGCCAGTTCTTAATGACCAGAAGCACTGTCTGAAGGAATGTCTGTAATTCGTGATTTCTGGAATCTTTAAGAAATTCAGGGAGAATGAGACTGTTGCAGCTACTTAGGAATTTATCTTCAGGTGAATGGCATAATTCAATGGAGCTGGGAAGACTTCAACAATTTTTTTTATTGAGTCATCACAAATTGCAAAGTTATTCCTGATTGTGTTTTAGGGTGAGTGAAATTAGAGGAGAGGGTAGATATAGAATGAGTTTTCTCATACTTTGGAAGATTTTTTTCTGAAGAAACATTGAGGACCATTGAGGAGAAAATCTCATCTAACATTATGTGCTGATGGACCATTCCAGTAGGGGTAGAGAGATTTAACTCTCTGGATCCCACCAACAGAGATGGTAATTCAATATGTTTAGGGAGGGCAATTTAATAATTAACTCTGGTGATTCTGATACAGTTGAAAAATACTAGAAAACAGATATTTGGGAAAAAGTAACAATCTTAAGGTTTTACTATAATAGACTGTTCTGGAAAAAAGTGGGTGGAGTAAAAAGCAAGAATGAGGAACCAAAACTTGCTAAGATGAGAAAGGAAAGAGATAGGAGAAAGAAATGCTAAATAAGATAGACATGATGTAAAATTTGGAATAACTTTTCAAAATCCAAATTCCTCTCCATTCCATTATTTCTTCAATAGCTTCCTAAATGTAAGCTCATAAATAACAATTTTTATATCCAAAATATTGCTATGTATTTTACAACTATTTTTTGTTACTAGAAGCAGTTAGATGCCTTGCAAACTGTTCAGAGTTGAAATATTTTCGTCAACACTGAAGATGACTAAAAGACTATGTCTTTTTAATTTTTTTAATGAAAACTTTGTGATTTACAAACTTCTTTATAGTTGGGTTTCAGACATACAATATTTCAGAGATAATCTCATCACCAGTGTCAATCTCTCTTCAACAATATTCCCAGAGTACATCCGTGCTACCACCTCTGCTTCCCAGCATGCCAGCATAACAGGCCCAGTTAAGTTTTAATTGTTAAAGTTTGGGTCTCATAATTTCATTGTTTACTCTGGATCTGTATTTAGTTCTGTCCTTTCTTAATACCACTAATGCACCTGAGACCTCTTGGCCCTTCTCCTTCATCCTTTCCTATTGATGTTTCTCCTTCTCTACTCAATTTCTTTCCTTTTCCTCACAACACTCTGGGGCCAAGAGTATTCAAGACAAGTCCCACTTAATCCATTTTTCTTCATGCAATTTTTCTTCATGCAATTATTTTAAATGCCATATATAAAGGATCTCATTCTGTATTTATTCTTCTTCTGACTTACTTCATTTAACATAATATATTCCAGTTCTATCCAGGTTGTAGAAATTGCATTACTTAAGCTATGTAGTATTCCATTATATATAAATATGACATACTTAGGATCCACTTGTCTGTTGCCGGGCAACTTGGTTGATTCCAACTCTTAGTCGTTGTACTGAGTGCTGCAATCAATAGCGGTGTGCATACATCGTTTTGGACCAGTGTTTTTCTGTCCCGGGGATAGATATCCAAAAACAGGATAGCTGGGTCATATGTAAGATCAATTCTTAGTTTACTTAAAACCCTCCATACTGTTTTTCATAGGGTTTGAATCAGGTAGCATTCCCACCAACAGTGGATGAGAGTTCCTTTCTCAACACATCCCCACCAACACAAATCTCAATATTTTTGATATGTGCCATCCTCGGTGTAAGAATATATCACATTGTTGTCTTAATGTTATTTTCCCTAATAATAAGTGATGGGCATTTTTCTGTACCTATTAGTCATCTGTTGGTCTTTCTCAAAGAAGTATCTGTTAATTTTCTCTCCCCAGGTTTTGTGGGGTTAACCTTAGTGAATTCGTTGCATATTCTAGATATCACTCCTCTATCTGATGTGTTGAGTACAAATATTTTCTACCATTCAGTTAGCTATCTTTTAATTTTAGCTCTTGTATATTAAATATCATTAAAGAAACTTTTTTGAGGAATGATTGACACATAAAATTCTGTGTATTTAGTACAAGCTTGGCAAGAAATATATTTCTATGGAAACATCATCACAATCTATATCAAAAGGATCCATCATTTCCAAAAATCCTCTGCAATTTTTGTCTTTTATTAATTTTGAAATGTAGCTGTTGCAAGTCAGCCCACTCCCATGATTTACAATATTGTTGAGAAAAGAGGTTCAGGCATTCTATGCTCAGACTCCAAATACCACCATCAGTGCTAGTTTTCCTTCACCATTTACTTTAGGCTCTCTCTCTCTCTCTCTCTCTCTCTCTCTCTCTCTCTCTCTCTCACTCACACACACACATAACTCCCTCCCAAATTTGCCTCTTTGTCTCCTGAACAAAAGTATTCTTTTAATCTGATATTGTAGTTTGGATTACATGTTTAGACTAATGTTGACTCTTATGAATTTTTTGCCACACCCAGTACTGCTCAGGAATTACTCCTGGCTGTGTGCTCAGTAATCACTCATGGTGAGCTCAGGGGACCATATAGGATGCTGGGGAATTAAACTCGGTTCTACCTCATGCAAATAAAATGCTGGGGATCAAGCCTAGGTTGATTTCATGCCAGAAAAATGCCCTACCTGTTGTATTATTGCTCTGTCCCCTCTTATCCTTTTTATGTACATAAAACTCACCTCTACATCATTGATAAGTTTCAAATAAGAGGCTAATATCTAACATAGACAATGTACTGACAGAACTTAACAATACAAAAATCTAACCCCATCAAAATATGGGGAGAAGCAATGAATAGACACTTCCTCAAAGAAGAAATTCAAATGGTCAAAAGGCACATGAAAAAATGCTTCACATCAGTAATCATCAGGGAGATGCAAATCAAAACAACAATGAGGTACCACCTCACACCACAGATACTGGGACACATCACAAAGAACAAGAACAATCAGTGCTGGTGGGGATGTGGGGAGAAAGGAATTTTCATTCATTGCTGGTAAGAATGCCGTCTATATCAGCTTTTCTGGAAAACAATTGAAGATTCCTCAAAAAAGTGGAAATTGAGTTCCCATATGATTAAAAAAATACAACTTCTAGGGATATACCTTAAGAACCAAAAACACAATCTAAAAAAGCCCTCTGCATGCCTATGTTCATTGCAGAGCTATTTGCAATAGCAAGAATCTGGAAACAAACCAGATGCCCGACAACATGAGTGACTGAAGAAATTGTTGTACATCTACACAATAGAATAGTATGTAGCTGTTAGGAAAAATAAAGTCATGAAATTTTCCTATACATGGATGGACATGGAGCTATTATGCTGAATAGTGAAATAAGTCAGAGGTACAGAGATAGAATAGTCTCACTCATCTGTGGAATTTAAGAAAAATGAAACAATATTGTAATAATATCCAGAGAGAATAGAGATGAGGGCTGGAAGTACCAGCCTACTATATGAAGCTTAGCACAAAGAGTGGTGAGTTCAGTTAGAGAAATAAATAACAACACTAACAACTATCATGACTATGGTAGTGAGTGGGAGAAATAGAATGCCTGTCTCAAAGACTGAAACCCAACTACAAACATATTTGTAATATGGTGCTAAAATAAAGACATTATTAGAATAAAAAGAGATGTTTAAAAAGATGTCCTCCTGTATTGAAAGAACCCTGTTGATCCTTCCATTAATTATTTGCAATTTTTAAGTATGACTATAGTAGAAATGTTTTGTAATAGGAACACAATATAATTTCTACCCTCTCAGCAAATGTCTAAATATATATTAGGCTTAATTTTGTGAATGACCAGATAGCTGGTCAAAGATTTCTTAGTGTTAATGAAAATGTTTCTGTATAAGATTAGAAAATAAAGAAGGGAGGAGAAAGATGGAAGGGCATTCGTGGTGGAAATGTTACACTGGTGAAGGAGGGTGTTCTTTTTATGACTGAAACCCAATTACAATCATGTTTGTAATCATGGTGCTTAAATAAAGATATTATTTTAAAAAAAAACAATTGTTTCAATAAAATAAAGAAGGTTGTCAATGCGGGTGAGTGACTTCCCAGGCATTGAGGGGTTTGACGAGGAAAAAAGGAGAAAGAATAAAGTTTCTCTTTGCTTGAACGGGGCAACCATATCCTGTTCTTCGACTTTATCATTTTTGGTTCTAGAACTTTAGAATTGCTTTCCTAGTTTCCTAATTTTCTAGATTGTAGATGACAGAAAGAGAGACTTCTCAATCTTTAGGATTAGATGAACAGTTCTAATATAAAAATATATTTCCCCCACCACTTTGCCCGGCAAATATATAGAAATATTTGATCAGCTCTGTTTCTGTGGAAAACTCATACATAGATACTATCCAGTCAATTATGGAGAACTATTGGAGTCATACATATAATAATATAGCTCCAGAGTTTCTTTTCATGGCACAACTAAAACTCTTGAAGCTATAGTTATATGTGGAAATAAATACAAATACAACGTAGTTATGTAGAAATAAAATATAACTGCAAATCCAAGTACAAATAATCACAGCCACCATTGCTCTATTAGCTGTGTTAACTCTTTAGCACTCAGAAGCTTTTTACCTTTCCCAGAGACAAGATCATGAATTATTTACTGATCCTCTGGTGAGGAAATATTTCATATATGACTGAGTAACACCATTCACTATCACCGATGTAACTGCAGTTATTACTTCATTTTTTTAAATTTGGTTTTTGGGCCACACCTTGAGGTACTCAGGGGTTACTCCTGGTTCTGATCTCAAAAATCGCTCGTGGCAGGCTCAGGGGGCCCATATGAGATGCTGGGAATAGAATCTAGGTCCATCTTGGGTCAGACACTTGAAGGCAAATTCCCTACCTTATGCTATTACTCTGGTACATTTCTTCTTCTTCTTCTTCTTCTTCTTCTTCTTCTTCTTCTTCTTCTTCTTCTTCTTCTTCTTCTTCTTCTTCTTCTTCTTCTTCTTCTTCTTCTTCTTCTTCTTCTTCCTCTCCTTCTCTTTCTTTCTTTCTTTCTCTTTCTTTCTTTCTTTTCTTTCTTTCTTTCTTCTTTCTTTCTTTCTTTCTTTCTTTCTTCTTCTTTCTTTCTTTCTTTCTTTCTTTCTTTCTTTCTTTCTTTCTTTCTTTCTTTTTCTTTCTTTCTTTCTTTCTTTCTTTCTTTCTTTCTTTCTTTCTTCTTTCTTTCTTTCTTTCTTTCTTTCTTTCTTTCTTTTCTTTCTTTCTTTCTTTCTTTCTTTCTTTCTTTCTTTCTTCTTTCTTTCTTTCTTTCTTTCTTTCTTCTTTCTTTCTTTCTTTCTTTCTTTCTTTTCTTTCTTTCTTTCTTTCTTTCTTTCTTTTCTTTCTTTCTTTCTTTCTTTCTTTCTTTCTTTCTTTCTTTCTTTCTTTTCTTTCTTTCTTTCTTTCTTTCTTTCTTCCTTCCTTCCTTCCTTCCTTCTTCCTTCCTTCCTCCTTCCTTCTTTCCTTCTTTCCTTCTTTCTTTCTTTCTTTCTTTCTTTCTTTCTTTCTTTCTTTCTTTCTTTCTTTCTTTCTTTTCTTTCTTTTCTTTCTTTCTTTCTTTCTTTCTTTCTTCTTTCTTTCTTCTTTCTTTCTTTCTTTCTTTCTTCTTTCTTTCTTTCTTCTTTCTTCTTTCTTTCTTTTCTTTCTTCTTTCTTTCTTTCTTTCTTTCTTTTTTTTTTTTTGGCACACCCGTTTGACGCTCAAGGGTTACTCCTGGCTATGTGCCTCAGAAATCGCCCCTGGCTTGGGGGAACCATATGGGACGCCGGGGGATCGAACCGCGGTCCTTCCTCGGCTAGCGCTTGCAAGGCAGACACCTACCTCCAGCGCCACCTACCCGGCCCCTCTTCTTTCTTTCTTTTTTCTTTCTTTCTTTCTTTCTTTCTTTCTTTCTTTCTTTCTTTCTTCTTCTTCTTCTTTCTTTCTTTCTTTCTTTCTTTCTTTCTTTCTTTCTTCTTTCTTTCTTTCTTCTCTTCTTTCTTTCTTTCTTTCTTTCTTCTTTCTTCTTTCTTTCTTTCTTTCTTTCTTTCTTTTTCTTTCTTTCTTTCTTTCTCTCTCTCTCTTTCTTCTCTTTCTCTCTTCTTTCTTTTTTTTTAATTTATTTAAACACCTTAATTACATACATGATTGTGTTTGGGTTTCCGTCATGTAAAGAACACCACCCATCACCAGTGCAACATTCCCATCACCAATGTCCCAAGTCTCCCTTCTCCCCACCCGACCCCCGCCTGTACTCTAGACAGGCTCTCCATTTTCCTCATACATTCTCGTTATTAGGACAGTTCAAAATGTAGTTATTTCTCTAATTAAACTCATCACTCCTTGTGGTGAGCTTCCTGTGGTGAGCTGGAACTTCCAGCTCTTTTCTCTTTTGTGTCTAAAAATTATTATTGCAAGAATGTCTTTCATTTTTCTTAAAACCCATAGATGAGTGAGACCATTCTGCGTTTTTCTCTCTCTCTCTCTGACTTATTTCACTCAGCATAATAGATTCCGTGTACATCCATGTATAGGAAAATTTCATGACTTCATCTCTCCTGACAGCTGCATAATATTCCATTGTGTATATGTACCACAGTTTCTTTAGCCATTCGTCTGTTGAAGGGCATCTTGGTTGTTTCCAGAGTCTTGCTATGGTAAATAGTGCTGCAATGAATATAGGTGTAAGGAAGGGTTTTTGTATTGTATTTTTGTGTTCCTAGGGTATATTCCTAGGAGTGGTATAGCTGGATCGTATGGGAGCTCGATTTCCAGTTTTTGGAGGAATCTCCATATCGCTTTCCATAAAGGTTGAACTAGATGGCATTCCCACCAGCAGTGGATAAGAGTTCCTTTCTCTCCACATCCCCGCCAACACTGTTTATTCTCATTCTTTGTGATGTGTGCCATTTTCTGGGGTGTGAGGTGGTATCTCATCGTTGTTTTGATTTGCATCTCCCTGATGATTAGTGATGTGGAGCACTTTTTCATGTGTCTTTTGGCCATGTGTATTTCTTCTTTGTCAAAGTGTCTGCTCATTTCTTCTCCCCATTTTTTGATGGGGTTAGATGTTTTTTTCTTGTAAAGTTCTGTCAGTGCCTTGTATATTTTGGAGATTAGCCCCTTATCTGATGGGTATTGGGTGAATAGTTTCTCCCACTCAGTGGGTGGCTCTTGTATCCTGGGCACTATTTCCTTTGAGGTGCAGAAGCTTCTCAGCTTAATATTTTCCCATCTGTTAATCTCTGCTTTCACTTGCTTAGAGAGTGCAGTTTCCTCCTTGAAGATGCCTGTAATGTCCTGGAGTGTTTTGCCTATGTGCTGTTCTATATATCTTATGGTTTTGGGCTGATATCGAGGTCTTTAATCCATTTGGATTTTACCTTCGTACAAGATGTTAGCTGGGGGTCTAAGTTCAATTTTTTGCAAGTGGCTAGCCAGTTGTGCCAACACCACTTGTTGAAGAGGCTTTCCCTGCTCCATTTAGGATTTCCTGCTCCTTTATCAAAAATTAGGTGGTTGTATGTCTGGGGAACATTTTCTGCGTATTCAAGCCTATTCCACTGATCTGAGGACCTGTCCTTATTCCAATACCATGCTGTTTTGATAACTATTGCTTTGTAGTACAGTTTAAAGTTGGGGAAAGTAATTCCTCCCATATTCTTTTTCCCAATGATTGCTTTAGCTATTCGAGGGTGTTTATTGTTCCAAATGAATTTCAAAAGTGTCTGATCCACTTCTTTGAAGAATGTCATGGGTATCTTTAGAGGGATGGCATTAAATCTGTATAATGCCTTGGGGAGTATTGCCATTTTGATGATGTTAATCCTGCCAATCCATGAGCAGGGTATGCGTTTTCATTTCCGTGTGTCCTCTCTTATTTTTTGGAGCAGAGTTTTATAGTTTTCCTTGTATAGGTCCTTCACATATTTAGTCAAGTTGATTCCAAGATATTTGAGTTTGTGTGGCACTATTGTGAATGGGGTTGTTTTCTTAATGTCCATTTCTTCCTTATTACTATTGGTGTATGGAAAGGCCATTGATTTTTGTGTGTTAATTTTGTAGCCTGCCACCTTGCTATATGAGTCTATTGTTTCTAGAAGCTTTTTGATAGAGTCTTTAGGGTTTTCTAAGTAGAGTATCATGTCATCTGCAAACAGTGAGAGCTTGACTTCTTCCTTTCCCTTGATATCTTTTTCTTGCCTAATTGCTATAGCAAGTACTTTCAGTGCTATGTTGAATAGGAGTGGTGAGAGAGGACAGCCTTGTCTTGTGCCAGAATTTAGAGGGAAGGCTTTTAGTTTTTCTCCATTGAGGATAATATTTGCCACTGGCTTGTGGTAGATGGCCTTCACTATATTAATGAAAGGTTCCCTCCATTCCCATCTTGCTGAGAGTTTTGATCAAGAATGGGTGTTGGACCTTATCAAATGCTTTCTCTGCATCTATTGATATGATCATGTGGTTTTTATTTTTCTTGTTATTGATGTTGTGTATTATATTGATAGATTTATGGATGTTAAACCAGCCTTGCATTCCTGGGATGAAACCTACTTGATCGTAGTGGATGATCTTTTTAACAAGGCATTGAATCCTATTTGCCAGGATTTTGTTGAGGATGTTTGCATCTGCATTCATCAGTGATATTGGTCTGTAATTTTCTTTTTTGGTAGCATCTCTGTCTGGTTTAGGTATCAAGGTGATGTTGGCTTCATAAAAGCTATTTGGAAGTGTTTCTGTTTGTTCAATTTCATGAAAGAGTCTTGCCAAGATTGGCAGTAGTTCCTCTTGGAAAGTTTGATAGAATTCATTAGTGAATCCATCTGGACCTGGGCTTTTGTTTTTGGGCAGACATTTGATTACTGTTTTAATTTCATCAATGGTGATGGGGGTGTTTAGATATGCTACATCCTCTTCCTTCAACCGTGGAGATTATAAGAGTCCAAGAATTTATCCATTTCTTCCAGGTTCTCATTTTTAGTGGCGTAGAGTTTTTCAAAGTAGTTTCTGATTACCCTTTGAATCTCTGTCATATCAGTAGTGATCTCTCCTTTTTCATTCCTTATACGAGTTATCAAGTTTCTCTCTCTCTCTTTCTTTGTTAGGTTTGCCAGTGGTCTATCAATCTTGTTTATTTTTTCAAAGAACCAACTTCTGCTTTCGTTGATCTTTCGGATTGTTTTTTGAGTTTCCACTTCGTTGATTTCTGCTCTCAGCTTTGTTATTTCCTTCTGTCTTCCTATTCTTGGGTCCTTTTGTTGAGCATTTTCTAGTTCTATTAGCTGTGTCATTAAGCTACTCAGGTAAGCTCCTTCTTCCTTCCTGATGTGTACTTGCAAAGCTATAAATTTTCCTCTCAGTA
Source organism: Suncus etruscus (assembly GCF_024139225.1). Taxonomy (NCBI): domain Eukaryota; kingdom Metazoa; phylum Chordata; class Mammalia; order Eulipotyphla; family Soricidae; genus Suncus; species Suncus etruscus. The sequence continues at coordinate 100,314,490 of NC_064859.1, read as the reverse complement.
CTGCTTTTGCTGTGTCCCATAAGTTCTGATAGTTTGTATCTTTATTGTCATTTGTTTCCAGGAACCTTTTGATTTCCTCCTTGATTTCATCTCGGACCCACTGGTTATTGAGCATGAGGCTGTTTAACTTCCAGGTGTTAAAGTGTTTCTTCTGAGTCCCTTTGGAGTTCACAAATAATTTTAGAGCCTTGTGGTCAGCGAAGGTAGTCTGCAAAATTTCTATCCTCTTGATCTTATGGAGGTATGTTTTATGTGCCAGCATGTAGTCTATCCTGGAGAATGTCCCATGTACATTGGAGAAGAATGTGTATCCAGGTTTCTGGGGATGGAGTGTCCTATATATATATCCACTAGGCCTCTTTCTTCCATTTCTCTCCTCAGGTCTAGTATATTCTTGTTGGGTTTCAGTCTGGTTGACCTATCCAGTGTTGACAAAGCCGTGTTAAAGTCCCCCACAATTATTCTGTTGTTGTTGATATTATTTTTCAGATTTGTCAACAGTTGTATTAAATATTTTGCTGGCCCCTCATTCGGTGCATATATGTTTAGGAGAGTGAATTCTTCCTGCTCTATGTACCACTTGATTAATATGAAATGTCCGTCTTTGTCCCTTACAACCTTCCTGAGTATAAAGTTTGCATTATCTGATAGTAGTATGGCCACTCCAGCTTTTTTATGGGTGTTGTTTGCTTGGATAATTTTTCTCCAGCCTTTTATTTTGAGTCTATGTTTGTTCTGACTATTCAGGTGCGTTTCTTGTAGGCAGCAGAAGGTTGGATTGAGTTTTTTGATCCATTTAGCCACTCTGTGTCTCTTAACTGGTGCATTTAGTCCATTGACGTTGAGAGAAAGAATTGTCCTGGGATTTAACGCCATCTTTATTTCAAAATTTGGTGTGTCTTTTGGGTAGTCTTGTCTTAGATTAGGTCTTTCAGTTTTTCTCTTAAGACTGGTTTTGTGTCTGTGAAGTTTCTGAGCTGTTTTTTGTCTGTGAAACCATGTATTCTTCCATCAAACCGGAAAGTGAGTTTTGCTGGGTATAGTATTCTGGGTGAAGCATTCATTTCATTCAGTCTTGTCACAATATCCCACCACTGCTTTCTGGCATTGAGTGTTTCTGGTGACAGGTCTGCTGTAAATCTCAGGGAAGCTTGCTTGAACATGATTTCCCCTTATGATCTTGCTGTTTTCAGAATTCTGTCTCTATCTGTGGGATTTGTCATTGTGACTAGGATGTGTCTTGGGGTGGTTTTTCTGGGGTCTCTTTTGGTTGGTACTCTTCGGGCATGCAGGATTTGATCACATATATTCTTTAGCTCTGGAAGTTTCTCTTTAATGATGTTCTTGACCGTTGATTCTTCCTGGAAATTTTTCTTCCTGGGTCTCTGGGACTCCAATGATTCTTAAGTTGTTTCTGTTGATCTTATCATAGACTTCTATTTTCGTCTGTTCCCATTCTTTGACTAATTTTTCCATTGTCTGCTCATTTGCTTTAAGTTTTTGTCCAATCTCTCCTGCTGTATGGAATTGTTATGTATCTCATCTTCCACAGCACCAAGTCTATTCTCAGCTTCTGATACCCTGTCCCAGAGCTTATCCATTTTGTCATTCACTTCGTTTACTGACTTTTTCAGTCCTGTTAGTTGACATGTTATTTCAGTTTGGAGTTTTGTGATTTCTGTCTTCATATTTTCTTGGTTCTTATTAGTGTTCTGTTCAACTCGATCCATGGTTTCTTGGAGTCCGTTGAGCATCTTCCATATTGCTAGTCTAAAGTCCTTATCTGAGAGGTTGATTAGTTGGTTGGTCGTTATCTGGTCCTCAGAATTGTCATCTTCATTCTCTATGTCTGAGGCTGGCCTGCGTTGTTTCCCCATTGTCACACTTGTATTGTGGGTTTTCTACGTGTTGTGGTGGTATTCATTGGCTATATGATGCAGGCAGCACACTCCTCTGGCTCCTCCCTTACTGGATGGGCTGACTTGCCTCTAAGGGAGGGGAGTCCTCCGTGGATGAAGCCTCACACTGGGTCAAATCTTAGGCCCGAGCATGCAACAGAGAAGACAGTCCAGAGAGAAATGTTTGCTTCTGTGATATAGCGCCGTTCTTAGTGTGATTTTTCCTTCTTGTTGCAATGGTGTTCATGGGCCCCACTGGGCCGGTGTACTTTCACGGATTTTCCCCGCCTGGTGTCATACACAGGGAGCCGGCTTTTGCAAAGCCTTGCCGGTTTTCATGCTCTGTAGTCCCTCCCTGAAAATGGTGTCTGGGCGAGCGAGGTTTCTGGAGCATCTTTTTGCCCCACTCGCAAGAGTTTCATGCAAGAGGACAGTAGACAGACATAGACAGGTCACACTCACAGTTTTTCACAGTTGGGCTCCACTGGGCCAGTGTACTTTCGTGGATTTTCCCCACCTGTTGTCACACACAGGGAGCCGGCTTTTTCTTTTTCTTTCTTTCTCTCTCTTTCTTTCTTTCTCCTTTCTTTCTCCTTTTTCTTTCTTTCTTTCTTTCTTTCTTTCTTTCTTTCTTTCTTTCTTTCTTTCTTTCTTTCTTTCTTTCTTTCTTTCTTTTTCTTTCTTTCTCTTTCTTTCTTTCTTTCTTTCTTTCTTTTTCTTTCTTTCTTTCTTTCTTTCTTTCTTTCTTTCTCTCTCTCTCTCTCTCTCTCTCTCTTTCTTTCTTTCTTTCTCTTCTTTCTTTCTTTTTTCTTCTTTCTTTCTCTCTCTTTCCTTCCTTTCTTTCTTTCTTTCTTTCTTCTTTCTTTCTCTTCTTTCTTTCTTTTTTCTTCTTTCTTTCTCTCTCTTTCCTTCTTTTCTTTCTTTCTTTCTTTCTTCTTTTCTTTCTTTCTTTCTTTCTTTCTTTCTTTCTTTCCTCTCTCCCTTCCTTCCTTCCTTTCCTTCCTTCCTTCCATCCTTCCTTCCTTCTTCCTTCCTTCCTTCCTTCCTTCCTTCCTTCCTTCCTTCCTTCCTTCCTTCCTTCCTTCCTTCCTTCCTTCCTTCCTTCCTTTCTTCCTTTCTTCCTTTCTTTCTTTCTTTCTTTCTTTCTTTCTTTCTTTTCTTTTCTTTTCTTTTTTTCTTTTCTTCTTTCTTTCTTCTTTCTTTCTTTCTTTCTTTCTTCTTTCTTTCTTTCTTTCTTTTCTTCTTCTCTTTCTTTCTTTCTTTCTTTCTTTTTTCTTTTTCTTTTTCTTCTTTCTTTCTTTCTTTCTTTCTTTCTTTCTTTTTCTTTCTTTCTTTCTTTCTTTCTTTCTTCTTTCTTTCTTTCTTTCTTTCTTGAAAATTGGTTAACTTAGATTTTTTCTTTTATGGCAGTAAAAATACACTACATATATCTACTTATAGATGACTTACCAATTATCTTCTTATAGTTGACTTTACAATGAACATCAAAGTTTACTTTAAGTTCTGTGAGCACATACAATGTGATAGCTGGTGGTAGCTGCTTGTATTGTTCAGTATTATGAGATATCCTACTAAAATGACCACTTTACAACTTGGGTATTGTATTCATGAATTAATGATCTTTTCTTCATTCTGTTTTGCAGAATCACAGAAAACCAATGTTGTTTCAAATATGGACTTACCAGAGACAGAGTTCCTTTCTCTGGTAGAATATCAAAGTCTCAAAGGGAAAGAATAGATGGGACGGTGACTGTTTATTTTTTTTGGTGTCTTTGTAAAAGGAAGTCTTGGTTAGGACAATGAAAATGACATAGTTTAGAACAGTGCTGATAAGATGGAGTCAAAGCAGAGCCAGCGCATAGGAGGGTCAGGCTATTAATTTAGCCTTTCCTTTTCAGTCGAGTGGTCATTTTGTCAGTCTCTTGTTCCAAAGTGGTGGATCTCAAAGTCCATTTTCTCTATCAGCAACATCAGCATGTCCTGAACATTTGCTAGAACTGCAAATTCTATCTCCTTCTCAGCTTCATTCAACCAGCAAATCTTCTAGGATGAGCAAACAATTTAGGAGTTAATCTGCACTCTGGTTGCCATGGTCCATACTGCTGTGCCATAATATCTGTCCTAAGAAATTGAGTTAAAAAGATGATATTCATGCATCTCTATGAATAGAGGACATCTATATTTGGCAGAAGTTCAGAAACTGCCAAAATGGACAATTGGTTTTACTAACAGTTTCTTATGGAACAAGTAATGCTTATCTAATACTTTACAAGCCATCACCAACTTTACTAACATTATTCCAACTTTATACAGGAGTAAAATTCTAGAGAAAAATGGCTAGTCTCAGATGATTACTTGCAAGCCAAGTCCTTTCTTAAAGCCATCTCCAATAGAAAATTCCACTCAGACTTGTCCTTAATTGAGAAATATGCTTAATTTATGATGGAAACATTGAGTATTTTGGGCTCTATTTTTAAAGAAATAGTAAGGACAAAATTGACATATTTTAAGACAGTTCTGATGAGACAGTCAGAGTAAGGCCATACTAAAATAGTAAGGCTTTAATAAACAAATATATATATAAAGGGAATATATATACAATTAGTATATATAACTAGAATATATATTACTATATGTACATATTTCTGGATATGTATATAGTAATGGTATATGGCAGAGTATAGTTTCAGGTCCAATTTGTTTGAATTCTGATCCTATGCTCTTAACTCCAACACTATACTATCTATCCAGAACTTCTGGGGATGCCAGGAACAGGCTTAAAGGACTTTATTCTGTTTGTTTTCTTATCTTATCTCTTGCTCTATCCCCAAGTTGAACTTTAAACCTGATGACTTAATGTAGCATTACAGCACTGAGTTTATAGAATATAATTATACTCCTTTAATTCTTTTTTGTTTAAGGGCCACACCCAACAGGTCTCAGGGATTACTCCTGTCTCTACATTCAGAAATTACTCCTGGCAAGCTCGAGGGTCCATATGAGAATCTGGGGATCAAACCTTGGATCAGCTGTGGGTAAGGCCCTACCCACCTTGCTATCACTCTGCCTCCACTCTCCATTAATTCTTAATTTATTTAGTCATATTGCTTTCTATCAAAATTTATGTCATTGTATATTTTTATGTAAAATTACAAATTGTGTTGTAAATTACTATCTTTTGCATATACTCAGTTCTAAAGTCAGAATTCTACCAACTTGCACTCCCAGAGAATTTAGGCTACCCTGTGGTTCCTATGTACTTTTCCTATTCCTTTCCTTTTATGTTACTTGTATGTCTTTACTCTTTCATAAGTCTCTTATTTTAATTCCTATAAAATTACTATTTCTCATATTATTGCTATAGGTTTCTATGGATGGCTAGCTGCTAATATATTTGGTAGACTTCCACAAATTTTGGTAAAAGCTTATATACTTTAAATAAAAGAACCATCAATTTTTCTATCAATTTTCTCTGAGACCTTTACCAACAGCACTAAAATATATTTCTAATTTATTCATTTATTTACTTGGGTTTTGAGGGCCACACCTGACTATGATCAGAGGTTACTCATGGCTCTGCACTCAGGAATGACTCCTGACCACACTTAGGGGACCATAAGGAATGTTGAAGATTTAACCTAGATTGACCACATGTAAGATAAATATCCTGCCTACTCTAGTATATTGTCAGTCCTCACGGAAATATGTTTCTATATGCCATTTTTGGTAGCAAACATGCTCATGGCTTAAGGAAGGTCTCAAACACACCACAAAGAAATGTAATCCTGGGTAAGCCCTGAGCTAGTTCTGGATTTGCCATTTAAAACCATAGACTAAACCTGGTGTCTACTGTCTCTGGGAACTGCCTCTCATTTTTGAGATAGTAGTCTGGGAAGAGACCTAAAGTTTTTTCTGGCAATAACCTTCTATAAACTTCATTCTATGTCTAAAAGCTAATGCCAATGACATTTCCCACAGGGCTAGAGTTCCCCAAAAGAGGCCCTTGATCCTTAAACTTGAAGACTATTGGGTCAACCACTCCATCAGGATGAGGTCAATCAAATGAAACCCATTCTAAATTGTTAAGTAGAAGAATTCAGTGTGAAGAACAAGTTAAAAAGGTTTGAGAAGAGCTGAAAGGGCGATAGATTTGCATCCTTCTCCAAGTTCCTGTCTTGGATCAAAAGGAGGAGGTGGTAATAAATGAACTCAAGAGCTGAGATCCTTAGAAAGAATTGGGTTCCCTATACAGGGATCTTTCTCAATCAGTGCAAGAATCATGGTAAGAACTATTATGCAAACATACAGGCATGGGAGAGAGAGACTCCTAGAAGGATCTGGAGTCATAAAATGAAACAAGTAACACTCAAAAGAATTTCAGAATTACATCAATGAGAATTTTTTTTTCTCTTTTGCCTCATCTAATTCTCACCCACTATTCTCCATTAGCTCAACTGAACTAGAACACCAGTTGGTAGAGAATCCTGGTTAATATAGGCAGTAGGGGTCAGGTCCCTAAAAGGAATAATCAAAGGAAATGCTACTGTTTGTTGCACTCTTTTTTTGTGTGTGTTTTTGGGCCACACCGGGTGATGCTCAGGTAGTAATCCTGTCTATGAGCTGAGAAATCTCTGCTGGCTTGGGGGACCATATGGGACACTAGGGGGATCAAACTTCGGTCCATCCTAGGTCAGAGGTGCAAGGCAGATGACCTACCACTTGTGCCACTGCTCCAACCCCTGTTTGTTGCACTCTTGAAGAAGAGGCAGCCATTCCAGCTGCCTGTCACCTTATTTTTGTTGAATTTCTTATCAGAAACTCTATTTCTAATGACCATATCTTTGTTTCTCAGCCCCAACCCTGATTAACTAGCTCTAGCAACTGAAAGCTAAAGGCAACATATCCCACAAACTCTTAACCTGATTGCCTGCACATCAAATACTGGTAGGATACATGGACTTTCATGAAGAGAGCAAAGTAAAAATGTTGGTCCTGAATATGGTTATTTGGACACGGCTCTTTTTACACTAGAAACAAGAGGAATTTGGACATTGAATGGTTGTGGCAGCAAGAGCATCTTGTGAACTCATGCTCACAGCAGAAGCTCATTGGCATTTCTGACTAAGGGAATCAGGGAGTACCTCCCATATGAGACTGCATTTAACTCTAAAATGGAGCATAGGGAAAAAACAATAGGCTGAATACATGCTTTACATGTGGGAGCTGAGCTTGATCCCTAGGGTTATATAGTTCCCCAAGCACTGCTGATAGAATCCCTGGGCACAGGACTAGAAGTAGTCAAAAGTATATCTAAGTACTACCAGGTATTACCAAACCCTACCAAAAAATAAAGACAACATATTTTTTAAAGAGAGAAATATTAGAAAACCTTAATACCTTGCTGAATCAGAAATCAGAACAGGAAATTTCTTCTATGTTTTAGTCTTACCATCTAGTAGTAATGAAGTTTCGTGTCCTAGACATTTAGCTAATTCCTATATTATCTTTCTTCTATGGACTTACCTGAACATGGTAGTATAATTCTTGTGTTTTTTGTTTTGTTTTGTTTTGTTTTTTTGAGGGGCTCACATTTGGCAATGGTCAGGAGTTACCTTTTCTTTTTTGTTTTTTGGGCCATGCCTGGCTGTGCTCAGTACTCCTGGCCCTGAGCTCAGATATAGCCCCTGGCAGGTATGGAGATCACATGGGATGCCTGGATTCTAACCATCACCTGTCCTGGTTGGCCATGTGCAAGGCAAGCGCCTTATGGCTGTACTATCTCTCCAGCCCCCTAGGGGTTACTCTTAATTCTTCACTGAGAAATTACTCCTTGTGGAGCATGGGGCCATATAAGATGCAGGGGATTGAACCCAGGTTGACTGTGTGCATGGTGAAGGCCCTACTGTTGTAGCAGGCTTGGGACTCATAGTATGATTCTTTTTTTTTTTTTTTGTTTTTTGGGCCACACCCGTTTGATGCTCAGGGGTTACTCCTGGCTATGTGCTCAGAAATCGCTCCTGGCTTGGGGGGACCATATGGGACGCCGGGGGATAGAACCGTGGTCCATCCTATGCTAGAGCTTGCAAGGCAGACACCTTACCTCTAGCACCACCTTCCCGGCCCCCATAGTATGATTCTTAACTAGCTTAGAAAAATACCCTGAATAGAGGTTCCTCTACTTGGATACATTTACCCAGTTCCTAAGAGTTTACTAATTTATATAACCTGAATAGGTAGGAATGGGTTGCACTTATGGTTCTGTGGTTCTAGAAATATCCCAGGTATGGCTACTGGTCTTATACCATGGTATCAATTGAGTTGTTGTTGAGGGGGATATTCCTCAATATTGTGCACAGGAACCATTTTCTATAACCTCCCAAATAGAACTAAACATAGTGCAGGACCTGGGCCTCTCTTTCCAAGTCATCAAATTTCCTCTGTTGACCGTGGAGTAGCAGGAATATCACATAAACCCCATGAGATGAGAGATGGGAAGATGTTGATCTGGGTGAAAGACTAAAGGGAAACATCCTCTTCACTCTATCCTAGTTCCACTCTATTTGGATTTACTATGTGGATGGATAATATCCTCCAGGCAGAGCAAATGAGTGATAAAAGTTGAGATAGGAATAGTTCCAGTGAGTCATGATTGCTCAGTCATGCTGATTTTCCCATGTGGCTGTCATAGCCTGTCTGTCAAGGAACCAACTGTTTTTCTTCTGGGGGTATTTTAGTAAATAAAATTCTCTTTTTCTTTACACCCACCAATTAGTCTGAAAATGACCCCACCAAAAATATGTCTCCACAGTAGAGATATCTTCTTAGTAGGAGTAAGGGAATCTGACATATTGGGTTTTCTAAAGTTAAAGAAGGCAAATAATACATTAACACATTCGATTAAAAAAAGTGATAGTTCAATGGGTAGGGTGCTTGCCTTGCACAAGGCTTACCTGGCTTCAAATCCTGTTACCCCTTATGGTACCCTAAGCCAGCCAGAAACAACACTTAAACACAAAGCCTGCCATGAGTTGTGAGCACCACCAGAAGTGGCCCCAAACAAAACAAACAACAGATGATGTATAACTAGTAAAATAAGATGAGGATGCAAATAATAACTCCTAGATATTTTTGTTGTTTGCTTTTGGGGCCATACCTGGTGATTCTCAGGGGTTACTCCTGGCTCTGCTCCTGGTAGGCTTGGGGAACCATATGGGATGCTGGGATTCAAACCGGGGTTTCTCCTGTATTGGTCTCATGCAAGGCCTTCCCACTGTGCTGTCACTTTGGTCCCTATTTTTTATTTTTCTAGACTTTCTAGGTGTTTGAAGAAAAAAATCTAAGACTATTCTAGAGGGTGAAAAAAATAGCCTGCATTTTCTTTTCAAACTAGAAGAAAGTTTATGATTCATAAAGCTGATGATGTCTGTAAAAGAGTATAGTCAGATTTCTAGGGAAGATGCAAAGAAAAGAAGCAAATAAAAAGCAATGTTTCAGGAGCTGGCCCATGATTGAAGAGATTCTCTGGCTACTGAATGCTTTTCCCAGATTTTATAGGGTGTTTGAGGCCATTGGTTAACAAGAATAGACACTATAAGTGCAACTGATGACTCCTTGCCCAAACTGATTTTGAGGGTTGATATTTCTCTGATTTGAAAATCAATTATTGCAAGGGGAAAGAAGACTCTGGGAAATTAGCTTTAGTTTCTTTCCCAGATGAAATCAGATCACATCACTCCATCTCAGAACAGTCACACTAGAAGAAAGTAAAAACAGGCATAAAAAAACTTATCATTTTGACTTGCACATCACATTCCAATTTATATGACATTTCCATCACTGTTATCTCTGCCTCATTCTCAGCTAATCTGGTCAACATTCTTAGGAAGTAGATCTTGTCTTCTGTGACTCATGTCACTCCAAAGGATGGTGCTCCAGGCTCCCCTGATGGGAATAAACAACAGAATTGATTTGAAACTTTGATTCTCTGATTTCTGATCAACGATCTGGTCTGACATCCTTATAGGTACTTTTTAAAAGGCACTCTCATAAAAGATTACAGAGCAGGGTATTAAAGGGTGAGTTGAATAAACTTTTCTGTGCTGTGATGCAAAGAGCTGGTTTGATTCTGTTCAAAGCTCTTAAACTTGGTTCACTTGGCTCCATACAGCCTGAATAATCAATCTCACTAGCTCTTGTCATATTTGTAGAATTGTTTATTTCTCTGAGATGTTTTCATCTAGAGCCATCTAGGCTCCTTCTAGCACCTTTTAATTTCCTCTGCTTTGAATACCACTGGTATTGTTATAGTTTGATCACCCCAGCTCTCATACACTCCTACTCTTCAGCTTCAAAGACCATTTCCTCCTTTCTGTAAAGGTGTTTTATTCCTCTCACTTCTTTGTGCTTTCTGGCTTCCAGCACCTTTGCAGGATGGATGACTTGCAGAGTTAGGAGGTATTTACTCCGTTTTATGTATCTTTTGAGATGTGTCTTTAAATGCCAGCAGGACTGCCTGCTATTTCTTTTCAAATTATCCTGAAATTGCTGACTGAATTCCACCGCCACTACCTGGAGGCAAATTTGGTGGAAAATATTTTATGTTACTTCCTGCGTTCCATAATGAAACACGCTATGTTTGTTTCAAACTACTCAAGCTGGCTTGGGTCCTAAATAAAGTTTCTACCATTCTTTTCCAGCCAAACATTTTAATTGTTTGTATTTTTAAAACTGCCAGCTTAAACAGCTCGATTCTTCCAGCTGTGCTTGTGAAATAGTTGATCTCATTAAGAAGCAAATCCTTCACGCCCCATGGCAGGGACCTGGTGTTGATAAACTTAGGGCTTCAGCATCGACCCAGGCATTTCTCCTCTTGACTGAAGAATTCCTCATGGAGGGGTCAAGTGCATGCCACTGCCTGTTGGATACCATATTGCTTATTGCTTTCTGGTTGGCAGAGCAAATAACTCCATCTGTGCCCGCTCTTGCATATTAGCCCGAAAGACCAAATTCTGCCTGCAGGCTCTGCCACATGCCTGTGGGACGAACTTGGAATCTCAATGTCCTCGTTACTTTCCAATGTGTGAACCTGTTACAGAGACACTCATTTGGTGTTAGGTGGAAAAGTACATGTTCCTAATTTCTGGGAGCCAGTGTCTTATGGTGTCTCTTGAATTTGTCTTCTATCTTGTCCTTTCCTTCTGTTTCTCTGGCAATGGGCATTCGTGGTGTTGAATTCCTCTGCTTCCATACCCAATGCATTTTGAGTTGCATTGATTTGATTATTTGCATTGCATTTGATCATCTTATTGTCTTATGGGATGGACATATTCATGGTCATTGAAAATGTTGGCTATATATTATAACTAGGGTGGAAGTCAGTGCTGATTTCCTTGTAGGTGCTACAAATTAGGGTCCTTTTGGAGGCACTCAAACTCTGATAACTGAAGGTTTTCCACTTATTTTTAAACCAGTGAGACCAGACAATAGGAAGCCAGCAGTTCCTTTCTTTCAGGAGGTGTGAGCTTCAGGAAAGGTTTACTTATTTCTCTTTGGAATTCCTCTCAGTCTCCTGACTTCACTTCTGTTTGGGACCCTTTGCAATACAGTTCTGGTCACTTTTGACCTCACTCTTGACTCACAATGAAAGTTTCTCAATCCCTGGTTCCCTCTGAGGACCCATGTTCTGTTCACTTTTTGATCTCACTCTTGATGAAATGAATGAATTTCATTCAATGAAAACTCCTCAATCCTCGTTTTTTTCCATAGGCCCAGAATTGGTTTCCACTCTGGATACCTTCTTTAAAATCAACCACCTCTCCTCCCAGTAGAATCAACCAACTCTCCTCCCAGAAATGGCATGGAATTAAACTTGTGCCAAACACATTTGCCAACTGAGGCTCCACCCTACATCCTGGGCCAGATCTCCTGGTGACAGGCTCAGATGGAAAGCATGAACAGAGCACCACACCCTTAGCAGCAAGGTAAGAATACTTCAGACACAGGAGGGCGGGTCACCAGTGATTCTCTCTGCTCTACTCCATCTCCACATACAACTGCTCTTGCTTCATGTCCTACCCTTCAATTGAGATAGACTTTCTGTGTGGGCTAAATCACCTGTTACAGAAGCACCATTCAGAACCATGCTGCAGCTTTGCCCACATTGGTAGGGGAATGACAGATCTGAAGTCCCTTTTACTCCTAGTTTCTTTCTGACTTTCCTATTTTCTGACTTCTAAGAATATGCTGTGGTGATATAAATATTGCTGTTGAATCCATTAGGTTTCAAATACTTCTGTGTATTTTCTTTTTTAATTAATTTATTTTTATTTTATTTTTGAATAATATCTAATTGAAAACATATTTGTAGTTGGGTTTCAGTTATAAAAAAAGAACACCCTCCTTCACCAGTGCAATCTCACTAGCAATGCCCCCTATCTCCATCTTCCTCCCCCCCCTCCCCGCCTGTCTTTGAGATTTTATTGTAATAATATCCAGAGACAATAGAGATGAGAAGGACAGGCCACAATATGAAGCTTACCACAAAGAGTGGTGAGTGCAGTCAGAGAAATAACTACACTGAGTATTTTCTTTTATTGTAGCTAGTAAATTGCTATCAGTACTTTCAGGTCCATAATCTAGTCTTCCATGGCAAGTGAAGACACAGTTTCAGAATCAATTTGCCCTAAATCATCATATACATGCACTTAGCCATGCCTGGATTCAAACACAGGTATCTTTGTTTTACCCCATATAACTTTGGGGAACCAAATTTCTTAATTTTACAGCTACAGATTCTGCAAGAACTTAAGACAGTTGACTAATGAGTTGATTACAGCATCTCGGTCCCTGTCTTTGAAAATAATACAGTCCCTCCTCTACCCTTATCTTCTTTCAAAATTTGATTGGGAAAGTGAAGCTGTACCCCTTCTTTCTCTCTCTTGTCCTTGTATTTTTCTTCTCATCTGTTTGTGCTTCTAATGTTCTCTTTTTCTGTCTTTTTATTCCCTGTCCCTCTGACTAGATGCCCTCCCTAATTCTCAGAGCTATGAGTGGGGAGTTGGGGTGGGAATTTAACTTGATAGCACTTGAACAAAGATGTTGGGGTTTGTTTTGTTTTGGAAAATAAAATCCTGACAGAATAATCTCTTTCCTACCAGGTTAGCCCTGGCTTCCCTCTATTTGCTGTATTGGAAAATTGTCACTGTTGAAGCATCAACCCAATTCAGCCATGCAAATGAGTTTCCTTCAATCTCCTGGGGTCTGACAGAATAGGCAAGGATTTGGGAACTGGAAGGGCTGCTCCATTCCATGAAGGGGAAGAGGAATGCAGGGAGTGGTTCTATTGAATTGTGGGCCTCATGCCAAAAAGGAACCTGATAGATTCCGTGTCTGCTTTCAATTCCCCTTTGATTTCCTTTTGTAAGTGCCAGCACAGGTAGGAACTTGTGGCCTCAAAATCTATTTCTGTGAAAAAACAGAATAAGGTGTGCATGACCTGGAGAGTAAATCACAGCTCTTGTTATGTGTGGGTAATGCCAATGCACATGTCCAACCCAAGGCTTTTGAAAACTGTTCTAGCAAGACACAGGATCTTTGTAGCCTGTGCAATCAAAAAGGGTCTGTAATTGGGATTCAGCCCATGGTGGGACTCATGGGAAATCCTGGATCTGAATTAGTTCCTCTCTCTCTTCTTCACGTGCCTAAAATGCCATGCACTGCAAATTTGTATGCAACTCTGATTTCTTAAGTTAAATCCAACCAGCAGCCACTACACACAAATACAATTTGGTTACAGGATTGTGATGCCAAAAGAATTTTGTTGTTGTTTCTATTGGGGATCACACCATCTGTATTTAGAACTTACTTCTGGGTCTGGGCTCAGGGATTACTTCTGGCAGGCTTAGAAGTGCCATGCATGCTTCTGAGATTAAACCCAAACCTGCCATATGCAAGACAAGTACTCTACCCACTGTACTCTCTTTCTTTCTCTTTCTCTGGCCCTTATGTGGAGTTTTAATTGTTTGTGTAATTGTCTGTTATCCTCCCCCAAAACCAAATGCCTATCTCACCTGGATGTTGAGACCTTCCCATAGTTGGGAGGGGTCTTTGGTGGGTAATAAAGGAGTTGCCTGGGAGTGGTGGAGGGAGGAGCAGGTGCAGTAGAGAGAGATCAGAGACTAGATGGAAGCAAAGAAACAGGAAGAAGGCTGCTTAGCTTAGAAACCATGTGAAAAAAGCACATGGCCTTTAGGACCTTTTAATAAAGCTGGATGTCTCCTGAAACTTCATCTGACTATCTGTGGATCATTTCTTCGCTGTCACCCTACACCTATAGACCCGTGGACCAAAGGGGCTGCAGTTGCAGGGCCAGACTGAGAAAGGCGTCACCATCCATCCATCCACCCATCCATCCATCCATCCATCCATCCATCCATCCATCCATCACTACACTACTAGGACTATATAAATAATAATTATTACAACACTTGTCCATGAACTCCTACAGCATAACAGGGAAATCCAGTTCCCTGGAAATGTTCTTTGGTGATCTACTAAAAGGCAGTTCCATCAATGGTCCCAGATAAAAACCTGGAAATAACTACAGATATTGAAGTAAGTAAGATTTTAAATGATGATGTTTCCTGTATCAGTTAGGCCAACTGATGCCAAAAAGAATAGCAAGATGAATTGTAGCTTGAGGATACCATGTTTGAGGTTGTTTATGACAAAGCCATAAAGGACTGGACAAGAAACCAAAACTTATATTTTAAAAAATGAAAAGACATTCTGGTCTATAAAGAAAGGACTTATTATCCTTGCAAGAAGGAATTACACAACAGAGTTCTAGCAGATACAGCTGAGTGAGCTTGTATGTGCATTCCTTCTAGTACTTTCTTTTTTTGTTTGTTTTGTTTGTTTTTGGCGCTCAGGGGTTACTCTTGGCTCTGCACTCAGAAATTCTCTCCTGGCAAGCTCAGGGGATCATATGGGATGTGGGGAATTGAGCCACCTTCTTCTGGGTTGGCCAATTGCAAGGCAAAGGCCCTACTATTGTGCTATATTTTCGACCCCCTTCTAGTACTTTCAAGAAAATATTTCTATTGTGATTAATCATTGGATAGTGATAGGAAGGAAAAGGTGAAAGGTGGTTCTATGGCTTCTCATGTAAACTAAGGAAAAAAAGCTCACCTAGATGGAAGCCAGATATGCCTGTGCTTTGCCCAGAAGCATGCAGTATTCAGTAATAATAGTTTTATTTGAGAAACATCTAGGCTAACTCCCTTCTCTTCAAAGGTGAGACCCAGACTTTGCCTCTTTAATTTAGTCCATCTGTGTAGTTGTCAAAATTGAGACTCTAGGTCACTACAGATGATCAGGTTCTTTTACAGGAGTGAATAGCTTTCTCATCTGTTTAACTTTAAATTTTATTGCTTTGGTTCTGATTTTAACCTATAATAACATCCCTTTCATTCTTCTGTTTTTTTGGTTTTGGGGCCACACCGGTGACACCCAGGGGTTACTCCTGGCTATGCACTCAGAAATCGATCCTGGCTTGGGGACCATATGCCATGCCAGGGAATTGGAACATGGTCTGTCCTGGGTCAGCAGCATATAATGCAAATGCCCTACCACTCCACCACCAAGCTGGCCCTGACATCCTTTTCATTCTCATTCTTGTAGAACAAAACAACACACACACACAGAATTCTAAAAAAAATTTTTTTTGTATCTGTATTAGTTTCCAATGGCAAGATTAGCTTTTGGGTTTTGGGTATCAGGTCAGAAATGAAAGGTTTTTTAAGGAGTTGCTTATCATGTGTAAAAAAAAGGCTTTCATTTATTTTCTCTTCAATTGCAAATATGATCCTCAGTAGAATAATCCTCTGTACTGTACTGAGGATAAAAATTCAGTTGATAATCAAGGTTTGAAGTTTATTCTTGGCATAATTTGCTCAAATAATTCAATTGAATAAGCAACCATACCTTTTTTTTTTCTTTTTCAGTTTTCTTTACCCAAGTTAATGGCCACAAATGACCTTTCCTGTCAATTTTCTTTGAATTTCACATGATGACAAAACTTCACTGAGATCATTGTGGGTTTTTAATCTCTCTTCAGGGACGTGCTCTGGAGAGTGAGGAAAAATACTTTGAGCAATAAACGGTACCTAAGTTTCTATCATAAATTGAATCAGCTACTCTATTTAAAAGCAATCTTGACAGCCCCCGAAGCCAGAGGAATTAAAGAGGGGAGTGTGAGGTGGGGAAGGAAGGAGTTAGAAACTATTTATTTAAATATTTTAAGTATCTGGGCAACACTATTGTCCTTTCTGCTGCCCATGCAAACATAGGGAGTATTTCTTTGTATTGCCTTTAAAATCTATGTTCTCATATGGAACACATTCAGCCTCAAGAATGGAGAGAGAGGCAAGTAAGGCAAACAGCTGGATTCCTTGAATCTATTATAATTTTAAAGCTAGCTGGCCAGAGGATATTTAAAAAAAAAGGTAACTGTTGCTCCTGAGGCAGAACCAACATTTTCTTGAGTTTGCTCATTTGTTTTCTATTCTCTCTAGTTTTTTAGGACACTTTGAATCAACTAATTTGAGAAAAACCTAAATAGATGTCTTATCTGTTATGGTGTGAGGTTCTCAGTGTGCAAATCACAAATGTGAAGGATGTTACAGGAAGCAAACTTCCAAGATTCAGAGTTGCGTAGGATCATTTTGGGGCGATGTTGATAGAGAGCAAAGAAGATCAAAAAAGTTACAGAGAGAAACATGAAGACTCTAAGTCCTGCTTGGATTAAAATGGTTCAGAATAACATCTGAGGTGAAGGTAGTATGACTGAGGCAATAAAATATATTTGCAATAACCATTAGTTCTCAAGTAATGAGTATATCACTCCAGTGAACTGTACTTCTTTAGATATACAACAAAACTACCTTATGATGTTTTAGAAAATATGATTACAAAACACTTTTATTATCAAACTCTAGGCTCCTGAGATTGATCTGGCTTTGAGATAGCGACACTTTTACCTGTGGAAGATGGAAGAGTTGGACTTTTGAAGTTTTTTGTTTGCCTTAAATTGTGCTTTCTTTGACATAAGCTTAAAATATTCTGATATTGGAAATTAAAAATCCCTTACCAAAGTAGGACATAATAAGTTTTGGTTTAGGGCATAATAAGTTGAAATGAACAACCTCAAAGATTATTAGATGATTCTCAACAAGTTCAAGTCTTATAAATAATATGTATTTAAGTGTTATTATTAAAACTTCATTTATTTGAACTCTTCATAAAAGTAGTATTTGCAATGGAAACATTTAGGTACATGGCTTCAAATAATTAAAGCTAACAGAAATCAAGATGAATGTCCATTAATAAACATTTGGGATACATTGAGTCTTTTCATTTGTTTGCTTCTTTGTGTCTTTGGTTTCTAAGCTCTAATGTCCCAGCAAGCATGGGAGAGGTTATTGGCAGAATGATCCCTCAGGGTCAGGGGTCAGACAACTCAACTCATTCAGTTGTGAGAACCTCTCCTGGGCTCCCCAGGTTCAAGTGAAGATGTTCATTGAGCAAAGGTCGTGGCTCAAGTGACCACAGTTGGATCTGGAAGGCTAACTGGAATACTGATGAGGTGATTAGCTACTGGAAAGGAGACTTTACTAAAAGAGTGGACTAGAGAAAAGAGCCATCTGAAGTACTATGGTCTTTATGTAAGAATATGGGGATGGGGTGGGAATGGGTGGGAGACACGAGGGCAAGAAGGATCTGGGAAATAAAAATCTGAATGGGACTAGAACAATAATACAATAGGTAGGGTGCTTGCTTTTCACACAGTCAACTTGAGTTAAATCTCTAGTATCCCAGATGGTCCTCAGAATACTGCCAGGAACAATTCTTGAGTGCCAAGCCAGGATGATCTCCTGAGCATCTCTAGATGTGTCCTACACTTAAAAGAAAAAAAAGTAAGAAAAGAAAGAAAGGAACTAGCTGATATGGCTTCTTAATTGTCCCCTGGTGCTTCTTCCTTGGTCAAAACAACCCACTAGAAATCCAGATTTTTATCTGGAGGGTAAGACTAGGGTAGCAATGGTAGAAATGAATCTGGAGAAACCAAAATATATACTTTCTATTTTCACATGACGAGTAGAAATAAATTTCCTTTCTATTACTTACTTTCCCTAATACAACATAGACAATCCCACCATTCTTCCTTCATTTGAAAATTCACAGAGAATAAGTCTCATTTTCTCCAGTAAAAGCTTAGAATTTCCAGAAGTGAATTAGTGACAACTAGTTATGAATTTATTAAAAAAGAGCATAGTTTCTAAAAAAAAACAGATCTTTCTTCTGACTCTGGATTTAGAGATTTATATACCAGTTAATTATCTACTGGATAGTAGACTATATTACTAGATTATAACAAATCATGAGGCATACTATTTACAATAGTTCTCATCAATCCTGCTTAAAGTGGAGACATGAATATAAATCCATTTATTTTAAATAGCAATGGTCCCAGGGGTCCTCAAACTTTTTAAACAGGGGGCCAGTTCACTGTCCCTCAGACCATTGGAGGGTCTGACTATAGTAAAAACAAAACTTATGAATGAATTCTTATGCACACTGCATATATCTTATTTTGCAATGAAGAAACAAAACAGATACAAATACAATATGTGGCCCTCGGGCCATAGTTTGAGGACCACTGGTCTAAACTTTTGACATGAGCCAAAAGGACAAGAAAACTTCGGGCACTTTGTGTTAGTCATGCAGATCGCTACTCGGTTGATTACAACAATGAAATATTCAGCTTTCCCTCCTGGACATCCATTCTTTGACATAAGAAAATTCGGAATTTAAGGAAGAAGTAAATTTGTTAGATGGCATACATATTAGATAAAATAGAAAGTCTTTAAAATGGATTGTATGTTCCAAGACTTCATTATGGTAAATAAATCAACTAGCCTTTAAAGAAGCCTATACGTATGTGTTTCTACTTTCATGGCTTATGCCATGATATGCCATTGATAAAGAAACTCAATAGGGGGAAGGGGGGGCATTGGTGGTGAGAATGTCACACTGGTGAAGGGGAGTGTTCTTTTTTTTATGAATGAAACCAAACTACAATCATGTTTGTAATCATGGTTCTTAAATAAATGTATTATTATTAAATAAAAAAGAAACTCATAGGGTGGTGGAGGGAAGTTACTGGTAATCAGGCACATTTTAGATGAAGCCAATGGAAGATTCCAGCCATAATCTTTTGGCATTGTATTGTGTATCAAAGAAAATAATATGAAAACTTCAAGGTATGACTAAATAAATTCTGATTTTAGGCTTATGGTAGGATGTTATATGATTAATGATTGTGAAGATCATAACTACTCTATTTAAGGTAATGGTCTAAAATTTTTAAGAACTTGTTTGGAGTTTCTAGCAAGGTAGCATAACTATTCATATACCCTTGAACAAACAATGGTTCATTTCTAATCAGGGAAGGCCACCCTCTTCGAGTGAGTTCAGGAAAGGAAGCACATTGAGTGGTGAGGGAGGAAGGGTACAAATCTGCCCTTCAGTCAAATTAACCCTAAGAATAATGGGGTAACAAATGTTACAACTAGATTGCTCTCACATCCCAAACTCTAAACTAATGTTGTCCAAGTATTTATTAAGTATTGGCTCTAGGCTGGTCTGATGGCAGTGGTTTATCAGAACTTATTAATGTTAGTATCACAAAAGTTGGTATATACCCCCCCCACTGCTCAATTTGACTGGCTTAAAAAAAAGTATTGGCTCTAGTCCTCAATTCCTCCAATTGAGTTATTAGTTGAATGATGAGATGACTCTTTATTTCAAAGAAACAATGACTAATGAATAATCCAAGGAATTATCTTCAGATCAAATATACCAGATCGATAAGGGTATCCGGAATCTTAAACTTCATGCTCTAACTTTGTTCATAGTTAGTAATGACATCATCAATTCATGATTGCATACTCCATTAAAAATGATATCATAAAACAGTGAGTCAATAAGGGAGGCAATAATTACATTTACAATGTATCAAAGGCAAAAGTGATATATTTATATTATATATCTAACTTGGCTCTCAGTATTTAAAAGTGGTTTTATTAACTTACTTAAAAGATAATGTACAATGATCACAA
Organism: Suncus etruscus; assembly: GCF_024139225.1. Taxonomy (NCBI): domain Eukaryota; kingdom Metazoa; phylum Chordata; class Mammalia; order Eulipotyphla; family Soricidae; genus Suncus; species Suncus etruscus. Next base: position 100,294,413 of record NC_064859.1, on the reverse strand, counting down.
ATTCAGTTTTGAGTGGGTCAATGTGAATTAAACATCTTGATTAGAAACATTAGTGACAGGTCTAGAAATTTTCAGTTTTATAGTGTCCTAACCTTTTGAATTGTTGATTCTGACTGGAGTTAAAAACCAACAGAGAAAGCAGAAAGCTGGATTTTTAAGGTGGAAGAATACATTTGTTTCTCAAGTCTCTTCTTTCTTCTTTATACCTCATGACTTAAATATTATATAGTGTCTTTGTATCACATAATAAATAGAATTTAATGGCATAAAACTCTAATGAATCAAAGGGTTGCCTTCAACTTCAACTAGTGATAATGTTTTTATTTTCACATGCCATCACAATCCAGAAACATTGCATCCAAATTTATTGCCTCGTCTATGTGAGCCAGAGGTAGCATATGTAGTTTAATCATATTTATTCTCCTTTCACCTTAACCGATGCATTGTGTTCCTAAAGTTGAGTGCAATTACTGTCAAGTTAAAATAGAAAAATAAACTTATCTAAGAAGGGCTATACTAGGATATAGGTGAAATTTATATTTAACATCAAGTCCAGTTTCAGAAAGAAAAGTTAATGGTACAATTCCTATTAGGATGTTGCTTCTTCTGGAAGAAAAAAGTATATATAGGTTTAATTCCCTGCTGTGTGTACTTTCATACACTTTCAAATGATAAATTAATCTATTCTAACTGAACAGTCATGTTACTACTTATCTTATTTCCAGATCTATTAGGTGAACTTTACACTGAAAATTCTATCAGTGGCTTTAAGACCATCATTCCTCTAGACTTAGCAATTTTTGTTTTCATTTTGGGACCACAACTGATTGTACTCAGGGCTTACTCTTGGATCTGCGCTCAGAGATCACTTCTGGAAGGACTCTGGGGACCATAGAAGGTTGCAGAGATTAAATTTGGGTCAGGGCTGGTCCTTAGATTTAGTATTTTGTAAGCTAGTTTTTCTCATAGATATTTTCTTGCTTCTTTGCATTATTGCCTAACTTTTATCTCTTCATTAAAAGTGTCTCATGTTTTTCTGTTTTCTTTTTTTACTGGTGTTATATTCCTAGCAGAGGAAACAATTTTGGAGAGGATGGGACTCCTCAGGAAAGGCCCAGAGCTGGCTGTTTTGTGACAGATGCAATTACTATTTCCACCCTAATGGCTATGAATGAGAAGATGGAACTAGTGAAGGGAGTTGCCTGAAATTATGATGTCAGGAAATTTAAAAAAAAAAACTCAGGCTAAGCTCCCTCCATTCTGACCTGCCTCAAAGAAAGGAATTTCTCCAATGGTGATGCTTGGAATTGTGGTGTGTGCACTAGTTTTCTCAACTAATCAGACTTCCTTTTTATTTATTTATTTTTAATTTTTTTTGTTTTGGGGCCATACCCAGTGATGCTTAGGGGTTACTCCTGGCTATGTGCTCAGAAATCGCTCCTGGCTTGGGGGACCACATGGGACTCCAGGTTATCGAATCGAGGTCTGTCCTAGGTTAGCGTGTGCAAAGCGAACACCTTACCACTTGTGCCACCATTCTGGCCCTTCACTTTTTATTTTTTTTAGTTAAATATTTTCTCAGGTATAATAAATTCATCATTTTAGCTATGCACCTGTCCTTCAAAGAACCATGAAGTACTTTTTAAAATATTTATTATTTTATTCACACATCAGAGTTATAAGTTTGATCACAATACAGTTTTTTTCTACATATAAAACTATTCATGATTGAGTTACAGCTGTACTATGTATAACAACCTTCGCTAATAAGCATTCCCAGCCATCACTGTCAACAGTTTCCCTCTCAGCCTCCCAAAGTCTAGGAGTTTGTTTTGTTGTTGATTTTTCTCAATTTGTTGTCTTGAGTTATTTCCATTTCACATAGGAAACAAACCATCTGGTAATTGTCTTTTACCTCCTGATATATTTTGTTTGGCATAATCATCTCAAGATATGTCCAACATATTTGGATGTCTTTAACAATTAAATAGTTAAGGACTGATACAGCAAACCTAATCTGATATGAGTTGAGCTGAGGTGGGGAAGACATTATGGTGAAAAATTCATTTCTTTTACATATTTTCTTTGGGCATTATGGTTTGTAATACTGCTAGTTAGTAGTGGTGTTTCAGGCATGTGTGTTCCAATATTATACTTTACCAGAGTAGTAGTGACTTTTCATAACTGTCCCAGGCCTTCTCTCATTCTCTCTATTGCCACTATACCCCTTAGCAAATTTAATTCTGTCAGTTCACTTTCAGAGGCTGTTCCCATTGGCCTAAGTTTCTTTATACTCAACATCTGAGAGATCAAGTCCTTTCCCTCTGACTAATTTCACTAAGCATCACATAACATAGTTTTAGCTTCACATATATTCCAGTTTTATCTTGTTTTATAGTCCAGTGTATGAATGCCACACGCTAGTTTATTTTTTTCTTTTTTTTTAATCCACACATCTGCTATTGGGCACTTGAATCATTTCTAGTACTTGACTACTGGGAATGGCACTGTAATGAGCATCGGAGTACAAAATATCTTTTTAAAAATATTTCATTTTGGGGTTTGTGCGGTAGAAGCCAAGAAGTAGGTACAATCATTGGGTCATAGGGAAGCTCAGTTCTTAGAAACGTGAGTTCTTGGTTTCTCAGGCTGTGAAATTCCTCTCTCTGGGCGTGACTGTGGGATCTGAGCTGAGCTTGTATATCATTGATGCCAAAAATGGGGGGAATGCATTGAACTTTTCAACTGTAGTGGGGCTTCTCAAAATAAATATCAAATTTGGGCTCACAGAAAGAATCTCCAAGATGTTGGAGGTGGATGGGCAAAAATAATCTAATATAATTGTCAGCTAGGTAATTTAAAGTCAGGCTCAGAGAATCTTGTCATCAGCAAGAAATACTTTGTAGTTGAGAGTCATGCTTTGAATGGAGATGAAAATTTGTGTTTTAGAAACATGTATATCTTGGTTTGAAAGCTTAGAAAAACATTGTATATATAGGAAATATTTGTCCAGCTAATTCAGGAATATTTGAACATGATCCTAGAAAAGCTAAAATGTGACTTGGCTAGTATTACACAATTCATTTCTGCTCATTATGAAAAGTTTAATATCATGTTCCAGTCTCTGGGTAGGTCTCTTTCCTCTCTGCCCTAAAAGGCAAGATAATTATACCCCTTAGTAAAACACTATTCTGTCTTCACCAAGGACTTAGCCAAGCTTGGTTCTGTTCAATTAAATTCTTTTTCTTAATTATCTATTTTTTAAATACATTCTCTGCTAAGGAGACAAATTTTCCTACTTAAGAAACATACCAGAAGTGCCCTAAGCTTCTCTTCTCTCCAATTCTTTTTTTAGCTCACACCTCCAAATTCAAGAACAGCCTTTTCAGAACCCATGACTGGTAATTTGTATAAGGTCAGTATATTTGATGATGAATTATTTTAAAGATAATGATTTTTCAGTTTAATACTATTTTATGTCTTTTGTTCATATTTTAAGCCCTATCATCAGGCTACAGTAAAGAATATCTCATGTTTTATGCTTTTGGTATATATCCATTTATCTTCTGAGTAATAGAATTCTTCACAGGGTTCTTTTCATTACTCATTAATTTGTTCAAAAATCATTTATTGATTTCTTGTGCTAGATGGTGCAGTTATTATAAGTGCAACTGGTAACAGTGTCTTCCCTTAATACCTTTATGATTCAATAGAATTGATAAGCAGTGTACATTCATGTTTCGCTTTTATTGTTTTAATTCTGAATCTGTCATGTACTTGGTGAACTATTGGGCTTACCTTAATAACTACTCAGAGGTACAGTGAAGGAATTAAATAAGAAAGTATATACAAACTTCCAAACCCTGGCCTGAAAAAGTTGCATAGTGGACAACATGCTTGCCTTAAGCCTAACTGACCATGGTTTGATCCTTGTCATCCTACAGGGTCCCCTAAACCTATCAGAAGTGACCTCAAACTGAAGAGCCAGAAATTAGTCCCAATCAACACTGGATACCGCCTAAACAAACAAACAAACAAAAACAATCAAACATCAAATCTAGTATACTCCCCCATAATTTACTGTAAAATAAAAATAAAAATATATAACATAATCCACGAGTTGGATGAAACATCCCAGGCACTATGTTTCTAACCCCTCCGGTGAATGGTTCTGATGAAGCAATAATACATAGCAGTCAGATATATTCATTAGAGTCAGCTCCCTTTATTCCTCATGATCTTTTTCTACCATGTGCTTTTTCTATCTGCCGTGTGTTCTCACTGCTCTGTGCTGCCTATCCCATGTGCTTTCTCCCTCCAATCTCCAAAGACAGACTTTTCTTTATTATCCTGAACCCACCCACGAGGGTGGGGGAAGGCCCTGTAATCCAGATTAGCTTTTATATACCAAAAGATGAGGTTAGGGAAACAGGAAGTTAGGAGAAGTGTGACAATTTACTAAAAGTTAACTATCATATTCTTAGTACAGATGTTGGAACTGGATTCTAAGAGACAGCAAAAAGATACTCCGAAAATTCAGGGGAATCCAAAATAATACCTCAAAGATCCAGACATTTAAATCTTCTTAAATTCGGCACAATAGGGTGATACATGATAGTTAAAACTCTAATGGTCCCATATACTCCTAATCCTTTCATCCTTCTTTGTGCATGGATACATCCATCTCCCCTACTTGCTACCAAAATAGGGAAAGAGAGTAAATAATTGCAAGGAGGAGGCAATAAAGGAAAGAGGTATAATAGAACATTTTCATAGCTAACATAGAAAAGTAACTTTGAAAAGGAGACTAACATTAGAAGTTTTGTGGAATATTGAGGAGAGAGGCACAGAAAACAGACTGTGGGATTGTTATGGAAGAAAATAGAGTAGAAACATGAGTTCAACTCTCATGTATCTGCATAAAATAAAAGAATCTGAATTAGTTTTCAAAAAAAAAGGTCTAAAATGTTGATTACTATCTAAATATTCTCAAATTTTGGGTAGTGGCAAAAGAGTGATAAAGTTAAGATATTCATCTATCCATATGAGTCCATATGGCATTTATTTTAAGGATAAAAATTTTTATCCCAAAAGCAATCTAAAATCTTGGAATTATTTCTGTGGCTTTGTGATATTGAAAACAAGTGCCTCAGACTTGTCTGCGTCCCGCAAGTCTTCTCGGAAACATAATTTTTAAGCTTCAGAAGGAAACTCGGAGGCCCTGGCTTACCTTGTAGAGAGATAATGTATCTGACTGACCTGGTATGTTCATGATAAAAGCTGAGATGAATGGATTCTGCTCTGGACTGTAGTTCATATTTTCTCATATATCAACAGTTTCATTCCTGGGTGGTCTGTCATTTCTTGAAGACTCAACAGGTTCATATCTGAGAGATAAAATAAAACAGTACTTTTGATAGGATCAAGCAGTATATTTCATGTTGAGTACTTTCCAACATCGCAGGTTCTAAAATGTAAACACACATGCTTCTTGCTTTGTCTCATCCTGTCTGAAGTCTAAGAGTTAGATGGAAGAAAATCGGCTCTCTGTCCTCTCTACCCCACACCAAGAAGAGCTCCTACGCCAACCTAAAACATCTGCAAAGTTTTGAGATGGAGAAGGCTGTCAAACAAGCAGACGTGACTCCAAAGGACCAGAGTGACTCCGGCGCACAGATGGGGACTGAAAAGTGTTCCGTGTTCCTTAAATAGTGGTCCCAACTCCACCAATCTCCTAGCTCTTCTATCTCTGAAGATCCATCCATGGCCAAGGTAGTCATGTTCTGTCCCCCAAAGCCCAAGACACTGCATTTCGTTCTTTATAACTAGCTAAATTTATAATTAGCAGTATGTTTCCTGACTTGTCTGTTGGGTAGTGTGAGTTTCCTTATACAGGGTAGATGATCCATTAATACTTGCTGCATGCATCTCTGAATATTTCTTCAGAAAACTTGATACTTGAGATGCAATAAATGATCACTAAAATGATTCAAGAGAGTGGAAGTCATCAGCAACCTTTGGAAGGTCAGAATCTTGCCTTATTTATATAGCAGAATAAAAATAGAGATTTTATAGATATATCATGACAAATACAAATTTACTTGTATTTGTTTACTTTAGTCCATTGTATGAGTTGCTATGACTGGACCATTTTTTTTTTACAAAATATTTTCCATATACTAAGACCAATGGAATTTAGCAATTCTTTTTTCACTATAAAACAGAATATTATTGTTTGCAGACTGGAACATGGACTTCAAATTATCTCCGTGAATAAATAAGATGAATATTTTCAAAAGAAAGTTGACTCTTCAATATAGTCACATACCAGAGGGAGATAAAGGCATGTTTTCACTATTTCAAGAATTTTTGATTGCTTCTGATGTCAGCCAGCAAGTCATATGCCATATAATAACAACAATTGCAGGTATTAGCTCCAAAGCTTAATCATTATTAACATGAAAGTGGAGATCTTCAGAGAGATAGAGATAAAGATAAAAAATTTCTTCATGGAAGATATCATCATAGAGACGCTTAATGTCTTGAATTTGGAACAAGAATGTCCTTTTCTTTGTAACAAGCTGTGAAATTGTTGTTTCTATTTCTGTGAATAAATTTTTTAACCCTTTGAATTGATAAAAACCAAGAGAAACCAATCAAATGGATGGGTAGTCTTGCTGCCTTTCTGAATCAATGTTGAATATGAATATCAGATACTCAGAAAGAAATAGTAGTTTGTGGAGGCCAGAGTGGTGGCACAAGTGGTAGGGCATTTGCCTTGCATGCGTTAACCTAGGACAGACCATGGTTCGATCCCCCAGCTTCCCATATGGTCCCCCAAGCCAGGAGCAATTTCTGAGTAAATAGCCAGCATTAGGAGCAATCCCTGTGCATCACCAGGTGTGGGCCTACCCACCCAAAAAATGAAATAGTAGATTGTGCACTAATAACTAATCCTATTACTTTGTCAGAAGTCCAAGATATTCTATTATTTTTTATTAGCTGCTTGTTCTTGGTCATTTTATTATTTTTATTTGTTTGTGTGTTTTGGGGTTTTGGGCCACAACCAGCAAGTGCTCTGGGTTACTACTCATAGTTCTTCACTCAGAAATCGCTCTTGGCAGACTTGGGGACCATATGAGATGCCCAGGATCCAACCGAAGTCTGCCATGTGCAAGGCAAATACTCTACCCACTGTACTACCACTCTGGTCCCTGATCTTGGTGATTTTAAACTTTAATATAGAATTTTTATTTTATAAAATATTTTAGAACTAATACACAAAATGCTATAATGTATGTTTTAAAATTTTGTCTCAGAGGTACGTGAAATATTTTTCCTATATGTATTGGGCCTCAGGTGTAGAAATGTTGAAACCCACAGATGTATACAATCTCATTTCGCCAGTGTTGTGAAGGTGATACAATTATTTTTATGATTAATGAGGCGAAAATAATTTTTTGAGAATTTTTTCTTCTTAATAAAAATGTGCATAAATAATTATACGTTTTCAAGTTCCCATTATGCTTCCATTGCTGTTGTAAATAGAATTATTCTGTTATCCTTGTGATCATTAACAAAGAATGAATCACGACTTTCTTAAAATTCAGAGTTCTAAGACCACCAAGGCACTGATCCAATTTTGGAATAACCATCTTCCTTAGAAATTAATATTATAAGACAGTAAACTCTCATCTTAAGCTACGCTGGGTATTTTGATCTCACTGATTGAAGAATCCACTGACATAATGCAAGTATGACTAAAAAGTGAAAATAAAGAAAGATTTCCCAAGTTCCGAATTCAAGTCAGGCAGGAGATGGGGAAAGACTATTTCAGACATTTTTCATAACTAATAAAACATGTTGTAATATTAAAAGCAGGCTGCTTCTCTAACTTATGAGTTTACTGAGTCTATAAATTTATTTCTTAGAATTTTGACCTTGAGACAACCTGATATAGTGGCCTTTGGTATTTTGTATGATATAATTGATCACATTTGAAATATGTAGCCTATACTTAAGTCTTTCAAAACATAGAAGTTTTGTAATTATGAAACTTATATGTTAAATATGCTTACATTTGTAAGTTCACATATATGTACATACTAGTTGAATATTCAGGATCAATTTACTCCATAAATTTTGTATATATAGATACTTATAATACAGTTTTCTAGTTTGAAATCAATTATACTTATCATTGAAATGTATTCATTATATTTAAATATGCATTAAAATGTATTTTAGCTTATTTACCTAAATATGGCAATTCTAGAACCAATTTCCTAGTTTCTAAAAATATAGATTACAATCACTGACATTTAAGATTGAGATTAGTTTAAATCATAGAGGTCAATATTGTGAACTAACATCTTAACATGATTGGGTTTCTTTGGACAAAGTGTAACTCTATTAATATAGATCTTCATTCACTTTCCTCATGTGTGCTACATATTTATGTTATATATCTGCTTATCTATGTGCATACCTTTTTTAAGGTACTATTATAAATTATATTTTAAATTAAATTAAATTAAATTTTTTTGTTTTATTTTGTTTTGGGGTCACACCTAGCAGCTCTCAGGGGTTACTCTTGGCTCTACACTCAGAAATCACTCCTGGCAGGCATGGGGGACCATATGGGATGCCAGGATTCGAACCACCTTGCTTCTGCATGCAAGGCAAACACCTTACCTCCATGCTATCTCTCCGGCCCCTTTATTTGATTTTTTTCCCTAAGCTGTAGTTAGAAGGCCTGGGGACACTCTCTAGTATGTTTGCTCCAACTGTGTGGGCAGAAAGGTTCAAAGATAAGGCTCAGTAGTACTGAGCGAAGGCCACAAAAACTTACCTGGTAATTTTAATTATTATTTTTGTGCTCGTCATTTTTTGGTGCTGATTGGAGACTCATAATACCATATTTTTAGATTAAAACATTCTTACTAAATAAATAAAAATAAAAAATTATTCTTACTAATTAATTTGCATGAAAATACTGAATGTAATGCATTTCTCCAATTTTAGTTCAAGAAAACATTTATCCTCATTTTTGAAGGAAAACTTCACTGGTTATGGAATTGGATCTAGGGATTTTCTTTTATACCTTTAAAGATCTCACTGAACCCTCTTCTTGATTTATAATTTCAGACATAACTGTCATTGAAACCTGTTCTTCCACAGGCAAAGTGTCTGTTCCCTGAATCTCACCCAAACATCTTTACAGAAGGTTCCCATTGTTTCTGGTGTTTGAATTTGACATTAGACATGCCCCCATATAGTTTCTTTTTTCTTGAATTAATTTTTTGGCAATGATGATTTCACATATTTTTTTCATTCTTCAACTTGCTATTTCCCAAGGTGTTACTATGACATACTTTAAACTGGTCACACTGTACTTGAGAAAGATAATCTGCTTTCTTTTTTATTTGCTTGCTATGCTTAGAATTATTGGGGGTGTATTTTGCAATGCAGTTAGAGAAGTTTGAGAAATTCTAAAAATTTAGTTTTAAACAGTATCTTTAAGAAGTAGATTGTTCCCTGGCCACAAATGCAGCTGTGTGTCAACTCCAATTTTTAAAATACTGCCATCCCTTAGGAACATACCAATTTAGACAACCAAATTGTATCTGAAGCCCCCTCATGCTTAGAAACAAAAGAAGTAGCAAATGGTCATGCAGCAACAAGAACTTACTAAACCTTCTTAGCATGACTTAATGATCTCATTGAGAAATATAATAATTTAAACAAATTTTCTTTTTGCTTACTTTCTTTTCTTTTTTAAAATAATTTTTCACCCCCTTACCAGGAAACAAATGTATATGTTCAGCTATGTCAATTATGTGATAAATGATCTTTAAATAAAATAATTCATATTTTTTTATAAAAAAGAAGTTGATTTTTCACTAGTCAGTAAAGATGAATGTTAGAAATTGTGGTGGGTAAAGTAGGCATTTTATTCTGCCATCATCATGAATGAGAATTCTTCACTTTCTTTAAACTGTGTTATGTTCATGATTTGTAGAGTTTTGAAATTTGAAGACTGTTGTAGAACAAACTGGCCAATTCTAGATAGTGACTTTTAGTGTATTTGATGATTGGACTTTCCTTCCTTTAAAAAAGTTATTCGAACAATTATACGGTTTTTGAAGTCATGGGAAATGGAGATGATATGATAGAAATTTATTGTCCATCTAGCTGCTACTCACATTTAAATCAGTTTTGAAGGAAAGCATATGTAAACAGATAATGTCCACTCTTACTATTTGATATGAAGAAATGAAAAACATATACCTATAAAAACTACCATATCAGGAAAAAGCACCTGTAGTTTTGATGGTAGATTTTTCACTTACAATATTGATGCCACACTGAACAAATAGATAACATATTTTACAACATTTTTCCCAGTGTGAATTATTACACATCTACAATATTTTCTGTTCCCTACCTTCTAAATTCTACTGCAGATATTTAAACTACTGTGATCTGTGAGGTGCTATGTCTGTTGGATTCTGGGATAAAAAAATAATAAGTATATATCTATGCACACATAATCCTCTTAAATTTATACTCTTACCTGTAGTTGTGAGGATCATTTTTAAACATCACAACCATTAGTGTTTGGGCGTTTAAAGTATAGAAACACTGTATTGTCAAATCCAAGGAAATCTCTTATCATTCTTATAAGTCTTGGTTTTTAACATCTACAGTCAAACACTTAAAGAAACACCTACAATTGAGGGGGGTTTACTTTGCTCTAAATATTTGATTTATTAAATTTAATATGTCAGTGATTAAATTCACATTTTTCAGTTCAGTACCAACAGTTATTAGATTAAAACTTATGTGACAAGAAAAAGTATGTTTTGTAGAAGTTTAGATACCTTTTTCTCTTACTGTTCAAGAAAAACTTCAGCATATTGACTTTCAACCCACAGTACAGGCCTATCTCCTTTGTTAGACCTTTTTCAATTTGACTATGAGCATTGTACTGCAGTGAGACATGAAATTCAGCATTTCTTTTATTTGCTGAATTTTATATCTAAACCATTTCCAGTGGCAACAGTAAGTGCAATTGTTATGAATTTTGTCTATATCTTCTTAGTCTTCTAGATTCAGCTAAACTAGCAACGTCAGAAACAACCAACTCTAGCTTTCCATGCTAAAATAAAAAACAAATAATGTAATTAGTCAGTTCCACACATTCTAAAAATAAATTAATGAATAGACTACAGTGGTTCTTTCTACATGCTGTAAAATATATTTTTAGTCAGAGCAAAGCTCCCTAGAATAGAGAAATAAGATGTATAAGAAACCACGGTAAGGATTTTCTATATTTCTCTAAAAGAAAATAAAAAAGTGATGTCTTGTTAAAAATCTTATCCATGTAAGAATTTTAATTATTCATATTTATTTAAAAATAATTGAATTCTTTAAAAATAATCTCAAATACATTTTGTTACAATAGAGATCTAAATATCTCTACACCTGACTCTACTAAATATTACTTCTGTTGTAGAAAGAATTTGATCAAGCTATCATTAAATGTCCAGTGCAGCTTCTCCAATTGACATTTAAACATATTTTCATTAATGTTTGAGAGGCAACTTAAATTTAGGATTTCTCATAAAAAGTCTGTGCTAATGGCTAGACCCATCTTTACAATATCTCTCTCTCTTTCTCTTTTTTTTTTTTTTTTTTTTTTTTTTTTTTTTTTTTTTTTTTTTTTTTTTTTTTTTTTGGTTTTTGGGCCACACCCGTTTGACGCTCAGGGGTTACTCCTGGCTATGTGCTCAGAAATCGCCCCTGGCTTGGGGGGACCATATGGGACACCGGGGGATCGAACCGCGGTCCGTTCCTTGGTAGCGCTTACAAGGCAGACACCTTATCTCTAGCGCCACCTTCCCGGCCCCTCTTTCTCTCTTTTGATCTCCTTGGATTTCTCACCTTGCAAATATCCTTGTCTTACAGCACTAACTTTTTCCATTCAAAACATTAGATTTTCTCTGCATTCAGCTTTCAACATTTTTTAACTGAAATTTCTAAAGCAGCCCCAAACTAGTCCCTCTGGTTTAAAATGCCTTTCTCTTCAATTAATTTCCATATTTCTATGCTGCCTTCAGAATAAAATATGATTTTTTTTCTTGGATCTTCCTGACATGTCTTTACTTGATGCTTCAGAGAATGGGACTAACAATTTATTAAGTGCTTATAAATACTATTTTCTTTTCCCTATTATATGAGTCCAGGATGTCTTATGATTCATCAGCATTTGACCATTTTTTCCAGGTGGTCTTAAGATGCATCAACAGCATCTCTTTTGGGATTTTATCCCTCAATTGAACCCTATCTTAGCTACCTCTTGCTTCCCATCAGGGATCCATTTACTTTGAGGCCCACACAATAGTCTTTGAGAAGGAAAAGAACTATAGTTTGCAGTTGTCCAGACACAATTCTTGTTTGAAAAGACTTTTGCCAGCCTTTTTTCTAGTGTCTCCAATCCCTCTACAAGGAACTGTTTGTTTAGTGCAATGGGGGATATTGAACCATAGAGTCAACGATTAAACCTCCATAACTCTAACTCAACCCATGACACTACTTTGGTAACTTGGTGTCTGTCCCTAAGAAAATTCCTATAGTATGCAGTATCCAAAACTCCCTTTGACTGGAACATTTAAAGTTTTCTTGTTCTGTCATCATTCACTTTCAGTCCATATAACTATTATTGTACAAGAAGTCAAGTTAAAAACTGTTTCCTGTCATTGTCTTTGGTGCTTAGACCCCTATTGGCTTATATCAGTGAGTGTCTTTCTCTCCAGTTCTAAGGATTCTTTCTTCTGCTGACAGTCCAGGCTTTCCAATTTCCACGATATCCCCAGATTTTTTTTAGCTACTTCACCATAGTTATAGGGACTATTTTTTAACACATCAAGTGTATGCTTTGCTTGTAAAACTGCAGTAACTGTGATTCTGCATTGACAGGGATCTGTGAGGTGGCTTCTGTGTTGTAGACACACAAAGAAGGGAGTTGGATAAAAGCTTACCTGAGTATAAGAGACCAGATGCTGTGAATGAGGCTGATAAATCTGGCTTGGGTACATTTGATTTGCTGTGTGCTCAGAGCTCTGTGGTCTTTAAGGTTAGCTTCAAAGGCTCTGGAAGTCTCAAAGAATCTTTTATTGAAGGGACAAAGTAGCCAAGAATCTTCTATTTGAGTGACATAAATTCTGTTCCCTCTGAAGAAGAATGATGAGGTTTCATTGCCCTAGAAATGGGAATTTCTTCTTTGCATTATTGTCTAGACAAGTCTCTGTCTTATCAGAAGTGGAAATGTTTTCTAATGAGAATTGTGGTTGCTATGGAAGTAAATGATATATGTTTGTTTGGAAGGACAGTGTCTAAATCTCCTGCCACCATTAAAGACAATAGGGACTTGTCTTATGTCTCTTACTTTACTTCCACTTCTGCTTTTGATCAGAAATGTTGAGGGAATACTTAATCAAAAATACAGAGGTAATTGCATTGAAGAGATGCTCACTAAAAGATGTCTTCTTCTTTTCCCTTGTTTTGCCAGGCATAACTTCAAAGTCTGGATGTATAGTTCAGTTTATTCTTCTACTTGTTAACATTTAACATGACATTCAATTTTGGATCCATAGTTTAGCAATATACTCTTTGATCAGACTTTGATAGCATGCAGATAGTAAATGTGGATTCCATGCAACTCACTATTTGAATACGGAGCCACTAGAAGAAAAACCTTCTACTTTCTAAATCTCTAAACAAACAGATTAATATAAAAATGCCAGCCAAATTAAAATGATCTCTAACTATAATTTAGAGTTCCAAGTATCTAAAAAATAGTATGTTTGGAGGGAAAAGTAATCTTTTTGAATTCTTCTAGCATATTCCATTAAAAATAATGAAGGGTTTACTTTTATATACAATCTATTCAATTTCTCAACTGCATTTGCAGCCTATGCAGACTTCAATCATAAAATACAATTTTTTTTATGAATTGATGTTCAGACAAGTTTGAACTCACAGGGTGATGAAAAGAAAATATATCTTTTTTATATCTAGTTATAGATATAAAGGAATGAAAAGGATACTGTATATATGAATCAAAATGATACTTTTTTTTTGGCTGGCATTGCTCTGGCTCTGTGCTCAGGAGTTATTCCTGGTGCTACTCAGGGACCATATGGGATGCTGTGGATTGAAATTTAGGTCAACTGCATGCAAGACAAATGCCTGGCTTGCTGTGCTATCACTCTGGTCCCAAATAATGTTATTTTTAAATTTTTATGATTAAATTATGTATTGTGCATCTTCAATGTAGAAAGAATCATTGTCCTAGTAATTCTACAAAAAAAAACCCAAAAACCTCATGTATTTTTCTTTTTTAGGTAAATTGGCAGAACCCACAGAAATACACTGATTCTACCTCGTCACCATGCCATCATACAATAAAGCTGGAAGCCATACTCATGTCTGACTCCAAATATGTATGCTCCTTTCAGCCTTTTGTCTTATTAAATTACATAAATTGAACATAGGCCAAAAAAGGCCTAATCAGATAATAGATGTGTGTATTTGGGGGGGAAATTTAGGGCCAAGGAAGTGATGGGGCAAAGTGTAAACAAGAAATCAATTGAGTAAAATATATTTTGAATAGTCATCACAAAAGTGATGAAAACAAAATGGTTTTAGGGGTCCAGAATGGTAGCATGGCAGTAGGGGATTTGCCTTGCACATGGCTGACCCCGAATGGATGTGGGTTTGATTCCGGGTATTCCAAATAATCCCCAGCCAGAAGCAATTTCTGAGTGCAGAGCCAGGAATAACCCCTGAGCGCCATTAAATGTGACTCAAAAATCCACCAAAAAAAAAAAAAAAGATAAAAAAAAATAATGGTTCTAGTTATGGTCATAGAATAGAGAAACCATTTGCTGCTCATTAACTATAATTCCAACATTACTCAATCAGAACTCAAAATATAAAAAATTGTGGGGAAAACTTGATCTGGTGCAGACCTTGTTTCAGCATCAACTTCTTTGCTTCATAGTCCTTGCCATAGTGGTACTTTTAGGTGGATCATAATTGACAGATTTGGGGAGAATTAAGTCTATTGTCATGCAGAATGAACTGGGGTTGCATAGATACAGCAGGCTACAACACCAGAGCAAGTGACCACCTTCCGATTTCTTGTTTTTATTTAACAATGCCTGAAATGAAGGGAGAGAAAGGGGGAAAAGGGGAACAGGACAAGAGAGAGTAGGAAAGGGAGAAGATACATATGGAAAGCTCATAGTAAATTTTTATTAATAGAAAATATAGTTTTTATAGACTCAAGCTGGAAACAAGATAGAATTAAGGGTGGATATGAGAAACAAAATAAGAAAAATGGTTAAATATAGTTTTGATTGGGGCCAGAGCAATAGCAAAACAATAGGGCATTTGCCTTGCATACAGCCAATCCAGGATGGACCTGATTCAATCCCTGGAATCCCATATGGTCCCCCTAGGCAGGAGCAATTTCTGAGCACATAGACAGGAGTCTCTTGAGCATCACCAGATGTGGGCCAATAAAAACCAAAAATAAATAAATAAATATAATTTTGGGTAGATTCAAGATGGAAACAAGGTATAATTAAGGGTGGATATGATAGACAAACTAAGAGAAATGGTTGAATATAAGATAAGAATAAAATATCTATTTATTGGGGCATATTCAGTTCCAGAATTCTGCTATCAAAGATGGTAGAAGTACCACTAATGTTTGTCATTTGAATAGAAAGTAGTATTCTTCACCCAAAGATTGTAGTTGAAATTCAAGAAAATATTCTGTGGAGATAAGTCTTTAGAAATTAGTAATCTATGAACTTAAAAAGTTTTAGGAAAATAATCTTACAAATAGATTCTGCCCATGATATAGGCTCGTCATCTGATTGGAAATCGAAATACATGAGAAGTTAGTTTTTTATAGTTGAGAAAATAAAGATTTATGAGCTATTTTAAATAATATGGTAGATACTGTGCTGTAAATCAGAATCACGATAAATCTCAAGCAATTTTCTAGATTCTACCTATGGAGTCTAAGGACATTTTAGTATATAATTTCTGAAAATCAATGAGAGAGAGAAAAATCTTAAATGCAGTCTCAGGAAGAAAATTACTTTCAAGGTTACCTAAAACCAACAGATGACTTTTTATCACATTATAAAATAAATAGGAAAGAAACACATGAGTGCAAATAGGTGTAGAAACAGAATTTGATAATTCCAGATTCTGAAAAAAAATCCTCAAGTCCAAAGTGAAAGAAACTGTCTGAATTTGGTAAAGGAATGAAACACAAAACTTTGGAAAGCCACACCAAATGGAGAAATACTAAAATATTCCCTTTTACATAAGAAATAAGGTGACGGATGCAATTATCAAATGAGAATCAAAAGAATTAAAAACCAAAGGAACTGGGAAGGAAAGAAAATCATTGTTCAGATACTCCTGAAAGAGGCTCAGTTTCCCCTTACAAGCTTGACAGTAACAGCCACATTTTTGACTGCCAGTTCTCCATTTTTAATGTTCATCGAGAATTTCTGTCCCTTTTTTTCTGATAAACAGGGAGTTAAACAATTTCCAAAAACTATAATTCTTCCTCAAAGCTAAGCTCACTGAGAGACTAAGTAATAGCCAAGGCCTCTTAAAACAAAGGACCAAACTCAAAGGACTCAGACCAGCTAGACACTGTAGGATGATCCTGGCATTCTTAGTAATATTCTATCAATTTAAAAGGAATGCAAAGACACTACTAAGGCCTGCACATACACTCTGTTATGCCTATAAAACCTCCCCCCCCCAAATGAGCTATATTAAACTTAGTTCTATGCTAGTTCTTCCCCAAATAGGGAGTTCCTTCTTTTTCCTCCTCTACTTTTTATAACCTTTCTAACTTCTAATTCTGAATCTGAGTATGTTTAATTATTTAATGTTTTTTATCCTTTTTTAAAAACTTTATTGATTGATTGATTAATTGATTGACCTGTTGTTCGGTCACACCCAGTGGTGCTCAGGGGTTACTCCTGGCTTTGCACTTAGAAATCCCCCCTGGCAGGCTGGCGGACCATATAGGTGCCGCGAATCGAACCAGGTTCTTCCCAGGTCGGCCACATGCAAGGCAAACACCCTAATGCTGTGCTATCTCTCTGGCTCCGATGTTTTTATTCTTGAAGATACTGAGGAATCATGGAACCAACACAGAGATCTGCTGTTTCTGCTCTTGCTATAAAATCTGATTGGATACTTAAATGACAAAGAACCTAGAAATAATAATTACAAAGATATATTTAGAAATGAGTGACAGAAATGGTATAAGACATGCTATTTGCCTTGTAGGTGGCTAACTCCAGTTGGATTCCTGGCCCCCAATGGTATGACCAACCTTTCCATCTACCCCCCAACAAAGGTTTTTTACAATATTACAAGGGACTAAAGACGTACTTCAAAAGTGGGACTTCAGAGTTAATACCATAACTTCACAGAAGTTAGTGAGAAAACGGATGGGACAGGGAGATAGGTACTGCAGTGTAAGGTATATGCTTTGAATGATGTTGACAATGACCTTCATCATCCAGTACCCTTGTATGGTTCCCTGAACATGTCCAGGAGTAATTCTTGAACACAGAATCAGGAGGAAGTCCTGAGCACTGCTAGGTAGGACCCTCAACTTTCTACAAGCTAGGGTTTCCTCTCATCATTCTTTGTTATCACTTTTCTCCTAAAACCCACTCACCCTGTGCTACTTGCCTCATAGGTCTCTGTAGCTTTTTCTGGTCTTTGTGGTCCCATCTCACTCTTCCAATTCTTTGGGACTTCTGGAAAAATGTCAATCTCTGAAAGGGATCTTCCCTTTCTACTAGCTCTTCTTTTTTTATATATATAAGTCATATAAAATTTATTATTTTAAATGTTAGTAGTAGATAATTTTTATAGTAGATGTGTATATTTAAATGTATGCAACTTTTTGTTTGTTTGATTTATAAGCATTTTTATTTTGACCAAAGTGAATTACAAATCATTCAAACTAAAATTTTAGGTATATAGTGACATTGAATCAGGGACATTCCCACCACCAATTTTGTCCTCCCTTTCCCCCTGTTCCCAGCATGCATCCCAAATCCTCCTCCTTTGCTCCTCGGGCTGCTAGTATAAGTGTTCCCCTCTGTGTCTAGCTTGTTGTAGATTGGGTATCGATCCTATTGTAGTTGGCTTTGGATTTGGTACCTAAGTCTGATCATTTTTTATTTCTACTCAATGTTCATACGACTATTTGGTCTTGGTAACCTCCATTATTTCTCTTCTTAAATAGGATGGTGACTCCTCAGCTCTGGTCTGTAAGCTTGTTCATTTTCTCTTTTTACTTAGAACTCTGCCTTTCCTTTTGTTGGTGTATCATGTGCCATTCCAATGACTTTACTTTCTCTTACAGGAGAGCAAAGACTTTCTTTCTAATTCTCAGCGAGGCGTTCTCAGCAAGAGAACACAGACTGACACAATTTTGGGCCTTTCATCAATGTTTGTTGACTAAAGAGGGAAAATGGGAAGTGAGCACTAAGTTTTTGAGAATGGGTAAATCTTTTTGTCTTTTACTCTTTGTCTTTACTTCTTTTTTTTTTTTTTTTTTTTTTTTTGGTTTTTTTTTGGGCCACACCCGGCGGTGCTCAGGGGTCACTCCTGGCTGTCTGCTCAGAAATAGCTCCTGGCAGGCACGGGGGACCATATGGGACACTGGGATTCGAACCAACCACCTTTGGTCCTGGATTGGCTGCTTGCAAGGCAAACGCCGCTGTGCTATCTCTCCGGGCCCTGCCTTTACTTTTTTTACTTTTTACTTTTTGTTTTTACTCTTGTAAGTCAGAGAATACTAATAGTCATTCATGTGAGAATGAGAAGTGGGCAGCTGGAAATTAGTTCTGATACTCCGAAGAGTTTCAGGTTTAAGTATAAGTAGGAACCATTTGTGTTCCATGTATAATGTTATCAGAAAAATGTGTCAGGAAGGATTGAACAGTATAAATCTAAATGATGTAATCAGAATAGCTAAATTGAAAAATTTTACATGCCCATTTGTGATTTCATTCATCATTATCTGTCTCAGCCAAGTCAACAAAAACATAATGGTTAAAAGCTTCTTGAAACTAGTAA
This sequence comes from Suncus etruscus, assembly GCF_024139225.1. Classification (NCBI taxonomy): domain Eukaryota; kingdom Metazoa; phylum Chordata; class Mammalia; order Eulipotyphla; family Soricidae; genus Suncus; species Suncus etruscus. Next base: position 100,275,210 of record NC_064859.1, on the reverse strand, counting down.
TATGGCATCCATATTTTAAAATAATATTACTGTCCACAAATTTTTAAAATTATTGTTAAAAGGGGACCAAGACAACCTAAGGCCTGGGAAGGCCCAAGGTTCAGGACAGCCCAGGGCCCAAGGGGGAAGCCCCAGGTATGGGAAGCCCAGGATCCGGAAAAATACTCATTGCCTCAATAAAGACCATAAAAAATACCTTCAGAGAATGCAAAAGCAAAGCGGGTTTTATTCCAGAGCTCTGAGGCTCCTGGGACAGCCATGCAGACTGAAACCGGAAGCCCCTGGTAATCTAGGAAGGTGTCTTTTATAGGTTTAAGGAACCTCCCTAATCCAGGTTTAAGCACAATGTCCAATCAGAGAGTGAGCTTGGCCTTTTTCAAAGAAAAAAGGTGAGAGCCTTAGGAGAGGTGAACAGAAGTCCATTCTTTTGCCCAAATATGTCAAGCTCCTCTTAGGAGGGGCATTGGATGATGGCAGCAGGCCATTGATGCCTCAAGGTGAAATACCAAATCAAGGGGGGAATCAAGAAGGTGGGGTGGAGAAAGGCTTAACAGGCATCTATATCTAGTCAAGGTGGGAGTGGAGAAGGGCTTAACAGGCATCTATCACATATCTGAGTTATTATAATATTTATTTTTATAATTTTTCCCTAACACTATAAAGTCAACTTTCAAAAAGTCAAGGTGAGGGATGATAGGATATTTTATCTCAGAACCTTATAATTAGGGACATTAAAATACACTTAAAGAAAAGGAATTTAATAATGCAATCCACAGGCTTGTTTAGACAGACATTTATGTGCAAGGAACTATGTAATGTGTTTCTCAATATCTGAAAGGACTGCAATAAAGTTTTGAGATTATTTGAGCCCAAAAAGGGGGTTCCTGCCTGTACCCATTGGAGTTGCTTAGGAGGGCTTTTCTGTCCAGAGCCAGAAAAACCCTTTTTGAAGAAAGATTAGAAGGCATGATTGAATTGACTTGCTAAGGCTAAAGAACTGTCTCTTCTATCTCAAGCATTTTGCCTTGGTTAACTGAAATTTGAGCTTGTTGATGAAGGCCCTCCAGCATTGGAGCCAATTCAGCCAGAGGATTCCCCAGGTCAAATAAGAAACACTGAACAATGACATCATTTGAATATGTAGATTTTAGACATTGAAGTAAGAAAGGAATTAAAGTGGAAAACTAGAATGAATCCTACTGTTTTTGGAAGACTGACTTTAGGAGGAGGGAAGACCTGAAAGAGGCAGAAGGAATCAAAAAGAGACTTGCGCGACTGGAGCAGAGCAAGAAAGGAAGCCATCAAAGCTAATCCAAATAAACATGGTACCTGGACAATGATTTTTGTTTTTGTTTTATTTTTTTCGTTTTTGGTTTTTGGGCCACATCTGTTGATGCTCAGGGGTTACTCCTGGCTCTGTACTCAGAAATCGCTCCTGGCTTGGGGGACCATATGGAATGCTGAGGGATCAAACTGTTGTCAGATGAGTGCAAGGCAAATGCCATACTGCTGTGCCATCGCTCTGGCCCTTGAACTATGATTTTGTGTGTGTGTGTGTGTGTGTGTGTGTGTGTGTGTGTGTGTGTGTGTGGTTTTTGGGTCACACCGGCAGTGCTCAGGGGTTATTCCTGGCTCCAGGCTCAGAAATTGCTCCTGGCAGGCATGGAGGACCATATGGGACACCGGGATTTGAACCAATAACCTCCTGCATGAAAAGCAAATGCCTTACCTCCATGCTATCTCTCCGGGCCCAGACTATGATTTTTTTTAAAAAAAGGAAAACAAAATTTAAAACTGTGTTTATATAATAGGAATATAAATACTTTATATAGTATAATACAAGGCAGACAAGATATTTTAAAAAGTAAGTTGGAAAAGTTGATATCAATTCAAAATAAGGTAAAAGAAAGGTAAAAAAAAAAGGTAAATTTCATTCAGGAGAGATCAGAGAAAATCAAATAAAATTTAAATAGGATTTCTAGCCATAATAAATAATAACAAAGTACTGATTAAAGAGACAAGATAATATTAATTGAAGACCTGAACCTTTCATTTCAGCAGTAAAATACTTTCTAAGTTAAAAATCGTGAAACAATAGTACTTGAAAAGCTATGTTTTGTGCTGTTTTAGGTCCATGCCCAGTTGTATGCAGGGGACCATTTGCTGTACCAGGGACTGAACTAAAATGGACCACATATAGCACAAAAGTACCTTAAGCCTGGATCCTATCTCTAGTCCTAATAAAGAAATACAGGTATTTATTTTGTTTGCTTGTTTAGGGGCCACACCTGGCAGTGCTCAGGACTTACTCCTACATCTGCATTTAGAGATTACTCTTAGGACTATCTGTGATGCTGGAGATCAAATTTAGCATCCACCTGGGGATAAGGCAAGAGCCATACCCACTGTACTCTCTCTGGCATAAAAAAAATATTTTTTAATAGTAGTTCTTTGGCCTGAGAAATAGGTCAGGGGTTAAGCTTTGCAAAAACTGACTCAGGATTGCTATGGGCACTTCATATGGTCCCTTAAGTACTGCCAGAAGTGGTCCCAGAGAACATTCAGAAGTTAGCCCTGAACACTCTTAGATGCTTCTCCTCGAAATAAAACTAAAACAGTAGTCGACAACACAAACAAGAGCTTTTTGAATACTGAGAAAGCAATGACTATAGCCTAGATACTTACTCACACTCAAATCTGAAACAATCATTACAAAATGAATACAAATTAAAGATATCTCAGTCTAACAAAATATAGTTAGTCAGAAATGTTTCTGGATGGAAAGAGACCTAGAAGGGAATCAAGAGATGAATAAGACAACTGAAAAACCCTTGAGTAATTTAAATGACACTGACTAGATAGTAACTGTATAGTAATGCAGAATCTGAAAATTCGATTTGTCATAATACCTTGAAGACAACTCTAGTGATTTTAGAGTAAGCATCAGGAAAAGCTAAAGCTGTAGCCTGAAATATTTGTCAAAAAATATTTGAAATAAAATAAAACATTTGGACACATATTCTGGCATAAAATCATTCATTATATTGTATCATTTATTAATGATAAAAGTATAACAAAGACAAAATAATTAATAATTTAGCCTCATTGTTCTAAACTTAAAAGATCCAAAGAAATTCTGTCACTGTTATATTAAAATAATTGATATAGCAACATCATGGTAAGAGAGCCAAATCATTTCTTCCTATAGCAGATAATAATATAAGGCTAAAGAATTTTAAATAGCATAAATAATAAGCTCCAATTTGGTTCCCCATGACAAAGAGGTCATGTGTTTTCCTTCATTTGATATCAGTTATTGGTCATATATGAATTATGTCATGAACTGCTTCAAAATTTTTTAAATTTCTATATATAGAACACAGCTGATTAAAATATTTTTTTATAACTTAAAGCCAATAGAAAAGGTGGAGTAAAACTACTGCTAAGTAATGTGCTCCAGCCCTTGGAGCTATCTCTCTGACCCAGAAATTTATATTTCAAACAACTTACTTTAGAAAAGTAGAATTGTTGAAAATTAATGATCAAATGTTCATCCAAAGAACTGGAAGCACTTACAAAAAAGTAAATAGAACAAATTCAAAGCAATCAAAAACCTTACCTAGGACACAAAGTATAATAAGAAAAAAAAATGAGAATTTATAAGAAAGAATGAAAATAACTAAGAATTGTAAATAGTCTCATGTAAATCACACAAAAATAATGAATTATTTTAGAGCAAAATAAAGCTATCAAAAATAGAAGTAGAAGCTATTAGCCAACATAAAGGGATATTACAACAATTGACTTTAAAGTTGAGTTTGTATAATATATACTCAGAAATCTAAGCTTCAAATATGAAAGAACAGATTATTCCAAGCTTAAATCAATTTACCCAGAATATAGAAGTTGGGAAATCTCTTCACTTATTTAATATACCCTATATGATTTTTATTTAAAATCCCTATGAGGGTTCAGAATAGAAATGATAATCACAGGGCAGTTTCACATATCGTCTTAGTTTCACGGTTTCTAATTAAAATACCAGCCAGGTTAACCCTGTGTTGTAGCATTAAAAAGAATATAATATCCAGCAAGGTTTGTCCCTCAGAATTCAAGCCACATCAGTAGAAAATCTCTTTAGCTAATTCACCATGACATGAGATTATGGAGAAAGACCATATGGTTAGACCAAAAGACAAAAAAGCATATTCCAAATATGATTTAAAATGTGGAATCAAGTGAAACCATTTAATCCTAAAACATATTTTAGTAATCTCTAGATCAAACATATAGTTAGTGAGGAAATCTTAGAAATTATTCTAGTATGCCTATCATGGCGTGTTCTACTTAAAGTAATACTGGAAATTCTAGAAAGTAAAAGGAAAAATAGAACTATTGATTGAAAAGACACAAACATTTGTGTCATTTCTCTTCTATAATTTTTTTAGGTTGTTGTTGGGTCTCACCCAGAAGTCTGGTACTTTTAGTACAGCAGTTTTCCAGGGTCACATCTGACAGTGTTTAAGAGAGCATTATGTTGTGCCAGAGATTGAACCTAGGTTGGCCACATGCAAAGGAAGGAATCTTGTACACTGTACTATCTTTTTGAGTCCTTTTTCACAACATAAAACAAATGCACTGGAAAGTTTTAGAAATAGCAGGAGAGTTCAAGAATAGTACAGCAAAAGTCATTCTTATACTCAAGGAACATAAATTAGGAAAATTTAATAAAGTTCAGGCATATTTAAAAGCTGCAGATGACTCAGGGAATAATTTCAACAAAATATATGTGAGAAGAGAATGTTACTGAATTCATTTTAGAAATCTTAAAAACAATATTTATTTCTTTTTTATAGATAAAAGCTAGAAGATTTACTAAAGCAAATAGTAGTATCCAACTGGTAGATGTAAAAATTGTCTTACCATAAAAACATCTAGCATATATTAGAGATATTATTTACATTCTTTATACTAATTTAATTCCCACAACAATCATATGAGGTAAGTACTATTATTTTTCTAATATTACAAGTAGTAAAACAGAGCATAAAGAACTGAAATAATTTGTTGATGTGGTTCTCAGATTCAAATCAAAAATCTTTCCAGATGCTTTGCTCTCAAACATTAGGCAATATTACTTTTACAATGAAATACTGATGTACTTCATTATCAGTGCAGTGTTAGAGAACTCTAGTAGGAAAATGAGAAACATATCAATCAAATGTAACAGAAGTGCAATTTCAGACCAGTGAGAAAGAGCAACTTTAGGGAAGGCTAACAGGACCATTGGCCATCCATATGGAGAATAATAAAAATGAATGCCTTTTATGCTCTGTGCAGAAATCAATAAAATTTCAGTGGAAATATTTCCTCAGAATTTTCAATAGTTTAAGAAACTCTGTTTATAATGAAGTGAAGATTTTTTTAAAGGACAAATACTTGGCTTTTTGATAGTACTTAGCAATAGTATAGTGGGTAAGCTTCTATCCCTGACACCACTTAAGACACAGAGATAATAGTAAGCTCTGAGTATTTGGGTGTGACCCCCAAAACAAAGCAAAAAGTCAGAAAACGTCTAAATCATAAGTGCATATTTTTTAAATGAAAGACACATTTTTGGATAAAATATGTTTGCAATAAGTCCACACAAGATTATATTTTGTTTTGTTTTTGGATTATGCCCAATAGTGCTCAGGGATCCTGGCTCTACACTTGAGGGTCACTCATAAAGGGCTGGGATGAATCTTATAAAAATCAGGAATTGAAACTGGATCATCTGGATGCAAGGCAAACACTCTACTATCTCTCTAGACCCAAGATTAAGAACATTTGGAAATTCAGACAAAATTTTCTCTATTTAAAAAGTTGTAATGAATAATTAGTTCAATAATACATTTATATGATTTATCTCTAGGAAAGAGACATTGATGAAACAAGATCAACCATGAGTCTATAAAAATACTTTTACTATTGTATTGATTATGTATTCTTACACATAGTCTTTGGGACTCATGAAACAAGCATGTGTAATATATAATATATATAATATATATAATTATATATATATATAATTATATATATATAATATATATAATTCTCTGTAATAACATTGCCTGACATGTTTATACAAAAGAAATATTTTAAATATTTGTTAGAAGTGATACTATTGATAGTCATACAATATAATTATAATTAATATAAAAAGGATACTAAAATGCAATTATATCTATCAGATATATACGAGACTTCAGGACTTCAAGTAAAACAAGGTAATGTTTAGCACGTATGATCAAGTTGTCAACATGTAAAAAATGAAAATGATTAAACTCTGGGTAACTGAAAATGTTTGGGGAGTGGGAAAGATACATCAGCCATATTTATATTTCTGATATGATTTGAGGGCATTTGAAGTCATGCTCAGTGGTGCTTAGCGGTTACTTCTGACCCTATGTCCAGGACTCATTTCTGGCAGTGCTCAGAATACCATATGCAATTTCAAGGCTGCACTCAAGATCACTCCTGGAGATGGACTCTATGGGAATCCTATAGGATCCTAGTGGATCCTATGGGCTGCCAACCAGTTGTACTATTGCTCTGCCCCTCCCCATTTTTTTCTAAAAAGCTAGGTTTAGGTTTATATATATTGGTACTCTCCATAGTTTTTACATTAGAAATGGTACTTCAAACAATATGGGGTAAGAAAAGATTAGACTATGGGAGACTGAGAAAATTTGTACTTAAACTGTTGATGAAAGGAAGTATATTTTAGTAGTTTTTTTTCACATCATTGTAAAATGTTTGATACCATACCAAAACTTCACAGATGGCATTTCTTAAAGTTACATTTCAATATGGAGTCTCAATCTTTTCTTTCTAAAAAAAAATTCATACTTAGTTAAACTTCATTGTCTTTTTCTCTCAGATCACAAATGAATGTTTTATTTATGAAAATATTGCGGTTCATACATTGCTTAAGTAGAAAATATTAACTTCCTAAGCTATGTATATCTCCCAAGTGTTGCTCTTAGAATTATGCATATATAAAAATTTATAAAAATAATATTTGTAACATCACTATTCATTCCATCCATAGTCTTCATGATATGCTTTCCATCTTATTCTGAAAGACACAAGTTTCCCCAAATTCTAATTTTTGCATGACAGTTTGAATATCATCAGTGGCAAAAGATATTGTGATTTTTCTAAGTAACTAACTTATTTTTTGAAGAAATGTCTGCCAAAATACCCTGTATGAAGAGCCAGTTTGTCAGTTGCTCCTTTGTGTAAAAATATGTTCAATAAAAAAGGCAAGTAATTCAGCTTCTAGCAAAAAAAAATTATGTTCATGCTGTTGTTTGACACAAATACTTTGTTTTTGATCAGGAGAAGTTTAATTTCTTGTATATATTATTATAACTTAATTTTAACTTATTTTTTCTCAGACTTTCAATTAGAGACTGTCTTATAGAAGAGAGATCAAGAAGAAGGTATCTTAGTTTACTAAGATAAAATAAACTGTTTTGGATAAGTATTTTAATTAGTAAACTAAAACATTTAAATTAGTCTGAGAAAAGTTCGAGTTAGGGTAGGAGGAAATATGCATCTAAAACACTTGGAAACAATGGAATTATAGGTTGGGGTGTTTTATTTTTTATCTTTGTTATATTTATTTTAAAATATTAGCCTTCAAAAGAATATACTTGAATTATGGGACTGAAGCATGGTGAATAAAAATATTTATCTTTTGCTATACTTTTATGGCTTGATCACCTTTCTTGTCAGAAAAGTTATGAATGTTTTATACTGGTCTGCTTTTAACTGTGCATGTTGATCTTTTCAGAGTACTTGGCTGCAGGAAATGCATAATCTGGATCTTTAATGCCATGTCATAGGTAAACTTAAACCCTGTTTACTGACCTGCAGCAATAAATTGACCTTATGGGATCAATTAATGGCTGTCTAAAGAAAGGAGCTTCATACAGTGGGAAGCAAGTGGGACAATGGATTACTAACCTTAAAAATATTGACTGCCAATTCCAATGTTAAACATCAAAGACAACAACAAACAAATCCCCCAGTTGCAAAAGATCAAAAATCATCAAGAGCAAACACACATCTCTGTGTGTGCATCCATATATAATAGTCACACAACTTAGAATTGCTGTGAAATCACTTTACCATTTCAGTCTCACTTTTCATTGTTGATTTTGCTATTACCCTTGAATTATGTTGGCAAAATATCTGTACGTAATATCAGATACACATATTAGTGTAAGAACAAAACTTAATCTTATAAATAACAGTGAAAGGTAGGCGTGTCAGAGTAACTCATGTGTTTGTGTATGGATATGTGCCTTTTTCTTTTTTATGGTTTATAATTATAAAATTATAGAAATAATTTTAAATATAACTTAAAATCCTAGAACACAAATGTCATAGCTAAAATGCAGCCTTCTTTGATGTCATCAATGCTCATCTGTAATTTTATTCACTCTGAAGTTTTATTAAAATATCTCTATATAGAAACATACATCTAATATGGGAAGAAAAATAATTCTCAACAGTTTTCATATCAGATAATTTTAATATGCAGCCCCTAATTCAATTTTCACAGTAATTTTGAGCAGTAATAAAGGAGGAGTTGTTATTATTTTAGATTATTATGGGAAAGTTAAAAACAAGAGAATTAAGACTGCAAGAAATCACCCGAGGTCTTGAAGCCAGTGCAGAATAGTAGGAAATTGCACTCTGGGAAGGAATGTAATGTATTTATATACTGAAAACAATACTCAGACAGCTTCCTACCTTAATACTTATATAAAAATATAATATTAAAGATAACAAATTGAAGGAAAGTCTGAATATTTAGAATAAACAACCCCCAAATAAGTATCATACAAAGTACTTAGAATAAGATATTTTATATGATATGTAGGAAGTTATTTGGCTATTGCAAAGAGGCCTGAGCTCCCTGGAAGGAGAATAGAGCTAGCACCAGAAGATGAGTAAGAGTGAATCTCTCTTGTTCATCTTCTGAATTTTTCTTTTTCTTCCTCCATCATCTCAATGGCCGATCCTGGCCTTCTGGTTCAAAGGGAGCCACTATGATCACTATGCTCCTTGTGATAGAATTGGGGGGGGGGGGTTACTCTTAAAGATACTCTAGAGTCTTTGCACGATGATTTTATGTTCATCCCTCTTTCTTCATCTCATTCATTTGGAAGCTGAAAAATAATATTTTTATTGTGTTTACCAATCTAGCTCAAAACTCCAAGTTTATATCTCTAAGAGGAGAAGATGGAATTGGTCTTCTGGGTCAATTGTAGTCATAGAAAAAAGGTGGACATTTCTATTCTCTTCAGATTGTGTATGCCTTTAGATAATCTCATTTTTAATGTACCTTATATACCAGGAAGAAATGCTGACCTTTCGTTTATCATTCAGAATAAACTGGCTTGATATACCTAACACAGGTCTTCAAGCTCTGACGGGTACAACGGGCATTGCACTATTTCAATGTTTTATAAACATTATATACTATATGAATCTCACTACTTGTTCTACGAAAAAGTGGTTTCTGTTTTATTGGCTGCAAGGTAAATTGGGCCTGATTTAAATCTAATCTACCTTATTGTAATTATCTCCAAAGAAGAAGATATTGATGTCCCAGAGAGTTGTATACTGGAAACCCTAGTGACCAAAATATTTATATTAAAAAACAATGAAAACTTAAGAAGTGTCCTCCAGGCCAACTTAGTGCTTGTTTGTCTCCTATAATGCCTTGATTTTTCCAATCTTTATTTGACCTGTGTGCTAACATGATTCATTTTGCGTTGGAATCATTTCATCTTCAAATTCTTAAGAAGCAAGACTTCAGTTAAATGGGTGTTATGGATTTTGTTGTTTAACTTGGTCCCCCTACAGGACCCTCTGAGACCCAGTTCAGCCTATCATGACTTTCCAGTCTGAAAGGCATTGCTGGATTCATCCACCTTTGGCCTGTGCTGGAATATTAATGCAGGTTCCTCTCTGGTTGATATTCTTGTTTTCTTTGTTTATAGTATATTTATAGTTACAGAAATAATGGGACAGTTCCAAGATCTAGACCCTATAATTCAGTTTGCTCCCTAATACTGCTGGTTTTTGCCTCAGGTACCACTGGATATGAACCAGGGTGTCAAAATATCACTTAGCCTGAACATTAAACTGAGTCTGCATTGCCAGGAGGAGTAATACCAGGAGTGGTCACAGAAACCATTTTTATAAGAGATAGATTTTCTCAGAAAAATCCCTTCAATGCAATTAAAGATATGTTTTCTTGTCCTTTTACTCTCAAAAATATTTATGACCTTAATTTAGTATAGCAAAATCATTACACCGATCAGAAATTTATGTCATATAGCGGTCAACTTCAGGTAATTTTCTTTGGTGCTTTAATCCGAAGCTGATTTTTCTCTTGTTTAAATGGATAATTGAGCTCTTTTGTTTTATTATCTAAATACAAACCAACCATTCAATATGTATGCATTTCTTACAGCAGTGCTTTAACATTATTTAAATTTTATTGTCCAGAACTCAGGTTGTGCTCTTTCATTCACCGCAGTTTCCATAATTGACTGATGTGCTATGCTTGGCAATTGTCCAATGATTTCTCACTCTTTGTTCTTCTCAGGACTGGTTTCTGTCTCATTGGCTGCCAGGTAAGTAGAACCTGAATTAAATCTAATCTATCTTATTGCAAAGATCCCCAAACATTCATTTTTTAAAAAACAAATTTACATTTTAATATCTCTGAGATCAAGCCACATCTTACATTTAACGATGTCTTATAATTACCTCACTTAGAATACCTTCTACTAGGTATTGGGAGGAATTGGGGGTTGAAGTGTGTGAAGATCTTGGGAGACAAGACTCATCAAGTATGAAGTCATCTTAGCTCATTAGAAATATAATACTTCAATTCTTCCTAACGTGTGTATCAAAATGAGATGTATACATATCTTAACAAACAAAATGGGTAGCAATCTGTATGATGAGAAGCATTCTTTTTTGCTTTCTTTCTCTCTACTTAAAAATATACTTACCTTGCTATTCTTTGATTTATAACCTTATTAGCTCATTGAGTACTCCTCACCTATAAAGGAAAATTTTGTGGTTTATCATCTCATCCTTTCTAATTTATGCTCCAGCTATTCCACCCTCAGCTACCAGGGTTTGCTAGTGGGACACCGTTTTCACCTTGTCAAGGTTGATTGCATTTATGTTCTTCTTCTCTACCCACAATTACAGCTACACCTCCTTAGCTCTGGCTCAATTTCCCCACCACCAAAATTCCTCCCTAAATTCCCAACAGCAGGATTAAGTATTAGCCACTGCTGATCCTGAATGCAATGTTATCAACATTTTACTTTCTATTTCCCTGAGTAATATTCTTTAACAATCAAAGCAGAATATTCATAAAAAGTAATTTTTATTGTACCTCGCAGCACGAAACCAGGCCAATTAGAGTTTATTTTTCAAGTTTTATATTAGCTTTCATTCACAATTTTGTTAGAACTTCTAATGATGTATCCATTCATATTTCTATTAGAAATTCTTCTCATTTCAGTATTTTTAATTTCTAGTTCATTCCACCTTCCCTTGGTCTCTTTCATTCTTCATCTAGAAGCACACTTTCAATCTGGCCCATTTGCTCTGTGTCATGATTTTCTAATTGTTTTACTAAGCCACCCCCAGAAATGCTCTCGGACTAGATTTTCTCTTGCTTCTATACTCAGGAATTACTCCTGGTGATTTCAGGTAACCATATGGGATACCATGAATGGAATCTGGCCTGGCCATCACAGTGAAAATCTCCTATTCTCCGTATTACCTGTCTCAACCCTGACTTTTTTTAAACACCAATATAACTTTATTACCTACTTCAAATAAGAAAATATACACTTATAGCTTAAAGAAATATTTTCTCTGGCACATTCTCTATCCTGGAGATTGGTACGTCTTCAACCTGAGATGTTTGCTTTTGACTTTTTCCCTCTTGCCCTGTTATCCCTTGAACATCCATCTCCCTTTTTCTGTTTTCATATTTATGTAAATTTCTTTAAAGAACACTATTTTAGTGGCTGGAGAGATGGTACAGCATTTCTTGATTGCTACTGACATAGGTTTAATCCTGGCACTACATATAGCCCCTGAGCGCTGTGAGGAATGATCCCTGAACCCAGAGTCATGAATAACCCATGAAAGCTGCCTGATGTGGCTAAAATTTTTTTTAAAGAAAGAAAATCATTTTATTTCAAAACACATTTTTTGGGTTGTTATTTGGGGGTCACATCTGGTGGTGTTCAATCCTGAATTTGTTTTTCTGCAGACTATTGAAATTTTTCTGTCTTCTTCCCTTTGAATTGGATATTTCTACTATATTTTCACACTTCTAATTTGCTTACTACACTATATTTCTAATTAATCTTTGATCATATTTTTTGGGGGTGTGATTTTGGGCAATACTCGGTGATGCTCAGGGGTTACTCCTGGCTATGCTCTCAGAAATCGCTCCTGGTTTGGGGGACCTTTTGGAGGCCAGGGATCAAACCGAGGTTAGTCCTGAGTCAGACGCTTGCGAGCTTTCGCTGCGCCATCACTCTGGGCCCATCTTTGGTCATCTTTGATGATGCAATTTACATTCAACTAACCTGAAGAGAGATATGTTGGAAGTGAAATTTCCTGCCTTCTTTTATGTTAGGGAAAACTGTTATGTTTAGTTGATGGTAAGGTGTATAAGAACTTGAGGGTCTTCTGTTTGTTTGGTTGTGGTTATATTGGCCACATCTGGCAATGTTCATGGTTTTCTCCCAGCTTTGCACTCAGGAATCACTCCAGGCGGTTCTTAGGAGACCATTTGGGATGCTGGGGATCTAACCTGGGTTGACTAAACCATGCAAGACAAGTGGCCTCCCCTCTGTACTATCACTCCAGCCTTCAAAACCATTACTTTTGGTGCTTGGTTGCTTCATTGTCTCTAAGTTAACACTATTTTCAACTAATTCTCTTCCTGTTAGATTCTTTCTTTTTTTCCATGCTCACTTTCTTTTTCTTTCTTTCTTTCTTTCTTTCTTTCTTTCTTTCTTTCTTTCTTTCTTTCTTTCTTTCTTTCTTTCTTTCTTTCTTTCTTTCTTTCTTTCTTTCTTTCTTTCTTTCTTTCTTTCTTTGTTTCTTTCTTTCTTTCTTCTTTCTTTCTTTCTTTCTTTCTTTCTTTCTTTCTTTCTTTCTTTCTTTCTTTCTTTCTTTCTTTCTTTCTCTCTCTCTCTCTCTCTCTCTCTCTCTCTTTCTTTCTCTCTCTCTCTCTCTCTCTCTCTCTCTCTCTCTCTCTCTTTCTTTCTTTCTTTCTTTCTGTCTTTCTTTCTTTCTTTCTTTCTTTCTTTCTTTCTTTCTTTCTTTCTTTCTTTCTTTCTTTCTTTCTTTCTTTCTTTCTTTCTTTCTTTCTTTCTTTCTTTCTTTCTTTCTTTCTTTCTTTCTTTCTTTCTTCTGTCTCTTGATCACACTCACTCTTCTTTTTCTCTCTTTTCTTTTGTCCATAGCTGCCAGTGCTCAGGAGATACTCATGGATCTATGCTTAGGGATTGCTCTTGGTAAAGCTTGGTGTTCATGTGATGCTTTAGGCTTCTACAAGCAAAATATATTCCAGCCCTCTGAGGTATCTCCCAGTCCTAATGTGCTGTCTTGAATATTTTTCTCAATTGTCTGTTTCTTTAGATTAATATAGTTCTATAATCTGCTAGTATAATAATCTTTCTTTCTCTTTTTTTATCTTTATTTAAACACCGTGATTACAAACATGATTATAGTTGTATGATTACAGTCATGTAAAGAGCACCCCCCTTCACCGGTGCAACATTCCCATCACCTATTTCCCAGATCTCCCTCCTCCCCACCCCCCTACACCTGTTAGATTCTTAATTTAAGATTTTTTTGTTTAATAGATTTTAGAACCTCTTATTTACTTCCTTGAGTTTAAAAACGTCACCCTTCCGCTTTCACTGTGCCAAGTTTAATTTCATTCTCCAGTTACCATGAGTACTTAATATTTTCCCTTTATGACCCTCTACTATGAGTACTTTGAATGAAAAAATTCCCAATTTTTTTTAGTTGAGTCACACTCTCTTATTATTGTGATTTATTTTTTTTATCTCCATTCTCTCCCACTTAAAAAATCCTTATCAATAACAACCTAGTAATTATAGTCACTAATAGTTTTGCATATTTTCTGTTATCAGGAAATTTCCCTTTTACTGAACAGTTCTTGTGACTTATTTTTGTGATTATTTTTACATTATGTAGTGTCTTTTCTGGTTTCCTCTTAATTATTTTTTTTAACTTGAGACTGCATTATCTTTTCCATATTTAAAAAATACTAATACATTCAAGTTATTTCCATCCAAAGTGTTTATATATTTTATCCATTTAGAATTTGTTTCATCCCCCTTATTTCCTCCTTTTCTTCTTCTTCTTCTTCTTCTTCTTCTTCTTCTTCTTCTTCTTCTTCTTCTTCTTCTTCTTCTTCTTCTTCTTCTTCTTTTCTTCTTCTTTCTTCATTCTTCTTCTTCTTCATCTTCTTCCTTCTTCCTCTTCTTCCTTCCCCTCCTCCTCCTCTTTTTTTCTTCTCTTTTCTTCATTTGTTATGCTCTAATTTGCTCAGGACTTAATCAGATGTCAGTTATTTTTCTTTTTCTATTCATAATTAGCCAACAAACCAGCATTTACATTTGAGAATCTTTGTTGGCTGGCTTGTTTATTTAAAATATTGAGTACTAAGATGTGCCTCACACATGCTGGGTCACCAAATCCACCTCAACTCTGGCTCATTTCACAGTGAATTCTTCCCTAATGGTCATTTCAGGTTCCTTACAGAAGGCTCTTGTCTTCTTTTTATTGAAACTGTGGTAAACATCAATCTATGGCTTGGTTTTTCCTGTTGGCAGAGGGTAAGTCCAAGCTCCATTGATGTCAGTCACTTACTCCTGTTTTCCATGCTACCTTCTCATCCTGTTTTCCAAGTACATGGATTTTCAAGTTTCAACTCTTTCCAAGGTCTGACTTGTGAGCTTGGCACAGACTTTCACTACTGTCTTCTCCATGGGTGTTCTGGAAAGTTACTCTTCTTTCTTTGAAATCAATATTTATTCTTCCACTTTAAAAAATTTCCAGGCAAAATTAAACTTTCTTGACTCAGCAGAGACTTCAATTTCCTCAAAAGTCTTAGTGTGTATCTTTCTGATCCTAGAATTCCAGAGAGGGAGAGAAGATAATGCTATTTGAATAAGAATTCCAATCTCATAATTAAAATTTCTCCATTTATTTAAAAATATGCTATTAATAATAGGAAGAAATGAAACAAAGGAAAATTGGAGAGTGAGGTGGGACTTTCTATAGCTCTCTAAAAACTTGGAAGAGGAGAGTAAGATCCAGTCAACCTCATGATAGAAAATCTAAGATGTTGCCTTTCAGAATTTTCTTTTTCTCACTCTTCAGTGAGATAAATAATAGAATTTATCCCTACTATCCCATTAAGTGCAAATAAAATTATGAGCCTAGAGGACATGTTGTAAGATTTAGTTAAGGGAATTCACTTATTAAAGCTTAAGTAGTAATTATTTTATTTTTAGTAGTAAAATAAAATTATTTCTTCTGGTCTCTGTTTATTTTTAAGCCGGACTTTAACAAATTCTCTAAAACTTTTTTTTTTCCATAGCTACTTCTCCCTCAAACATTGAGTTATAAATGGAAAGCAAGGACAGAATATCATTACAAAGTTGTGTACAGGGGAAGAGTTTAGACTTGAGTCTCATATGGGAAGTGTTTCAGGGGTATAATAAGGCTGGTATGGAAGGAGAGGAAGAGTTAGTGAATTTCTTCCACCAATTCTGTTGCCTCCCCAACAGAAATGCATTAGAAAGTTTTAAATATTAAAGATCACAAATATATTACTGAAGGGCTTCTTGAGCTGAATTCTATGTCGTGAGCAGGATTTAAGACAGAAGACAGAACATGCCATTAAAAATGGTGTGTATAGGTTCTTCTCATTCAAAAGAAGCTGAGAAAGATTCACAGGAACCTTTTGCCTGCAGGAAGATGTATTAAAATATTCATTTGAAATATTCATTCACTCCGTGTTTGAGGCCCTCAAGGAGCTTGAGAGATTCAAGAAGTTAAAATCTGAAAGAAGCAGGGAAACTGTGACTCTTTTACTGGACTTCATCTCATTTAATCCATCTGAACGTTGCTAAAGAAATTACTCATCTCATGAATCATTTCTGGTAATTCACCAGGTACTATATCAAATAATGTGGGGAAATATGTTGAAATACCTACTTTATATGAGGGCAACCCAAAGCCAAAGTTATTTCCATGGCAGAGATCTCTAGAAGAAGAGAGATGTGCTAAATATTCACTTTTCCCTTGAGTCAATTGCTATTATTAAACCCCCAAAATGCTGGGCTGGAGTGATAGCATAGCTTGTAGGGTAGGGGTCTCAAACTCACGGCCCACGGGCCGTTTGAGGCCCTCCGTACAGCATTTTGTGGCCCGCGGTTGGCCTTCAAATATTGCAGTATTTGTGATTATTCGCTTACCAAATAATCGCAATAAAAATTGCATTAGTAAGAAAAAAATTGCATTAAACATTCGCATAACCCGAGCAATTTCGTTCCAGGTACGCAAATGTTTAATGCGATTTTTTGCGATTTTTTCTTACTAATGTGATTTTTTATTGCAAATATTAGGTAAGCAAATACTCGCGAATACTTTGCGCCTAGCGCAGATGTCATTTCTGCTGCTCCTGTCCGCTGTCCCTTGCATTATCGGAGGCCTAAGGGAAAGAAGTTTATTATAGAATTAGATTTTGTCATACCTTCATCATGACTTCATCAAAGCCTGCAGTGAAGAGAAAGATTGATGATGAGCACAGATAATTTCAGGAAAAGTAGGAGATGCAGTATTTCTTTGTTGAGCACAGGGGCATCCCCACATGTCTTATTTGCTCAGAGAAAGTTGCAGTGCACAAGGAATACAACTTGAAACGCCATTATTTAACTAAACATGCTGAGGAATGTGCAAAATATCAAGGAAATGAGAGAGCCAAGTGGTTGCCAGTCTTAAAGCATGTCTAATGGGGCAACAAGATTTCTTCAAGAAAGCAACCAAAGAGAATGTTGCATTAGTCAAAGCTAGTTACATTGTTAGCGAGATGATTGCTAAGGCAGGGAAACAATTCACAGAAGGAGAGTTTGTTAAAAAAAAAAAAGCATATTACAGGCTGTAAGTATTATTTGTCTGGAAAAGAAAGGTCAGTTTAGCAAAATCAGCCTTTCTGCCAACACTGTGGCAGAGCGCATTTCTGACATGTCAAGTGACATTTATCATCAACTGTGTGAGAAAGCCAAATGTTTTGATGCATACTCAGTTGCTCTTGACGAGGGCACAGATATAACAGACACTGCGCAGTTCATAATTTATGTCTGTGGTGTTGATTGCAATTTTGAATTGACAGAGGAGCTGCTCACAATAATTCCAATGCATGGCCAGACCACCACTAATGAGATATTTCGGCATCTGTGTGATGCCATTGAGAATGCAGGTTTGCCATGAAAGAGGTTTATTGGAATAATAACTGATGGAGCACCATTAATGACAGGGAGGAAAAATGGACTGGTGGCACTTGTTCAAAAAAAACTTGGAGAGGAGGGTGTAGAGAAGGTCATTGCTCTTCACTGCATTATCCATCAGCAGGCCCTTTGCAGTAAATGCCTGCCGTGTGACAATGTGATGTCTGTTGTTGTGAAATGCATCAACCAAATCAGATCCAGGGGCTTAAAGCACAGGAGGTTCCGTGCTTTTTTAGAGGAAATGGAGTCAGAATATGGAGATGTGCTCTATTTCACTGAGGTCTGTTGGCTCAGCAGGGGAAATGTCCTGAAATATTTTTTGAGTTGAGAGAACTGAAAGCCCTCATGGAGAAGGATGGGAATGCTGTTTCTGAGTTGAGTGATCACAAATGGCTCATGGACTTAGCTTTTCTTGTTGACATCACACATAAGCTGAATGTATTAAACAAGATACTACAAGGCCCAGGGCAGCTTATCAGTGCTGCCTATAAGAGCATTCTCCACAAAACTTGTGTTATGGAAATCCCAGCTCTTTCAGACAAACATTTGCCATTTCCCAGCATGCAAGGAACTTGTGGATGCAGGCATACCATTCAGTGGTGAGTAATATGTTGATGCTAATTTTAAGCTAGATAAGGAATTTGATCACAGATTTGCAGACTTCAAAAAGCACAGAGCTACTTTCCAAATTTTTGTGGATCCCTTTTCCTTTGATGTGCAAGATGCCCCTCCTGTGCTTCAAATGGAGCTCATTGACCTGTAATGAAACTCTGATCTCAAAGCCAAGTTCAGGGAGATTATGGAAAAGCAGACATGCATGGGAAATTTTTGAGAGAATCGACCCCAGCTTCCCTGAGCTTTCCCGAATGTTCAAGTGCACCATGTGCCTTTTTGGAGCACATATTTGTGTGAAAAGTTATTCTCCACATTGAACTTCAATAAGTCAAAGTACAGGTCTAGACTTAATGATGATGATCATCAAGCCATACTGAGGGTCTCAACTGCTTCCTCTCTAAAGCCAAATGTGGTTCAGATTTGTGAGAAGTGCTGTCAAGTCTCTGGCAGCAAGAAATAGGCAAAAGATGCCATGTTCAGAAGAACTGTTCATGATCTTCACTCAATATTCTATTCATGTTCAGAAGAAATAGTTAAAACTGTTAATAATGATGTTTGAGGACTTTTTTTTTGTGAAATCCCTTATGTGGCCCTGCCTCACCCCAGCTTTGCCTCCTGTGGCCCCCAGGTAAATTGAGATTGAGACCCCTGGTGTAGGGTGTTTACCTTGTATGCAGCTGATGTAGGTTCAATTCCCTACATCCTTACATGTCTGCTGAGGCTGCCTGGAGTAACTTCTGAGTGCAGAGTAACCCCTAAGTGCCACTGGTTGTGGACCAAAAACCAATAAATCTATAAACAAATAAATAAGTAAAACCAAGAAATTGGAGAAATTGAGAAGGCTGATCAGAGATATCACCAATTTTAGATTTGAGAGGTACACAGTTTAAATTGCACAAAATTAAAGCTGAAGAGATTATATCTGGAGGAATGATTATGGATCCTACTACAGAGTTTTGTTGGGTCCACGAAAGTTTTCTTTTTTTTTTTTTTTTTTGGTTTTTGGGCCACACCCGTTTGACTCTCAGGGGTTACTCCTGGCTATGTGCTCAGAAATCGCCCCTGGCTTGGGGGGACCATATGGGACGCCGGGGGATCGAACCGTGGTCCTTCCTTGGCTAGCGCTTGAAAGGCAGACACCTTACCTCCAGCGCCACCTACCCGGCCCCACGAAAGTTTTCTTATTAGGATAACAGAAAAGTTTCTAAGAATATGATCATTGCTTTTACTTGTTTCTATAAAAAGCATCAAAGATGGACATGTCTACAACAGCTAAGCATCATAATTGATGAATAAAGACAGGCTGAATGGAAAGTCTTGTAGACAAAACTTTGATTTGACCTGAATAAATTTTGCACTTATTTATTGGTGATTGAAAGAATAGCTGAAGAAAATGAAGAAAAAAGAAAAAAAATAAATAAAAATTAAAATATAGAAGACAGAACAATATGGATATTTTGATATAGTGATTTCTCTAATAGAATTACTTATCAACTACAGAAGTTTGCAAATTCTTTTCAAATAACTGGTCATTAGAAGGGCCATAATAACATTTAAATAACCCTGAAAATAAAATTTACTGTTATCAGATTGATATAGAGAGTCTTATTAAAAGGTTTTTGCAAAACATCAAACTATTTGAACATAAAAATGGACTATTAAATTACAATTAGGCTAAGTAGGAATTACAAGTGAAATTTCGAAGTGCTATAAGCTAAGTAGATTTTATAATTATTTTTGTCATCTTACTATATGTTATGTTGCATTGTATTTTTAGAAAAGTATTTTATTTAACTAGAAAATCCATATAGAAAGTGCATAAGGTATAAATAATACATAAATTTTAACAGTATAAATGTAATTGTATAACTACTATTCAACAAATAACATATATAAGTAACCCCTCATTCTGCTTTTTCCAATTACAACCTCCCTGGTTAACTTATTTAAATTTAATCACTGGTAATTTTTTAATTTTTGAATAATCAGGAAGTGTTTATTTAAGATAAAGAAGCTTCATTATTAAACCTTTAATAAAATGTACATTTTAGATGTATGCCTTTGGCTATTAGCAAAGCTAAGAACATTCTAAGCGATGTATAATTTATGAATAGAAGCTCAAACATTTTAATACAATTTATTCTGATCAAGTCTTTAACCTTGACTTCAGTTTTGTAATTTGAAAAGAATTATCCATTTCATCTCAGTTGTCAAAATTAAAAGTAAAAGAATTTCTCAGCTTTTGTAAAATACTTGCACTAAAGTGATATTCACTCTCACATAAAGAGTCAAATTTAAATGATATGATTCTCCATTTATCACCTATTTCATTTTGAGAAACACGAAAGGTTACCATGAGGTTTTGTAGGGGAACAGATTTTCATTCATGCACCATTGAAGGAAGAAGTACAGAGAAACTCAATACTGGTGTTTTTAACAATTCATGACAATGTCTCTGCAGCTCAACAAACTTTTAGGATTTTTTTCCTGAATAAAACTTTTCACTAATATGTGGAGGGAAATTTTACACTTATTCCTTGTGGCATAAATAACTACAATGTGTAGTAGCAATATATAAAAAAACAGCTGTATATGTTTGCCTTTTCTCTAAAAGAATAGAAAATACAAATCTGAAAATAAAGCATTTTTATTTCAGGTAAGTGATGATGTCACATAAATTAAAGCTAAATATATATAATTTTTTTACTTGAGAATGCCCTCTAGTACAACTTTTATGGAAAGTGATATGGAGATTCCTCCAAAAACTGGAAATTGAGCTCCCATTTTATCCAACTATACCACACCTAGGGATATACCCTAGGGACACAAAAATACAATACAAAAATCCCTTCCTCACAACGATATTCATTGCAGCACTATTTACCATAGCAAGACTCTGGAAACAACCAAGATGCCCTTCGACAGACGAATGGCTAAAGAAACTGTGGTACATATACACAATGGAATATTATGCAGCTGTCAGGAGAGATGAAGTCATGAAATTTTCCTATACATGGATGTACATAGAATCTATTATGCTGAGTGAAATAAATCAGAGGAAGAGAGAAAGACACAGAATTGTCTCACTCATATATGGGTTTTAAGAAAAATAAAAGATATTCTTGCAATAATTTTCAGAGACAAAAGAGCAGAGGGCTGGAAGTTCCAGCTCACTTCACGAAGCTCACCACAAAGAGTGATGAGTGCAGTTAGAGAAATAGCTACATTGAGAACTATCCTAACAATGAGAATGAACTAGGGAAGTAGAAAGCCTGTCTAGAGTACAGGCGGGGGTGGAGTGGGGAGGAGGGAGATTTGGGACATTGATGATGGGAATGTTGCACTGGTGAAGGGGGGTATTCTTTACGTGACTGAAACCCAACCATAATAATCATGTTTGTAATCAACGTGTTTAAATAAAATATTAATTAAAAATAAATAAATAATATTAAAATATAATTTTTACTATTGAAATGTAAATAATAAAATAGTAATGCAGTTAAGTTAAAAGAGATAAAAAATTCTTTAACTTATGTTTGCATGGAAAAATATTAAGGAAATATTTAAATACAAAAATCTTTGGTTATACGCTTTGTCAGTTGCTCTTGAGGGCAGTTATGGAACATCTTGACCTTTGATTAAGAGTTTTGCCTTTGATAGTGAGGTTGAAATTATTATTTTGAATCTGGCCTGATTGCCTTATAGAAAAAGACAAATAGGCTTATTGCTATTAGGAGTTGAGCCTTAGGGATGGGAGAAGGGATGGCTATTCAATGCACAGTACTGAATAAGAAAATGTGATCAAAAGCCTGAAATTTGAGATTAGTTATGAAGAAGAAAATCACAATGTGCGTGTGTTTTAAGCAACTCTATGTCTAATCACTAAATGACCCCCAAACTAACTAGCTTTTACAGAATATTTCTAAACTTATAAGCAAAGTTCAACTTTTTTAAAATTTAATAAAGTTTGTGATTTTTAGAAAAATAAAATGATTAGTTGAATCGATTTTGAGGTTTTTTTTATATCTGCTTTACATTAAGTGATTTTCTTTAGCAAATCTACTGGATGACCAACTTTGTTGAAGTTTTTATTTTAAAAGCCACCGTTGTTTTATTTATATGATTTTGTTTTACTTTGCTTTCTTTCCATTCTACTCTGATCTCAAAATTTCCATTTCTTCTACAAGGGATTTTCATCACAGTTATTAGAGTCCCTGTAACCATTCAAAATGTTTTATTTCCTAAGATATACATTCTTCTATTTTTAAAGGGTTTTTTTTTTGGTATCTGAATGCACATTGTTCCTTAAAAAAATGTTTCCTTAAATGGAATACTATGCAGCCAGCCATCAGGAGAGATGAAGTCATGAAATTTTCTTATGTATGGATGTACATGGAATCTATTATGCTGAGTGAAGTAAGTCAGAGGGAGAGAGAAAGACACAGAATGGTTTCACTCATTTATGGGCTTTAAGAAAAATGAAAGACATTTTTAACAGTATCTCAGAGACAAGAGAGATGAGGGCTGGTAGGTGCAGCTCATGACATGAAGCTCATCACAGAGTGATGAGTGCAGTTGGAGAGATGACTGCACTGAAAACTATTATAACAATGTGAATGAATGAGGGAAGTAGAAAGCCTGTCTCGAGTACAGGTGTGTGTGGGTGTGGGAAGGAGGGAAATCTGGGAAATTGGTGGTGGGAATCTTGCACTGGTGAAGGGGGGTGTTCTTTACATGACTGTAATCATACAACTATAATCATATTTGTAATCATGGTGTTTAAATAAAGATAATTATTAAAAAAAGAAAAAAAGAAAAGAAAATACAACAACAACAAAAAAAGTCATTTTCAGGGGCCAGAGAGATAGCATGGAGGTAAGTCATTTGCCTTGCATACAGAAGGACAGTGGTTGAATCCTGGCATCCCATATGGTCTCCTGAGCCTGCCAGGAGTGATATTTGAGTGTAGAGCCAGCAGTAACTCCTGAGCAAGGCCTGGTGTGATCCCAAAACCAAAAATAAATAAATAAATAAATAAATAAATAAATAAATAAATAAATAAATAAATAAATAAATAATTTTCAATCCTGGTTAACTTCTGCTGGTCTCCTTTATGAAAATCTTTGTGACTGATATTTCAATCGCATCGATATGTGCATTCTCTTTCTAGAGGTGTAATGCTAATATTCTTTCTGTCTTAGGTGATCTAATATTTGTCATATCTATTTTATTTACTTATTTATTTATTTATTTATTTATTTTTGTTTTTTGAGTCACACCTGGCAGCACTCAGGGGTTGTTCCTGGCTCTATGCTCGCTCCTGGTAGGCTCGGGGGACCCTATGGGATGCCGGGATTCGAACTACTGCCCTTTTGCATGTAAGACAAACGCACTATCTCCATGCTATCTCTGCAGCCCCTCTATTTTACTTTAAAACTGTATCTCTAGGGTTTCTATTTATAAAAACTGAATTCTAGTTCCAAGAGTGTAGTATTGTTTAACCGTATCAGTTGTGTTTTTGAGAAGTCTTTCTCACCATGATTCAAAAGGTTAATGTCTTCTATCTCTACTATTTTTTATAAACTTAGATATTTTTCTTCTTTTGATTATACTCACACAGATACCGGCACATATACAGTCATCACCACTAGATGAGGGTTTTAAACTCTTTGGCTGTTGGACCTAATAAAGTCTAGGGATAGATGTGTCCACAAAGGTTATCATGAAGATAACAAGAGATACTTTTATCAGTCTTAATATTGGCAAAAGTAGAAGCCAAGAACTGTGGATGAAGACTAAATGTATGACAGCATAATTTGTAGACATTTGTTCAAAGGAGAAAGATATCCACTTATTAAAAATCATAATACAACACTGTTCATTTTTATTTTCTTTTGCACTCTGTCAGCTAATGCTCTTATGGATTTTCCAACATTATTCTTCAGATTCTGGCCAATTCTCAGGAGATCCCTCACTTCTATCAAGGTCTAATGCATCCTTACCTGATTCTTTTTACTTATAGTACAATATGACTAAAGTGAACAGTTCGTTTTCTTTTAATATATTAACCAACAATGCAACCATCATTGGTGCCAACTTTAGGATAATTTAACTATCCCCCGAATAAATATCATTCAGTTGACACCCCCACAACTCCCAGACATAGACCATCAAAGATCTATTTTCTAACTTTAGTTTTACCTATTCTGCACATTTAGTATAAACGAAATCATATCATATGGGGACTTTCACAGTTATCTTTTGCCTGTTTTTATGCATAATTGGTCTTCATGTTTCAATCTGTGCATCATATATTCATCATTATATTTGTCCATATGTTGTGTGATTTATCCCAACTCAGTCAGAATATTATCTTTAAAAAAAGAAAGAAATATGTAATACCCCTGCACAGTAATTTTTTTAGTTTATTCTCATATATGTGGTAAATTGTGTGTCAGGAAGTTAGCACAAAATGTAACATCATTTTGCATCCCTGAGCCCAAGTCACTATTGCCACCATGTATGTTCTCCTAAGGCCCAACAGGGTCATTTATGATCACAGAGCCCCAAAATAGAGATAGTCAGAGATACAGCTAGAGAGGCTCCTTAGCAAACAAATATAGAATCATAATTTTTTATATCCTACAGGGTATGCAAGATCTAATACCAGAAGTTCTTATTCCTCCTAATTTTCTCACCCTCATCCATTTCACTACCCCATCTCAGTATTCTTGCTCATATAGACCAAGTGCATTTCTTCATGAGCATTTTTCAGACTTCTAAGTCTATGCATGACTTGTTCCTGAGAGAATGATTCAGCAATTCTGTTTGATGTTGGAATGTTTTCCTAAGAATCATTCTATGTAAAAGTGTACCTTCTTTATTCCTTTGCCCTGATTTTATTTTATCATGATATATATAACTAAAAAATGGCATTATTTAAAAAAAGATTTATCTCACTATGAGAACATATGCATGTTCTGTTTTGCTCACTGTTGACAATAATTATGAATATGATAACCTAGCAACTCTTTGAAGATGGAGTAGAGCAATGACTTCTAATGGCAATTCAATGAGTGCTCTTTAACAGAAGCTCTTTATGTCATAGAGTGTGGTTCTTTTTTATTGCATATCAATTGATTTAATCTTAAGATAGTGAGTAGCTCCCTAACTCAAGAGAAATAGAATTTGACAAGGCTGATTTTTCTTGCCTTGACTCCCCTACTTCCCCCTTGTTCACGCCCATACTTGAAAGATGCTGTTGATATTACTTGAAAATCTGGCAAACAAATTTTAAACCAAATTACTTAACTCTCAGATCTACCTGTGATGAGTCTCAACATTTTTGGAAATAAGTTCTTGCCTTGTTATTATTTAGTTTTGCGAATTTATGTTAATCAGTTCGCCTCTCTGGGTTCTGTTTAGTTCTGTAAAAGGTGTAAAAACACTATAAAGAGGATCTCTAATGTCCTTTTTATAAAACAAAACATTCCTGATTCATAAAAGTGTTTTATCACTTTTAGTACAATCTATAAAAACATTTTCTCTTTGGTGCCTAAGAGACATTATATAACACGGAGTTATGTTTTGATTTTGCTATTAAATTTCACAATGACTACTGATAATGGCATGTTAAAAAACAATGGACTGTATATAAGATATTGTGCTTACCTAGTACATAGCTGTCATGTGTTTGCTCCTTCATCAGCCCATATATTCTTCTGAGCACTGTCAAGAGTGATTCTTGAGCATCAAGTCATGAGTAAGCCCTGAGCACATCCCTGAAAAAATACTCTAAAACCAACAACTACAAAATCAAATATCAAACAAGTACAACCAAACCCTTAAATGGCTAATTTCATAGACAGCTTATTGCAATGACCATAACTCTGCTGAACAGGAAGTTGACAAGACATCATGGTCAAGCAAATTTCCATCGGAAGGGAAGCACTCTGACATTTGAAGGGGAAAAATAGTCACATTAGGCTAAAATATTGACAAATAATTATAAAATAAGATCTGAATTTATTTTCAAACATTTAAAAAATATTTACCAGTTTACCAGTACTTTTTAGTTCTGGGCTAAATGTATGACTCACTGTTAGAACATTCTTCAATAGTCAAATAGTTATTATAATGGCTAGTAATATCATGTATGGAGTAGATATTACAAACAGATGATCAAGTTTAACATACTTAGCTTCTAGTTTAGATGAGTAACTGAGACTGAGATTGGTGAATTTAAATTCTGTAGCTAGGTGACAGGCAAATTCTATTCCAACATTTTTATTTCCAAATTAAAGTTGTTCTTGGGGCCAGAGTGACAGAACAGCTTGGAGATCACTGCCTTGCACGTGGCTGACACAAGTTTGATCCCTAGCAGCATATGTGGTCCCCTGATTTTGCCAGAATAAACCCTGAGTCTTGTCAATGTGACCCCAAAACAAACAATCAAAAGACAAATTTGCTCTTTAATCTCTTCACAGTTCATTTTTGTAGATGAATAAAAACACAGCCAACTAATTTTAAATTTTAACAATATCTGGAAGTCGACTTGACTGTAGTTGGAACAAATGCTAAAAAAAATACTTGAGATTTTTGATAGTGGTTCCATTTGCCAATATCTGCATTTTCATTCTCACTCACTTTCTAATATCCATCTGCTATGGTCTCACTCCTTTTATTTCCCTGGTGGTTCCAAGGCAATGTCGATTGTTCCTGTTCAGGGAGATCCTTGGAGACAGCTTTCTGCTCATCTCTGGACTCAACCAGATGCCTAGGAGCAAAGGCCATCATCCATTTTGCTCACTTCTTTCCAAGGGCCTTCAGGAACGCTGCCACCTGACAGTCTGAGGTCTGGCACAAAAATCAGAGTCTGACAGTAATCAGGCTACGTGACATCAGTATTCCCACAAAGCAAAATTCTCTTCCCCACTCAGTCTTGGGCACCCAAACACTTGCAGCAAATTGTTGTCATGTTGGTAGTGTTAATCTGTCTAAACCTGTCATAGCACCAAAGAATTGGCAGCTTGATTCCCTTTGAAGTCTTTGCTTCAAACAAAAAAGACCAGAGTCAGTAATCCTGACTTAGCTTGGTCCAAAACAAAAACACAGCTAAGTGGACTTCAAAGGAAAGAGCCAACTGTCCATCCAGGGGGAGGAAAAACAGATCGACTAGAGCAAGCATGTGGCACTGCTGAGTGAAGATGAGAGTAAGAACTGTTCGAATCAATTCAACTCACTTAATCAGCCATGGGTGAAAACAAAGCCACGGAATTGAGTCAGCTGGAATAATTTGGATAAAAGACTAAAAGTTACCAGACAGATCTTTCAGAGCATTCCCAGAGTTAACTGATCACTGATCTAAAAAGCAATATATCTATGAGAGAGAGAGAGAGAGAGAGAGAGAGAGAGAGAGAGAGAGAGAGAGAGAGAGATTGCTAAGATACAGCTCTCTTACTTAGTACATGTCAGAAAGTAAGAATTTTACCTGTAGGTTTTCTGTCAGGACTATTGGGACCACAGATGGAGAATGTTACTACTTGCACTACTTTTGGTGTAAATGCTCCAAATCCACCATGGACCTGAGCAAAAGATAGTCTATTATTTGGAGAATTTGTAGATGTCTCTTCCCTTTCCGACCAAAAGAAATGGTTTCTCTTTCCCAGAATGAAAATATTTAAATTAACCTAAAGAAGGTAAATTCATCACCAGTTGATGAAAACTGAGTGGACGTGTTTAGATAATAAAAAAGAAATTCAGAGCGAATCAAATCATAAAGTTTTTTACGTCATAATAAAGGAAAAAAAGACATTAAAACAATATTATAAATGGCTTGGTATTACTCAGTTCAGTTTTTGTTAAACTACAATAGAAGTAGAGGACTAATAAAAGTAGATAAGACAACTGCCCCCTAAAGAAAGATAAATTTAATATTAAATGGCTCAAAAATTTTCACACAGTTCATGATTGAGTCCCTCCAATTCTTCAACATCTCTGTTTCATATAATGATGGGATGGTCAGAGAAGTCAACATTTTCATCATGATTCTAAGAACTTTGTGTGACTAAAGAAACTCCAAATTAAACCTTATTTGTTATAAGCAATTTGTCATTCAAAACTATTTTGATACAAACATTTTTGTAATTGTGTTATTTAAGTAAAGATCTTATGAAAAAACTATTTAGTATTTTTATTTGTTATTTGGGGGGGCACACCTGTCATATTGCAGAAAATTGTGTGACTTCATTCCTGTAGCTGCATAATATTCCATTGTGTCTATGGACCACATCTTCATAATCCATTCATTTGTGGTTGGAAATCTAGCTTAACCCCATATCTGAGCTATTTTACTCTCTGTTTTTAAAGTGTCATGTAAAAGTACTTTATTTAAAAAATAACTTCATTTTTTAAATGGAAAAGCCCATAAATAAAAAACTTGGCATATTACATGGAGCAGTATATGGTTGAATAGTAGAATATCAAGGTGAGAAATTTCTGTATCATAGCTGACAACACTTACATTCAAAATCTTTTGAAGGAGAAAAAAAAATTTTTTTTTCCAATCTGTTAGTACAAACTTGTGAACTGAAAAGGTCATCATGTTTCAGAGACTCCAGAGGAGCAAAAGTTTCCTGTGAAGCAAGGGCAAAGGAAGGAGATTGGATGATCTCAAGTGTGAAGTGATTGTAAGGTGTTGGCGAAGGATACAGGAAAAGGAAAAGGCCAAGAAACACAGCAACTCTCAAGATCATGTGTAGGTCTTCCGGGACATAGGTTATTAAAACAATCATGACAGCAGAGAGAAAAAAAATTTAAGTAGAAACATGGAAATAGGATGAGTTAAGATCTCAGTTGATGTAAGTAGAATGACCAGCTTTTCTGGAAGGAAAATTAGAAAGGTACTGAAAATGCAATCAGATTGGGAATCTGATCAATCTTAAAAATCAACATTTTCTTACTCTTTATGGGAATACATGGGATATTCAGAAGAGAAGCAGGACTTGAATTGCTGATATATTTCTCAGAAATACTATTTAATGCTCTGTCTGAAGGATTGCAGAGAGAAAGCATGAGCAAGCATGACTGAGTGGGGTGAGGAGGGAGAGAGAAAGAGAGAACAAGGAGAGAGAGAGAAGAGAGAGAGCTCAAAGGATTAGTATGCATGTTTTGCATAAAAGAATAACAATACACAAGTGCCCTGTCTGAGAATAAAGATTATTTGATTTACTGTGGCTACATCCCAGATATAATTGCATTCCCTGAAAAAAATTTGCAGTCTCACAAAAACTTTCACATTGTCAAGTTAATGCATGTTTCTCCCAAATTTCTTACTCCTGTCATTCACAGTTCCAATAGCTGTCCTTCCAAAGGGGTTCCTTCAAAGAAAATGCTTGAACTTAAATTAGGAAAAATATAAAAAAAAAGATAATGTGAATACACTGAGTTCCATTATATTGATTTGATTGTCCTAACTATGGGACCAAAAAAGAGAATATGATTTTAGCTTTGATTTTCAAGAGCTCGAAAACATCAATGAAGAGCTCTTTTGCTTTAAGAAAAATTTAGTGTGCACTTCTGTATTTAAGTTGAGGTATTTAAAAGACACTAGATTTAGTGATGTTTTATAAATTAATTACCTGAAAAGCAAATGCCCCCTTTCTCTTTCCCACCATTTTGTTTGGTTTTGCAACCTCACCTTGCTGTTTCTCAGGGGCTACTCTCAATTCTGTGACCACAAGTTGCTTCTATTGGTATTCAGGGCACCATCTGGGACCAGGCATCAAACTTGGGCCTCATAAATGAGAGTCCTTCACTCTAGTCTTTAGAGCCATAGGCAAGCCTTTCACTTGTTCTCAAATCTTTTCAAGCAATCAAAAAAGCACAAGACACTAATGTTTATTAACACCAGTTTGGAATTCAAAATAATGCAAGGATGGCTTGTTTTAGAATTGTTTATGGAATTGATTTAGTTTGATGGCCAACTTGATAGGCTACTGACAATCGGAAACTTCAGCTGTGCTCTGATCTTTTATTCTTACGTCTCCTTTCATGTGTGCCCAGAGATTAATTTTTTTTATTTGAGTCACTTTCTTTAATTTATTTCGGTTTTCAGGGATATAATCTATCATCTTTGTGTTTGTTTGGTTTGGGCCTCACTATGCAATGTGCAGGTCTCTGTACTCAGAGATCATGCCTGATGATGCTTGGGGGACCACACAGGGTGTTGGAGATAGAACCCACGTCAATCACATACAGAGCAAGCACCTTACTTGCTGTACTCACTCCCTTTGGCTCCAATCATCATCATCATCTTTATTATAAACAATCAAAAAGAGTACTCTCCTTACCTGTCTTCTCACTCTGATTCTATCATTTTTTAAAAATGCACCTGCTTGAATTTAAATATCTATCCTCCATTCATTTGGTAAATATTTAATTAGCAAGTACTCTCTGTAAGAATGCTTTTAAAGTAAAAATCAAGAAGGCAGCAACAGCTATGCATGTTTATGCATTATTTGGTTCAGATTTCTTTACTTTTCACAGTTTCCAAAGCCACTGCATAATTTCCCAGTGCTTCTTTATCCAACACATATTTATTCAGCAAGCCCTTTTTTACAAAGAAAATTGTCTAAATGGATGCATGAACCTCTGAACTTAGTTTTATGTTTGGTGTTGTATTTTGTTAAAAGTTTCAGTGTAGAGTTTTTTTTTTTTCAGAACAGTTATGGATTCATATTCAGAGACTTCGAAGTTTCCATGTAGGAAACTGTATCTTCCCCAGAAATATTGACTCAAGCTATAGAGACAAGCCTCTTGTAAAAAAAATACCCACTACCTTTTCTAACATATATATGTCCTTTGGATGACTATACTCTCTGGAACTCTGTTGATTGCTTTAAGAAGGTGAAGCAAAGAACACTCAAGATAGTTATGGAGAAAAATTGCCATGTGCGAACCTAGCTATATCCCATAATTTTGTTATCAACACTTTTAAGAACATACTTTGGTTCTTTGTTGGGTTACACCTTATTTTACCCAAAACAAAGATCATCCCTGGTTCCTTTGAATGTTTGCTTACAGCTTGGATTTACTTCAAAACAGAGGTTGTCTTACTTGTAAACCTGGGTGAATTTACTGCCCCAACCTGGGAGTGGTCTCTGTACTCAATAAAAATGGCAATTCTGGCAGGAAGGAGGGTCTCCATTCTAGGTAGAAGACTGTCAGACTACATGTGTTTTACCCTCAGCCTGGTTTGGATCATTTCATGCGCCACTCTGATTCACGAGGGGTTGGAGATACAGCATGTGGGGTGATTTTGCAGTTCTTCATCTGCACAAAACATCCTCTTCCAACATACAAGGCTAGTTTGGAATAAAACAAACCTGCATTGGTATTTTTCCTAATGTTTGAAAAGTAAGTGCTAATGTCTGAAAGTAAGTACTGAGTGACATTAGTCACAGAATTGTTTCACACAGTTCTTCTTTAATTACAAGCCCAATGTAGAGGTTCTGGCAGTAGTTGGATGATACTAATTGAAAATCAAAACTAAGAAATCCAATTCCCTAGCAGTCTGCCCTTTGGCACTGGCGAGATTCTTTTTTTTATTGTTTTAAATATCTTTATTATACTTAGTTTTTAATATAATTTTTATTTTAATCATAGTGGCCTACATGTCATTGACAATAATATTTTAGGTACATATTAACATAAAATCAGGGGAATTCCCATCACTGAATTGTCCTCCCTCTACCTCCGTTCCTGTCCTACCTCCCATATCCTCCTCCCTCTCCCCAGGGGCTGCCAGAATAAGTGGTCCCCTCTGTGCCTAGCTAACTACTTAGTGGTCCTACACCTGTTTGGTCTTGGTACCTCCCTTATTTCCCGCTCTAGTTGGGAGGCGGGACTAGATAGTTCAAGTTATGTGGTTTTGTTTGAAGAATAGAAAAGTAATAAACTGGGGAAAAAATCAAATACGCCGAAAATGGGCGGAGTCCTTCTGGAAGCTCTCATCCTATTTTTGAGAGACGAAGGGGAAAAAGGAGGTGAACACAACAGTACAAAAAGATGTGTCAAATGGCGAAATTCTTAAATCGAGCCACCCTGGTCTGTGTGCTGTGACTTTCTCTGAGATTTTGACTTCTAGTTCCCCAAGGACTCATCAGGTTGAACATTATTAGAACTAAGGTTAAGAGCTGTATTGTGTGTCTTCTCTAGTGAAGTGTCTGTTCAAGTTTTCTGCCAATATTTAATTTTTTTGTCTTTTATTATTGAATTAGAAGAGTTCCCTTGGATTAAAGACCTTAATCTGATGTTGCTTGGAGAATATGCTTTTCCAGATTGGTGGTTTACCTTTCCATTTTCTTAACAGTTTTTGGCAAAAGTCAGAAATACTCATTTTGTTGAAGATCCATTTCTGAGCCATAATACCATGCGGATTTCTTCCTAAATTTTTTACTTTATTGGCGTTTTTGAGTTTAAGCTTTTACATTTTACATTTTTGGGTTGAGGCTATTATTCCACACAAAAGTTTGAAAAGTAGAGAAAATGAGCCTTTACCAACAGATGAACTGCTAACCTTACTTTCAATTATGAAATTCATTATTTCTTTCTTTTCTACATTTTAATGTAAATTAGCTCCTTTTATAATATTGTATTCATTTTCACTCTAAGTGGGAAACCTGATGCATTTATTTTTAACAAATTCTGTTTATTTTTAGAATTAGAGCTTCCGAATTTTCACAAAACATGGTAATTATTTTTATGAAAGTGACATTTTCCTGTTAATGCTATAGTTATTCACATAGTCCATTCTAGAATAAATCATATTTTATTCGACTAAATATATCATCTTTTTGTGTTTAAATTTTTATGCATTTTTTCTAGTTACTCATGTATGCATATATGTACATATATAATCACATATGTACAGGTACTGTGTAGAAGTTAATGGTGTTTATACATACTTACTACTTTGACTTTTCCATTTAAAATTTAAACTTAAAAATCAGAAATATTTTTCACATCATTGTTCATTACAATGAACTAAAAATACATCATATTCTCTGACATACAGATGATTTTTAAAAGGTATCAAATTTCAAATTAAATATTACTCTCACGTTGAAATGCACCATTTCTCTCCAAAGAAATAGAATTCAACCATTCTTTCAACTCAGTTGTTAGCATACAAATACATCTCAGAAAAAATAGGGTGAATTTGGCATAATTAAACATGATGTAGAGTAAATAGAAGTTAAGAATCAATTTGTGATACCATTTAAGCTCTCATCACTTAGAGATTTGTGGTACACTTATCTTGCTTTAGTATGCATAAAATTCCATTAACAGGTAATGAGATTGTATAGAATCTTGGGGAAAAGATTCTAAGTGTCCTGAGATGTTTTCATGTATTTATTTCCAATACATTGTTTAGAAATTAGTTTAGTTTGAACAAAATGATTCCTTGAAAATAGGACATGACTTGCTGTTTTAAAATGATGCGTTATTTGGAATCTGCACTTGTTTGATTTTTTTGCTTTGTGTTACTAAAAATAGACCTCAGGGCTACAACATTGGACCTGGATATTTTGAATTTTATACATTTGAGCTTACTAGTTGAAAAGAAGAACATGTTTTAATGTTCAATTATTTATGAGGCAGTATAAAATGACTAAATCAATTAACTCAGGAAAACATAAATCAGTTTATTCTTAATCTATGCATCTTATTAAAAATATTAGAGGATTCTGACACATTTTATTTTGAAGACCACTGGGTGAAACTTTGGAGAACCAATAGCTGTGAAATATCATTACAGGTCTCCATATCAGGCAACTTGCTTCTATGGAAGCCTGGGCAGCTCTGTGTCCTGGTCTTCTAGACCAAAATCCCTTTCTTAAAATTTTATTTATTTATTTATTTGTTTATTTATTTATTTATTTATTTTTGGTTTTTGGGTCACACCCGGTGACACTTAGGAGTTACTCCCAGCTATGTGCACAGAAATTGCTCTGGCTTGGGGGACCATATGGGATGCCGGGGGATCGAACCGTAGTCCGTCCTAGGCTAGCGTGGGCAAGGCAGACGCCTTACCACTTGTGCCACCACTCCAGCTCCTCAGCCAAAACTCTTATCTCCTGTTGCATCAAAGAAGTGTTTAGAATTGATATAAAGCTATTTGCATAGCACTTTTATTTTTAACATGTGGTTTCTAGCCTCATATGTTTGTGAGTGCTTTGTCATTGCAGAGCTCCATGGAAGATAAACTTTGAGTCATTGAAGCTAGAAATATTTGAGTTTTCTGAGTTCCCAAAGTCTGTAATATTCTGTGGAAGAGGAATTGGGGGATAAGAGAGACAGGACATCTGTCTGGGAGGCATGAGTGTGAATAGGCCATGAGTGAACAAAGCAACACTGTGACTGGATTTCCCAGCATCAAATTCCTTCACCCCTACTGCAGTCAGAACACAGTAAAGGGAAGGAAAGAAACTAAGCCAGCTCTTAGGAATCAAAATCAACAAATAAAATGAAAAGTGAACTGAAATCGAGGAGAGTGATTGAAGATTGCAGTTGTACAGAAGTAGGAAAGCTTTTAAAGATTCCTGATTGCACCCAGCAACTTTCAAAACTGCATGTCAGTTCGTAAAAGATGTTCAGGGTTTCACCATGTTGGAGAGAATTCTGTGAATAATACATTTCAAAATAAAAGCAAGGGGCCAAGCAACTGACAGCTAGAGGGACAGGTTGTTAAAAATTTGTACAAAATTAAGTCTGAAGTGGAGAGGGGATATGATAACATTGATGGACACACAGTCTTCCAACCACATCATCCCTAATTGCAGGGGACTGGCTATTTGTAGCAGGGAATGCAAAAGTGGGTGGGGAAATATGCAGGTTACAAATGTAAAATTTAAGAGACTTGAAAGAAAATAGGAAAGGTTAGTACCTGATTTTTTAACTAATAATATGTTTTGTTTTGTTTTGTTTTGTTTTGTTTTGTTTTGTTTTGTTTTAGGACAAAGCCATAGCATTTTGAGAAAGTTTCAGAATAGGCTCTCAGTTGAGCAAGAGAGATTTTTATTGATAATAAAGAAGGGCTAGTGAAGAGATGGGTGTATGTTGAAGAAAACCCAGCAGATAAAAGACCCACTTGCTGACTAACCTTAAATAATCTTGCTGATTACTTAAGAGATAATAGAGGAGTAACCCCAAAACTATGATAGCAAGGTGACCCTAAACCTCATTGGCCTCAAAATACAGAACCACTGACTTCAAATCAATTCTGACTCTAGCAATCCTATACACATTCGTTGTTAAACATGGTAATAGGAACGTGAAAAAAATGGTTTGAAAAATTTCATAGAACACAATACTCCCAAGAGATAACAATTTTAAGTTCAACATATTAAGATTGTGACAGATGTCACAAGCAGAGTATCATGAAATTTTGACATTATCTATAATCAGAGTTTATTAAAAGAATTCTAGAAAGGGCTAATAGAGCTTAAAAATATTAAAATAAAAGTTGTTCCAGAAATAGAGCATAAAACACTAGAGAAGTGGAGAAGAGAAGGTACCTCTAATTCAATACCTCTCTATTTGATCCTAATAAATGTGTGGCAAAATATTAAATGGAAAGACAAAAATATTAAAATTGTAGCACAATAAACAAATTTCTACAATGAAGATATAAAATAAAAATAAAAAATACAAATAAAATAAAAATAAAAATACAGTCTGAATAGATGTAGGTATGCAGAAAAGTTAACAGTAGAAAAAAATCATCTTTGATGAAAAACAAAAAAATACCAACCTCTTCAGTCATTAAAGAAATTAACAGATTAACATATTTCTTAAGGAAAAAAATTCACCAGGAAACATTTGGATAAATCATAAAAAGAAACAGACTTTCAGGGTCCTAAGAGGTAGTGTAGTGCTTAGTATTATCTGGCACCTGACCCAATGGGGTTCGATCCTCTTTAACCCATATAATTCCCTGAGCCCTTCCAGGAGTAATTCCCAAGCACAGATCTTAGAAAAAGCTTTGAATACTGCCAGCTGTTATCAAAAAATTATAAAAGAAAGATAAGCACTTTTAAATATAAAGATAAAGAGGCATAGAACGACTATGTAGGATCTCAATCACTATTTCTCTCATAAACTCTTACAGAGGATCCTGTTTTGTATAAATTTAGGCAACTACATAAAACTGGAGTCATATTAATATTTCTATGCTGGCACTCATAAATCAGTCTACATATATTCATATAGGAGCACAAAGATTCTTACATACAAGTTTATGTACATGGCCCTTCTGTGCTTATACACAAGTATATTCCAGTCAAATTATATTTGTTCATCTGAATAAAATTAAATGGTAGGAAGATAATATGTGATGATCTATCTATATTATGGAAAAGCCTTATTTATATTTTATAATATGTCTGTTGATAATAAATGTACAATGTAACTGTGTTAAAGGGTTTAAATGTATTTCAACATTGTTCGCAGCAGGGATACAAGAGACTGTTTACAAGGAAAGACTGAATGATATTTTGTGAAGGTATTGCAGTAACAGTGGCCATTAGAACAAAAATACTGTCAATTTTAAGATATATTTTGCTCATGTCTAAATAGCATATATAAAGAAAAGTTATGGAAATAAAGAAATAAAATCAAATCATATTCTCTTTTATAAAAAATAGGCCATGGAGACAAATAAAATATATCTATAAAACTGAGATAAACAATATTATCATTAAAATATGAATAAGCTTAGCTCACCTATCAAAAAAGCCAAGACTTCAAATTGACTTAAGGAAAACTCCAAGGCAAATATGTGTGTGATATATATGTTAAAACAAGGAGATTTAAAAGATCATGCTAAAATCAGTTTTGGAAAGATTAAAAAGATGAAGAAAAGTATACTAGTATATTTAAAAAAACAAATCACAACCTTTATTTTTAATATCATGAGATCAGAGCACGTCATGAAAAACTTCAGACACTTTGTATTACTATTGAAAATATTCACAACCAGTAAAAGTCTAAGTTATTACTAGTTACCCACCCTGTAAAAAAGTACGGACTTTCTTAAAATAGTCACGAAAAATAATATGAAGAGTCCTTAAGTACGGAAAAAAGTTTGACCTTACTTATTTTATTGCAAACTAAAGTAAGTAAAATTAAACTGAGTAGATGAGTTGCTGTAGAAACCTTCTTTTGGGTAATATACTCGGCATGGGGCAATATTAAGGAGGTATGTATTTATAAACATTGCTTAATTGCATATAAAATGTTGCAATGCAATCCCTGTAAAATTAATTTGGTAAATATTTTGCAATTATTGGTACATTTATCTTTTAATTCAGCAATTCTGTATCTAGAATTTCATTTCACTTACCTCAATATATATGGACATAGCAAAAAAATTTTTATTACAGATATGCCTGTACTATAAACAAACAGAAGTAGTTTTTTCTTTTTAACAGCACTGCTTGCACAAAGTTGGTATATTGCTGAATAGAGAATTTTGCATTTGGAAAAGTCATTTCAGGATACTTCTACAGATTTCAATAGTGTAGTCTCTATATAACAATAATAAAATCAGCATAGTAGAAATGTTAATATATTTTGTGGCATATGCTTCTATATCTACCCATACAATAAGGTGGGATGAATATCTCCTTTATGGGAAAGATGAGTTTGAAAGTTAAATAAATTATAAATGAAAGTAGAGAGAGTACTGTAGAGGGGAAAGTAAGAGAAGTCATATTTTCCTGAATATTATGTAATTCAGTAGTTATAATCTTAAAAATAATTTTTATGTAATCATAAAGAAATGGAAATTTGTTATAATAATTTGTAAGGTAGGTTTACTAAGAGTAACAAATGAATATAACTATATGTCAAGAAACTTTTTAAGATTCTTTTATTTTTTTATAATTTGTCTCTAGGGATAAAATTTATGGAACTAAACATTTTAAAGAATAATAATTTAAACTTTGTCTGCAATTTTTTCATGCAAATTTACCAAGCAATTAAAATAACTGGATGCTGACCTTGTTAAGTACATCACTGGGTAGAATGTCCAAAGCCAAACCTGTGTGAAATTTTACAGGGCATATTATCCAATTTTTCCAAATGCAATGGAAAAGGGAAAAAATCAAAATACAAATAACCAAAAAGTTGAAATGTGGCAGAGGGATGGTTTCTGACTTTTCTGGCTCTCCAAGAGGCGTTGCTAAAGACTGAGCATGAATTTTCTGCCATCCTGGTAAATTGAGTAAATATGGACGTGTTTGGATCCAAAAATCATAGAGCATATTGGGAGGTGGGACCTCCTTGGCTGTGGTCTGGTGCCACCAGAATAGTGGCAAAAACTGGCATCTGTTCATGGAGACCTTGGAAGCCTGGGGAAAACAGTTTTCAGGACGACAACAAATCAAGGAAGAAGAGTGTATCAAGTCACGTTCCAAAGTGAAATGTTTTCATTAGCAGCAAAGAATCATGATTGAAAAAAAAAATCAGTTTCTTGGCTAGAGTATTTTGTTGAGTAACTGGCAGGAGGTAATTACTGTAAGATGGATGTGTCAATAAGTACACAAAGCACCTATTCTTTATTTCAAGCACAACTAGAACATTTTAATAAAAGTTTAGGGTAAGTGGTTTTGTCCTAGCTTATACTCCTTCCGTTTGAGCTGGGAAGGATGGTAGGAATGAGAAAGAAAGGACACAGCCCAGGTTTTGGGCAGTCTAAATTAACGCTACTTTTCTGAACTTCTCCACTCTACAGAACAATTCAGAATATATTAATGGGCAACATATGGGGAAATCGATATTTTGTGTATTTCCTGATTCTATATTTTTCTGATCTAAAATTTGTTTATCCTGGACTATTATTTTCTTTAATTTTAATTTATTTAATTTTATTAAATTTAGCTCTGCAATATTGACAAATCTTTCACTGCTTCTCCATGTGCACCAATCATTTAACTCAGTTCCATTCTATTAAGATGATAATTTGTCACTATTAAGAATGATATTTATCAACGGATTGTTATAAGCGGCAACTATTTTGAAGTTTCCTGTGTCTGCTATTTCACTGAGGGTCTTTTTTAAATCACGGATGACTGTTGGGTCTTACAAAAGCTTTCTCTGAATCCATTGATATGACCATATAATTTTTATCTTTACTTTTATGTTTTATGTTACGTGCTATGTTTTATTAATTGATTTGCGTATGTTGAGCCATCTTTGCACACCTGGGATGAATCTCACTTGATTGTGGTGCATGTTATTTTTTATATATTGTTGGACTCAGTTTGCTAAAATTTTGTTAACTATTTTTTCATTGATATTCATTAGGGAGATTGGTCTAAAAAGTTATTTTCTATAAGTGTCTCTGGTTTAGTATTAAATATCAATTTTATGGAAGGTTACATTTGTAGACACAGTAAATCTCTGAATGTTTGATAGAACTCAAAGGTTGAGATGGGACATTTGTTCTTGGGGATAAGTTTTAAATTGTTTCATTATTATAATTTAGTATACAAAATATCTTGGTATTTTATTTCTATGTAAAAGTAGAAACTAATCATTGTAATAATAATAGTCAGTTGATCAATACTGAAAATGTTCAAATTTGAAGACCATGCAGGTTTCATAATCAATCTTTTGCATTTGTAGAATAATACTGCTTGGATGAAATAAATTATTTCTGCTATACCCCTTGTAGACCCCAGCAATGTAATGCTGGAAGGAAAATAAATAAGCTAAAATTATTAAAATCTAAGATTCATTATTGGGAGCCAGAGGGCCTAACATTAAAAATGTGATTTCATTTCATAACCGCAATAATCAATTTAAAAATATTAAAGGAAAATTCTTCATTTCCCAAAGGAGTAAAGTTTAGAAGAATGTATACCAGCCAACCTAAGGAAGTAATTTAAGAATTGTATTTTGAGAAGATAGAGCAATAGTACAATGGAAAGATCACTTGCTTTCCAGGCAGCTGATGTGAGCTGAATCTCTTGCACCCCACACAATCACCCCACATAGCCCCATCAGGAGTAACTTCTGAATACAGAGCTAGGAGTTAGCCCTGAACATATATGCTGTGACTGCAGAACAAAAGAATATTAAATCTTGAAACTCTCTTCCAGGACATTTTCAGAATGTAAATATATTTAAAGATAAAAAAAATTCTTAAAACATATGTTTCATCAGTATAAATTCATTAGTTCTTTAAAATACCAATAAACACCTAATAGAATCTAATGCTGTGTAGTGTAATTAATGAACTTTCATGCAATTTTACTTGAAATAATACTCATTTCTAAATTTTTGGATGTCTGAATATTGACTAATCTGAAGCAAAGACTGAAGCCCATACTGACTTTAGTCCTAGGCACCTACCTCATGCTCCAACCCAATCATATTGATGTGAGTTTAATGGCTCCCAGCACTGCTGCATTTAATATCATCAGAAGTTACTTTAAGGCTCCCTTCCCATAAGCAATCTGGTTGTGAACCATTCTTTATAATAATGATAAAAGATGATACATAAAAATAAAATTAATTTAAGTAAAAAATTTAAATAAGGGGCCGAAGAGATAGCATGAAGGTAAGGCATTTGCCTTGCATGTAGAAGGGTGGTGGTTCAAATCCCAGCATCCCATAGGGTCCCCCAAGCCTACCAGGAGCAATTTCTGAGTGTAGAGCCAGGAGTAACCTCTGAGCGCTGCCAGGCTTGACCCAAACCCCTTTCCCCCCTAATTAAATAAAATAAATTTAAAGGAAAAAAGAGGTTACTTAATCATATATGATAATAAGAAGAATAACATCTAAAATCATAGTCTCAATGAATATCACAGCAAGTGATTTAATGGACACTAACAAATGATCATTGTGGAGCTTACATGGAGAAACAAATAGACTCATAAAAGCCAATATATTATTAGAAGAGAAAAGTTGGAGTGACTCAACATTAGAACTCAGTCTAAGGCTATAATAACCAAAACCGTATGAAATTGGTAACGTAAATAAGAATGGAATAGAAAACTCAGAAACTCACATAAATACGATCAATTTATCTTGGTAAAAGAGAAAAAATGCATTGCAGCATAGTCTTTTCAGCAGAATGTTTTAACAACTGAACAGCCATAGGCAAAAAAATAAAAAGCAAATCTGTTTTCCTTCCTTTTTCCCTTTCTTTTCTTAAATTGATTTTTATAGTCTCCAGAAGGACTCCTCCCGTTTTTTGCTTGTTTGAATTTTTGCCCCCCCCCTTTATTTCTTTTTCTATTTTTTTCTTACCTTCAAACAGAACCACATAACTTGAACCATATTGTTCTGCCTCAGAAATTGAGGGGGAAATAATGGAGGGCACCAAGACCAAACAGTCATATGAACAGCAAGTAGAAATAAAAAATGATCAGACTTAAACACCAAATCCAAAGCCAAGGACAACAGAATCTATGCCCAATCTACAACAAGCTAGACACAGAAGGGACCACTTATATTAGCAGACCGGGGGCAAAGGAGACGACGATATTGGATGCATGCTGGGACCAGGGGTGAAGGGAGGACAACATTGGTGGTGGGAATGCCCCTGATTCAATGTCACTATGTACCTGAAATACTATTGTGAATGATTTGTAATCCACTTTGGTCAAAATAAAAATTAGTAACAAAAAAATAGAAAAAAAAGCAAATATGCACAAAAGATCTTACACCTTTTCAAACATTAATTTGAAATGAATCAGAGACATAAATGTGGACCTCAAAACTAGGTAACACCTGTAAGATAAAATAATAAAAATTCTAGAGAATTTCAAATCTGGTGCTGGTGATGACTTTTTAGATAAAGAATCAAAGAAAGTATCCATGAAAAAAAAATAATTTTATTAAATTTATAACCCAATCCTTATACAATAAGATAAAAGAATAAAAAAAGAGTTACAAACTAGGGGAAATATTTGTTGGAGACATTATCTACATGTCCAGAATACACAAAGAATAAACAAACTCTAAGATAAGAAAGCAACCAACTGTTTTTAAAATGGCCGAGGATCTTCATGGACTAAATAAGATATTCAGCTGACAAGTAGCCTAAGATAAAGATGCTCACTTTGATGTCATTGATGAAATGCAGATGCAAACAATGATGATGTGACACGACATACCTAGTGACGTCAAAGGTTTGCAATGATATTGGACAGCAGGAATGCTTGTAAATGTTGGTAGTAAAAAAGTGCACTCACTTTAGAAGTCACTGGTATTATTTTTTCTTGTTTGTTTTAGTTTTTGGGCCACATCCAGTGATGCTCAGGGGTTACTCCTGGTTATGTGCTCAGAAATCGCCCCTGGGGCCCGGAGAGATAGCACAGCTGCGTTTGCCTTGCAAGCAGCCAATCCAGGACCAAAGGTGGTTGGTTCGAATCCCGGTGTCCCATATGGTCCCCCGTGCCTGCCAGGAGTTATTTCTGAGCAGACAGCCAGAAGAAACCCCTGAGCACTGCCGGGTGTGGCCCAAAAACCAAAAAAAAAAAAAAAAAAAAAGAAATCGCCCCTGGCTTGGGGGAACATATGGGATGCTGCGGGATGGAACCGCAGTCCATCCTAGGCTAGCTCTGGCAAGGCAGATGCCTTACTGCTTGCACCA
The DNA here is from genome assembly GCF_024139225.1 of Suncus etruscus. NCBI lineage: Eukaryota > Metazoa > Chordata > Mammalia > Eulipotyphla > Soricidae > Suncus > Suncus etruscus. The sequence goes on along the minus strand of NC_064859.1, from coordinate 100,232,268 downwards.
CAGCTCCGGCCCTCAATAGTATTTTTTTTATTATTATAAAATCAAACATACTGTCAGTCTAGATCAGCAATTATGTTCTTTGTTATCATTGCCCAAATAATTTGAAAACAAATTCACGAAAATGTCGGCATGTGTATATTTACAGTAGTTTTATTTATAATTGCCATAACTTATAGAAAAACAGTAGGTCAGCACTTCCATTGGTTAAAGAGTAAATGAACTATATATGGTTCATAGAGAAAGTAAAACATCACTTAAACATTTTTAATTATGGCACGATGATTTACTAAGTTTTTCATAATAGTTTTTCCAGGCATTAAGTTTTCAGATACCAATCCCCCCAGTGTTCCCAGTTTTTCAACCTAGCCTGCTGCCTCACCGGGACATATTTACATCCTCTCTTGTTACAATACCAAGGCAGATGAATTATCAAAATTTAGATCAATAGGGTCCAATTTATAATAACTGTTATATATCTCTAAATGGGGTTTCTGAAGTTATTGTAGTAGAAGGATTTCTTGGCTGCAGTTGCTGCTGGTTGGTCTGTGAGTGTTACTATTTAGTGTGTTACCATTGAGCTTGGTGGTCTTCTATGTAACTGTCTCATTAGATTTGTTGTGATCCTATTGAGGAGACACTACCACAAAATTGTGAGTTGTAGATTCCTTCTAAAACACTACTTAGTAATAAAAAAAATATTGAGCCTTGAAACAATGTGAAGGAAACCCAAGTTGATACCACTAAGTGAAAAATGGATCAATTTTATGGGTACAAAACCTGAACACAAAAGGTCAATTTTAAACAGGAATCCCAAATTGTAACATTTGGGAAAAGGTTTATACTTTGTTGACAGGTGTGAAAAATAAAAGTGTATTGGCACTACAGACAATGACTTGGATTGTATAACCAACCTAGTATGCCTGGAGCCTAGAGTTGGTCTTATGCCAGAAAACTCCAGGGGTAAGGTCTCCTTGTATTTAGGCCAAGGCTTTTCCTTTCCATGTCCCTTATATTTTGCTGGGCCTATGCAAACAATTGCCACTCTAACACCGTATTTGCTGTGCTCCTTTGACTCATCCTTAATGAAATAATGTATTATGATCAACTGTGTCAACAATACTATAGCCTTAATGTTAAAGGAGTTACATAAACTTTGTGGCTTTGGATTGCTTTGTGTACTGCTAAGAAATGTTATAATGTACTACAATCTGGGGCTTGTGAGACAAGGTAATTGTGCATGTGTTTTGTTTTATTTTTCTTAATGCTTTTTGATTGAAAATTCAAAATTAAGGTGTCAGCAAGGGGATTTCTTTTGAGAATTCTGATTATGGGTGATTGTCTTCCCACTATAACTCCACCTTGTCCTCTTTCTTTGCCTCTTTATCTTCATAAAAGATAAATAAATAAAAATGATGCTTATGTTGTCAGGATTAAAAAATCTTTGGTGACAGAGAAAAAAATCAGTTGTGGGAATTATGATGAGGAGATGGTAGGGATAAATGGGTCGATTACAGGAGTGTGTAGGGCACACTCTAGGCTCTTACCATAATAGATGCATGTCATTATAAATTTTCTCCAAGCCATACAGTCTACAAATCCAAGGGTGAATCCTAAAAGGAACTGCAAACCTTGAAAATTATTATTTGTCAATATTGGGTTATCCTTGGTAAAAATAAGAAAGTATAATTCTGGTGAGTGATTTTGATAATGGAGACAACTCTTGTGTAAGACTAGATAGAGGCTATAAGAAATCTCTCTTCGGGGCCGGGCGGTGGCGCTGGAGGTAAGGTGCCTGCGCTAGCCTAGGACGGATCACGGTTCGATCCCCCGGCATCCCATATGGTCCCCCAAGAAGCCAGGAACAACTTCTGAGCGCATAGCCAGGAGTAACCCCTGAGCATCACAGGGTGTGGCCCAAAAACCAAAAAAAAAAAAAAAAAAAAGAAATCTCTCTTCCTTGTATAGCTCTAAGACTGTTCTTAAACTTATATGTTGTATATTTTTAAAAACTTTTTAAGTATCATACATATGACTTTAAAATGTTCCTAACATTCCCAAATTGTTTCTTTGGATGCACACTGAAATATTATATCCATTAACCCCTGAGAAAAGAATGAATACAAATAAAATCACATTTCTCTAAAAAATTGATATATAGACACTAGGAGATGGATTCAAATGTAAAGGAAATGTTATCTATAAAATATTGATGAAAGACTGGCGCAATAATATAGATAATGCAAACACTTGAACATACTAGACGTGGGTTCAGTCTCACTGGCATCACTTCTAGTTCTCTGAACACCAACAAGGATGATCTCTGAGCACTGCTGGTGTGTCAGCAAATTCATAAAAAAGAAAACAAAATTTTATGAACTGGGTATGTTGTATACTAGTAAATGTCAGAGCTTCCGAAAATACCCAGAAGACATAAGCAAATGTGATATTGTATGCAGCATGACTGAAGGGCCACAGAATTGTCTCATACCTCCAAAACATTGTATTTTTCTTGTAAACTGCTATATCTTGGTACCTTTGGACTTTGTCTCCAGAAATATGTCTGTCAAAATATTAGTAAAAAAGGTTTCCTAACAGAGGAACTGAATTTTTCCCCAATAGGAAATTATATTTTTCAGAGTCCTTCTGAATACAATTTACTAATAACATCCTGAATTCAGAACTACTAAAGACAGAAATTTCATTTTACTTATCTATGTGTGCTCAGAATTTTATGATAGTGCCAGGCATACAAAAGTCATAGCTCATATGCACTGAATAAAATGCAATGAAAAAATAATCTGCAGTCTTTGCTCAAGCTTTTAACAAGACTGAGCCTAGTAGACTATCCAACGATGCATGAAAATGAGGCAAGAACAAGTCAATTTTGATAGTCTTTGGATAGACAGGCCTGGACACTCATTCAGGGAGGGCATTTCCAGGAGTTTTAAAATTCCTTATTATAGAAGGATATATTCAGCCATTAAGGAATCAAAATTAAAAGATGGAAAAAAACTTCCAATATAGCTAAAAATTCTGAGGTTTTACTCTTATTAGGAACAGATAGACCAGGAGTTAAAATAGAAAACTATTTCTCCAAATTAAATCCTTGTCATGGCTTAGAAAATAAGTACAATAATCTTCTCCAAGGGAAAAAAATCAGTGTAGATCATTTCAGAATTTTAGGAAATCAACAAAATAAAAATAGGATTCAGAAAAATAAGAATGAAATGAAAGATAGGCTACTCACTGCTGAATTGATTTCCATAAAGTAAAAAATTAATTTTTTAAAAATTTATTTGGGCAAAGGGCCGGAGAGATAGCATGGAGGCAGCACATTTGCCATGCATGCAGAAGGTCGGTTCGAATCCCATATGGTCCCCTGAGCCTGCCAGGAGCAATTTCTGAGTGTAGAGCCAGGAGTAACCCCTGAGAGTTGTCAGATGTGACCCAACCCCCAAAAATAATTAAAAAAAATTTTATTTGGGTCTTATTTTGACTTATTTTCATTGCTTGAGGTTAAAAAAAGGGCAGATAAAACATATTTTCACCAACATATTATATTGTATTCACCCATACATTATAAAAAGTCTTTCCATGTGAAATGTTGAAGTTTTCCTACTACAAATAATTATAACCATTTATTGCTTATTCTTAATATAAAATGCAATTTATTAGTATGCCAGTGAAGAAATAATCTTTGGTTTGTATGGGCAACATATAAAAATATAGAATCTCCCTTTTGTAAAAAAAAATTAAAGCACCCTTCCAAGCCTGCTTTGCTTATTTGAAGATGACAATGTAGCTGACTAGCTGACGTATCATAGATTTGTGCCTTTGATAATGATCCATTTGCTTTTTATAAAAACTGATTTCAGTAAAAAATACATGTTTTCAAATACACTTGAAGGTCTTTGGAGTAGCTTGTGTGAGAGTTAAATTTGAGAATCTTTCATCACCAATTATGGTTTTGGCATTGGGATGTTCAGAAAGAACACAGTATTCTTTTTAAAAGAAACAAATTGAATGTTCAAGAATATTTTCCTCGCTAACATATACACATTATTTATGGTAACCATAATGTTTGTATGATCATATATATTCAATTATAAGATAGCTTTTTTTTTATAGCTGTCAGATAGTCCTTCATAGACTCAGATGGTGCTCAGAGAAGTGTTAATTGAGATCAACTTTCACAGGTAATTAATCCTTTAGACTGGAAAAGTTCATACTTTTGTCTATAAAAAATAAGCAAAAAAATTTTAATGATCAAGGAACTAAATCATGTCACAAATATAGTTTCTTCTTGATTGCAGCCTGTCAAAAATATCCATTAGCTCCTACTTATATTTTGCTTAGTCCTAACAAATTTCTTTATAACTCCATTATTTCCCCAAAATTTCTCACCAAAGAACTCTTGATTATCTGAACAAGGTCCCCCTCCATGTTCTTGTGTTCCTTAATATTTGTGAGATTTGAAAATATACTGGTCCTCTTTTCCCCAGACCCAATAATATTCTAAGTCCGCATATTTGCTTTGTGAGGCATTCCCTCTGGACTCTAGCTGAATTTTCTCATTTAACTTTTACAATTCTACAGAAAGATCTTGAACTCCAATGTTTGTCTCCTCCCAAGTACAATAAAATGGCTAAAACCTCTGAATAGGCAGATGCATCCTAGAAGGTGTGTGTGCTTGTCTATGTATTTGTGTGTATAACGCACAAACATGACCTTCTGTGGTTATGGTGTGACTGAAACATGATGTGGGTTAAAATCAGCAGTTCTCTATGGTAGTGGGATGATCTACCATGATGACAGAACACACTGTGTTTTTCTTTCAACTTAGTAATTTTAGTCCTTTGAGTCCTGAAAGCCTCTGCTGTACTGTCATATAAGCAAAACTATATATGTTATTCTCTTTTATAGTGGTTTTGAGCAAAGGATTTGGTTTGATCCAAGCATAGGAATGAAGATGCAGTTTAAAGAATAAGAGGTTGATGCTATTTTGTTGATTCTTGGTCAGATTATAAATTAGTATCAGAATAGATTATACAAACATAATTCTTTCTTCTAAAAATCCTATCTCTATCAGACCCCAAATGTCAGCTATTACAACTCTAAGGTAAAGAAAAAAGGGGAAGAAGGAATTATCTTAGTAATATAAGGGAAGCCTCTTATTAGTTTAGTTTCCCTAAACTTATAAAGTCCTCCAGGAAAACGATTAGAACTAAAAGTTCTAATGTACCGATTTATAAGAAATTGATGAAACCCACAAACTACTTTTAGGAGTCATAGTAATGTTTGTGGTCATGGTTCTTAAGAACCAATTTCTTAAATTGATTTCTTAAGCTGTAGCTTTCCTTTACTTCATCAGTCTTTACAGAAGAGAACTCATTTCATGGTTATAATAACAGTTAAAAAATTGTCAAACCCAAAGAGTTAAACATTCAGATTTCACAGAAAATTGAGTTACAACAGTCGGATAAATTTAATCTCTTCAACTCATTGTGTTCATGTACATAATATAAAACACAAATATAACTCTCAACCAAAACAAAATCATAAGCTTTATAATACCTTGCCCATATTATAGATGCCACCAAATGTAGATGCTTGTCGATTTTAATTAAAATGTAAATATCTCATAGTATTCCAATCATAGATAAATAACACTGTCAATGCATTACATAATGTATTTTAATTTATATATATTTTTGGACCATACCTAACAGTATTCAGGGTTTACTCCTGGATCTGTGATCAGTGATGATTTTTAGAGCATGTTGGGGAACCATAAAGGGTGCTGAGAATCAAGCCCATAAAATAGATTGTGTACAAAGCAAGCACTCTACCAGCTGGACTGTCTTCTCTCCAGTCTGCATGCAAAAATTTGAAAATTTTACTGAGGGTCTGGAGTGATTGTACAGTGGGTAAAGCATTTGCCTTGCAAGTGGCTGGTGTAGATTCAATCTCTGATCTCCCATATGGTTCTCCTGAGCACCATCAGGAGTAATATCCCAGAGCAATCAGGAGTAATGCCTGAGCATTGCTAGGTGTGGCCCAGTAAGAAAATAAAAAAGCATAAAAAAGAATAACACTGATGTTTCAGCATCAATGCCAAAGACTGTTGTTACTTGTAGCAAAACATTTGAGACTGGGCATGTATGAAGTATTTTAATAGACTTGAGAAAAGTATTTGCTATACTCAAGGTAAAACACACACACAACACATTAATCTGTGTGATTTACATAGCTTAAGTTTTTATCCCTTTTTCACTCTTATGGAGTCTCCTTTATTCACTGTTTTCTGAGAAAATTGAGAGAATTGCTCCTCTTAGCTCATTACACCATAGAAACGGAGAAATATTATACTTCTTGATTATATTCTGCTTAGACCTGTTGATAGTGGTTGGATATATCCTTCCATAAAGGAGAATATGCCTCATTTAATTAATTTAGGGAGACTTGATATCTTCCAGGAACTTGAAAAATCTTAGATTAGAAACCTAAGCTATAAAACTAAAGTACTGGGTAATATGTCTACCTTCTTTTTTTTAATTTAATTTAATTTAATTTAATTTTTTTATTTAAACACCTTGATTACATACATGATTGTGTTTGGGTTTCAGTCATGTAAAGAACACCACCCATCACCAGTGTAGCATTCCCTTCATCAATGTCCCAAGTCTCCCTCCTCCCCAGCCGACCCCGCCTGTACTCTAAACAGGCTCCCATTTCCCTCATACATTCTCATTATTAGGACAGTTCAAAATGTAGTTATTTCTCTAACTAAACTCATCAATCTGTGGTGAGCTTCCTGAGGTGAGCTGGAACTTCCAGCTCTTTTCTCTTTTGTATCTGAAAATTATTATTGCAAGAATGTCTTTCATTTTTCTTAAAACCTTCTAGAGAAGATCAGTAGAAAGTTTCTATCTATTTTATAGATCAGAGAAAGAAATTACTAGTTTTTTTATCTCTATTAATTTTGACTTCCTCAATGGCTTTATAGACTTGAAACACAAGTATTTGTGTTCAAATCAGCCTTACAACTTACACAGTGGAACGATAAAGAGTACACAAAAGCAAAAATTAACCAAGCTGTTAATTTTAGGACATCTCAAAGTGAGCTGCAGGCAAGATTGAATTTTTGTAGGCTCACTGTACCCTCATCAAGAATTTTTTTGAGTCTGTGTACACCATTTTTCAAAGGAGCAGACAACCGACCACTGGGGACCAACCATACAGTCTCATAATGAATATTCCTAATATCCTACATTAAATGTGTAATCAATAGAGTAGAGAAGCTCAGATGACATTGACCACTGGTATTATGACTTTGAAAAATTGCTTAACCATTCTGAGTTTTGTCTTTCTCATCTAGAAAAAGGTGATTGATTTCTATTTACTGCTACAATGATGACCTAAAATATAGTTAGTGCTCTGTGTAATAAAAACAGTATAATCAATCTGTTGTTCTTTGTATCCTGTGCTGATATTGACATATATAAAATCTTTATTTTATGTGAAGAAAGAATCTGAGTTCCTTAATGTTATTCTCCATCTTTATAAGTCTGAAAATTTTGGTTATGGCAAGAAAAAAGAGAGGCAAACTTATTCCACTTAAAGTGAAGGTTTCTAATTTAATTTTTGGATGTACTTTAAAATATATATTCTCTGCATGTCACATATGCTTAAATGTCTATTAATATCTGAAAATATGCTGTGTACTGGGAATTACAGTGAAGAATAAATGAGATATAATTTCTGCTTTAATGGAATGGGGAAAGTGTACTTTTATTTACTTCACTCCACAATAGTTTTTGAATATCTATAATGTATACCACTCAAATCATTATTATAGTGAAAAGGAAATCATTTTCTGAAGTCTATATTTATGGAGGTAGGAAAGAAAAAGTGACAGATAAAGAGGAATATCCTAAATTCTTGCTTATTCTCCCCACTTTTGCTTCTTTTAATAAATTTGGCACTAGATATTAGAGAGGATAAAAGGTAAGTGTGGATTAAGTCTTGTTTTTCTACATCTTTGTATTATCCTCCAGAATGGAAACACATTTTTTGGGGGGTTTTAGACCATACCTGGCAGTGCTCAGAGATAACTGCTGGTTCTGTGCTCAGAAATCACTTCTGGCAGGCTCAGGGGACCATATGGGCTGCCTGGAATTGAACCAGGTCTTTCAAGGGTTGGCCATGTGCAAGGCAAATGCCCTATTGCTGTGCAATCACTCCTGGTCCAGAAACATATTTTGTAACACTACGAAACAATATTTTTATTTCCTGTTCATCTCCTCTGATGACAATCATCTAATCCAGCAAACCCAAGGTTTTACACATGTAAAACAAGCGGTATTTAGTTGCTAGCTACATCCCTTTGCCTACACAAGATATTACAAACTTTAGAGATATTCAGAAAAAATGCTTGTCTCTCTTATGTACACACAGCTGTACACATGACCATATTTTGATGTTATCGTATACACCCATTTATGTTATGAACTAATGTACAGTTCAACAAATGTTTCCACTACTGAAAGACCAACCCACTCTCATTCTTACCTCCACTACAGAAATCCTGCCAGTACAGAGAATGTAAAACAATAGCCAGTACTATTTCAATCTTTTATTTAAAAAATGTATTCAGTTAGAGTTCCAGAATAAATGCTCTTGTTCTTTTACTAGGAAATTTTAATTTTATCTCTTATTGTTTATAGAACTAAAACTCCCTTTGAATAATTGCAAATTATAATATTATGAAATTTCAGGGTATATGAAAATAGAAAGACAACATGTTTTTAGATGCAAGATAAGACTAGGAAATGCTTCGGAATAAGAAATGAGAAATATGTAAGAAATGAGCAGAAGTTGGAAGAAGGGCATTTATTTGAGTCAAAAGAGTGCTAAAGAATATTTTAGAAATTGAAACCTATTTTATATAGATGAATACAGTAAACCAGAGAAAAAGTGATACGACATGAACTGGGTAAATTAGTAGAAGACAAAATAGATGCTGACCATTTGTAACTGTGGTACTTAGTGAAATAGCTGAGGTACGTAATAATCCACAGGTGTCCAATGATGGATAAATGGGTTATGAAGATGTGGCATACAACACCATGAAACTTGTGTAGTTTCAAGGAATGGTGTAACTGCAAGGAATGATGAAACCATGAGATTCACTGCAACTTGGAAGGAACAGGAAGATAGGTGATATAAACCAGGACAAACACAGGATGCTTTCTCTTTCTCTTTCTCTCTCTCTCTCCCTCTCTCTCTCTCTCTCTCTCTCTCTCTCTCTCTCTCACACACACACACACACACACTCATATGTACTATATGACTGTAAATAATTTGTGTAGCCATAATTTTATGAGTATATATTTTTGTTCATGTGTTTGCTAAAATTTTCAAATCTGTATTTTTTGTCTGTCACCAAATTTAATATTTTTTCCATTTTTGGTACCTCTTTTACTTGGGATGATAAACAAAGTTAGGTCCTATGATTTTATAAGAAATAAGTAAGCAAACAAAATGTTGAAGCTTGAAGAGCAAGCCCAACTTGGAGAATTTCTGTTGGTCTATTTTCACATTCATGAATTGTCTTCTGTGTTCTTCATTCTACTATTTAGATCATTCATTAAAAAATGTAAACCATATTTTCCATTCTTACAAATCTAATTGATTCTTATTTATACCCTTCATAGTTTTCTTCTGGAATTTTCCATTAATTTAACAAGTGCTTTACTCTGCCTTGTGGAGCAAAGTTATGATAATTGCTTTAATATCTGATAATTCCAACATTTTCCCAAGAGCATAGGTTGGATTTTCTTGCTTCTTTACAGGATAATTTTTTTATAGGATGATTTTATGGGTTTTTTATGGACATGTTGAATGTTCTACTATGAGAATAGGATCTTGTTAAGGTCACTTGAAACAATTTTTTTTTAAACTCAGATAATCAACTCAACTGTAGGGTCTATATCTTTTTTATCAAGTTAAATATCTTTTCACAATTTTTATTGAATTTTTTTAATCTTTAGAGGTGATACTTAGAAAGAAAAAAGCTTTCCCAGTGGTTCATGTGGTAGTTTCATATAGAGTGGGGGGTGGGAGTAGGAGGGGGAGAGAGAGAGAGAGAGAGAGAGAGAGAGAGAGAGAGAGAGAGAGAGAGACAGAGACAGAGAGAGAGACAGAGACAGAGACAGAGAGAGACAGAGACAGAGAGAGACACAGAGAGACACAAAGAGAGACACAGAGAGAGAGAGACAAAGAGAGAGACAGAGAGAGAGACAGAGAGAGACAGAGACAGAGAGACAGAGAGAGACAGACAGAGAGAGACAGAGAGAGACAGAGAGAGACCTTTGTTACAAGTGGATGAGACAAGATTTTATCAATTTTTTGAGAACCTTGAGGATTCTTGTTCTATTTTCTTTTTCTTTGCATGTCTACCACACACTCCAGAACCTACTAGTCCCTAAATATTTATACAAAAACATTTAACCTCATTTATAATATTATGCTGTGTGATTAGGGTTATTCTCAGTGTAAGCAAGAATGAAAAGAGAGGTGAAAATCACAAATACTTCATAGTCCTTGATTTTGTGTCAGTACTTTACAGATTTTTTCATCTAGAGTGGCAGGTTTTTTTTCTCAGATTTTTAGTTTTTGTCGTTGTAGCAGGTCAACTCTGAGATTAAAATTAGAGCAGAAATGGTATAACACAAAGGAAAAGAAAAAAAAGGAAAATTTCTCCCCAAAGGTTTTGGCTGGGAGAGTTCCATTTTCCCGATCACTTGGGCAGAAATAGAGCATTTCTCTGAATTACTCCTATGTGCATTCTACAACCAGGGCAACTTGAATCAAAGCTAAGAATCTGAAGAGGGAAAGTGCATTCTATTATGGTTAATTCCATTGCTTAAATGTCAGCTTCCCTCCATATTCCACCATGTTATTGCTTATTTTTTAGAATGGCTTAGGAGGTTTTTTTTCCCTTTAGCTTGGTTTATATAGGTTAAAAAATGCAATGGTAGATATTTCAGTGGCATAAAATAACCTGATTTCTTTTATTTTAATTTTTGCTTTTATGGTTCATACCTTGCAGTGCTCAGGACATGCTCCTGGCTCTGAACTCAGGGTCACTTCTGGCAGAACTTGGGGGACATATAAAGTGCTGGGGATCTAAGTACCCTGCCCTCTCTATTATCTTTCTGACCCTTGGTTATCTTTATAAAAATGAGTAGGGATGGAAAGTCAGTAATGGGTTTGTATATTTTCGAAGGTAGAATAAAATATTGGAAAAATACCAATTGGTCACAAGACTTCCAATTCTATTACTTTTTTTACAAAAAAGAGAAGACATATCTTGTTAATATTGTTTTAGAAACCTTGTATAAGTATAAAAGTGGAGGAATATTGTAGAAATAGTAAAGCAAACATTGAAGAAAGCTTAGAATATAGCAAACTTCCCTCAGCTATTTAAACATGTCATTAATATATTTATGATAAAATATAAAACTAGAGAAATAAATCAGAAGTCTCTATAAAGTTGGAATTTTCATGTAATTGTTGAGCTCTGCCAGCAAAGCAATAAACAAAAAAAAAATCTATTTATGGTTACTTTTCAAAGAACTCTCCAAATCACATTACCTTACATAGATGTAAATAAAGTGGTGACTTTTATCACTTTGCCTTGAAGAAACAAATAATGGACAGTTAAATAAAATAGTTTACTGTAATTTTGTTTATACTGCCATAAATATAAAGGACTATTTTACACTAATTTTCTCTACCAGCCTTTGCCCAATGGATTCCCTATAAAGCATAAATTTGGCTTTTAATTTATCAACTTATACACTCAAGGACATTTGAAGAAATTCCTTAAATAGTAAGATATGTTCAATAAATAAAGCATACTATTAAAAATAAGAAGATATAATGGGGGGGTGGAGAAGTGACGCTAGAGGTAAGGCATATGTCTTGCAAGAGCTAGTCTAGGACAGACCGAAGTTCAATCCCCTGGCATCCCATATGGTCCTCCCCAAGCCAGGAGAGATTTCTGAGCGCATAACATAGCCAGGAGTAGCCCTAAACATCAAATGGGTGTGGCCCAAAAACAAACAAACAAACAAAAAGAAGATATAATGGCTCAAGCTATATATGCATATTTTCCAATAATATATTTCTATTCTAAATTGTTAGTTGGTAAGGCCTGTCATAATCTGAATTTATATATTTTAGTGTATACTGAAGTTCTCTGTACCTATTAGATATCAAGCAAATATTTGGTATATTGAAATTGAACAAAAGTAAATACTTTATACTCAGCAATAGGAAAAAATATCTGTCTTAAATGCATAATTGAACTATTTCTCAGTCTCTCTTCTCTGCTATTCACACTAATTAGATTTATTCTGTTTGAAGAAACTCAGGAACTGAAAAGAATTTGAAATCTACTCCAAAGTGCCACAGCTTAGATCTTGGTAGTAATGGGAAAAGGAACTGTTATGAGTGTCATTAATGGGAATAGGAGCTGTTATTAATGTATTATTAACTGTTATTACTTTTTTCTTGGTGGTTGGTGGGAGGATTTTCAGGCAGACTCAGGGATCTCTACTTACAGTGTTGGTTTCTACTTACAATCTCCAAACATTGAGAATCCATGGGTACCAGTGATATGTTGCATGTGACCCTATTAATTGAGCTATCTCCCTAGTCTCAACATTATTCTTATCATGTTATAACAGGCTTATTGAGCTAGAATCCAATGCCATGAATGGAAATGGCTCTTAAGCTATCAAATGATACTTCCATATCCAGTATTATGATGGCTGTCTCCACCTTCTTTCCCAAAGGGGTACAGCTTGTAAATCAGTCCTACAGTTGAAGGAATGAGAGTAGAATGGTTATAGGATTTTATCCTTAAGAATGATTATAGGATTTTATCTCCTGATTCATTAGAATTCAGAGGTACATATTCAGGTGCACATTCAAACACTAATAAGCAAAGAAATCAGATGATTATTTTCCCCATTACATTCACTGCACTTTAAAACCAGAGGTGTAATTGATTTTATTTTCTGGTGTCTAAGCTGTAGCTGGCAAATCTAGAAGTGAAATTCCTGACCTCTCTGATCTTCTGCAGTCTTTGAGATTGAATCATGATGATAGAAAAAGCGGAAGAAAAGCAATTTGCCTGCTTTGTTCTATAGAAAGTCAGTAAATAAGATACATATTTGTATGCGTGTAAGACAGGCCAAGAAGATTTTACATACCTTAGTCAATTTCGAGTAATGAATCACTCGAAGGGGGGAACTAGAAGCATGGAGTTAAAATAAACAAAAATGTTTTTCCAATTGGTGACAATATGTTTATAATCACCAGCTAGATGAAAACATGTTCAGTCGGAGAAGAACACCTGTTTGCTTAATAAAATCTACCTGGCATTTGGGGATAGGGTCAGTTAAACAGGGACCAATATTGTGCCAAAATGAATGCAGATTTGTGATCTTGAAACTCCTATGTGTACACATTTATTTAATAAGAGAAGCTTATTAATATTGGTAAATAGTTAAGGCAAATATTAATTTTAGCAGTGAATCAAAATGCACAAAGCTGGCTACTTTTAATAAATAGTTGTCCAGCATCGCTTACCTAATGAATACTTGTGAAACACTTGATTTTGACAACACATTGTGAAAAGATTTTCAGAGAGAATTTGTGCTTGATTCCAGCTCTCTAGAATTTTATTAGCTCTTCATTTTGAAAAATTTTAGATTTCTGTTCTTCAGCCTGTTTCCCCTCCAACTGTGGAGATGGCAGCATTGCCTCTGAGCTGCTTTATTTTTGAATTCACCTTTTTTGAAAATCCAAAAATTTTACCTCTATCTATCTTCCCCTCTCTGTCAATTTTTGTGCAGTTAATATTAGTTGTTTCAAGAACATCTATGAGAGTTTGTTCACAGGAGAGTAGAAATGGGTCATTTATCCCTGGCAATAAATTGAGTAATGGAACGTCTTACTATGAATTCTTTCTTGATATGTTAAGGCAGCGTGAAATTTCATAAGCCCAGAAATAGCTGGATCCTCTTTCTTTTTCCACTGCAAGAGTTGTAGAGTCTATGTAAAGCTTTTAGGAATCTTAAAAAAAATGTTAAGTTGATGATTTATTCATCGATGATATTCAAGCAATCTAAATGTTCAAATTACTTTGCCAAATTAGCACAAGAATTTTTGAGGGAAATTCTTTATTTGAATATAATAAATATTATATTAGATTGGCTCATTGTTTCCATCTGTGAATGCAAAAACTAAGAAAAAATATGTGTCTAGAGTTGGAAAACTGAAAAGCTAACCAACCAATACATGAGTTGCGATCATTTGAAATTTAAACTAGTGAAACTATAGTATGCATTTGGCACTTTCTGAATTTTCTAAGATTTTTGGAAAAAACAAAGGCACATACTATGAATTTCTATGTCTCTGAAATTAATTCAGTGATCTATTAATGAGTAGAAAATAAACATTGGAGTAATAAATTAATTAATGGACTATTAACTTAATAAAGACATTTAAAAGCTTGGGGAATTACATTAGGTATAATATTGGGAATGCATTTTTATTATTTTGTTCAAGGAAACAGTAACATAGGGTTTATAATTAGTTGTGTTTAATAGGCTTTCATAAGTAGCAAAGTTCAAAAGTACAAATTACAAACGATGCATTAAAGTGAATTTTTTGGGGGGTGGTCAGCAAAATATAATATTGATTTATTCTTATTTCATAAGTCTGTTTGACATGCAGATTAATATTATTTCATGGATGAAATTATGAGTCACCTGTGGTTATAACTTTGTAATATTCACTGTAGTTATCTATCTATCTATCTATCTATCTATCTATCTATCTATCTATCTATCTATCATCTATCTATCCCAACATATTTACCATCAATTGATCATCTCTCTTTGGCTGATTATTCTATAAGATGATCAGTCTTTCCAAAAAGCATCTGAAATAATGGTGGTTTCCTTATGTTTTTTATAGTAAAATGCACCATATTAATGGTTTCTTTATGGTTTACAATTCATCACATTTATATAACACATCAAATGATCACAAGGGAATTTGCACATTTTTTTTCAATTTGCTTCCATAACTAATAAAATGATATACCTAAATGAGAAACTTGAAGACTATTGCCAAAAAGTTAAATGAGCTTTTCTGCTTTCTGCCATGAATTCACACCTGGGCCCCCTGAGATCAGAAACCATTGCAGATAAGGTATTGACATAGATTTAAATTTGAGAAGGTATATTAGTATACTTATTTCCTTTCGACCTAACTGAGTTCACTCATTCTCTTTTAAATTAAAAGGTGTTTTTGAGGCCTAATTAAGAAACCATTTGCCATGGGGAAATACCATGTCAAATAATTGCTAGCAATAAATCTTTATTTATCCTAAAACTGACAGTCTAATGAGCCTATTTTAGACAACTTTGGTAATGGGAAACAAATGAAGATCATGTTAATATTCTTCCTATTTTTCCTCAAATATAAAAAAGTTACTAGGGGCCTAGATTCTGAATATTTACCTGCTGAATTCTGAGCACCAAGAAAAAGAAGGAGAGATGAGGAGGATACGTTCTGAGCTATAAAAGAAAGTCTCCCTGTTTCCTTTAAAAGATTGGAGTGATGACTTGCTGAGGATTTGCTCTGTGTGGATCAAATGGGAATAAAGGTGATAGAGCTAAATGTTTCCTTGGTTACATGCACTGAACATAACTTTCAGAAGCTCTGCAGAGAGAAAAAGCTTTACCTCAATCTTATCCCAAAGGGCCAATTCTTATCCAGTAACATTCTAGTGCAGTATCTTTTGTCTAAGAATAAATGTGTGGGTTTAAATAGCAAAGCTCTATTTACGGTCAAACTAATGTCTCACCAGCCCATCTCTACCAATCTGACTCTTGAGAACACAGTTGCTGGCTAAGGGAGATAGTAATTATGCCAAAACCATAACTGTCAATCAAGAAATATTGGGGTAGAGGGTTGAGAGATAGAAAAATAGACAAGGGGGGGTGGCATAGAGACAGTAGTTGAAGGCCATGAGTATTTTGCTGGCTGTGGTGTGCAATCACTTTGCACATAAATATCATGAACATAGGCACTGTTACAACCCTATTCCCTAAATTATAATGAAAAGGTTATAATAATCAAGGGTAACCAAGTAAATGAAAGCAGAATAGTCCCCGGCATAGCTCTTGAAGTTCTAAATGTATTGAATCTTCATGAATCTTTTTTTTCCTTCAATTATTAGGCTTGAAGGACACTTCACATTTTCAAGATAGATCCTTGGACTAAATATAAAAGACAGAAACAAATCTATTTCTCCCACTTAATCTAAACAATTCATTTACTTACTCTCTTAAAGATTAATTTTACTGGAGACAAGATTCTAGGATAATAGTTCTTTTCTTTTGATACTTGTGCAATTCTAATGGTCATTTCTTCATAAATGATCTGCTTGGTACATGGATTCATTTAATCTTCTGAATTGATAATTTTACGCAGTTTTATTGTGTGGATTTGGGGGTATATTTGCATTTTTGGAGCCAATAGTCAGGCTTGCTAAATGTCTACTTTTAACTTAATGCTATGGGGTAACTTCTAATTGTGCTTTGGAATGATATAATTCTGGGGTTTCAATACAGATTTCTGCAACAAACCATATACTCAGTCCCACATCAAGTTGTTTCTCTGGGGTACATTCCTTTGCTAAAAATGAACACATACTTAGAAATATCTTTTCTTGCTTTACTAAGAAAAAGTTTGCATACCTCACTGAATATATTAAAGGCATTGGCACAGTGGTTTTCAGATATTATAAAATGACACCAGGTCAAGTTGACCTCCATAATCTCATATAGACATAATAGAAAAAAATTGAAGAAAAATAATTGTCCTAGTGGTGAACACTCATAAGCTTATGTTTTTAGAACATTCTCTGAATCATCCTGCAGGGTTCACTATGACATCCTGAACCTTCTCATTTTTTAAAACAGGAAGTTTACACCTTTGACAGGTGTGAATTTTAAATATTTCTAATTACTCCCCATTGTAGCCAGTATTATTTATATATTTGCAGAGGTGAGCATTTCAGTAGTTTGGAAAAACATTAGAAAAATGGCCTTTCTCCCATCAAGCTCTCTCTTCAGTCTTCCTGTTGTCATCTGTTATAAATCTTTCTTATTCTATTTCTCATCTTCTGAGCCTTGACTTTGTTGCTTTTCCTTTTTTGAGGTGCTTCTCACTTTAATAGTGTCTTTAGTTGTCAAGTTTTGATACAAGCTTCTCTATTTACCTAGAATAATCTAACACTGAACCCAAAATAGTCTACTTGTTCTTTGAGCAGGAAACCCCAAATGTTGTTCAAAGGGCCCCAGGGACCCTCTTAGTGATTTTCTGTCCACCAGACAGGCAGGTCAGGGCTCTGGTTCCAGGTCATGTCACTGTGTGAGACCTCAAGTGGCCAGATGGCCACCTTGACAATGGTGAGGGTCTTCAGTATCATAATTCAGTGACACTTAAGTGTCTTCCTGGATATGACGAGGAGTGCTCAGGGGCCCTTTTTCTTGTTTGTTTAATTTTTGGCATTCGAAGATCAAAAGTCATTATCAATTATATTCTCCATTAGTTTTGTTTTGTTCTGGCGTTACACCTGGCTGTGCTTTCAACTTATTCCTTATTCTGATGTTGCTCTCTGGATCATATTTAGTGTTAAGGGTGCTAAGGATCTTACCTAGATCAGCCACGTGAAAGGCTGATGCCTTACTAGCTGTGCTATCCAGTTTCCACCTACCATCTGCTATTCCCATCTTGAGATTTAATGGAACTAGCTCTTGTGTCTTGAGGAAGTTCATCTGTTTTTTTTTTTTTTTTTTAGGAAAGGAAGAGTTTCAGAACTGAAACAGATCAAAATAGGGGTAGAATGTAGAAATTAACTATGTACAATATTGGGAGTAATATTAAGCAATGGCAAATTTAGTTAATCCCTTTCTAACTGTAAATATGAGTTTTTCCTCTGAGTCAACGGTACTGAAAACAGTAAATTTTGACTAAAGAAATAGACTGAATCTTACATAATTCCCCCGTCCTTGCTGGCTGACCATAGTTTCCCTGTAGTTAGCCAAGTCATAGATTTCAGAATGATTCATAGCTGTTTCTTCTTTGTTATAAAATTGTTCCCTCATTCTACTATATTGTTGTATAAGCTTCCTATTTTGAGATGAAATTTTGGCACACTTTAGAGAGTGGTGCTTGCCTAAAGTTTATTAGCAAATTGGGTAATCACAATTCTGGATTAGTATTGATCTCTGACTTGATAAAAAATTTCCTTCTAGAGTAGAATAGGTTTAGCATCACTAACTTACCTGATATGACTGATTGAATTACTGAAGATATTGTTCTATATTGTTCTGAAGATATTCATTATTGGTCACTGTTGCAGCAGATGAGATAGGCCAGTGGCAGAAAACAGGTCAGTTTGGATTTTTGGGCAGTTGTTTAAATAGAGGAATGAACACACATCAGAAATTGACACCAGAAATTGATAGAAAATATACCAAGTCAATCTTATCAGGTTGTTTAATGTCTTTTTGTTTGTTTGTTTTTAAAATAGAAAAGATGTAATCAAAAGAAACTGAGATTGTGTCTTTGTTGAAAATGAAGTTGGAGGACTAGAACAAGATAACATTTTAGAATAAGCAGATTTATTATTTTAGGATTTTTTATTTTTTAAAATAATTGTTATTGATACCAATGTGAATTACAAGTCTTTCATAATTGTATTTCAGGCACATAGTGTCAGTGAATTAGGGCCAATCCCACCACTAGTGTTGACCTCCCTCTGCCACTGTTCCCAGTATGCCTCCCACAGTGTAACAGGTTCCTTTTTTTGTGTATCTTGTTGTAGCTTGGGTCTCTTGATTCTCTTGTAGTTGACTTTAGGTTGGGTATTTAGCTCTAATCTTTTTTTTTTTTTTTTTTTTTTTGGTTTTTCGGGCCACACCCGTTCGATGCTCGGGTTACTCCTGGCTAAGCGCTCAGAAATCGCCCCTGGCTTGGGGGGACCATATGGCACACCGGGGATCGAACCACTGTCCTGATCCTTGGCTAGCACTTGCAAAGCAGACACCTTAGCTCTAGCGCCACCTTGCCGGCCCCTAGCTCTAATCTTAATGTCTATTAATAAAGTAATCTTGAGATCGTTGTATAATAGCTTCATACTTTGTGTTTATTCCCCTAAATTCAGCAATATTTTGTCCAGAATAATTTTATACAGTCCTCTAATAATTCTCTTCCCAGAATTGTAATCAACCAGTAATGTTAGTTATTACACCCTCAGCCAATTTTATTTTCACAGGTTAAAGTTAAAAGCTGATCTTCAACTGTTTCCCAAGTTCACTTCAGTGTCTTTTACCTCCTTATTTCATGTAGCATAGTTACCTCAAACTTCATCCTTGCTATTCATTTTTAGTAGCTCAGTAAATATCCATTCACTATATTTTTAAAATATTTATCTAGATATTTATCACCAACATTGTGAGTAAGGCTGCTATGAACTTATGGGTACAGAAACCCTTTTGAATATGCATTATTCTGCCAAATACCTAGAAATGCTTTGTGAATTATGAGTATTTTCATGTATGTTCAGAAAAATGTTCATATTCTCTGCCCATGTTTTAATTGAGTCATTATTGAATAATTAAGTTATATTAATTATTTTATGTATTGTGTATTTATTTTTTGCCAGACTCTATGGTGTTTAGGCCCACTACTGGCTTTGAGTTCAGGGACTGCTCTGGGCAGTGCTCAGAGGAAAATCATTTGTGGTGCCAGTGAATGAACTGGGGTTGATTTCATAAAAGAAAACCACTTGTCTTCCTGAACTATCTCTTTGGTTCATTTCAAACATTGATTCTTGAATATAAAATTTTAGGGTCCAGAGTAGAAGGACGAGACCACAGAACTGGAATAAAGTTTAACTCTTTAATCTGTCTGCCAACAAGAGCCCCACACTGGCCAGCCAGGGCCATCCCCCGAAGAAGAGCCCAGCTCAAGGTCATGAGGAAGATTATATAGGGAAAGTATATAGGGAGGTTCCAGCTTTCTGATGATCCTTAAAATGATTGGCTATTGTCCAGGGGTAACTTCCTACTGCTCCCTTGTCCTGTTAGGCTACCTGATATGGCCAGGTAGCTGGGGTGGTCTATGGAAACAGGATTGTGGAGACCTAGCAAGTCTTACAAAATGTTCTTACAAAATGGCTTCTCTCCCTGCTCAGAACCTGAGAAGAAGCCTGCCATGTGGCCGTTACAAAATGGCATCCCTCCTTGTTCAGAATTCAGGTCCCAACAGAATCAATTCCTGAATATGATCTGAAACTATACTCTCCTATTCAGTAGGATGCCTTTAAATTTTGGTGTTATTTTCTTTCATCAGGCACAGCTGTTTAGTTTTATATAGTCATTCATTTCTGCTGGGGTTTTTTTTCCTTGTTGAAATGAAAATCTAAGTACTTTTATGAGACTGATGTCAAGAAATATCTGGCCTATATTTTTGTCTATATAATCCCTGGATTCAGATCTAATTAACATTTTTAATTCTACGTTTAATGAATTTTTGGCATGGTGCTAAATATGGTTGTCCATATTTGCCAACAGAAAAGTTTAAGTCTATCCTAGCTCTATTGTATTTTCTTCACTTCCTTGATTTAAATTCATCATCCTGTCTATCACCATTTAACCAAGTGTTAGTACAATTTTGTCTGTGCTTACCATATTCTCTCCCTTTTCTGCTCTGTCTGTCTTTATTTTTCTTTTCCTTCTCTTTGGATTATTTAATCTTTTTCTGTAGTAGTCTGATTTACTTTTATTTTGGTTTTACATTTTATTTTCTTATGGTTGCCTTAAAGACTTCATATGCATGCTGATCTTCTCAGGGCTTATTTATATTTTCTAATGTACTGCCTCTTATAAATTATGAAAATATCTCAAATGTAAAGGTTTATACAATCCCTCTCCTTATGCTCTAATTGTTTTATGTAACAAAAACCCAACAAAACAATTTTATGATTTGATACTTATAAAATAATTAGCATGTTAAATAGATGAATATGCATTTCCTTTTATTAGCACAGCTATTTGCTATTTCCAGTATTCATTATTGCTTTCTGTGGATCTGTGTTTTTAGCTGGCATTATTTTCTTCATACAAGAAGACATTTATTTTGTTCTTCTGATAGTCTACTGGTGAGAGATTCTTTTAGTTTTATTTTCTCTGTGTAGGTCTTTTATTTCCTTTCATTTAAAATTAATATTGTTTTGAATATAGTTATCTCCCTAGTACATCATCAAAATTATTTTTCTCTATTCTGTTTGCCATGATTTAAAAAAAATTGATGACTTTATTTAAGCACTATGATTTACAAAGTTACTCAAAATACAGTTGTTTCTGGCGTTCTGTGTTTCAACATCAGTCTCACACCAGTGTAGCATTCCCTACAACATTGATTTTTTTTATGCAAAGTAAATAATTAATTGATTTCATGTACCCTTGCTCCTTTCAGGTCTTTCTTAAATATTGCTTTTTAATAGTTTTATTCTGATACATCTTATCATGGTAGTGAATGTGTGGGTTTGTATATTTGTATATCTATTTGTTTATATCTGTGTTTATGTCTGTGAATCTTATGTGGATCTGTGATGTGGTCATACATATGTCTGCATATTTATACATGCTCATTTGCATTTTCTGTACATTTGTGTATATTAGTGTGTATAAGTTGTTATATAGCCTGTTCAATCTTTTGATTTCTATCCTTAGACATTACTTGAAACTAATAACTGTCCTAATAATGAGAATGTATGAGGGAAATGGAAAGCCTGTCTAGAGTAAAGGCGGGGGTCAGGTGGGGAGGAGGGAGATTTGGGACTTTGGTGATAGGAATATTGCACTGGTGATGAGTGGTGTTCTTTACATGACTGAAACCCAAACACAATCATGTATGTAATCAAGGTATTTAAATAAAATATATAAAAAAAGAAACTATCACTTCAAAATAAATTTTTCTGTATTTTCTCTCTCCTGCTTTTTCAGTGAACCTATATGTTTTTAATTGGTAAAATTTCATTGTGGAAATTTTCTTTAATTTCTCGCTAATCAATTAGATCATTTCTAAACCTTTGATCTTTATTCTTACTCCAATGTCTGTTGAATCTAACAAGTCACCAAATCTATACAAAAATTTTTATTTCAAATTTCTATTCAACAGTTCTAGAGTTCTGAATTTTTGTTATTGTTGTTGTTGACAAAACGTTTTACTTTGGGCCAGAGAGATAGTACAGGGATTTTAGTGCATGTGGCTAACTCCAGTTATATCCCAGAATGCCATGTTCCTTGAATACTGCCAAGTACTGTTAAAAAGGAAGCAAGAAAGCCTAGGGCCCAACAAATGCCCAAGGTCCAGGAATGTCCAGGGCCTGGGGGAAAGCCCAGGGTTCAGGGATGCCCAGGGTCTGGGAGAGTCCACTGCCTTAATTAGAGACCATAAACCTTCAGAGATGTTATAAGCAATGCAGGTGTATTTCTCCAGAGCTCTGAGTGTACTGCAAGCCAAGAATTTGGTCTGCAGTAAGACCCCAAGCATCCAAATTCACAAACATTTAAGGAAATTCATATGATAGAGTGCATAGGTCAAAGCATTTCATAGGTTCAGACAGTTTAAACCATCCAATAATTTTTTTTCAGGAAAAGACTCAATTTTCTGTCTGTTCAGCCCCGTCATGTTATCATCTACCCCCAGCTCCTAGACTGATGGTATGCAGAGATATGGGCTGGACCTTCCAGGTAGTCTAATCTACAGAATCTGTTCCCTTGACAACATAGTGACCAGAGCGATAGGGGGAGAGAGCCTTGTTTATTATATCATACTTCAAGTGAGCCAGTGTTGAGAATAGCATTAAACTAGATTTTACCCTTATTCTATACTTAGTGTGCCATCCATGTGTTATTCTTTTTTAGTGACTGTGTGCCATTATTCCTCCTTAATCTTCAAGGACCATCTGCCATCTCTTGGTACCTCCCTCTTTTGGGGACCAAGGTGTTTCTGTGCTGGAATGCAAGATGTCCTTGCATTGGAATGTCATTATGGTTTACAGTCTGATTCCAAGAATCAATTAAGATTAGCCTGGTTCCAGGAATCAGCTGTCTCTTCGGGCCTAGTCTTTCTTAACTTGTAATTGCAGCCTATAGTGACTAAATTTCTAAAAAACAAACTAAAAACAGAAACAAATAGCTTGGTCAATTCTACTGCAGTCACACCCATTACTAAGAAATCACCATTCCTATTAAAAACTACTTGAGAAACATTATAAAATTACCTAAGAACACACTATGTCAAAAATGTCCATTTCAACAGTACAACTCTGGAAGACCCTTCTCATCTAGCCCCCAGCTTTACCAGCATGGTCTGGCTAATCCCAGAACTGTAAGACCTGAGAAATACAATTTCCTGAGGGCTTTGCATTGTCTGCAAGCCTGGTTTGTTGAAAATTTCTGGGAGTAACCCCAGAGTTTAAATCTCTCAGATATTTCCTATCTGAGTTTTGACCTACTTATGTTTATCTACTTTCTTGTAGAATTCCTAGTTTCTATCTCTGAATTCTATGATATAGGAAGGCTTAGAGGATTTCCTTTGGAACAAGCATTTTTTTGTATACATACACAGTATAAGATTCACTCATCCCTTGGGGCAACCCAGATAAAATAGTAAGGACTGAAGCTTTTGGTCCTTGTCCTCTACATGGACAGGCACAATTTAAGTCTTAAAATAAATTGGACTTAGATTTGTAATGGTCATATGTAAAATAAAAATCCACGAGTGGTGAGACTGCCCACATGCAATGTTTTTAACCCCTTAGGCAGAAGGGTCTGAAGAACCAGGGTAGCTGAGAAGAAAGAATACCAAGCTGTTCAGGAAAGGAGTCAGTGGAGTCAGTCTGCTTTTTTCCTCATGGCTTCTCATGGCTATGTGCTCCCTTTGCCCCTGCCAAAAGCCTGAACTCCTTTCTTTATTTAAACCAATTCCCTATCCCAGGAGGGGGAAAGTTGAGTACACCAGGTACTACTTTTGGAATACCAAAAGAAGAGGTTTAGGGAAAAAGAAAGTTGGGGGAAGACCTTGGTTTGGGGCTGTTAACGAGTGTCATCTCACAGTCATAGGAAAAGGACTTACATAATTAGTGTTAAGCACATCTTTTATAGAGTATCCCAAAATGGAACACTAGACTCAAATTCAGACTCTTCTTGATCTGTTCCATAATGTTTTACTTAACCCTCACCAAGAAGAGAGTTCTGACTCATAGGCCATTGACTTGAGGATATCAGAATTTAGTGCAGTAGACATCATAGCAAAGTCTCACACATGTCTGATTATTCTTCTGTGATCACATATGTGACACAAGGTAGAATGTCTTAGGAAGGAAGCACTTGGAATCTTCAACTCAAACACCTGCTGTGATTCATAAAATTCAAAATCCGAAAACTCACTCAGCTCTGGGGAAAATAGCTTCCCTCAGGCTCTTGGTGCTCAGTTCTTGATTTCTGTTATTGAGAAAGACCTTGTTTTCTCACTCTCAGCACCATTGCCTTCGGGGACAATTATTCTTGATAATGGGTATTGTCCATACATTGTGGGATGTTCACAACATTCCTGACCTCTTTATACTCATGTGAAAGCCTTTAGGTTATGACACACTATGAGTATGTTCTGAAAAAACATTCTTTAACTTGAGCTGTGGCATCAAGTTGGCTCTTGAATGAGTAAGTACAAATACATCAGTAATCCTCTTGCTAGCCATGCCTCTACCTAAACCCAGGAACCTCAATTAATTTTAACCATTTCAATTATTTTAATTCACAGATCCTGGCTGTCACTTTTTCTTTATCTACTCTTTTAACTTCTCTCACCACCATGACATTTTTTTAATGAGACCATATAATCATGTCTCTCTCTGTCATCTTGGCAATTTGATCACAGGTTGTCTTGTCATGGCTGTTGACAATCATAGACCCATTCCTTCTCTCCTCCCACTGATTTTCATTTTATTTTACCACAGGAGTTAGAATATGTGACTAAGTGTATAAGTATTTCACATTAACTGAGGTTGGGATTCCTACTGCCAAGAAGTGAACTCATGATCTGACTTCAAAAATTCTTACTAGCTTTGCTTTTATTGGTAGAGGTTGTCTGAAGATAACTATCCAAGAATTTCTGTGATGAAGGTTGATTGTGGACGTTGTTTTGAAGTCCAAGAAAAATGTCTTTCTTCATATCTTCCAGTTAATTTCTTCCCCTCTAGTACACATATATTGATTGTTACCCCTTGCCCCAACTTCCTGCCTAGCTCACCTGAAAAGGGAGACCCTCCCACAGCTGGGAGGCGTCTGTGGTTAGTAATTAAGAGTGGCTTAAGGGGAAAGGTGAGGGACAGACTCAGCAAGGAAGACTCAGCAGGTAGAGAGAAGACAAAGGATGGAGATGGAGGCAGAGGATGCAGAGGCTTCTTAGTTTAAAGGCCATGTGAGGAATATGCACATGGTGGTTAGGGCCTTGTAAAACAAGTTGGATGTCTACTGAAACTTCAACCGACTGCCTGTGGATCATTTCTTTGTTGTTATCCTGAACCCTCAGACCCATAGGCCTAGGGGGCTGCAGGCGCCGGGCCTAGCTGAGAAAAACCTCTCCATCCGTCCGTTTGTTTGTCCGTCTGTCCGCCCGCCCGCCCGCCCGCCCGCCCGTCCGTCCGTCCGTCCGTCCGTCCATCCATCCATCCATCCATCCATCCATCCATCCATCCATCCATCCATCCATCCATCCATCCATCCATCCATCCATCCATCCATCCATCCATCCATCCATCCAAGTAACCACAAGGACTTTATAATTAATAATTTATGCAACAGTTGATGTCATGTGTTATTTCCTCATTAACATCCTACATACTAAAGTCTTCTCAGATCAACTTTCTGGAGAACCCAAATTGTGAGAGGAGGTAGCTACATCAACAGCAAGACATATACACAGAAATATAATGAAGTTTCTTCTCCTTTGTATTCTTTTATTTATATCTTAGTAGAGAAGTAATTATTAGCTCAAAATACTCCAAGTGTTTATGGTCTACTTATATAAGTATATTAATTCATAAGATTCTCTTAAGCATTTTAAATTACTTATCCTCAGTAAATATTCAGACTAATTTTTATACATTTATATGGCAATGTACAGTGGTTGTGTTTTTCTAAGCTAACATGATATAATACTCTTATAATATACATGTAATTTTCTATGGTGAAAAAAATTTGAATGCTCTGCAAAATTTGCTCTGCTGATTCATTTTCCAATTATTTTATATTTTTTTTGTATGTACTGTCTGCATAATAATGGTTGAGCAAATTTCTGGGGATAATTTTTTTTTATTTCATGTAATTCTTTTTAACATCTAGGTGGGTATAGAAAATTAGGTAAAGGTAGGCCCTGGTAGCTGAGGGCAGGAACCATGCTGTCCAAGTGACGGGATCTCTCTGCATTTCCCCAGGACCCGTAAAATTTTGGTTATGTTCTTAGATGTCTTACTTTTTAAACTCAGCATGCTGAGAGACTGCTTTCTTATAAATAAGAAATGAAGCATAATCTAAGCCAGTATCACCTTGTTTTATGAAAATGTCTTTGCCTTAGACAAGATCGTTTTGATATATGGGAGCCTCTTAGGAAAGTACATTTTAGAGAAACCAGAATTCTCCTATGTAGTTATGAATAAAAACCAATGCACAACCCTCAGCATCCCAAAGCTTCCTGTGGCTGCATTTTATGTTTAAACTAAACTTATTTCTAATTGTCTTATAGCATTAGTCTTTGGAGGGTAGCTGGATTTTCTCTCCTTACCTAGGCATTTTACAGCTAGGCTATTTTCTTCATAAAGAAAAGTAATTCTGTGTTAATATAGTGATGAGTATTTTTTGTTGTTGTTGTTGTTTTTGGGGGGGGCACACCCATTTGATGCTCAGGGGTTACTCCTGGCTAAGCGCTCAGAAAGTGCCCCTGGCTTGGGGGGACCATATGGGACGCTGGGGGATTGAACCACAGTCCTTCCTTGGCTAGCGCTTGCAAGGCAGACACCTTATCTCTAGTGCCACCTCACGAGGCCCCTACGAGTATTATTTTTAGTAAGGATATCAGAGCTTAGAAGATAGTGCCCATTTGTACTTAATTATAGGTTGCAGTAATAAACTCATTTCTTTGTAACATAAGACCAAAGAGTTATGAAAATATCAAATTTGCCATTGAAATTTCTTTTTCTTGTGATTTTTATTACTACTTTAGTAGGATATGACTAAAGCATTCATCTAAATTAGCTAAAACTATGCAGGGCTTAGCATTTTGGGGGGGATGGGCCACACCCACTGATACCCAGGAAATACTCCTGGCTAGGTGCTCAGAAATTGCTCCTGGCTTGGAGGACCATTGAGATGCCGGAAATCAAACTGAGGTTAGTCCTGGATCAGCTGCGTGCAAGGCAAATGCCCTACCACTGTGCTATCACTCAGGCCCCATGGGCTTAGCATTTCTAGATACTGTCCTGATGCTCATATTGACTTGCTTCACTTTGACACGAATCAGTCAAGGTGAGTATTCTTCCTTGCACCCATTTTATAGGGAAGGGATCATGAAGTGAAACTTACAAATAGTTTCATTTCAAAACTCTGTATGCCTCTCCCTCAGACAGGTCTCTAGGTTCCTGAGTTGCACCTGGCAGAGTACTTTGATGTTTGTCTTCATTCAATCATTAAGTTATTTCATCTCTAAAACAATTCCTTTTGGTGTCTTCAACCATGATGGGGAGCAATGCTAAGCACTGAGATTCAGCAAAGAACAAAAGAGAAGAGTTGTTGCCAATCTCAAGATTTACAGTTGCTAGACAAGATAGAAAAGAATTCACCAGATATTTACTCTGCCTAATGATGATCAAAGTAATAAAGAAAACTTAAGAGATTATAGTACACTCAGGATTGCCCTCTCTGAATTCCAGCTAAAAGTTTGTTTACTGCATTAGAGTTAAGACATGTTTCTGTTAGTTCCTTGTTAGGAGTCAACACTTGTGAAAAACCAATCAGATTGGGTCCTTAAAGTTACCACTGATGCCCGGTTATTCCTTTGATCTTTCTCTTCCATGTATCCTTTAATCTTTGTCTTCTCTGTTCCCCTTCAAACTTGCCATACAGAACTGTGTCTACTTTGCTTCTTGCCCAGAAAGCATGAGGGAAAATTATTTTCCATAGATAATAGCAAATGAAAGAAAAAAATGATGGTAGACAAAGGAATAAATTAGATCATAACCCAGAGTAAAGAATATTTTTAGCCACTGCTAGTGGGAATGCCATCTAGTCGAGCCTTTATGGAAAAGAATATGAATATTTCTCAAAAAATTGGCAATTGAGCTCCCATATGATCCAGTGATACAACTCCTAAGGATGTATCCTAGGAACACAAAGGGACACTCCTATGTTCATTGTAGTACTATTTATAATAGCTGGAATCTAGAAACAACTCAGATACCTGACAACAGATGAGTGACTAAAGAAACTGTGGTACATATACACAATGGAATACTATGCAGCTGTCAGAAAAAATAAAGCCATGAAGTTTCCCTATACATAGTTGACATGGAAACTATTATGCTGAGTGAAATAAGTCAGAGGGAGAGAGATAAACACGCAATGGTTTCACTCATCCATGGGATTTAAGAAAAATAGAAGACATTATTATAATAATAATCAATACCAATAGAGATGAATACAGGAAGGACCAGCCCACTCTATAAAGCTTACCACAAAGAGTGGTGAGTGCAGTTAAAGAAATAACTACACTGACAACTATCATGACAATGGTAGTCAGTGAGAGAAATAGATTACCTGTTTCAAATACAGGCAGGGGGTGAAGGAAGAAGAAGATGGGAGACATTGGTGGTGGGAATGTTGCACTGGTGAAGGGGGAGGTGTTCTTTTATAGAAGTAAAAGCCCAATGACAAGCATGTTTTTTTTCCATTATAAAAATATAATAAAAATATATTCTATCCTAGTGGGTTTGCTTTCAAATGCCTCCATCTTCTCTGCCCCGTGTGTCCACCTTCTTTGTGTTCTCATAGCCACCATGCTGCCCCAACTGTTTGTTCTTCATTTTTCCAACCTGTTTACCTTACTAGTTGACTTTAAAAATGATATTATCTAGTGGAAGTCACTCAAATGTAAAGCAATAGTGCCCACTAAGTCTGTAGAGTGGACACAGATTCTTTGGACACAGACAGAAAAGTCAAGATTTCATGAGAAGTGCTTACAGATCTCATGGAATCACATAACAGGAGAGTAGTTCAAAAAGTCTCTGTGAGAACACTGGAGAAGAGCAGCATGAGCATCCTGCAGTAAATCAACATGTCCTTATTGTCTGTACCTGAGCCTGTTGGTGATCTTCTGGCTTAGATACTATCCCCTCTTCATCTGTTAAGTCCATCTCATCCTTCTAGGTCCAGTATAGATTACAAGATTATTTTCTGTCAACATAAAGACCATCTTGCTTAGTTCTAAATAGAGTTTGCCCTATTGTACTGAAATTGATGATTTAAATACTTAAGTTCATCTGTACATCCATGTTTTCATCTCTAGAACTATCATTCAGATTCACTTAACGGATGACCTCAAAAGTCAAACAGTTTTAAAAATAAAGTCAGGTATCGCTTTCTCTATACACACGGGTGTTGTTTTTTCAATAAAATTTTAACTTTTATTTTTTATTGAAAACCTTGAAAAGAGGGTCAGAGAGATAGTGTAAAGATTAAAACTCATAACTGATCCAAGTTTATTCATAGTTTTCTGAGCACCTTCAAGAATGATCCCTGAGCATAGAGAGTCAGAAATCAACTGTGAATATCATTAGGTGTGGTCCAAAACCAACTCAACAACAACACCAATAACAACAACATTCTGAAAATACATTGCAAACAAAAGTGTCGAAAGGGGAAAAAGGGGAGACAGAAAGAAAAAGAGAGAGAAGAAAAATGTCTTCCCAGAGGTAACAGGGGAGAGGAGGATGAGAGGGAAACTAGAGACATTAGTGGCAGGGAATGTGAAGGTGATTATACATTGTCTGATTGAAATTCAATCATGAACAACTTTGAAATGGAAAAATAAGTATTATGAACAACCCTGTAAACCATGGTGTTTAAATGAAGTAATTTTTAAACATCTAAAATAAATCTTGAAAATAATGTTTTTCGGGCCCGGAGATATAGCACAGTGGCGTTTGCCTTGCAAGCAGCCGATCCAGGACCAAAGGTGGTTGGTTCGAATCCCGGTGTCCCATATGGTCCCCCATGCCTGTCAGGAGCTATTTCTGAGCAGACAGCCAGGAGTAACCCCTGAGCACCGCCGGGTGTGGCCCAAAAACCAAAAAAAACAAAAAAACAAACAAAAAAAAACCCAAAAATAATGTTTTTCAAGGTATGAGTGAATGAGACAAAAATTGCAGGATACTGTTCTTTTGTGGCTCCATATTATTTTATATCTGTGGCATCTTTTGAAGATTGGTTTTCAGGAAGCAATCATTTCACCAACATTATTATGATCTTTACTTTTGGAACACATTGATTTGCCAACAGTGGTATCATTCTTACATATTTTTATGATTTGACTTGCTTTCTCAGTGAACTTTTCTTATGATAAAATTCAGAAATAAAAAAGAAAATATAGGGCCCGGAGAGATAGCACAGCGGCATTTGCCTTGCAAGCAGCCGATCCAGAACCAAAGGTGGTTGGTTCGAATCCCGGTGTCCCATATGGTCCCCCGTTCCTGCCAGGAGCTATTTCTGAGCAGACAGCCAGGAGTAACCCCTGAGCACTGCCGGGTGTGGCCCAAAAACCAAAAACCAAAAAAAAAAAAAAAAAAAAATATATATATATATAGTATTATTTATAATTTATATTTTTTTCTCCATATAATAAAATATTTCTTCCTTTTCACTTTAGTCTCAAGAATTTAGTCAAATGGCGACATGCGTAGAACACAGTTTGTGTTTAAAATATTATTTAGAAAGTAGTTGTAGATATGTTGTACATCTTGTAATATTTTATTAACAAACCCTGAAAGCTGGTAATGCTAAAATCCCTAAAGGAAGGATTTGCCATCATTAATGATGACATCTGCTGTTGGACGCTTTCTTTTTGTAGCAATAAATTGTATTTTTATTCATGTCATCATCTATGTGCAAATTAAATTGGTATGCATTTCTAAAATAGGTTTGACTTTTACTTTATTGATTAGTTGGACCCTTTCTATAGATTGTAATAGCAAACTATTTGATCCCAGGAGACTTTGCAAAATCTTTCTGTCTTTTACAGAAATGGAATGAAATCTTAAATTCATTTATTGTTCCTTGTTGATTACTTGCTGCTGGAGTAACAATAATTTTTAATAAGGGAACAACTTATGTAGAACTTAAATGTTTCATTGTGCTCAGCGTCAAATTATTTTCATTTTCTATGCATATGAGAAGTCTATAAGTAGCTTTAAAGCAATAACATCTTGGAGCCAGAGTGGTAGCACAGCAGTAGGGTGTTTGCCTTGAAAGCAGCTGACCCAGGACAGACTAGGGTTTGATTCCTGGCATCCCAGGAAAGATTTATGAGTGCAAAGTCAGACTAATCCCTGAGTGATGCTGGGTGTAGCCCAAAATAAAGCAAAAAAAAAAAACCAAAAACAAAAAACAAACAACAACAACAACAAAACCCCCAAAACAATAACATTGTGGGGCTGGAATAGGTAGGTGGCAAACAGGTAGGGTGATTACCTTGCATATAACTAACCTGCATTCCATCACCAAAATCACATGTTGTTCTGTGAGCTTCACCAGGAGTGATCCCTGAATGTAGAACCAGGAATGATTCTTGAGCACAACCAGATGCGGCTCCCAAACAAGACAAAACACAACAAAAACGAGTAACAACGCTTCTTAGAAGCATCGATGCATACATGTTATTACAGAAGACAGCATTCAAGTGTCTAATTCAGAGAGGAATAAAATAAGTGACTGACTGACCTTCCTCTGCCCTGCCCCAGGACTAAATCATATTTCAAACTCAAGAGGAGCCAACATCATTGACAACTGATTTTTCTAATTGAGAATCACTTGCTTGACTTCTAACCTTGCCAGTAATTTATGGACCTGGGAGCACTTTAAACACTATGTCCAACTTGGGTCTTCTCCTGCGAAATGGACATATTCCTAGGTATCCTGACAAGGCGGTGAGAATTTATTGCGTTGAGCCGTGCTGAAGTCCTTGTCAAATATAAAGTGGAAGATTAATGGGATGAAAACTCCACACCCTCTCCACGAACTCAGTGGCTCCCTCCTCGTCAGAGTGAACTGTTGCGTGCAAAGCAACATGACAGTTGCCTGGTTGTACTAGCTTCTTGTTTTTCTCAGACTCTCCTGAGGAACCACATTACAGATCTTCAACGCAGATCTTCAACATCTATTTGACAGATTTTTCGACTAAATGTAGTTGTTAAGACTCTTTTTCCTGCTCAAGACGCTACTTTTACTGCTTCAGAAATGTCACCCTCGGAACACATGCTGACAAATGTTGAAGGAATCTCCTCAGGAGTCATGCAGAAAGTGAGCACACTCAGGAGGGAAATGTAAATGAGAAACGCGGGGTTCCTTACCAGACACCGGAGCTTTTGTGATCTGTATGTTCCTTCAACACCTGTCCTACTTTTGAGAGAGTTGATTTATCTCAAACATCATATTCACATTCATGAATTCAGAAGCAAGAAATAGTAAACTGGCCATAGAAACTAAAATGGAGCAAATTTGGGAAGTGGAAAATGAAGTTACTAACCTGGTCCCTTGGGAGATTCAAAAGAATGATAAGAGTTTGGAAAATAATAGGCAGCAAAGCCATGGACTTTTCAGCATATTCTAGTTTAATGTGTTGTTTGCAAATAAGGTTTATACCCAGCCTTAAGGGAGGAGAGGGGAAGATCTTGAGGTGATAGCCTGGGGTCACTCTGGCCTTACTCCACCTATCAGTGCAGGCTTGGCACCAGGAAGCTGATATTTGGGCCTTAGATGCTCAGGACCACCAGTGCTGCACCTAGAGGTTGCATAAAAAGCATGTGTTTGTCTTAAACTATTTCCCTAGCCCCGTTTAAAACTATTTAGGGGGGGCAATGAGGAGATCGTGAACAGTGGTGCTCAAGGTTTACTCTGATCTCTGCTCAGAGATCACTCCTGACAGTGCTTGAGAAGCACATGGAGTGCTCAGGGGACCATGTACTGCTGAGAGTAGATTTGGTTAGCCACGTGTAAGACATGTGATTTAACCACTACTATTTCTCTGGCCCTCAATTAAATCACTAAAATCAATTTAAAAACATTGTCATCAGTTGAAGTCCTAAACTTTTGGTTAGAATTATGTTTCCTTTTGTTTGTTTTTGAGATAGTCATACTTGATATATAAAAAAAAGTTTATTAGTCAGAATTGATCAGTCATAGTAAAATTGGAATCTGAATTAAAAAAAAAAGATGAGGTTAAAATATTTTGAAGTTAAATTTTTGAACAATCAGTTTTGGCATCTCCTGCAGCAAAAGCAATTTGGAATGTCCAGAAACAGTGCTAAGATAAGGTCAGTGTAATGAAATCGAGATCACATTATTTTTAATAAAAGATACCTTATTGTTTGGAAGGTATTGACCTTAAGGTATAATATGGCATATTCAGTGCTGGCACCAATATCAGGGATACAGTGCCTGGGACCCAGTACATGTTGATGTCATAGAGTCTCTTTCATAGTCAGAAATGGCACTTCAGGAAATACATTTTAGACTTTGCAGAAAAGAATTGGCCTAGAAGGATGAACTGTGTTTCCTTCAGGGAAAACCTTGTAGAATATGGGGGAAAGGAAGAGTTCCAATTTTGGTAAGTGACTATTTGACTGCCAAAATGTTCCATTGGATTGCTCTAAGTATGTGTATTTAAAATTTTCTAAAGTTCTATAAATAACATTTAAAATTTTAAACTAGAATTTTAAAGTTTCTAAATTTCTCAAGTTCTCTACACTGTGTTTGATTTGATAGATTTGGATATGGGAAGAAATCAGGCTGTAGTCTATTTACAGTGCAGAATTGATGGAATTATTGTTTAGAATAATATTGTTGTCTGAGCCAGTTGATATAGACTCACTCCACATTTTGTGTGATTCCTTCCCTAGCCTGGTAGGCTGTCTGAAAAGGAGGGAGCTATTAGGAACAACATTAATATATGTACTTGTCAAAGTTATGTCCAATGGAGAGTTATCAAAAAATGGCAGTTTGAATATAAACTGAGCAAAGTAAACTTTGTTTATGTGTGCTAGAAGGAAATAGATGTGAGCAGGCTAATACAGATATGGAGCATTGCATTCGCTTATGCAGACTACTACATCTTATGAGGAGTTTCTTCAGTAATAAGTAATAATGTATTAATAATGGACATGGAATACATTAAAATCATATTATTTTCCATAAAATATTTTAAACATAACAAGAGTTGTAGCTGGAGAGATAGTAAAGTGGGTAGGGTACTTGCCTTGCACATGACCTACATAGTTTAGATCCCCAGAACCCTATAAGGTTCTGAGTCCCACTAAAAATGAACTTTAAATGCAGATCCAGGAGTAAACCTTTGAACAGAGCTGGGTGTAGCCAACAACAACAATAAAAAGTAAAATCAAATATATATATTTGGGTCTTATAGAATTTTTATTATTTTTTGTATAGAATTAGGAATGATTAAACCCAGAGAAAGATTAAAATTAGTAGAAATTTTGTTTTGTTTTCATTTTTGGACCACACCTGGTGTTGCCGAGTGTACTCCAGACTTTGTGCACAAGCGTCACTTCTGGCAGGGCTCAGGTGCTGAGAATAAAACCCAGGTTGGCCATGTGCAAGGCACATGCCCTACCTGCTCTACTATCACTCTTGTCCCCTAGAATGACATTTTTGAGAATGAGAAACTGCATTTGTATTGGAGGTAAGATTGCTGAAATTCAACAGAATGGAAGGAAATAGTTCATTTGCATGCCTCTCTATAAACCCAGTTTTTAGTGTGCATTCATTCATAGTCTGTTAAGCCTTAATGTTTAGAGACTGAATTACTAAATGGATTTTTATAATATTTAATTTTTAGAAAGAACATCTTCGTGTACACAACATTAAGCTATGTCAGGTCAAACATTTATCTTGGGTCAATGAGAAAACCCAAGTGGTGAAATACATCTCACACATGCATGAAACCCTAAGTTTTTAATCCATCATCTCATAAATACTGTCAAATATAAACCAAGCAGCCCCTAACACCTTCAGTACCACCATAACATTTATGCCCATACTGGCAGGTCAAATATTTCTGAGTGGTCCCTAGGGCTTCAAAGCACCTAAGTAGTGACTTTCTGTTGCTCTGTCCCCCATCAAAAATTCTTTAGGTTATTAATTTCCTTCCTACCATATGAGAGGTAGAACCCACAAATGCCCTAGGATTTAGGCTAAGAATAAGGGCTTGGCTTTTGTTCTTATATCCCTTTCATCATTGCGATTATTTTCTTAGAGAGAACATGCTAGATTTTCTTCTTATATTAAACATAAAAAGTAGATGCCATCTAAGAGATGTCTGAGGGAAAATTTGTATCTGTCAGCACACTTTCAGGAAACATTTTTCCCTTTTTGCTATAAGACATCATTCTGAAGTACTCACGTACATGTTCATACCCTGTCACCTAATTCCAATTTGCATGATAACAACATCATCATGGCATAAAAGAGATATTTAAAAAGAATCACTTGAACTGCATATGATTCAAAAAATTGAAACGATGCTATAGAAGCATTGTTGACTGGGAAACAGCTCTATTAGCTCCTCTAGGCAGGATTGTGATGAAGGCTTAATGGCTTATAAATACTAGATCTTTCTTTATCCAGGGAGATCAGGATGTGTTTCCTTTCTTCTTTCAAAAACCCCTTGAGACTAGTTGCACAGACATCAAAAAGTGGATAAAAGTTTCAGACTCTTATAAAGATTGGAAACATCCTACTAGGCAACGAGCGTTTATTTTGGCTTTGTGTAAAGATATTTCAAAGATGTCTGTTGAGTCAACTTTTAATGCCTCCCTAGAAATGTCCTACATACTCTTCTCAAAGCCCCTTTTTTTTTGGTTTTGGTTTTGGACCACACCAGGTGGTCCTCACTGTTTATTCCTGGTTCTGCACTTAGGGATCATCCTGATCAACTCAGTGACCAATGGGGAGCCAGGAATTGAACCCAGGTTAGTTAGCTATATGTAAGACAAGAGCTCTACCCACTATACTATTGCTCTGGTTCTAAAGCACATTTTATTTGCAGCTTAGACCCAGAAGCTGGGCCATAGTGTGTATTGCTCATAGAACTTCTTATATTATAGAATTCTCAAACTGCTTCTGAACCACTTACTTACATCCAATAATTCATCTTTTTCTTCAGTTTTTGAGCCACACCCAGTGTTGTTCTCAGGTTACTTCTTGCTCTTCACTCAGGAATTACACCTGGTGGGCTCAGGGAACCATTTGAAATGCCTGGGATGGAATCAGGGTCAACCTCTTGGAAGGCGAGCATCTGGCCCTCTATACTATTGCTCTATCTCCATCCAATAATTTTTCTGATACAACCATATTTCCTGTTTTGTGGCTGGCTTAATTTGGGGAAACATTTTCTTCAGGTGCCTTTTGAACATGGCATTGTATCAATAAGAATAGATTCAGAATAAAATTCACATCCTTACCAGTTGTTACAAATAAATATACAAGTGTTATGGAGCCCTTGAAAAAAAATCTTGATATCCTGAGGTTGACAAAAAGCAACCAAGAGAAGGAATTGGAGACCCAGTAAATTTCTTACCACTTCTCTGAGAAGACTTCTTTGTCTCCCATCCTATGGAGTTGAATGAAAGTGCCTGCAACCTCTCTAGCAGCTGCTAAATTCGAGATTTTTGTTGATGGATTCTGATGGTTTTAGAGCATCCCAAGTCACTAGTGATTCTCTACAGCAAAAGATGAGAACTAATTTTAAACTTTTGGCCAGTTACAATAGCATCAGTATCTTTTAGGATTCCCAGGCGGACAGTCATCTGTGATTGTATTGCCAAGAGCAGATGAACTTATTTTCACTTACGATATGAATTCAGGTTGGCTTGCATGCAAGTGTACCATAAAAATGATACATTACCTGGGGCCAGAGCGATGGTGCAGCAGTAGGGCATTTGCCTTGCATGCGCCTGATCCAGGACGAACTGCAGTTTGATCCCTGACACCCCTAGGGTCCCCCAAGCCAGGAGAGATTTCTGAGGGCATAGCCAGAAGTAACCCCTGATCATCACCGGTGTGCCCTCCCCCCCCCTCCCCAAAAGGAATGACACATTACATATAAGTTAGAAAACTCAACAAAACATTTCATGGTTTGCCAGAATATTGGTTGTTTTGGGTGGGAGAGTTGCCCCATCGATGTTCAGGAGTTGTATGTGACTCTGAACGCAGAAATTACTACCTCTGGTGGTGCTCAGGGTATCATATGGGATGCTAGGTTTGAACATGGATTGGCTGCCTAGAAGGCAAAAGCCTTACCTGCTGTACTATCACTTTGGTCCTGTTAGCAATAATTTTTTATGTCTCTCCTTAGCTATGGTGACAGACTTAATCATTTAATGGCTTGTTCATCTTATATCCTGATCTCTCGCATAAAAGATACAATTAATCATATGTTCATACAGATTTAAGCCTGCTAACCTGTGTTTCTCTCAACTTTTATCTGAAAAGATGGAAATTCCTGGGGGGAAAAAAAGGAATCAACTGGTTCCATTATATAATGTGAAATATATGTATATTCTTGACTTCCCAAATATTTGTAACCCAGAAATGAGTGGTTTCTGATGAATATTGATTCTCCTAAAAGACACTAATATTCTCTGATTCTATTTTCCAAATATGCTGTAGATTATCAGAGTTATATTGTATAGTTAGATGTATACTATGCAGACTTTATTATTGTTCAGTTCCTGGGTGTTGGAAGGGAGTATGTGACTGCTATTTGAACCTAGATCTGGACATGGAGAAGTTTCTTATTCCCCCTCCATGAGAGACAACCGTCCATATTTTCCATTAGAGACATTTCAAAACAGAGCCTTGAAAGAGTGAGGTCTTCGTCTTGTTGAACCCATTTGATGGTCTCAGTTAAGGCCTTCCTATAAACTCAAGATTCTGGCATGTGGTGTGTGGATCTACCTATCTTGAAGCTACTCAGGACAAACCATTGATAAATTTCCATAGTCAAAGACACTGATTATTCAAATATATGCTCTTTATACACATTTTCAATGGATTCTTACATATTTTTAAAATAAATCTTATGTGTAGTAGACTAAATCCCTGTGCTTTAGTGCTATTTGTTTAGAGTTTGCTCCATTAACTGCTTTCCCCTACAGCTGTACATTTGATAAATTATTAATTTAGAAGCTTTATTTTAGCATTATTGCCAGATGATTTAGCATTATACAAAATAAAGGTAATTTTCTTTCCTCGATCTATGGTTTGAATGTGGAAAATTCAAACCCTAATGTTAGTATAATCTTTCAACTTATATGATAATTATGTGAAACTAGACAGAATTTTGCTTTAAAATATGAGGGATAATTTCATCTCCTGTAAGTAGATTTCTTGGATGTCATATGAGGGCATGTGGAATTGGTTTGTTATAAGTTTCTTTTCAAGACCAGAATACTTATATTTGGGGATTGTTCATAAAGAAGGCCTTCTGGCGTGTATGCATGCTTTATACATTATTTCATTCAAAAAATACCTAAGAGAGAAAGTACATAGGGTGAATGGAATATAGAGCTATAAAAATTGAAAAAATTTTTTTCTTCTATTGGTCTGTCTTTATTTCTTTATGCTCCTTTTTAAAATGCATGTGGAAATTTTACATAAAGTCATTCCTAAGACTTGCATGACTTTTTTTTTCTCTTAATTTTGGTTTTGGGCCACACTTTGTGGTATTCAGGACTTTACTTTTGCTCTGTGCTTAGGATTCACTCCTGGTGTGCTCAGGTGTCCCAAGGATCCTAAGACAAATGCCCTGCCTGCTGTACTTTATGCCAACCTCATGAGTATTATAACTTATAAATATTTAACCTTAAACATAGTTTTGTTCATTTTACATCATTTAAATTAGGATAAAATTTTGCTTCTACCAATCTCCTCTAAAAATGATGGTAGTTTTATCATTAAAGGTCTCATCAAGAGAAAAGAAATGCATATATTTCATTCGTTTTTGAATAGCGGATTAGTAAGAAAGGTACCAAAAATGTGAATAACAAAAGCAAAAAAAAAGAAAAGAAGGCTGGCTGAACTAAAGAAAGAAAACATGATATCTAGAGATAAGATCTAGAGATAAGAAATGGTGTTGGTCTTTGAATGCATGAATTCACCTTAATTACAGGATGTTGAAGATGAGTTCATTATTCTCTCTCACCCTTATAGGACAATTTTCAGTTATAGACAGAAACTGCAACACTATTGGAAATAGAATCAAAAAGCTTCTCCATTCCCTTCTCTGAAAATTTTCTACCAGCTATTGTGTTGCAGCACACAATAGAATGCCATCAACTCGAAGGAGCCTGGGAAATGTAGTTTCAAAAATCCTTATAGAGTTCAGAACCACATGTGGAGCTAATAAATAAGTGACACAGTGATGCAGAAATTATTTATAAACCAGAATTATTAAACCCAGGAGTTGCAATAAAAATGTATTTTGAACATGAAGAAAGTGACAAATTATAAGGTCACCCCCACTCAACATTTTTTAAAGCACAGAAAGTCATAAACTAGAAGATATTACAAGGGCAAAGGGTAATATAAATATAAAATCCAATTACAGTAGAAAGCATGATTCTGAGATATTATAGTTGCCTATCTTCATAATCTGGAATGTACAATTCAGAGTTACTGTGGTCACTGTCTTTACAGAGAAAAGAAATTACTTTTACTCTAGATTTAAATTTTTTAGTACTTTCTATAAAGATAAGCACATATTTTTTTTAGTTGAAAAAAATTTCACAAAGTTAGTTGAGTCAGTCCTCTCTTTTAATCTTCACTATGACACATCTCTTTTTCACTTCCCTGTCAGGAACCAAATAAGCCATTCTAATTTTTTGTTTCTTTGTTTACCTGTTGTGGGGGGCAGTTGCCCAGTGTGGTTGGGTTGGGGAAGGGTAACCAGGACTGTCTAAGCTTGATGGTTTCCAGGAAGCCATGCAAAATCAGGGATCCAGTCTAATGCTCTGTTTCCCAGACCATTGTTCCAAATTTTCCATATGGTACTTTCTCTTTTACCTCTTGAATACAAGTTATACTTTAGAATAAATACAAAGAAATATATTATTTTAAAAAAAAGTAGCCCAAGGGCCGGAGAAATAGCATGGAGGTAGGGCATCTGTCTTGCATGCAGAAGGTGGTTCTAATCCTGGCATCCCATATGGTCCCCCCGAGCCTGTGAGGAGCGATTTCTGAGCATAGAGCCAGGAGTAACCCCTGAGCGCTGCTGGGTGTGACCCAAAAACAAAACAAAACAAAAAGTAACCCAGCAAGTGAAAATTACCAAAGAAGTGAAAATGCATCTTACTATTGAGAATATGATACTTATATATTTAAAGTGAGGAACCAGATAAGAAAAAGGAAAGATCAGACAGAAGCAAGTTTTAAGACAATATAAGTCTAGTTAAATTTCAGAAATGAAAAAGATGGAAACAATTTAGAAAGACAAGTAAAATTTGACCGACCATTTGTTTTTTGAGGAGTGGAATAAATTGAAGTAATTAGATCTGAATGTGGAAATTT
This sequence comes from Suncus etruscus, assembly GCF_024139225.1. Classification (NCBI taxonomy): domain Eukaryota; kingdom Metazoa; phylum Chordata; class Mammalia; order Eulipotyphla; family Soricidae; genus Suncus; species Suncus etruscus. The sequence continues at coordinate 100,191,193 of NC_064859.1, read as the reverse complement.
AAATAGGGATATAAAAACATTGCTAGATCCCAATTTTAATTACAAATGTCATGTTTTTTTCTAAAGATTAGGCATATTTTAGAATGGAAATATTTAGATTTTGAATATAAAATAATGTGTGGGGAATTCAAGCAGAAAATTATTTAGGATTAGAGAATTTGAAAGAAGTTGTTTTGGAAAGAGATGATGACTACAAAAATAGGTGAATTCAGATAAATTTAAATGACACTCATTTAAAATTCTTGTACTACCGGTATGTTGTGATGTTATAACATAGCATTATAATGTAATATAATATTGTATTTATAAGATTATTGTTTTTCTATTACGTTGCATGTTGTTCTATACACTATCTTTCTAACTTGATCTTACTTTGTTACTTTTTCCATGAATTAGTCAGAACACGAAAGTTAAATAAAATAGTTTGATGCAGATTACATTAGAATTCAGAAACAAAAACTAGAGTTAGTGACTGTCTCCCTAGCCTAAAACTGAAATAATAGGTGTACATTTCATAATGCAGAGACCATAACATGAATTATACCTTGATAATTGTCAACCAGATTATTTTGTCTGTTGCTGCCAATTTTGAAGAGGATCAAATGTCCTTTGAGTGGCAAATGGTTCTTTCAATCAACAACATTTCTTTTAGTGTTCAACTAAACTTTCTCTAGAAATTAAATACTCCATAACCTAACATTGAAGCATTGTATTTTATTGCTGTACTATTTGGGGTATTTTCTTCACTTCAATTTCTCTGGAATTATTTCTGCATATAATTCAGAGGGAAAAAATGAAATGGGTGTATTAAAATGATAAATATGCACAGTACCAACAATAAGTGTATGGACCCATTGTTTAAGAACTAAAGTTTCTGTTATTATTATTTTTTTGGCTTTTTTGGGCCACACTCGGTGACTCTCAGGGATTACTTCCTGGTTATGCGCTCAGAAATCACTCCTGGCTCGAGGGGCCATAAGGAATGCCAGGGGATCGAACTGTGATCCGACCTAGGTCAGCCACGTGCCAGGCAAATGCCCTACTGCTGCGCCATCGCTCCGGCCCCTCTGTTATTTCTAAAACTGGACAAATCAGTATATAAAATCTAAACTTAAATGGACCTCTTATGGGGTTGGAGCAGTGGCACAAGTGGTAGGGTGTTTGCCTTCTTTATGGCTGATCTAGGATGGACCACAGTTCAACCCCCCAGGGACCCATATGGTCCATCAAGCCAGGAGTGATTTCTGAGCACATAGCCAGGAGTAACCCTTGAGTGTCACAGGGTGTGGCCTAAAACCAAAAAAAAAAAAATGGACCTGTTATACTCACAGGCCAGGGGGCAAAAGTTGGAGGTATAGGATGCACTCTGGCTTCATTGGTGGAAGGAGGTTAACACTGGTGGTGGGAATGACCTGACTCATTATATAACTGAAATACAACTATGAAGGACTATGTAGATCACAATTGTTTCATTAAAATCAGATTTAAAATAGCAATATATAAAATATACATTTTGTGAATGTACTGAAGTATTCCTTCCATTGAAAACCAAAGACTTAAAAATTTAATTTTTATCATTTTGAATATATCTTCATGTCTATTAATAGGGTTAGTGTTTACTATTTATTGTTCACATTGAAAAGACAAATGACCCTCCACCAACATACTTATGTATAAATCCGCATGTCATCACTTCTGCTCTACTTCTTTATAGCTTAGTAATATTCCTTTAGTACTGTTTAAAGGGTTTATCATCGTTTATTGTCTATTCCCTTGTTTCTCTACAACCAATGCATGACCTTATCTGGTGTTTATCCTTCCTTATCTCACCTAACATGATACTTTCCAGTTTCATTCAAGTTGCAGTGAACTACATGATTTAATCTTTTCTGACAGCTACTAGGTAATTCCATCTCTCCTCACAGCTGTATAGAACTCCATTATGCGTATAGACCAAACTTCTTTGTCCATTTGTCTTTCATAGATATTTATGTTGTTTCCATAATCCAGCTATTGTACTAAGTGCTACAATGGATATAGGTACACACATATATATTTTTATTTTATATTGATTTTGTTGTTGTTGTTTTGCTTGTAATGAAGTAGATGGCTGGGAGTGAAATTGCTGGGTACTCTAGACCTTTTATTTATTTATTTATGTATTTTTATTTGTTTATTTATTTATTTTTACTTTTTTGGGTCACACCCTGTCACTCTCAGGGGTTACTCCTGGCTATGCACTCAGAAATCGCTCCTGGTTGGGGGGCATATGGAAGGCTGGGGATCAAACCAAGGTCCGTCCTAGATCAACTGTGTGTAAGGCAAACACCCTACCACTGTGCTATCGCTCCAGCCCCTAGAGCTTTCTTATCTCTCTCTTTTTTTTTTAATATAAGTCTTTATTTAAGCACCATGATTACAAGCATGTTTGTAGTTGGGTTTCAGTCATAAATAAAATACCTCCCTTCACCAGTGCAACATTCCCACCACTGTTTTCTATAGAGACTGAATGGGAAAACATTGTCACCAACAATAACCAATTCCTTTTTCACTATAATTCCACTGATCCTGGTTGTTCCAGTCTTTTTGATATATGTCATTCTCACTGCTATGAGATGGTATCTCATATCTCATTATCATTTGCATTTGCATTTGCAAAATAATAAGTGATAATGAACACTGTTTTATATGCCTGCTGACCATCCATATGTCCTCTTTGTGGAAGAGTCTGTTCTTCTCTTCTACTCATTTATTTTGATAACATTGTTCTATTTCTATTATTGTTGAGCTTTGTGCACTTTAGGCATCTTAGATATTTTCTCTATTATGTTTATACTTAACAAATAATTTTTATCATTTACTAAGGTGTCTCTTTTACTGTAGTCTATTTCCTTTGCCATGAAACCCTTTTCTAATTTGATATAGTCCTGTTTGTTTACTTTTTTGTTACCTTTGCCAGGGAGTCAAATCATTGAGAACATGTCTGAGATTCATTTTTTTGGAGTCCACATGTGGATCAATTTTATTTGAAAATTTGGTCAGATTGGATCAAACATATTGCTATAATTTTCTGTCACTTAGTTTAGAGTAATTCATTTTTTATTATCTTTATTTAATCACCATGGATACAAACATGTTTGTAGTTGAGTTTCAGTCATAAAAAAACCACCCCCTTCACCAGTGCAGCATTCCCACCACTAACACCCCCATCTCTTTCCCCCTCACCTATCTTCTAGACAGGCATTCTATTTCTCTCACTCACTACCATTTTCATGATAGTTGTTGGTGTAGTTATTTCTCTAACTGCACTCACCAATCCTTGTGGTAGGTTTCATATCCTGGACTGATCCTTTGAGCTTTCATCTCTGTTGTCTCTGGATATTTATTTTTAAGGCATTTTTATTTTCTATGATTTCTTCAATATATTTTATGGATCTTTATCTAATCTTAAGGTCTTTAATTCACTTTGAATTAATTTTTTATATGGTGTGAGATATACAAGCCAAAAAAGTAAAATTCTGAGATTTTACCCAAAGAAAATTTAACCTGTTTTCTTTTTCTTTTTCTTTTTTTTTGCACCCTCCATCCAAATTTTACCTGTCTTTCTAAAACACTTGTTTGTAGTTTACCTTATTTAAGAGATCAATCTAACATATTCTTTGGAAGCAAATATTTCAAGAATTTACTTCAGAATTGGCTAAGACATGATATCTCAAATCTAGTATTATGTGCTAACTTGTTATTCTCTGCTGTTTAGCTTATTTTTGGGCTAGGATAAAAATGTTTTAATTTTGAACAATGTTTATTATGCAACCCTGACTTTCTCAATAATGTTATATTAAAACAAATATTGTCATAATTAAATATTTATTGAGTTTTTTATTTGTGCTCAGTTTTAAGAATTTAAGGAGGCATAAATTAGATTCTTCAACCATAAAATAGACACAAAACTACCAGAAAAATATTTTATTTAAAATTGGGGCACTAAATTCAATTGCTAATGAATATTACCAGTTCTTCTGGTTCTTGAAATGTTGGAATAAAACATACAGATTGAACTTCTAAGATCTCATTAGTTCTTATTGTATGGCAAGGTTTTTGCTAGATAATTAATATGGATTCATTATCTTGCATAACCTTTACAAAACTCCTTTACAAAAAATATGGTTTAAGCCTGAATTTTAGATGAGAGTTTTAGAGAATCTTACGTTGATGAAGTGACTGAATAAATGTCAGACATTACTGAATGGCAGAAGTGGTATTTGAACAAAGGTAGTTTAATTCTAATGCCTACTATCTTTCTACTACAAGCTAGAAAAATGTATAAACATGTATGGGAATTACAATACTTTTGTGTATAAGGAAGAAATATTCTTGAGATCTGAGGAAAGTAAAGTCTAAACTGTAGCAATAACTAAAAACCTCTTCTCCTGAGCTTAGATGTACACAGAAATTTGAGTGTTGAAATAAAAAAGAAACATTGCTGGTAGAAAATTGCTTAAAATTTTCTACCTTGGGATAAATGAATGAAATCATATATGATTAAAGTCACGCATGATAATCATCACTTTGCAAAGCAAGAGGGATCAGATATATAGTTGAGAGAGATATTTTGTTGAGAGAGAATAGAAGGAAACTATACAAAGGACCATGGTAGTTATCATAAATAGTGATATTGAGAAAAAGGTAGTAAGAAGTATATTAGGCTAGCAGGTATATTTGGAGGACTTGAACTTTTAAGATTTTATGAATAGTTGACTTTAAAAGCTTCTTGATGTCCTAAGACTTGTAAGATGCTGTTGTCTTTCTGGAGGTTATGAACCAAAACTAGGGCCTTAAGAATATTTGAGTTTGTGGACATTTGATATGATAAGCAGTATGAGAGAGAAGGGAGGAAGATAATTTGGTGGAGAAAAATCAGTTCATAGTCAAGGACAAAGAACATTCCTTGAAAGATTAATGGTGTGAAGATGAAAAACGTATGGTATTTTGAAATATATTTTGAGCAAATTTGAAAGACATTAAGGTATTTAAAATTGCATTAAGGTAGGTCTTTTTGAAAGAAAATCAACTGGGAATTGGAAAAGTAGGACCTTAGATTGGAGGATTGACTTGCATGCAGTCGCTCCAGATTTAATCCCCGGCATCGCCAGAAGTGATTCCTGAGCACAGAGTAAGGAGTAATCTTGGAGCACAGCTGGGTGTGGCTGAAAAATAAAACAAATAAAAACACATGATGATTTTTTTTCATTATCATACAATTTTACAGAGCGTACTTACCTTATTTATTTTTTCATCATCTACAGAATTTTATTGAGAATGATTTATTTGTGTCCTCAACATTAGACAATCCATGGCTATGCCCACCAACAAGTCACTCCAGTACAAATAAGCACTTGTGCATAAGTAACATCCTGAGAAACAACCCTTATTGAAGCATATATGTATTTTATGTTGCCCAGGTGAGCTCAGATGAAAATCCAAACTTGCCAAATCTTGAAGTTTACATAAAGGGAGAAATTAATAAACATTTTTCAAAGTTAAGTGAGTTTTATTTTGTAAATTAAAATACAAATGAAAATCCACATTTTAAAAGTATCTTAGTCATTATTAACAACCCTAGTATGTTAAAATGTGTAAGTAATATGTATGCTACTTTTAAAAGATATAGCTATAAATAAAAAATACATACAAAAATATTCTTAGAAAATTCATTGTTCATTGCAATTTATATCGGGGTGGAGAGGTATTGTAAAAATATCCCACATTCCAGTTTATTATGTTGTGACTATAGTGTGCTTTTTATTTTATATAATTACTAATATTTAATTTTGTATTCTGTCCATTTTTTCATAATTTTGGAATTCATATTTTCTAATATTCTTAGGTGTATACATATAAAAATATATATTAATACAAATTCCTTTTAAGAATGCCCTTACATTGTTGCTTGTTTTTATATATTGGAGGAGCACATCCAATGGTGCTCAGAGCTTACTACTGATTTTGAACTTTGGTATAACTCCTGGCAGGGCTTAAGAAACCATATGGGGTATCCAGAATGGGACCTGCATCAAAGGCAAGTGCCCTACCTCCTGTACTATATCACCAGCCCTGTGGGTTGTTTGTTGTTGTTAAGAAAACTACTTGGAAAATAACATAGCAGATTTAAATTCACTTATATAGAATGATTTTTCAAGATATTCAAAACACTATGATTTACAAAATTATTGATAGTTAATTTTCAGGCCTACTGTGTTCCAAAAGGGTCTCACCTATACTGTTAACTTCCCTCCATCTCAGTGTCAACTTGCCTCCACCAGTGTCCCAGGTTCTGTCCTACCCTCTATTTATTTATTTTTTTCTATAGAAGGGGAAGACAAAAATCCTGCGGATCTACAACATGCCCAAGCATACACTGAAGCTGTAACTATGAAATTGTATGTGGGTGAGGATGGGGAGAGTGTAATATTAAAAAAAGGTAAAAATAAGTCACTTTAATGTCAAAGCTACAGAAGACAATTTCATATCCAGGAAACATTCAGGGAACAACATAGCTTTGGCTCATTACAAAAGCATTAAAACGATTCAATACCTAAATTAAAAACCTGAATCAAAGCAAAATCTTCCAGATGTGAAAACAAAAGGAGAAGGGTCAATGTTGTGTATAAAGACCTATAAATAAATACACAAGACTCAAACTCCCTTTTCTAAATAACACTCAAAATAGAAAATAGCTCTCCCCAGTCTCTTCTTGATCAACACCAACCACGTGACAATATTTTCCCAACAGGCAGAAATACCAGTGTTCTAGTCTTTGCTTAGAAATGTACTTCTGTCCCTGGCCACAGAGCCTTGCCACACCCCACCCCAAATTGTTGTAACATGGGTAATACAAAACATACAACAAAGATGGATTAAGATAAGAAATAATTTTGAAAATGTCTTAGATGTTGAGCTATAATTAATACATCTTCTTTCTTTTTTCTTCCTTCCTTCCTTCCTTCCTTCCTTCCTTCCTTCCTTCCTTCCTTCCTTCCTTCCTTCCTTCCTTCCTTCCTTCCTTCCTTTCTTTATTTTTCTTTCTTTTATTTTTCTTCCTTCTTCACTTTCTATTTTTGGTGGAAAAGACATAATATACATTTTGTAGCACAAACTTATGGCCAATCCAGAACATAACAGGCAATGAAAACATTCCCTCCTTCCAGTCTATTAGGACGCCTAAGTTGTGATCTCAGGCTCCACAGTAATACAATCTCTCCTGTAGTCAATAGGTGCCTTATGAACCATTTATTAATTTTTCTTTTATGTATCAGCAGCATCTCACTGCATCCTTGCAGCTCTTGTTCATTTCCCTTCATGAAAAGCATCACACTGACCTCATTTGTCATTAAGTCAGCATTTTAAGCCTTTCCTCCAACTTGGGCATTTGGGTCAAACAAATCAAACTCTGTAGATAGATGCTTATAGCTAATAAATGACATCAAAGTCTCTCTTGATCTTTTCTCTCTGGAAACATAGAGCTGGGGGCAGGTGGGCCAATAGGCTTGGAGGACATAACAAATGTCTTCATCAGAGATGACAGCCACTCTGATAGGCTGAATTTTATGCTTGTTAAAAATTGGCAATATCCCCTTTCCTTTAATTGGTTTTATTTGTTCCTGGATCATAGTACTACTAAGAGTTTCCTGCCTCCCTACTGGGGTGTATAATTATTCACAATGTACTTTCATCTCTCTCTTTTTCTCTCAGTCCACATTTATACATTCACCTCAGTGGAACATCATCCCTCTCCTCTTTCTGCTTCCTATTATTTTATAAATGAAATTTTTTAGCTTCATTATTTGCCTTCCCTGAAATTCTTTTCTGCACAAGTCAACAAGAGTCTGGGAAAGCAAGGCGGGAATCAGGAGGGAATCAGGACTTGAGTGCCATGGACATAACATGCAGGAGGAAGCCCTATGAGCTCTGTTTAAGTTTTGATCTCCCTGGCAATCTTACCAGGGAAGCCATGACTGGAAGGGTGACTGGAAGGTTGTTAATAAAATTTCTTTCTCTCTAGTGGTGTCCTTTCTCCTTGGTGGCTCTGTCCATCCATACACTGGTGACAGCATTAAACCATCAAGTGGCATCTAAAATAAATTCTCCTTAGTTTGGATAGATAACTTGCATAGAGAACCCTTGATAGTAGAAGCCACTCTAGCAGGAATCATGTAAGATGTAATCAAGTAACCATGTAAGATGCTTAGGTGACAGTTCTGGTTTCAAAATCATATACACAATACTTGGATAATCAACTTTTGATAATCAATTTGTTTATCTAGTTGATCATGGAAAGGGTGCATGATAGCTTGGACCTGTGATGGAAAATGTATGTAATATTATTTTTTCTCCAGTTATGTGGCAAATTTTTTGGAGACCAGTTCTGGCCACTTTTCTAAACTAAATAACAGCTTTTAATTGCAGCCTTTTTTATCATCTCCTTTGTTGTCTTTGAGAGAAGAGTTATTGGCAAGGATTAAATTTCCATTACCAATAGCAATAAAAAAATCTAAACGTATTCTTCTATAGTAAGCAATAGCCAACGATATATTTATAGTCTGTCAGAAACAATATGAGTTTGGTCTGCAGCTTGGTTCCATTGAAACCCAGCACTGAGAAATATTTACACAAGTAACACTCTGTTGTCTTTGCTCTAGCTGTCAGCTAACTATTGTGTGTGCTTTTCATGTGTGGGCTTGTTGTGGTACTGGTGTCTATGGTCTTTGGGCCAATGCTGAGTACATTCCACATTTCCTTGTGCATCTTTTCTTGTTCAAGACAATAAGTGAATGAACGATCTATTTTGGGGTGTCAAATGGACGAATCCACTTGGTGGGGTGGCCAGAACAGTGTGATGGTAGAAAAGAAGAATCCAGACCAAAATGCCAATTGTGCACATGTCCAATTCCATCAGCCCCAGGGTCTCCTATCAGAGTTTCAGGGCTTGGTTCAGAGAAATGACAACACCCTTGTTGACTTAATGCTCCTGCTGAGTTGAGGACTGGGTCCATTTGCTCTCTGTACAGAAGTGACTAGAAGATTCTCTCCAAATACAACAGGGGAAATCTTCCTTGCACGAGTTTTATCACGGTTTTAAAAATTTTATTCAGAAGATCTGAGGATGTTCCTTTTGTATTTTGTATGACAGAAGCATTGTCAAGAATGAAATTAAGAAGACCATATTGGGGGCAATCATGAACTGAAAGGAGAAATCAACGACAAGAATTTGATTACAATTTTAGGGGGAATCATATTGGGTACCAAAAGGCAAAGTTCAAGTTCCACCACCTGTTCCAAGGTGATGCCGAAGTGAGGCTTGGGGCTGGATTGCAGAGCGAAGGGGTCAGAGACAGGCAGGGGGTTGCCAAAGCAGAAGGGCGGTTGAGATGAATAGCAGATAGGCAGGGTCAGTGATGGTGGAGGCGTTGACCATCTGCAGGATGAGGTTCGAGGTGGAAACTGGACCAACAGGTTTGATGGTTAATCTAGGCATTAACAAAGCTAATAGTCATGATAAGCAAGAAACATTTTAGTAACAATATGGGGAGAATGTCCAGTGGAGCTGGGGGCTTCAATGAAGATGGAAGTGTTATTAACCACAATGGTTTGATTGCAAATGTTTAATAGTTGGACAGGGGGGGCACATATATGGTCCGAGTAAGCAAGGTCCCACGCCCATGACCTGTGTCAAAGGTATGCCTTGATGAGTCTCAGCTCCCCAGTGGAGGTCAGCAGGGTTGTTGGTAGCAGTGGGCATGCTGAAGGTTTATAGAAGGACTGCCAGGCAGAGTATCATCCCGCATTCCCCTTAGGCAGAGTCAGTCAGAAACAGGTCCGGCAGGAATGGTGGGCTAGCAGGAGGGGTGACAGGCTGTTTTGAAGTGAATGAGGACAGGACTGCGGGAAGCTGCAGGAAGTCTGTAAGAAAACAGCTTGGCAGGAGGTAAAATGGTTATTTTTGAATGCCACGGGAATGCCTCCTGACTTCTGTAAGACTTCAGCATTCAAAAAAAATTTTTATAATTAACAATCGCCAATTGTTTAAAAACTTTTAAATTGAACTTAAATGATTTTTCTTAAACTTGTTAGTTATTATTTTTTTTTATGTAAGATTTCCCCTTTACTTAGTGTGCCTTTGCCGGGGGAAGTGGTGCTACATTATAATGTCTGTATATTTGTGGGTGGATTGATGGGATAACCGAAACAGGTCACATACCCAAAAACGAGGGGAAAAAAAAAAAAAAGGGAATTAAAAAAGTATGTGCTCACCAATATATATGTAGGACAATCATTTAAAAAAGATAAAGAAATAATTTAAAAACAAAACAAAACATAACAAAAACAAAAAACAAAACAAAACAAAAAAATAAATAAAAATAAAATAAGTTAGCGAAGTTTTTAAGGAACCAAAGTGGTGCAGAGGACTACCTTACATTTGGGGGAGAGCAGGTAAGAGGTGGTGTATTACAGGTTTTATGCCTATGTTGGAAGTACAGTTTTTCCCATTGTCTTTTGGGTTTTTTCTTGTGGTGTGTGGGTTCCCAGGCATCTTCCTAACACATCCCCTGACCTTCTTCAGATTATTAAATTGTTTCACTAGTTTATCTCCCCCATTGTTTTACATTTGTTTCTTTAGTCCTAGTACCACTGTGTTTTGGTTGTTTTAATGCCTAAATTGACTGTTAGATCAAAAATTGCCTTATTACCTCTTAAATATAATCTTGTGTCTCTCCCCCGCTGCAGTACAAAAATCAAACACTGCTATCACCCTAGCCTTATTAAAAGGCCTAGGTGTTATTGGTGTAAGCACAAATATTTATTCATTGGTTCATACTCTAGAATCTGCTAATGCCTTATAACTGTTGCTAAAAATGCTTACAAACTTAAAGAAGTTTACACTATTGTTGATTTCCTAGCAAAGAGTGCAGAATAACCGCCGTGGTTCAAAATTAACATTTATTTTGAGGGAGGGGGGAATTTGTGTCATCCTTAGAGTAAAATGTTGCTTTTTAAAATAAATTCGGCTTAGCTAGAGATAGCATTCAACAATAGAGGATAATTTAGTAAATAGATAAAAAGATATAGAGCAGAGTGAGAGCTGGTACAAAAATTGGTTTTCTACCACTCCATGGATAACAACAGTGCTCCCAGCATTTTTGGGGTCCTTCATTGGCTTTATGTTGCTTGTTTCCTTTGGTCCTTGGGCTTTTCGCAAACTCACCACCTTTGTAAAGAATCAAGTGGATGAAGCAACCAGAAAGGACTCAAAGGTTCTGTACCAACAACTATGCACCTCAGAAGACCAGCTGACACCTGACATCTCCCCTCCTGCCAACTCTCCGCCACTTAAGTTTGAAGTTATCGAGGAGCTGGCGCATAGACCTCAATCTGTGCGTTCGCGCCTTGCCAAGCTTTGGAAACGACTGAATCAAGGGTAGCAGATGCGGTGACTGGAAGCCCCACACCTCTTCACCCAGTGTGGCCAGTCCACCGAGGCACGTCTGTCCCTTCCATATTGTATACTAAACAGGGGGAGATGTGGGAGATCGAGCACCCCACATATCAAAGGAACTCTGAATGAATTTTCCACCGCCTGCCTGATTCAAGCCACAAAAGTTTGCATAGCCCCGAACCAACAGAAAACTCTGCAAATAAATTTAGCTCAGCACAAAGAATCTGGCTTAACCAGATGCCTTAACCTTTCCATGGAACCTGTTTTTGTAACTGCTCTCAAGCATGTAGTTACAGATATGTTTTTGTAAAGTTTAAATTATGATCCTTATTGCTTGCACAAAAGATAGATCTAAATGGAAAATAGGCTAAACAAATAATTGTATTTGCGTAAATATCAATTAGCTATTTGTTTAAGAATTTGCTTCCCCTCCCCCCATCCTGCCAGGTTCCTCTTTATCCTTCCCGCCATCAAAATGTGTTTATGCTCCCATTGGTTAAAATTGTTGTACTTGTAAAAAAAAAAAAGAGAATTTCCATACAGTTTCCCCATGGAGTCTGAACCAGATAATATTGTCACTAATTGTGAAAAGGGTTACTTTTGTTACCATATTCCCACCAACATAGGTTGTTTTGTTTGTAATCATTTTTATTTATGCTATTGTCACTGGTGTGCTATGGTTTCTTGTTGTTTTGACTTGTATTTTCCTCATAATAAACAGCATGAACACGTAAAAAAAAAAAAAAGAAGACCATATTGTCCAGTGGAATTTGACTGACATTTACTTTTACCTAAAAGTAAATGACCTCTTAGAAATACCCCCAGAGCCTGTTTTATTTTGGACCCAATTTCAGGAAAATGCCAAACTCCCAGTTGTGGGGGCCCTTAGAAAATTGTGGAATAGTTGTGAGTCCAAAGTATAGACTCTAAAATATGAAAACTGCAACCTTGAATTCCTAAAAGATGTTTTGCACTTTGCCAGAATCTTTGTCCTCAAAGGCATGACGAGCACACAAGAATGACAAACCTCAATTACAGATTTTTTTCCCTTTCTCTCCTTTCATTCATTTTTAATGCGAATGATGGAATCTTGGGGACTTAGAGTCATATTTGACAGCTTTTTCGTGTTTATTTGGATGGTGAGTTATACTACAATTTGGACACGAGGCATTCTTTCCAAGAATCAGTCATTTGTAATCCATGTATTTTTTAGTGGCTCAGATCTGAGTAAGCAGGTTTTATTGTTCTTTTCTTGTGATTTACGCTCTTCTATATGTATCTTTTTTTTTTAACAAAGACTCGTTTTTCTTCTGATTTTAGACACAAATAGTTGGTCATAATTTATTACTGGTTTTAGTGCAACAGTGTTGATGAATGGTAAGGCAAACACAGAAACTAGCGAAGGGAGCTCTCCTTATTTATTTTAAGGAATAAAAATTCTTCAAGGGCATAAATAATCAATCTTGCATATTCATGATCCTGCCTCTTCTTTGAGCTCCTCTCTCAGGATTAGAGCAGCTACTTGATGCTCTCTAGGTGCACAAGTAATGCCTATGTCTTACTACAGAAAACAATCAATTTCAGGACCTTGTACTAAAGACAGACTCAGGCCTTAATACCAAGGAAAGAGGTTTTTTCTTCTAGTGGCAAAAAAAAAAAAAAAAACCCTCACATTTTTGAAGGAATTTGTTTGTGAAGAAATGGGACAACACTGATGACACCAATTCTTGTGTAGCTATTACTATTTTTTTAAATTACTTTATTTAAACAGCATGATTACAAGACTGTTTATAATACAGATGGTTTTTACCCCCACAGTTATAAAGTTGTTCACTATTGAGTTTCAGTCATACAATGTCCAATACCCTTCACTGGTGTATGTTTTCCACCACGAATGTCCCTAGTTTCTCTCCCATGCTCTCCCTTGTTTACCTCTGGGGCAGACATTTTTCTCTCTTTATCTATCTATCTATCTATCTATCTATCTATCTATCTATCTATCTATCTATCTATCTATCTATCTATCTATCTATCTATCTATCTATCTATCTATCTATCATCTATCTATCTATCTATCATCTATCTATCTATCTATCTATCTATCTATCTATCTATCTATCTATCTATCATCTATCTATTTATCTATTTGCTCTCAAATTCTCTTGTTTGTCATATGTTTATTTGTTGGTTAGTTTAGTTTGGGGGCTGCACATGGCAGTGCCTAGGGGCTATTTCTAACTGTGTTCAGGAGTTATCCTTGACAGTGCTTAGGGGACTAACTATTATCCCCCATTTCCAACTGTTTCAAACTGTTGTCAGATGCATTCATGGAAAGCCTCTTACTTTCTGTCATCTCTCTGGATCCACATGTTTTTTTAAAAACATGTTTTTAAACTTGATGAACAAATCTAGTTCGAGTTGACAATTACTTCTCTGAAATTTTATAAAATCATACATGTCTTCGAGCTAAACCACCCATTTTGGCACAGAATGTTCAGATAGGAGAGCACAGATTCATACTTATTTTTATATATTGTTTCTTATATGTATTATGCTTTCAAAATGCATGAATACTTCTAATACCAGTTCTGTTAACAATCAATAATATAATTGAAAATCTCCTCATGTCAGTGTCTCCACTAGTAAATTCATGAATAAGTAGTATTTTTTTATTATTACAGACACAAAATAAAGAGATCCTTACATTATGTCTACTATGGGTTGTTAAAAATATACCAGGTATTATAAATTAATTATTCATAAAATATTGCTTTATAGAAAGGGCATACAAGTAGAATTTCACTAAAGCTTTATACAAAAACATAAAGCTTTTATACATAAACTTTAAAGTGAAGGCATCTGTTAGCATTTATCTTCTAATATCTGCTAGCATGCCAGCATATGAATAAAAGCATATCAAAATAATATTAATTTAAAATTGAAATAGCCAATGACTCATAATTCAGCTGCTTGATTCTTTCTGATAAACATGAGCATTTGTGCAGTTACTGTAGCACTAAGACCATGTCAGATTTCCTATAATTTATGCCATTTATGATGTAAAGGAGCACTTATTGAGAATCTCTGAAACTTTTCAAAATGTATATGTCATCTCATTAACTTCCATTTGAACCAAAACGAGCACATAAGACTTTATGCAGGAAAGTATAGCGCTATTTCTTATAGATAGCATTAGGATCATTTCACGGGTCAAGGTCACTGGAATAGCTCACTTTCTCTTCTATACGAGCATTAAAGACTTTGATTGAATAGGTTATGCTATGAAGAATGGCCTCTGAAAACAATGAGGTAATCAGGTGAAATGTGCCTTTTGGATCTGTTTGAGGTCATCCAATGTTACTGAGGACACAACATTAAGAGAAGAAGATACCAAAGACATGGAAGTCTTTGATCCATGTTCCCAACTGTTTATCATACTTGATTCCATCTGATATATGTTAAGCCTCTGTGGAAATAGATGGTAGAAAGGGTGAAAAAAAAAAAGAGAGAGAGAATCTAGCTGCCAAGAACCCGAGAAGTGAGCAAAGTTTTGGCAGTGTGACAAGGTTGGAGAACAAAAGTTCCATGGCAGACAGGATGCAAGAGACTGAGTTACTGGAGCAAAAAGGGAGTTAAGAACTAAGTCAATTGTCTCTCCCCCACACACACACTGGCATTTGTTAAATTCTTAGTGCTCTGTGGTAAAGAGGAAAGCAAAAGGAATGCTTCAAGTTATCATAAATTATCCTGGTGATTGAAAATCAGAGCAGTTATCATGAGTTACCATATGGAAGAGGTGTCAAAAATGGGACAAAGACCTATGGTATATGTGAGCAATAAAATAATACTCAGCCATAGGAAAAGGTGAAGTCATGCAATTTGCTGATACATTGATAGATCTGAAAAATATTACTCTTTATGAAATGCATTAAAATGAGAGAGATAGACACAGGATGATTTCACTCATGTGAAAGATATAAAGAAATATAATCGGGAAATAATTAAAGCCCTAAAGAACAGAACTGATTCTAACTAGGAAGTCTGCCAGTAAGGCATGCAGGACAAGAGTTATAGGCCAGGGAAAGGACCACAAAGACACTGATAAAAGAAAGTGATCACTCTGGACAGGACTAGGTGCTAAAAGGAGATAGAGTGACAGGCATAAAATTGTATAAAAGTATTTTGTTTGTTTATTCTGGTGCCACACCTGGCTCTGTGTTCAGAAGTTGCTTCAGGCTCGAAAGACCATATGAGATGCCTGGGATCTAACTCAAATCCGTGTATGCAAGGCAAACAACCTACCCTCAGTGCTATCACTTCGGCTCCAGTAAGAGTATTTTAAAAGATAGTGCTTAAAGTGGAAGGTGGGGAATAAGGGGAAAAAAAGAAAGAAGCAAGTGCTTGCTATAGAGGCAGGTTGGGGCAGCAGGGGGAGAAAAATTAGGGACATTGGTAGATAAAAGTGAACACTGGTGAAAGGATTGGTCTTAGAACATTGTATGCCCCAAACTTATGACTATTTGTAACTATTGTAATTCATGGCAATTCAATATAAGTAATTTTTAAGAGGGAGTTTTTGCATTGGAGAGGTAGTTCAAAGGACTAGAGTTTCTGCTTTGATGAGGGACCCCTGGGTTCAATCCTTATTACCACATGGGAGTGACTCCAGAGCATTATATCAGGAGTAGCCCATAGTACCACAAAGTATGACTCAATACCCTTCAAAATGGAAATTTGGGAAGAGAAGGAAATATTTAAAATATTCAGCAACAGTGAGAGCTACGGAGCCAAGAAATTATGCCATAAAGAATATAAACTGAACTTCAAAGTGTGCCACGTTTTGGAGTCAGCTTATTTGCTAAACTGTGATCTGCTCCCTCTAAAACAGATGAAGAAAGGACAGGTGTAATTTTGTGTAAAATAATATTTACCATTATTTAATAACAAAAGATCTCATATACATTATCAGTACATTTCATATATGCTATATACTGTATATAATTATATTATAAGTTGTTATATGTTATAATTGTATAATAATTATATATAATTATGTATAAAGTATAATACAGTATTAAAGATAAACAAAAATGGGGGGAGGCAAACTAGCTATTAAAAGAAGAAATGGAAAAACAACAATAGCAAGAAAGTGTCAATGGCAGGTGTAATAGTTGTGTAAGTAGATTTCTTTTGTGTTTAATATGCCCTAGAATATACCATTAGGAATTTAATCAGCGACCTGTTATCTCATGGCAAAGAACAAAGGGAAATTCTTGAGCAATAATAGCACCTAATAACAGGTGAGATTGTGTTAGCGACAGATTGCGTTAAAGTGGACAATGATTCAAATGACTGATAATTAAAAGTTAACTAAGATGAAGAAAGAGAAAAACACATGTAAAATACATAAGAAAATGGACCTTTCACTAAAGGGTACAGTAAAGAAAAGTAAATACATATAATTTGCATCCTAGCAAGAAAGGAAACACAGAAAGCATTAATTTAAGGCTTCAAAATTTCTTCAGTGTGTGAAGATGCTTAAGCAAATTAGAAGTGTTATAAATCCCAAGCAAGCTAAATATGAAGAAATCCATACCCAAATTCATCCAAGTGAAACTGAAAAGAAGAAGACAAAAAAAAGCACAAAATTCCTAGAAGCAGAGCGGTAAAGCACATAGGAACTGAGACCTCGTTCATAAATCAAAACTAAAAAAGTGATAAATGGAGCAAAGGATGATGTCTTTAAGGGAATCCAAGGAAATAATTGCCTTGGTAGATTCCTGTACCTATTGAAAATAGCCCTGAAAAGCTTATCTGACATCAAATATTTCCATTTGAACAAAACTAAAGTCATTACTCTCAGAATATCCACACTTTAAAAAAATCCCATTAGGTGATAATACCTTAAACAGCAAAGTGATCAATCATAGATGATAGATGGATGTTAAAAAAATACATGAGGGAACCATGCCCTAGAAAAGCTAACTACAGGAACAGATATCAATTGTCCAAAACAATAGTACTAATATATTGAGATTTACAACATATGTATGCATTTATATGTGTGTGACATTAAAATGTATGCCACCAAAAACACATTAGGATAGAATGGAATAGAGTAACTGTCTCTTAAGAATATTGCAGATACAGGTAACATGCAAAGAAATCACAATAAGTCAAGGTTGCCAATTATAAAAAATAATCATAAAGAATGAATAAACAATGGCCTAGAAGAAAATGGATCAATAATAAAATAATACATCAAGAGAGAATAAAATGAGTGGACAGAGCAAAGAAATATGAAGAGATAAATATGTCAGGTCTGAGAGACAGTACAATCATAAGAGCACTTGCTTTGTACCTGAGAGAACCTGGTTCAATCATCAGCCCCCTAAATGGTCCCCACAGAATGATTCCTGAGCATCACTGGGTGTGTCCCCCCAAAGAAACACAAACAAATCAAACATATATCGTTTAATAAACTATAACATATAGTATATAACTATATGTGGACACAGGCTACATGCTGAAAATAGAATATGGTATTAAAAGATGTTCATATTAGATGAGAACCCCCGTGGGATAAAATGAAAGGGGACTCAGGTATGTGGCTGGTATTAAGGAATGATAGAGCTTTATATCTAAACCCCAGAGTCAGCAATACTGAAATAAAAGTTGGGGCAGGAGTGGCAGAGCATCTGGCTTGCACTGATATGGTCCTCCAGCCAGGACTTCTGAGCACATAGCCGGGAGTAACCCCTGAGCGCCACCGGGAGTGGTCCCATAATAAACAAAGAAAAAGAGGCCCAAAAGTTAACAACCAAACTAAAGCAAGTGTCTGTCAAAAGAGGAAGTAGGTGGTGGAAGGTAGAACTGGGAACCCAGAAACTTTGGTGAACAGAAGAGCATAGGTGCTGCAACATTGACTATCTTACACCCAACTATGAATAACTTTGTAAATTTAATACAATTAAATTTTAATGTAATAATCAATACGATTATTAATAAAACTAATTTAATGCTCTAATAACATTAAAAAATTAGGTGCTCAAATTTGAGGAAGACACTATATTTTCTCATCTTAATTAAAAATAGTCGACATTTTATTATTTACATAACATGGTTACAAACATGGTTTTGTTATACTGTATAAGATTACTGAATTCCGCCATTTTTGAAATGCCCAAAAACACTATCACTTTCTCATTTCCTGTCTGACTCCTCATCCTGCTTCCTCCATCTTCCACCACCACCCCATTGCTAAATAATCTGTGTTTGTTATTCTAAGACCAAAGTTTTGTCATTGTTCAATATTTTTCGTTCCCTTGCTTAGGTTCTCTTTATACCACAGGTGAGTAGGATTAGCTAATATGTGGAGGAAAGCACGAAATAGGGAAACAGAAAGGTGACTGAACAAAAGTCTCAAAGGAAAAAAAAACACAAAAAATAAGGCGTGTACATCTTTTAAGAAAAATAAAGTAGAAACAATGACAAGAAATATAATAAAAGATAATTAGCAGTATTTTATAGTGCACATGGGTCATTTTTCTAGACAGGTATAACAGTGTTACATTTGTATAAAATCCCTGTATAATAGCAGAAATTCATAATACAAGATAAATATCAGAAAAAATACATGAAAATTTCAAATGTGCAATAACATATTTTAACAGACTGCTATTGGATAATTAAACAAATGGGGGGTGAAATCAAGCATAAAAACAATATAAACATTGGATAAATGCAATTGCCAAGTTGTAAATATATTATTTCTCCAACAAGGACACACTGTACAATATATAGAGTGCATATATTCATTTTGATCTATTTGGGAGCCACACTGGAAGTACTTGAGGCTTAATTCTGACTCTGTGCTCAGGGAACCAGACTGACATAGTGACATGGATTAAGCCAATTTGGCTGCATTCACAGCAAACACCTTACTACTGTACTATCTCTCTGGCCCATGTGTATAATTTTAGAAAAGATTTCATGTGCTGCAGGGGGACTGGCCTCAGATGAATAGATCTGAAACAGGGACATTGTGAAGGTTAAGAAGACAAAACAAAAACGAGAGAGAAAAGCTTGGGGTCAGGGACTGACAGCCTTGTGGACTGAAAGCCTTGGTTCACGAGACATTGCATATTTTTGCCTTTAACCAACAATCATCAGAAGAACAAGGGTAACTTTCACCAATCTTTGTCTATCTTTGCTTATCTAACCAGACAAAAATACATCAAAGGGGTCTGAAGTATGGGATTGATGGGCAAAGTGAGTTTATTTCATGGGAAATTTTCTCTGAAAGAAGAAAAGATGAAGCAGTTCCAGAATGCCACTGAGGCAGCTTTCTGCCTTGACACCAGCTTTCCAAAATGAAATATCCCATAAACCACTTATCCAAGCTTTCTCTTCCGTCTATCTGACTTAACCCCTTGTTCCCAGCAATATGTGCTTGAAGTATAGTTAAAATAAGAAATGCCATTTAAAAGACTGTAATCATCAACCAATACATTAATGAAATCAGAAAATGATTTAAACTAATAATAGAAATGTCACCCCTCAAATCTTATTGAATTAACTAAATATGTGTTCAAGAATTCATATCTCAAAATGCACCCAAATCATTTAAATATTGCAAATATCTAAATATTGAACAACAAAAGAAAATTAGGGGTCATTTCTTGCATGTGGTCAACTTGAGTTTGATTTTGGAACCCCATATGGTTTCCTGATTCTACCTAAGAGTGATCCATAATTTTAGAACTATGGATCACTCTTAGGTAGAGTGAATAACGAGGTATGGCCCCCAAGAACAAAAGAAATAGGTATTCTGAAATGTGTGTAATTGGACATAATATGTATTGTCTTGATTTTGATTCACAATATTTTTCTTTTGCATTACTGTGCTTGGGATGAATTAATTTGCAGTCTTCTGGTTTCATTAAAAATGGAAATAAATGCTCTATACTCATTTTTTATTTAAATTTTGTTTTATTTCACTTTGGTGTATCTCCCAAGGCCATGGATTTGATGCAGGAATGTTAGGATGTGCTGCCTCTTAGTCCAGTGATTACCTAGACAATGCCAGGAGCTACTAGAGCTGCACCAAGTGATTCTCCGGGATACATGTGGTACTAAAGATAAAAGTTGGTTCAGCCACAAGCAAGGAAATAGCTAAACTTCTGTACTATCTATTTGGTCCCTGTGCTCTTTTTCTTTCTGCAGTGAATATTAGACATCAGGGTTAAGAACTACTGATATCATTCATAAATGAAACTACTCAAGTTTGAAGTTGGTGGAAATATTTTCAATCCTGCATTAGGTATATTTGCATTATTAGAATTTTTATTTGAAGTTTGATTCATATTTTCAGAGTACTACAAATGCTTTTTCTATTTTCCTAGATTCATTGGGATAAAATTATTCTTAAATACTGCGACTTCTTTTAATGGAAAAACTTATTCTTGAGCTCCTACATTTTTCCTACCCTCACTACTTTGAATTTATATTAGAATCTTTAAAAAGTAGTGAATTTAATACTATTGATGTAATTGTAATGTAAATAGATCAAACTAAAAGAGGAAGTAACTTGATAATTTCTGTAGCTACCAAAAAACTTTGAAAAAACCAATACCTATTATATTAAAGCATATGATATTATATATATTTATTATATATAACTATATTATATATTTATTTAAGCATATTATAAAGCATGCACTTCTGACTTAGATAAAGAAGATACTATTTCATAAAATAAAATCTGTTAATGATCCATGTTGTTATTCTACAGAAGATAAAGTCCAGTCAGTTTTTAACTGAAACAAATGTAAAAATTAACCATCTAGCATATCTCATTTTCACACAAACATGATTTTTTCAAACAACTGCAACTAATTCTTGTTTTTCTCTATGAGTTTTTGATTCTGTTTCTTAAGGATAAAGGAGATAAGTATCAAAGAAAGAAAGCAGTCATTTGCACTTACTTTTTAAAAGTGCATATCAAAGTTTCCCTCCCAGCTTTTTATTTTCTCGATTGCATTAAAAAATGATTTGCATGCTCCCATAAAAAATAAATGAATATTTCCTCTCATGCCATTGCAAATAAATGTTTCATTATTCTCCTTTATATTAATTTGTATCAGAGCAAATGCTGTTGTTGATGATCATGTCTCAACTTCTAATCTCATCTTATTATGCGCAACATTACTCAAACCTGAGATATACTGCCTTCAGAAAGAGAAATTTATATGTGTCTATAAATCATCAAATAAATTAATTGATGACCTTGGCAACTATATGTATCCTTGTACTTGAATATATGAAGAATAAACATGGGAGGGAATCTGGTAAAAGATGTATTAGAAAAGAGGAAAGAAACCTGGAGATAAAACTGTGAGTGGAGAACTCGCCTTACATGTGGCGGATCCAGGTTGGAGACCTCACACCATACATCTTTGACCCCTCATCCCACCAGGATTGATCCTTGAGTATAAAGGCAGGAGGAAGCCCTGACTATCACTGAGTGTGGCTCTCAATATAGAAACAAAAATAAAAAATTGAAAAGAGGAAGGGCAAGTCAATGTTGCTGTAGCAAAAAGTTTAATATCTAGAAGAATGTCTATTCGCACAGAAAAATAAATCTTAAAAATGCTCAGAAGTCAATCAGCAGGTGAACACTGCTTGGAAATAGAGATGGGAAGTAGAGGAAATAGCACTGAGGAACTTTGCTTCTATCTTACACAATCTCATGGTTAGCCATGCTTCCCTTGCAGAAAATCAATAACCTACAACTTAATCAGACATAGTTCTGATTCTAAAATTTTTTGTTCCAAAGAAAGTGGAAAAAATGGCATTGTAAAGCTCTTTGGGCCAAAGGAAATGTCCAGAAAAACATTCCCTGTCCTAACCAGCACCAGACTGTATCCCAGTTCTCTCACTCTGATCATTAGGTTTGATCCCTGGCAACGTATCTGGTATCCTGAGTCCCACCAGTAGTGATCGCTGAGCACAGAACCAGGAGTAAGTCTTGAGTACTGCTGGTTGTGGCCCCAAAAGAACAAAAATAATCCAAAATAAATAAATAAAAATAGGAGATTAACACACTCTTTTCTTGTCAACAAAATAATCGAAAGGGAAGATCATCAACACTGTACTGTGGATCAGGTGGAAAGAAAAACCTTCAGTGGAGTGATGCTCGGTAGTTAGACACTGTCACCAATGTATTGAGAAGGTCTTAAATATATAAACAAAAACCACCAGATATTTGAGAGAAAAATAATCAAACTCTACCATGGAAAACAAAATAAAGTGCACAGAGACAGATGAGAAAATATAAGATTCATGAAAGAAAGAAAAAATATCACAAGAATTAGAAGAAAGAATCTAAGAAAGAATTACAGGACATTTTCCATAATTAATGTTCCATTTCTCCAGGAAAGCAAATAATCAAAGATATGTCCATCTATAGTTAAAAATAAATGCAAACCTCAGGGACCTAGAAATCCTTGATTCTTTGAAGAGAATATTTTCTCTTTATTTTGAAAATCACATGCAAAATATGACATATGAAATATGAAGTATATTGTATGTATTCTTTCCTGCCTTGTTATCAATAGTAAAACTGGAAGCTATGTCAAAATCCTGAGTAAACAGAAATTTCAACTTCCAGTAAAAATTCTAATAACTGCTCCCCTTTGGAGGACAATATTTTTATTTTGGGGATATAATGCAAATTTTGTCTATCTCATGAGACAATAAGTTGAAAAAGAACATAAGATGAAAATCCACCCAGAGCTGGAGTAAAGGAAAGTACTGAGATAATGTGTAGGAAAACCCCATGTGGTTATGTCCTAAAGTAAAGAATGATGACCTGAGGCAGGAGCCAGAAAGCTGGAGAGTAACTGAAGGGAGAACCCTAGGATAAAGAATAAATTAAGGTAGACATATTACTGACATATTTTGCATGGTACCATGAGAGAAAACAGTGGCATTTCTTGAGATCTACAAAGAAAAGTGAACAAAGACAAAAAAAAAATAAAAGAAGAAACTATAATAATGAATGTAGGGTAGGGACCACGATGACAATTAACATCCTGGACAAGAACTGGGTGCTGGAAGGAGACAGAGTGAAATGCATGATACCCTTCAGTAACAATATTGCACACCACAGTTTCTAAGGGGAAAGAGAGCAAAAGAGAGATAGAAAGAAAAGAAAGAAAGAGAGATAGAAAAGAAAGAAAGAAAGAAAGAAAGAAAGAACGAAAGAAAGAAAGAAAGAAAGAAAGAAAGAAAGAAAGAAAGAAAGAAAGAAAGAAAGAGAAAGAAAGAAAGAAAAAGAAAGAAAGAGAGACAGAGAGACAGAGAAAGAGAGAGAGACAGAGAGAGAGACAGAGAAAGAGAGAGACAGAAAAAGAGAGAGACAGAGAAAGAAAAAGAGAGAAAGAAAAGAAAAATTTGCCTCCAAGGTAGGCAAGAGGAAAACTGGGTCAGAAATGTACACTAGTAAAGGGTATTGGACACCGTATAGACTGGAACACAATCATGAATATCTTTGTAACTGTGAAAAAGATGAGAAGATTGACTTAAAATGCTACGTAAAAGAAAAAATATCTTATAAGAGAAGATATATAAGAGAATAACACCAAATTACGTGTAGGTGATATTACGTGATGGCTTCACTGAGACTGGATTCTTTATGTGATATGTCAGTGTATAAGGTCATATGATGAACAATAAGTGAATAAGGGATATTGCATAGGAACAATATTTAGAAAGCCAAGTGTTGCACAGGATGATGCATAGAAGAAACTTCAATGGTCATTTATTTCCTGGGAAGAAACTTTTAACAAGAGCTTAAATGCAGCTTTTTTCACATACTCAGAATTCTGGGGGGAAAAAATGCCAAAGAAGTGCACAAAGTTGTCATTTCTAATCTTTTGAAGAGCAAATTAATTTTGTCATTCTGTCTCTCATTTTACGACCCATGTATTATAAAAAAACTTGAATATTTAATAGGATTTTGAGCAAGAAAACAAGACATCCAAATCAATGTTATTACAGTTTGTACATTTTGGAATTACACTTTCCATCCTACCTTATAAAATAATTTATTCCGTCCTAAAACATGACAAGGTAACAATTTTAAATCTAAAAACAGCCTCTCAAGTTAATATGAAATAATTGTTTCTACCCAGATCTTATTTGGAATGTCAACTTAATTCATGCTTTTCTATATATCTATAGATAAAGCCACTACCCCTATTTTTCTGAATGACAACTACTTAATATTTATATTCTAAAGGACTAACAATTTAAACAACTTTTATCAAAAACTCCAAATGAATATAGACATTTTTAAAACTGGGATTTCCAATTCTATTGCAACTATGAATGGATTATAGAACTGGGAAAATTTTATTTTTATTAACCTTTAAAACAAATATATATTTATTATCTTTACTCTTTAGGTTCATATGGAATTTAATAATCCGAATATTTGGGGAATATTTGATTTACTCCTAGCAAGAAGGTCATAACATTAGAGTTGGTAGATTTTGATTATATCAAAGGGAATGATGACTGTTATATATTTTTATTTATGTTATATCATAAAAAGTTCTTCCTTTTCTACTTGACAGATTAAGAAAAGTAGCACTGTAATATTTCCCCAACCCCCAACTCTGTAAGTTTTATAAAGATTTTAGAGCAAATTTGAATGTGTTTTAGACTGACAATTTAATTCAACTGTATTTACTGAATTTTAAAGTTAAAATTTTTTATTGTGAACTTCAATTTTTGGAAAATGGCCAAAATACAGTAACCAATGCTTATAACTTAAATGTGAATGATGGTTGAAAATTAGGAGTTAAAAACAAAACAAAACAAAAAGCAAGGCATTGACATTCCAAATAGCATCTTTTAATTCATGAGTCCCAGCCCAGAAAGTGGTTTTAAAATGGTTTTTCCTCTATCTGGAGTTGGAAGAGAAGGAAGTAAGAATGTATTTGCATTGGCAATAGTTCAAAATTTTATGCAAATGTTTGCTGGTGCCCATTGGAGCTAAAGGGGAGGGAGAAAATTGTACTAAGGAATTTTGGCGCCAAAACCATGACATTTACCTTCAAGATGAGAGAGCAAATACATTTACCATTTGAGTGATTCGTATCTACAACTTTTGCTCTGCAAATGCCTCTACGAAAAAATGATTTCTTTCACCTTCTGTAGATGAAATTTTCATAGAAAATGAACTCCATTTTACCTTGATTGCTCTTTTAAAATACATACCTATGGCTCTAGTCAGTCTTGTGAAATTGGTTCCTTATTTCATAATCGCATAATACCTTAAAGGAGCAGCTCAGGAAATGAGAAGCTGCAGATTTCATGTCCATCTCGGTCACGGTGACTTGATGGTATCAGGAGCAAGTGGGTGCAAAGCACTCCAAGAGATTTTTTTAGTATATTTAGGGAACTCAGGATTGCAGCCTTAGTTATATTCAAGCATTGTATAATTCGGTTAAGATTCCTGTTTCTTCCTTTTCTAAAATACGTTCATTAGAGTCCTTGGTCTCACACACACACACTTCTTAGCCAGGTAATATACTTAAATAAGACAAAGAGAGGAGGAGGAAAAAGAGGAGAATGAAGAGAAAGGAGGAGGAAAAGGAAGGAGGAGGGGGGATGAGGAAGGAGATGGAAGAGGAAGGAGAAAGAGAAGGGAGGAAAAGGGGAAAAGGAAGAAGGAGGAAGAGAATAAAAGAAGTGGAAGGAGGAGGAGAGAAGAGGAAAAAAGAGGAAGGAGGTTGAGGAGGAGAAAGGAAGAGAAAGAAGGAGGAAAGAAGGAAGAGGAGGAAAGAGGATGGAAAAGAAGAAAGAAGTAAAAATAATATTCAAGGACTTCATCCTTTGAGCTCAAGTAGGCATACATACATTCTAAAGTTAATTTTCTTGAAGAAATGATAACTTTCCTTATCAAAAAGTGGTTCCCCACTGCCTTAGCAAAGAAGAGAAATGCATGCAAAGTGGTCATGAGTCACCAAATCCTTCCTTCAGGTCACTTCCTCAAATATTTTACTCCACCTGAGCAATCTTACCTTCACAGTTGAGGAGAATGAAGAGGTGGGTGGGTGTCTTTACCTTCAATCAGTGGGTCTATAAGGGAAAGTTCTGTGATAGTTACAAATATTCTATCTTCTTAAAAGCTACAAAGTTCAAAAATGAGGGCTGGAGAAATAATATAATGAATAGAGTGCTGGCTTTACATCCAGCTGGTCCAGTTCAATCCTTGGCACCATATGGGCCCCAGAATCCCACAAGGAGTGACCCCATAATTCAAAGAGAGGAGTAACCCCTGAGCACTGTGAGATTGGTCTCCAAAACAAACAACAAAAAACAAGGAACAAAACTGATAGAAAAAAATAATTTTAAATATTATGAATACCAGAGAGAATTTTTTTCCCAGAGCATTTTACATCTCACAAAGAATAACGAAACATTAGCAGACTATCCAGGTGCAAGAATTTCTAGTTGAAGTTACACATTAAGGGAAGATATAATGACAGGTGAGCTGGCGATTTTTAAATTACATACAATAAAAATCTTGACATTTTTCTTACAAGACAAAGGGATTTTAAGTTAAGAAATAGAGTGATGTTATTTGTCCAAGAAAAAATATTACTCTTGGAGAAGAGAAAATGGATGTGAAAGGAATGAGTCTGTAAGAGTCTCACCTAGGTAGGAGGTAATATGAGTCTGAAATGTATCATCAAACATTGACCCTGAGACTGGATTTGAGAGACATCAGGAGGTAGAACCCAACATGTCTGGTGATGGGCTCCTCTCTGTTGGAGGTATGTTTTGAATAAAAAAGCAGAGACATGCTATCTCTCCCTTTAAGTCACATAACCTAGCAGGACATCAGATATATAAAAAAAGAAAATCTTAAAACTCTGAAATCTGAAAGATACCACAGAGATATTGCAATCAGAAGCCCCAAGTGATGGCAACTTCTGACTTTGAAATCAATGTGTCCCAGGATAATTGCTTGGCTTTCTTCTCGTTCATTCCTTCATATTAACATTAAAATATTTTACATTTGTCTAGCAAAGACTATGTTCATACTTGCAGTGCTCTGTTTGTCACCTTTCCTACATTCAATGTTGTTGCTGTCCTTGTCATTCAAAATCATGGCATTTCAGAAATGATATATAAATAAATATGATATAAATATATAATATAAATATAAATAAAATAAATATAAATATAAATATAAATATGATAAATATAAATTTTAGAACCAGATCCTTCGGTGATTATTTTTTCAGCTATGCAGCACTCAGGAGTTACTCCTGGCTCTGTGCTCAGAAATTGCTCCTGGCTCGGGGACCATTTGGGATGTCGGGGATAGAACCCTTGTATATCCTGGGTCAGCTGCATGCAAGGTAAATGCCTTACCACTGTGCTACCACTCCAACTTCAGGTGAACATGTTTAAGTTTGACCACTTGGTTCATGTTTGGGGTGCAGTTGAAGTAGAAGCATTACTCAATTTTTTTTCTGAAAGGCAAATTACCAATATATCATTCTAAGTATTCTGTTCAGACATGGAAGGAAATTTAACACAGAGAGAGCAGAAAACTTGTTCCTGGCTTTTGTTCTTCCTATGTCTCTCTTCTTTTCAGATATCTCTGATACTTTCTGCTGTACACCATTCAGACTGCGTTATATCTCCATTTCGTATCCTCCTGAAGTCTCTGTATAATTTTCCTCTTTTCCATTTCTAGCTTCTAACTAGGAAGGCATATTTGAAATGACAGCAATTACCTTGGAAAATAAATGACACTCATTTTATGGAAATAAAACTTTATTATTAAGTTGCTAGTTGGAATCAACAACTATTATATATTGCGTAGGAATCATTCATGTAAAGAATCTTTATTCTAATGCTATTTAATGTAATGGGAATTGATCTAATTGCGCTCTGCTTCTTAAAGACCATTAACTTATGGTTCTGTCAGTTTTTATATGACCATTTTAAATTTTAAGCCCTTGGAGGACAAGAATTCCATCTCAGAAAATCCATATAACATTTATCTGAGCCTCATCCATTAGTGCGTGTTACTTTGATGTTTAATTTTTCTGATGAATTTGAAAGTTTTCGAAACTTTGGAGCAATAGCACTAAATAGGGAAGTAAATAGAACTAAAGGAGTTGACTTGACTAGATACTCATAGTAACACTCTTGGTCCTAAATATTCATGTAAAGAGATGTTGAGGTTTCATAGAAGGCCTTTAATAATCACCAAAATTCATGGCATTAATTTCATTTTATCAATTTTATAAAAATATAAAAATGTATTAATGAATCAACTATATTATTTTGTAGACCAATTTAGGCCAAAGAAATAGCACAATGACAATTGTTAAGATACTTATCTTGCAAAGAGCAATCTGGGTTCAGTTTGTGGAATCTCCTGAGTACCACCAGGAACAGTCACCTCTGTTGCAGATAGAATATAGGGGACCTTGGCTTTGGTATTGGGGAAAATAAAGGAAAAAAATAGGCCTCAGGCACCAAGAGACAAAACGCCTTTCTCGGGATCCTGGCAAGCTTTTTTGATGTAGAATTCCACACCAGAGCAGAAATACACAGGCAAAAGCTGCTATAAAAACCCAAGAATAGACCATCAGAAATTCAACGCTTTTCCCCAGGGATAGCCTCTTTAACTCTTAATTGTATAAAGAATTTGGGACCTAGACAATTATAAAAAATATCTATCTTAAACCTCCCCAGAAAGTAACTTGACTCTTTTTAAAAGTTTCTCTCTGTCTCCCTCTCTGTCTGTCTCCCTCTTCTCTCTCTCTAACTCTTTTTCTTTCCCTCATTCTTTCTCTCATTCTCTCTCTCTCTCTCTCTCTCTCTCTCTCTCTCTCTCTCTCTCTCTCTCTCTCTCTCTCTCTCTCTCTCTCATCCTTTCCCCTTGTTTTTATTTCAGTTCTCCTCCAGTGGAACCCACCCAGTTGCATTTCAATACTCACCTTGTGGAACCAATGAAACGTGAGATGTGTATGGGGTAGAGACTCAGAACAGACTCTGATGGGTCCTAATTTTGCCAGACACTTTTCTGGGTGACTGAAGTGGGCAGAGAGGGAAGGGGTAACCTCGGTCTCCTCTCTCCACTCCACTTTGCAAAATTCCTCTGGGGAACCCAAGGGTGGGAGCTCATTTTCTCATAGGCAAAAGCTTGAAAGAATTTTTCTGAGGAGAAATTTAAACAATTTATAATATGTGATCATGCTAAAAGAAGTTAGCCAAACTTTTATTATTCACTAACACAATCACTTAACAAGTCCACACGGGGCATAGATCAATAAATGTCTTGTGTCCAGTCTCACCTGAGCTTTGCAAACATTCTGTGCCTCTAGAAGAGGAGAACATTTTTCAAGCAAAGTTTATAAACAGTAGAGTCCTTGGGAAAAATTACAGTGAAATGACAATTATCAGCCAACCCTGTACACCCACATACAATCACACCCCATCTGCTGAAAGAGAAACCAGGACAGTGAAATAATTTTTGCATTTCTTTGATGTTGCCAAGCTTCTCACAAAGCTACTCGCTGAGTTGTCTGTTTCATAACAATAAGCATGTTTTGATGTGCTCTGAGATTACTTTGCTTACTCGGTGTCAAAAGGATTTTCATTGCCCATGCTATCATTGGCTTTACCTCCTCCAGATAATAGAATAGAGTTTAATTCTGGTTACAGTTGAAAGGATGCTGGTAATTAAAGCTTTCAGGTATGGAATGGAAGACAGGTTCTATCCATGTCCTTCCTGCATGGACTTAGATCTGTGTGCACCTGAGAATTCTTTGGCTTTTGCCCATAGCTATGTTTCCAGCTGGGAGAGATACAGCAACCCTTAGTGAGAGGCAAATATTTTCCACTTCTCAAAAGGTATTATCTGTTCTTGTACAGATAAGGCAGGATATAAACCTGACCTGTTGGCAGCCCATCAGGAGAAATTTATCTGGAAACTTGCCCCAAGGAGACACAGCATTGAAGCAAACAACAACTGAAACCAGCGCTGAAAAAGAAAGTGGAAAAGCTAGTTTTACTAATGTGAACACTGAAATAGCTCTTTTTTTTTTTCAGTTGGAAAGACCAACTTCTTTCCTCTGCGCCCTGAGTTTTAACAACCGAGGATGGAATGTCGGACAAGTTAAGATGCTATTTCTTCTTAACATTCCTTCCACCATTGTTAGGTTCCATTTCTTCTCTTTTCTCTTCTTCGGCCAACCTTTCTTGGGGAAGTTTCTTTTTCTATTTCCAAAATTGCACTGTCTTGTTCCTTCCTTGCCCTGGGTCCTCCCTCTCCATAAATTATAAACTACTTTCTACTACTGTTGTTTCTCTAAATATAAAAACATCACAGAGATGACATCCCTCTTATTCCTTTCAAATTATAGTAGTGAGTCAGGGGAGGGGAACACTTTGGTAATATTTTAGGAAATCATAGAGGTCTTAAATGGTTGGGAATTTAGTCAGTTTCTAAACTCAAGCTAATGAGATGTCAACTAAAAGCCTAAGGCCAGGAAGGACCCATGTCAAGAGACATTCAATAGGAACAAAAGCCCTAACAGGACTCTGAATTTTTCTTGACAATTTAAAAAGCCTCTTTAAAAAAAAAGTTTAATACTTTAATCAGTCTGCCAACACACCCCACACTGGCCAGCCAGGGCCATCCCCTGAAGAAGATGAACCCTACACCTCGTTATGAGGAAGACTACATAGGGAAAGGATGTAAGGAGATTTTAGTTTTCTGATGACCTTTAAAATGATTGGCTATTGTCCAAAGGAACCTTCCTACTGCTCCCTTGTCCTTCCCTGATAGGCTCCTTGGTATGGTCAGGTAGCTTGGGGTGGTGTTTATGGAAATAGGCTTGTGAAGACATACACCATATGGTTATTACAAAATGGCTTCCCTCCTGGCTCAGAACCTTAGACTAAGCCTGCCATGTGACCTTTACAAAATGGCGTCCCTCCTTGTATAGAATTCAGGTCCCAGCATCCCCTCCTCTTCTTATGGACCAGAGTCAAATCTTTGACTCTCCTTGAGGTTCCTCATCTTTGTCCCTACTTCTGGGCACAAAGAGAGTCCAGGAGTCAAAGCAGCTCTGAAAAGCTTAGACAATCAGTTTCCTAAAAAGACTGAGATCTCATTTCTGTAGTCTTAGGTATACCATGCATCTGGCCTGTGTATTCCTTGACACGAGCTCTCCTCTCTGTGCAGAGGTCCACATTCTCCTTTATGATATAGATTAGACATCAATTTGCATACTGTATGCTCAGGTATAAGGTTTGGGTTGGATTTAAATGTGTCTGTGTAGTTTAATAGTGAGAGATGAAAATGCAAGAAAAAATAGACACCACAATGTAAGCAGGGATTCTGAAATCAAAGAGACAAGAGGCCAGACACACAGGAAATAAGAGAGCTCTGTCTTTTGAGATGAGAAGGAAACTGAGCTGGAGAGGAAAGAAGTTGAGAATTTTCAAGCAGAGAAATGGGTGAGGTATTATTTATGGAGTGAGAGGTTTAGAGACTTTGGTAAGTGGAAAAGACTTGGAATAAGTATGAATAACATGGATACAGAATATAAATCTGTTTATCTGGCTCTGTCACCCAGTAGTAATCCAGACATGATAGGGGAGAGGATAAGATTTACTTCTAGGAGATCTGAACAAATTGTCTTCTGATCTCTCACAGTTCACAGGCAGAGGTGAAAACAGGATGATTTGTTAGCTTAAATTTTGGTTTCAGACTCACTGAGGATTGGTGATGATGTGCCATTTATTTATTACCGGTGTGGTATTGTTCATTTCTTTGGTTTTATGCACAAACTCCTACATTTTGTTATCTACTAGAATCTGTATCTGGGCCTATTAACAGGACAAATGCCGTGTGAAAATTAGAGTTGTGGGATTTTGAAATGTTAGGTCCTGAAATCTTCAGTCTATGTTCCTTTATCAAGGAAGAAAGAAGGCAACAACCACATGGCTAAACTAGTTATGGTTAACACAGCTTCAATTCAATGTCAATATAGAGCCGCATCATTGGAAAAATTTATTTTTATTTATTTATTTATTTATTTATTTATTTTGGTTTTGATGTTGGGGCCACACCTGGTGGCGATCAGGGGTTACTCCTGGCTCTGTGCTATTAAGTCACTCTTGGCAGGTTTGGGGTCCATATGGGATACTGAGGATTGAACCATGTTTAGTCCTGGGTCAGCCACATGCAAGGCAAATGATCTACCACTGTGCTATCATTCTGGTCCCCAGTGGAACAATTTAAACATAAATCACTCAATCTATGGAGATCCCTGCAGATAGTATATTTTAAAATATTCCAGATGTTAATATTAACCAGAGAGAAATTCCATAGTATGCTGCCAATTAATTTCCTGGTGCTGGCAAGTTTCCTGGGCTCCTGTATGGTGCAACCATAGTAGAAATCTCTTTGCTGGATAACAACATCTTCATATTGACCTTCAAATTTCAGACACAATATATCAGAGATCTGAGGACTTTAATAAATAATGATTACATTGGATTGAACTCTGACATTTTCTTCTTTGAAGTTCAGAGTTTTATAAATTTCTTGATGCTCCTTTTGTCTTCACCTTATTTTTAAGTAGCACATGCTAAACACATCTTTCTAAGACTTTCCATAGCTTTCTGACTTCTCTCAGAAGAGCTGAATACTGACCCAGAGTTTTGAGTCCATTCTAAAAAAGTCAATGTGATTATGTTTTTAATTAAGTTAATTTAGTTTTACAACCATAGAAAGAAAATAATATAGATAGGTAACTCCCATTTTTTTTTTTTTGGTTTTTGGGTCACACCTGGTGGCACTCATGGGTTACTCCTGGCTCTATGCTCAGAAATCGCTCCTGGCAGGCTCAGGGGACCATATGGGATGCCGGGATTTGAACCACCATGTTTCTGCATGAAAGGCAAACAAACGCCTTACCTCCATGCTATCTCTCCAGCCCCATTCTTAACAATTAATATATTTTTTATTTTCTTTATATTGGGAGGGGTGGGTTCTGGGGCTAGACCTGGTGGTATTCAGGGGATATTCCTAAATTTGTGCTCAGAAGTGACCTATGGGAGTGGTCAGGGGACTTTGAGTGACAGAGACTCAACCAGAGGTGGTGGCAAATAAAACTATTTAAGGCAAATGTCTTACCTCTGTATTATCTTTCTGGACCACTAATGTTTTTCCTTTTATTGACTATGTGCCAAGTGACGATAAGGACTAGGTAGCCATATTGTTTCTTAAATAAACTTTGTAGTCTAGAATTCTTTCTCTTAACAGAAAAATTGTGTATCTGTATGCATCCATCAAATCAATACTCCTTGCTGTTCATGCTTATCTTAGTGTCATATAGTCATTACACTTAATGAAATATTAGCTAAAGGTTTTTCCTTTTCTCATCTTTTCTTTCTTTATATCTAATGCCTTTTTTTTCTGGAATTGCATCTCAATTGAAGAATAAATTTGGTCTTCAAGTTTTCTTAGATCCCTCCCTATGCTTTGGTCACCATTATTTTTCCCCCTACTTCTACAACCTTTAGAATATCAATGGGTTGGGGCTGGAGTGGTAGCACAGTGGTATGGCATTTGCCTTGCACATGGCTGACTGACCTAGGACAGATGCCAATTTGATCTTCAGCATTCCATATAGTACCCCAAGCCAGGAGTGATTTCTGAATGCAAAGCCAAATGTAACACCTGAGCACATAAAAAGAATATCAGTATGTCATTAGTCAAATAATTTGTAGAATATAGAGTGTCTTCTGGGTCTTGCTGTTTTTCTCATGATTGTACTAGACTTAAAGATGTTTTAGAAAGAATGTCATAAAGGTAAAGTGGCATTCTTACCACCTCATATTCCGGGTGCCTTCCATCAATAGACCATCTCTATTGATTAGCCCAAAAAGGCATTTGCCAAGTTTCTCCACTCAAGTTACTTCTCTTCTCTTTATTCTTCCTGTGTACAGTGGAATCAAATCTCTATGTATGTCCTAGGGTAATGGAGTTGGGGGGATGCTTGCCATCTGACATGGAGAAGGCTACATAAATATTTGTAATTCTACATGGGAGACATTGATGATTTCCCCCCATAACTTTTGGTGGTCATCCATTTTTTATTTTTTGTTTATTGATTAAGTACCATGATTGCAAAATTTTTCATTGTTGTGTTTCAGTCATACAATGAACACCAACCATTCTTTACCAGTGTACCCTTTTACCATTGATGCCTCTTGTTTTCCTTCCATCTCTCATTCCCCATTCCCTCCTGTCTCTAGAGCAGAATGTTTGCTTCTCTCTCTCAGTCTCCCCCTTCTCTCTCATTTTGGATAAATAGCAACATACAAAGTACTTCTGGTGCTGAATATTTGATGCCCACTTCTTAGAGTTTATATGTTACATATTATTTTTTTTATTTAAACATCACAGCATATGTGTGTTACAAGCACCTGAATATTTCATGTTTGAACTTGTGAGACTTTGCTGTCTCTATCTTTAAAAGTGTGAACCTAATAAAAAAAATAAACCTTAATTATATTAACTTACATGGTGAGAAATTTGGTATTATTTAGGATTTGTTTAAACTCCTTTATAATAATCTTATAAAACATACTTAAAAATATTTTGAAGGGGACAGGAGAAATAGTAAAATATGGAAGATGATTGCCATTAACACAGATGACCCCCCAAATGCCAGTAGGAGTAATTCCTGAGCATATAGCCAGAAGTACTCCCTGAGTATATCTAACTGTGACCCAAAAACTAAACGTAAGATTTTAGTTTGATTATTTAGAATTTGACAATGAACCATTTTAATTAATCTGTCTTTTGCTATATCCGGTTTTTTTGTTTTGTTTTGTTTTTTGTTTTTTGGGCCACACCCGACATTGCTCAGGGGTTACTCCTGGCTGTCTGCTCAGAAATAGCTCCTGGCAGGCACAGGGGACCATATGGGATGCCGGAATTTGAACCAACCACCTTAGGTCCTGGATCGGCTGCTTGCAAGGCAAACGCCGCTGTGCTATCTCTCCAGCCCGCTTTTGCATATTTTTCAATTTATTAGTTCTGGCCTTTAATTTTTGGATATGTTTTTCAATCCAGTCTTAGATTTGAATATATTTTTTACTTGTTGAATTAACCACTTAAAGGTAGTGAAAAATATCTCTCGTTAAAATAATGATAGCATTGAAACAGAGTATTTTGATTATGCTTCTGTGATTACACAGTTGTTATGACATAGTAGTTTGAACTTGATTAGGTTTGTATTTGTGGAAATTAAAAGAAAAACAGACGCAAATACCTTTGTGTAGAAATTAAAAGAAAAACAGACACAAATATTTTGCATAATAAAATGTTCTTTGGAATAATATGGATCGATTAAATTTTTTACCAGTATTTTATATCAGGTACATAATTTTTATTTTTTATTTGTTTTTGATTCTCGGGTCATACCCAAAGCCTGCTCAAGGTTTACTCTTGGCTTTGTGCTTAGAAATCATTCCTGATGGGCTCTTTGGACCATATAAGATGTAAGAAGCAGACTCAGAACAACCACATGTCAAGCAAGAGCCTAATCTGCTGTTTTCTCTCACTGCCCTCCTCCCATAACAAAATTTCAACATCAAGAGCAGAAGCCAAAATATTTTGCTTCTGACCATGGCTTCATCAACTATTTGTTTATTTTTACTTTTTTAAACTTTTCTTATTGATTTATTGATTGATTGGTTTGGGGGCTAGACCCTGCGGCACTCAGAGGCCACTCCTGGCTCTGCATTCAGAAATCACCCCTGGCAGACTGGGGAACCGTATGGAGTGCAGGGAATCAAACCGGGTCCTTCCTGTGTCTTTCCACATGCAAGGCAAATGCCCTACTGCTGTGCTATCTCTCAAGCCCCTCACCAGTTAGTTAATACAACCTGTATACAAGGAACAGTTCGCCTGCATGGGATAAAAGCATCCTATGATGTCTAAACATTTTTTTTCTATCAATTCTCTGAAGAAGAAAAATCATGTAGGTCATCAGTATGAGCCATGTGTCTGATTTTGTATTGTCTGATTTTCAAAAGGGTCAAAAATAACTTAAATATGTATTACACTTAACCCAAACTATCAAAAGTCATTTTTCCAAAAATGCAATCATCTTAAGTGTCATGATACAACACAGTTCTATTTACCTAGACTTAATCAATAATTAAGGTTTTCATATTCACTCTTAATTTTACTTTTTCATTGCTAAGATATTTAATTTAATGAAGTAAATATGTACGAAGAATTAAATGGGGCTGGGAAGCGGAACAGGAAGATGTAAGGAAAACAAGCTGTGGTCCGCAACCCCAAAAAAGAAATCAAGTTGTCCAAATGAAATAGTACAACAGATTGAAAAAAAAAAACAGCTCAAGGTAAATAATGCAAGTAGGACACCACTTCTTTTATAGCCTGGAATTTCAGTGACATTAATTTTATAAAAAAAAGCTTCCAATTCCAGCCTTCAAATTATTCTAAATTTAGCCATGGGTGGGACAATGAAGATGTAGGAGTTAGCCATGAGCAAAGATTGGCTTTGACAGTGTTAATGAACTTGGAATACTTATTTAGTGCATCAACAGTGGACTGTTGATGTTCTGTTGGGTCAGATTGGCAAAACAGATGGTCAGGTGTGCTGTGGCTTTACCTGTACAAGTTTTAGTGAGATGAAAAACATCACTAATTTTGAAACAATACTTGAAGTTAATAATATTATATTAATATAATATGATATAATACAATATAAGACATGCTATAATATAATAATAGAAGATATCTTCTTAAATTTTATATGTAAAATACACATTTTGATTTCTAAAATATAAGAAACTAATTAACCAAAAGTATATTCATATTCTCTTTGCATGGTTCCCCTTTTCCTTTTCTTTTGGATCCATTTCTAAGACTGGATTCCTAGAACAAACCATATCCAATGGTCTCAGAAATTTGTTCATTTCTTTAGTCTGCCTGCTTTGTGTTTTCTTTATTTCTCAATTTCCTTTTTCTTACATACATTATTTCTTAGAAGAATCAATGTGAAACTTGTATTCTATATCTGGTCCTGGGGATCAAGCCTTAGGCAGCCATGTGATGCCCAGCAAGCTCATTACTCATTGTACTGTCTCTCAACCACATTTTAAAAAAATGTGTCATTTTAAAGCCATCCATAAAATAACTTACTATAATCCTTGATTGCAGTATGTAATACTAGTAGATTGTAATCTATATGCAATTCTCCCGAGTTGCCCCTGACCCTTGTCATTATTATTTCTCTTTTTATCAGCTTATAAACATAAAATGTACTATAAGAACTTGTCATATTTAACCCCAGGAAATCAATGTAGTTTCCTGTTGGGTGTGTGCATTTGCATTTTTTCTCCTACTTGAGGCGATGTTAGTTGATTCCTGTAGAGTTGGATGAAAAACATATTAATACTTTGTGGCAAAAAATAGCTTAGGGGCCAAACAAATCATCTGATCTTCTTTTATTTAGGCTGATGTTAAAATGTTGGTATGTGGGCAGGCAACTTTATGTATAAGGGCCAAGAGAACTTGAGGGTCCTTGGTGGTTTCAAAAGATCTCTGTGGGAATTGGCTGGCAAGTTTGCTAGCAGTCAAGCACTTTTATGTATGTATTTTTTTTCTTATTTTGTTGGGGGGCCTCATCTGACGATGTTCAATAATTACTCCTGGTGTGGCACTCAAAAATTACTCCTGCAGTGGAATAAAGCATTTCTATGATTGAGACTTGGTTTCAGGTCATGTTTGGGATTAGGATTGACCTGAGTATTTTTTGGTTTCTTGTGTTTGGTGATCTAGAAAGATAATGGTTACTTAGTGAGAGGCAAACAGGCAAACACATATTCAAAAGCCAACATCTGTGGATTCAATGTTGGCATTTACTACTCTCTTTTCCAGCTATTGTAGTTAAGTCATTTAAGTTTTTGGTAGTTTCAATCCCTCAGCCTTAAATGGGCCATCATATTTCAGACATCACAGAGTTCTGTGTAATGCTAATTATACAGAATTGATAAGCATAAGAAGTGTTGGGAAGTTTGCATATCATAACAACATTGAGGTGTAAAAATTATGATAAATAGTAGTGACCTTGAATGTGTTTGAAGTCCAAGCAACTTGTATTCTTCCGAAGAACCATTTCAACCATATTCTCGTCTAAATTTAGGCACATGGTGAAAACATTGTGCATGAATATAGATTTGGCCTAAAAGAAAAGAATTGAGAATCGTTCTGAGTGAAGGAGAATGAGGACTTAGTTTCAACATTGACTGGACATCAGGGAACATGGCAGATGAGAGAGGATGGAAGGAAGGACACAGGAGAAAACTGCCCTATGACACAATAATCAGAGTGACACATATCAGCTGATTCTAGGTATCAGAGAGACTCAGCTGGATAGGTGTAATGCTAGATTACAAGTCTGCTATTTTTTTAGATTCCTTGCTCCGGAGTTTGATAACACTTTCAAAGCACCTACCATGATCAAATTAAGATCATTCTTTTGAGATTATTCTTAGCTCTTGAGTGACAACATATTCAGAAATTCAACATATCCTAACATAGCATAGGTTACATCTGGGGGTTGCTTGTGCCATTGACTTATCTGTAATTCCTAATGGCATTTGCCCCAAGAGTGAATCAGATATCAGAATATCTTACTGCTTTTTGTTTGTTTGTTTGTTTTGTTTTCGGGCCACACCGGTGATGCCCAGGAGTTTCTCCTGGCTATGTGCTCAGAAATCGCTCCTGGCTTGAGAAACCATATGGGATGCTGGGGAATTAAACTGCTGTCCATCCCAGGTCAATTGTGTGCAAGGCAAATGCCCTACCTCTGCACCACTGCTCTGGCCCCTCTTACTGCTTTCTTAAAAATGCCTCTCTATAGTAGCCTTAAATTATGTCATAAATCATGTCATACATGATTCAATGCATATTATTGACTATAGAAATATGTCTTTGATATGATTAACTTGTTCATATATTAAATATCTATGTATCTTAGATATGATAATATTCTTTGTCACTGAAGAGCTATAATCAGGAGTATATTTAATGAGGGTAAATGACCCAGAAGAAGGGAACATTATTTTGCTCAAATTCTCCTGGAAACCAGCTGGCTTCATTTCTCTTCTACTCAACCACCGAATCCATGCAGGAATGGTTCTGATTTTTATTTCTCTGCTGCCAGCACTGGCAACACAAGTTTCAGAACCCAAACAACAATACTATTTTTTTCTTTGCTTTTTAAACAAAAAAGTTAGAGTTTACTTTTACAAATTACGTCCTTTTCCTGAAATGGTTGAAAAGAATATTGGTGGAGAAAAGGTTTATTTAAAAATTGCCAGGGCAGCAAGAAGAATGTTTAAATATTTTGGGGGAGGGTGATTAAGTCATACCTGGCTATGCTTAGGGTTTACACCTGGCTCTGTGCCCAGGATTACTCCTGGCAGGCTTGGGGTTCCATAGGTGGTGCCAGAATTGAAGAAGCCCAGGTCATTCCCATATAAGACAAGCACTTTATCTGCTGTGCTAGTTTTCCAGCCTTAGCATGGAGAAAAAAATTTAACATTAAAGTTTTAAGAGTGAAAAAGTGGTTCCCTATATCTATGCACTCATTTGCAGACAAGATTGCACACGGTAAGATT
Organism: Suncus etruscus; assembly: GCF_024139225.1. Classification (NCBI taxonomy): domain Eukaryota; kingdom Metazoa; phylum Chordata; class Mammalia; order Eulipotyphla; family Soricidae; genus Suncus; species Suncus etruscus. The sequence goes on along the minus strand of NC_064859.1, from coordinate 100,150,920 downwards.
TTCAAACCTAAAATTGGGGAGAAATAACCAAGAAAGTGACAGATTTAGCAAAGTAGTAATTCAAAATTATATATCGCAATGCAGAAATATAATAAAACCCCCAAAATATCCTGAACACAATGAAGTTTACAAAATCAAAAACCCTGAGCAGGGGGCACTAAAATTTAGGTTTCTGAATAAATAAGGTTTATGAAATAAATGTGGAGCACAGAAACCTTAAAATAAGTCGGAACATATAAGGAATTTGAAGCAGAGAGTCATAGGAGAAATTTAAAATATTTTGATATCCCAAAGGGTATATGATAAGCTTCAAGAAGATCTGAACACTTTCAGAAAACTTCAAAAAATTATAATAGTAATCTAACTTGGAATGTCCCCAACTATATTGATTTGAATTTTTCCCCCCTCATTAATTTCATAGGTTCCTCGCCCCCAAATGAACTTCCACAGAGGTTGTTGGGCTTGTTTGGCAGAAAGAATTAAGTGCGCATGCTCATGACTCTATAGACACCATATTGGCAGCATCCTAACTCTGGATCACTTCTGCAAACTACCTAGATCTTCCTGATACCACCCAAGGGGTAAGGAGCAAGGTCAGAGAGAAGAGGACATCACATCTCTATACTGAGTTGTGAGGTCTTTTAAAGGCAATGGGTCTTCCATTCATTTGAGGAAAGGAATTACAGCTGGTAAGGAACATGCTAGACATGTGACAGACCCAAGTTTGCTTTTTGGTACCACATGTTTTCTTATGTATATCCAGATGCATGTCCAGGGGTTCCAGAGAACTTCCAGTTATGGCCCTAGAGACCTGCTATGGCCTCCTGTGTATCCCAACTTCAGTAGTGTCTTCTCAATATAAAATACCCCACTCCCACTAAAAGAGACCAGATAGCTTTTCTAGAAATGTCTTATCTTATCCCTATCAGAAAGTGCACTTATGATTTTTCCATGGCTGACCCATCTCCTTTCACACATTGCATTTCATCTGGGCTTACCCTGAAGTACTGTTGAGTTGTCTGATCCCATCCTTAGGTCAAATAGACAAAGGCCCTAAGTAGGATTTTTTCATTCCCTCTCTTGATTCATTTTGTCAGTTCCATAAAAAATGTTTACATTATTTTGAATTTCCAGTATATATTTCATTTTTTATGTTGAGCCATTAGTCGGGTTTATAATGAGAAAAATGTTGGAAGGTATTTTTTCTAAATAATAAAATAAGGGCTTTCTAAAGTTTAGGTATTTTTATAGTTGGAAAGGCTAGATCAGGTCTTTATCGTGAAGAAGCTTCCAATCTAGGACAAACCTGAAATAGGATCAATGGTGCATGATGATTGTTTTATAGTGTTCATAAACTAATAGTTGATCTCAACAGTAGGGAGTTGAATCCGGTTAGGAAAATCCTTTGCCTTGGAGACATTTGAGCCAATGCCCAAATATATGAGTTTGGGTGAGATTAGCTCTGTGTGGAAAGTAGTTGGAATCACTATTCTGAATACGGATTGTGTCAGAAAAATAATACCATAAAGGAAGACTTGTTGTATAATAGGAAATGTGACAAGTTCACAAATGCCATTTTTTGTGAGAACTGAAAACTTTAAGAATGCAGTTGGATATTTTCCCCAGGGCAGAAATCATGCAAATATTTAAGAAAAATATGATATGACTAGATATACATTGTTTAAATGATTATATGGTTCTGCTGCTTCATAGAAAACAAAAAGATCGGAGGAATCAAATGGTGGATACCGGTCAGGAGATTCTTTACATTACAGAGACTAGAAAAAAGTGAATTCAATTAAGGAAAATTGACAAGGGAAGAAGAAAAGAGGAAAGTCGTGGGAGATTTTTAGAATTTTCTTTAAAAGCTTGGACATTTGTGAAGAGGAATCTTGTGTCTACAGTGACTTCCAGGATATGGCTTCAGCAATTGGAAACTTGCTCCAAATTTTATTATATCCTTGATCACACACACACACACACACACACACACACACACACACACACACACCTCTAATGTGAAAGGAAATAGCAACACAATAAGAAACTGACAAGTCTCGTGCCTTTTCTCAAATCATAACACATATGAATTATGAAATTGTAAACTGGAGCAGGTTACTAGGTTTGGAGACCTGGGTCATGCCTGGGTTAGTTAGTCTGATTGGGTTAGTCAAATCGAAATCCATACCCTTTCAGTGTCTCTATCAGGCACCCATAGTATAATGAGTTTGATCATCACAAATTTGCATTGATTCCTCGACAGTCTGAAAGCTTCTCAAGATCCAATACTTCTTGGGCATCATTTGAGATTTTGGGGTGCTTCCCTCATACTCACAACCCAGCTTCTTTCTCTGCTCATCCTCTTCTCCTCCTTTTCCCCAAAAGGGATTGTTCTGAAGAAATGCCCCAATGAACCTCCTTCAGACAAACCCTCCTCTCAAAGTGGACCTCCTAGCAAAACCAAGCTGTACAGTAGAGTAGTACGATCCTGGTTTTTGTTCTTGAATTATGGCTCTTGCCTCTGATTTTGCAATTATCACTGGACTTCAGAAATTTCCCTGATATATTGATCTCCTATCATAAGCTAACAATGGCCCATGAACTTGATTTTAAGGTGAAATTGATAGCATGCCTTTGAAATTGATATTTATATTTCAACAGTTAATTGCATTATAATGATAGTATTTAAAAATTGAAGCTTGTATATGTTATGCTATTTACTATATTAAGTTCAACTCAATATGTTAATCAATTTGTCTCTTGAATAAATTCTTACAATAAAAAAATTGAAGCTTGTAATTGGCCTTTGGGCAATTTTGATAATATAACAATCTTGTTGGTGAAGTCACATTGAATTTCTAGTTTGTTTGTTTGTTTGTTTGTTTTTGGTTTTTGGGTCACACCTGGCATCGCTCAGGGGTTACTCCTGGCTCTATGCTCAGAAAAAACTCCTGGCAGGCTCAAGGGACCGTATGGGATGCCAGGATTCAAAACACCAACCTTCTGCAAACAAGGCAAATGCCTTATCCATGCTCTCTCTCCGGCCCCTGAATTTCTAGTTTTAACATAGAAATAACTGTTTCATGATCTCAAGACTTGTTTTAGGTGGTGGTAATAATTACATCAAAAGTTATTTTGCTGAGTTCTGTAGCTAACTGAATTAAGAATGAGTTTTTAAAATTGTCTTCTAAATTTAAAACAGGCCCTAAATAAAGGGAAAAATGAAGTTAATGGGAGAGAAAGTAGTTATAATTGAGGAGCACTTAAAAATAATAATAGTTTCTAACCTAATGGCATCTGTCTCAGGTTGATTTTACTTAAAGGATAACCAAAGATTTCTAACTGTGTTAATGTTAGATGTAAGGAAATCTCCTTGTAACTGACAAGAAGAAAACTATGCTAACTTCATAAAAGAAGAGGTATCTCATGGTATTGTGTAAGGATAAAGACAGAAGTTGAGGGAATAAATCCTATAAAATACACTCTTGCATTTTACATATTTAAATTTACAGATACACTGTTAAGAAAAGTAATAACATGAGAGATGTTTAAAGTGAATGGAAACTGGGCTTTATTTTAATTTTCAGGGTGAAACAGAAATAAGAGTAAGAAGAGTGGTATTGCCTGGCAACTTCCTCTAGCCTTGAGTTAGAAATCGTGGTGCTTAAATAAAGATATTAAAAAAAAAAGAAATAGTGCTAGAAATGGTTTGCTAGTTCGACAGATGATATGTTATGCTAATATGAACAGATGTGAAGTAGTTGATTGCCACTGATGAACTGGAGTTATTATCTGTCATTAAAGATATGTCTTGGACATGTAGGAGGTCAAAATATGTTAGTAGATTTATATATGTATATGCATATTGTGTATATAAAATTAATCAGAAGCGCTCTTGTTTTAGACAGTCATTTTAAAATTTAAATAGAAGAAATTAAATCTGGGCTGAAGAGAAAGAGTACAGTGGGGGAAGTCTCTGACCTTACCTTGCACCTTGCACTCAGCTGAACTGGGTTTGATTCAATGTGCTACATATGATTCCCGCAAGCATTTCCAGAAATTATCCCTGAGCACAGAGCCAGCAGTAAGTACTCAACACTTTTGGTATGCCAAAAATGTAAACATACAAGCAAACATACAATAAACTACGCAAGCGTCTCCTATCAAACAAAAAATTGATGAAGAGATTGAATTTATTCATAAGCTTCCTTAAAACTAAAATTTCTTTCAAATTTGTGTGTGGAAACTTTATTTTAATACTTGTTTCCACCCATAGACAGCTACAACATTACACCTACTTCCTAAAATTTGAGCAGAGAAGAACACAATAAAATATTGTAGAGCTTTGCAAACAAAGTAAACTGAAGCATTAAATTGTCATAAAACAAAGCAAACGGAGAATGATAACAAGAACATTGATTGTCCAAGCAATATATTTCATGTGTGGAAGACAAGAACTAGCATTGAACACTGAATCGGAACAAAATGTACATACACTGCAAAAAAAGGGCTTTTCTTTCCAGGAAATTTAAAATTGAGGAATAGGCCTGTCTGTCTTACAAGATGAATTTATATTCTGTGCCATAAAGCCAACAGTAGTTCCTGGTATGTGTGTAGTCATATAAAGATTCTAAACATTTTACAAAGTCATGATAATTTTCTTTTTATTTTGGGGGCTACATCCCTCCGCTCTCAGGGTTTACTTCTGACTCTATGTTCAAGGAAGAGCTTAAGTTACATGGCACTGGGGATTGAACCTACGTCAGTTGCATGCAAGGCAAACGTTGGCTTCCACTGGCTCTGTCGACTAGTTGTATGATGCTGAAAACTCTTACCATATAATTAGTCAATGTTTACATTTAATTTAACACTTCTAAATTGTTTTTCTTTTCCTTCAGAGTTTTAATTATGATTAAGTTTTTGGACTAAATTGTATGCAAACCAAGTTGGCATTGTGAATAAGGGATAAGACAGAGTCATAGCTTTCAAATGGTTTTGCTAGGGATTAACAAGAATCTTACAAACCCCAAATTGATGCTTATGACTTTTATCATCAAGAATCATTAAGTTTACATTTTTATCATGAATTTGTGGTTTTGAGAACATTTACTTCTCACTTATTATTTTTTCAAATCATTGCTCTCATTCTTCTCACATGATATTTTACATTACTTAAAATGTTTTTACAAATTCTACAACAGGGGGTGGAGATTATAGAACAAGAGAGTAGAATACAGAGTTTACTTATCCTGGAAACTGAACAGTAATTTAGTAATAAACGTCACTGAAGTTTGCGCATTATGAATGAGGTTATGTTACAAGACTCCTTTCTACCACTGTTGTATATGATGTACCTAAAATATTACTGTGAAAGATTTGTAATCCACTTTGGTCAAAATAAAAATTATTTAATTAAAAAAAAGACAGACCAGTAAACATGTTGGTGTTTATTCAAGAATATTTCCTGACCAGTTGAATGATGAGCCTGTAGATGCAAAATTTGATGCAATAAACACCTATGTATCACATATGATGGGTACATACTCTAAATAAGGTGAGGCCCAACTAAGATGTTGTATTAGGTGAAAACTGTATGTTAGTTTTCAAATACATAACAGAAAAAGAATGTAAAATAATAGATCATCACTCATTTTATATTGCTTTTCTGCCATAGTAATAATATTTGAGTCATCAAAGTTAAACAGAGCACACTAACAAAGTTTACATGATCTTTGTACTTTCATCATTTTTTTCTAATACTGATGACTAGAACAGTTAATATAGCATATATGGTTTGCACTATAATATTATAGTCATATTCTGGGTCTTTGTTGACTTTTTAAAAAAAAAACAGTATTTTGCTAAGCTGCAAAATGGAAGAGAAGATGAGCTTCCAATGAAGTTTTTTTTTCCTGAAAGAACAATATTTATTGTACAAAATACTATTTCTTTTGTTTGTTTGACCACACTTTGCTATGATCAGGACTCCTTATGGCTCTGCATTTAGGTGTGTCTTCACCATAAATGCTCAGGACCAAATTAGAGTGGGCTTTCTGCTAGACAAAGACGTACTCTCTATACTAGTGCTCAAGCCCCAAGTAACACTCATTGTTTTTTTAATTTATTGGAAAATGAATGTAGCTTCAACAAAAATTCCAACAATTTTAGGAATCTTGATAATATAATTCCAAAATATTTTTAGGATCTACAATAAATTCAATGAACCATGGAAACTAAGGAATTTTTGATGAAGAAGAGTAGGGATGTGCCTACCAGTTAGCAAGGTAGGTAATAAGACTAATGATAAAGTCAATATGAAATTGACACAAGCTTGAAAAATATTGACTAATGGAACAAAATTAAGATCTGGGAAATAGACTTGTTTTACAACTTGATAGATCACAAAGGTGGGATAGAAGATCATTGTGAAATGTAAGAGCACTCAATAAATGTGCTTGAACAATTAATTGTCCACATAAATTAAATTCTCAGATTGGAGTCTTTGTTTCTACCATGTGTAAAACTCAAAATGAGTTAAGGACTTAAACGTTGAGGATTTTTGAAACCTTAGAAGAAAACAAGCAATGTATTTGAACCCAGAAAAGATATAATAAATTAAAATACATGCTAAGCAGTGAGATGAATGAAATCCACTACTTGTTAATTAAAATTTTCTGTTCAACAGGAGACAGCTAGAGATTGTGATAAAACAACACTCAGCCTGAGAAATGTTTGTAATACATGTAATTTACAAAGGATTAGCAGCTCTCTTACAAATCAATTAGAAAAAGGAAACTATTAAATAAATAGAAAATGTGAAGAAGACACAAATATGCATCTCAGAGAAGAGGAAACATGACAAAGAAACAATAACTTGAAAATACGTTTTAGGAGAAACACTATTGACCACCTTATACCTATATTCCCACAGTATGAAATTCTCACATATGATCATTCACACACTTAAATCTAACAAATATAAGTATTACAGTAGAATACTACATTCTTTTCTAGCATACAAAACAATACCATTATAAAAATTAAATTGTTAATATTTTTGTGTAGTTGAGGAATAAATGTGTAACTTATTACCCCAATTTTTATTTGCATGTTAATAGATGAGATTTTTGAATAATATATTTAAGCACCATGATTACAAACATGTTTGTAATTGGGTTTCAGTTATAGAAAAGAACACCCTCCTTCAGCAGTGCAAAAATCAATGGTTTTCATATACACAAATAATAATAGAGAAAAAATGGACAGTAAAAAAGCATCCCATTCACATTAGTGCCACAGAAACTCAACTATCTTGGAGTCAACTTAACTAAAGAGGTGAAGGACCCATACAAAGTAAACTAAAAAACTAAAACACACTGATTCAAGAAATAAAAGAGGACACAACAAAATAAAGAAGCGTTTTTTTTTGTTTGTTTGGTTTTTTTTTTGGAGGGGGCCACACATAGTGACGCTCAGAGGTTACTTCTGGCTATATGCTCAGAAATCGCCTCTGGCTTGGGGAACCATATGGGACCCCGGGGAATCAAATCGTGGTCAATCCGAGGCTAGCAGACTCCTCACGCCCTGCACCACCACTCCAGCCCCAAGAAGCATTTTTAACAACTAAGATAGAAATAATTAGTTTATAGGGCTGAGCTTTATATTATTAGTTGGTATTAATTATAACAATTCGTTATTATATTAGTTTATAAATATTAGTTATTAGGGCTGAAGTGATAGCACAGTGGGGAGGGCATTTACCTTGCACATGGCTGATTCATTTATTCCCCAACATCCTATATAATCCTTTGAGTACTGTGAGGAATCACTCGTAAGCACTGAGCCATGAGTAACCCCTGAGTGTGTCATTTGTCCCATAAACCAATATATATATATATAAATTTTAATTTTTATATGCTCATATATTAACATAGATTTATGACAAATAGCTTTCTCATTATACATTGTTCAAATTCAGGCTCTGCTTTACCAAGAGAAAACTTAATCTGAACTCTGGTTTTGGGTTGATAGAGCCAATGTACATTCATCAATTGCAAGAAATGTGCTACTTTGGCAGGGAATGTTGATAATAGGGCAAGTGATGCATATCTAGGAACAGGAAATATGTAATACATTTGTGCCTTTCTCAAATGTTCCATAACCTAAAACCTTAAGAATAAAAATGTCTTAAAATATTTATAAAAGCCACTGTACTAGAAAATAAGAAATAACATAAAAATAGTAGAAAATAAGTCTCTCATTTTCTACTCCAGGAGAATGACAGGAGTACAGGGAGGAGAGTGGAAGAGAAGGGAAAAGAAGGGTCCAAGGGAAAGAAGATTAAGGAAGGGTGAGGGAGGAAGAAGAGAGGGTGGGAAGGAGAGAAAGATAGCAAGAGAAAAGGAAAAAAGTGAAGAAAGCAAGTGGAGAAGAAATGTGTAAAGATAAGGGTGGATTGGAAAGGGGAACAAGGGAAGAAAAGAACACAAAAATAAAGGGAGAAAACAGTAAAGACAACTAGGAAGACACATTTTTAATATACAAAGAAATCTATTTACTTCCTCAGATATCTAGTACATAGAGGTGGAAAAATAAGGTTGCATTCTAAACGATACATTAATTAGACATACTGAATCTGTAGATATCTACTGGCAGTATAATGCTGCATTTTCAAATGTAAAACAGAAGTAAAGCTTACAAAGAATTTTTAGGAATAAATAAATAAGAAGAAAATCAAGTAAATAAAGCAAGTTCTAAAACCACATTTCGAGAACAGTAGTATTTGTGAAGGAGGCAGGAAGATAGGAGAATGATATATGGTAGATCATTTACAAGTTGACTTCTAAAATTGAGTGAATTCATAGATATTCACTACTTAAGACTTAATTTATTCTTATGTTTTATGTCTGTTCTTCTCCATATATGAGATAACTTTGCATTATCAGTCAGTAACTATATAAATCAGCATATTAACAAATGGTGAGTTGGGAAGAAAAATTACCTCTCTCCAGTTCAAGGGCTACCTCTATTGATTTTTTTTCAACTCCCCCCCTACTCCTTTTCTCTTCTCTTCTGCATCTCTGTTCTAGAACCATTTTCTTGCCTTCCTACTTCTTTGACTCATTGAGTTATTTAGTGCAAAAGTATTAGTGACATTTATCAAAGCTATGCTGATCTTGATGTCTAATTCCTTGTCACAGGACCTGTATTAGAATTAAACAATCAGTGTGTTTCTATTCCAAACCTAGGAAGCTTTGCAAGTGGTAAGTCTATGAGAATCTCTCCATCTAAAACACCCACCTATTTGATTCCAAGTGACTTACATCATCTGGAAAGCAAATTTTGTTCCAGCTTTAAAAAAAAAAAAGGCGGAACAGTCCAACATATCTTCAGGGAAATTGGATTTTTCATAATATGTTCTTAAGAGAAAGTAAAAAGAACTTCATAAAACCAGAGAAGCAAAATCATATGTGCCTTTCTGAAAATGTTGTAAAAGCTGACAATGATATTTCTCCTTTGGGCATTAGATCAATCTCATGCATAAACACTCAAACAGAAAGAAACTTACTAAAGAAGTAGATCATTGAATGTCTAAAAACATTTGTGCTATGGGATTAGAAAAATAGGGTTGGTTGATTTTTTTTTTGATTCTGCAGTGGAACAGAGGCATTTTTTAAGTAAATAAACAAATTTATAGTAGAAGTTCTTTAAAAAAATAAATCTGATATAGAAAAACAAAAAATAATTTGTTTGAGAATAGCAATCGGATCCCAACTAATTTGAACAAGAATGAAAATATAACAAACCTAAAAGGGTATTATTGATGTGAAACAATGATTCTTTCTATTTTCCTTGTTCCATTTACAGAAAAACCAAGTTGTGTCCGTTGAGGTCATATGTATCTCTTCAGCACATGTACAGAATTTGAGGATTGGAACGATAAGTTCAGGAATGGTCTCAGATAGGATTATTGTATTGATTTGTTGGGTAGATCATGTTATATTTCACGATCTTTATGTCTACCTACCTGTCACTTCTACAGGTAAGATGACACTTAGCTTTCATCTTGTATTTCTATCCTACTAGATGTGACCTTTTTTATAATGTTTTATAAAACTATAACAGGTCAAATCAAACTAGAAAAAGATAACAGCTATCTTATAATACTGGAGATTAGTTTATGGCATATCTGGCTCATTATTTTTTCTGTAGTAAAAGCAATATGTTTTTTCTTTATTGTTGTATTTCAGATTTTATAAAAAAATGGTGGTTTATATTAACTAATCATTTTTCAGTGGAAAGGAAAGATATTTTTTGAAAATACAGATCGGATTTGAAATTGAAAAATTTAAAAAAAATATTTATGGTATATTTTATTATTCATAAAAACTATAACTTTACAAATATATTTCTTTATTCAGTTCAAGCAGTGAAGGTGCTTATGAATAGTTACCATGTTGACTAATCTCACTTTAAATTATTTGTAATTTAAAATGTCAACAAATCAAAGAGTGATGCCTAAAATTGACACTTTATATCCCAGTTCACCACATTCTCCCGTGCTCCAACAATCCTTCTTCCAAGTATCAATTATTTTGGTGCCATAGGTTGCTGTGAGGTACATGGTGATAAAATATATGCCAGACCAGCAACCTTCTTGATATAAGAATTACCATACTTTTTATGCTTTAATGCTAGAATGTGTACTGGGGCTCTCTTCACACTGGAGAAGCCCACACTCTCTCTCTTTTTTATCTCTCTCTCTTTATCTTTTTCTGTCTCTCTTTCTTTCTCTCTCTTGCTCTCCTGTTTAGAACTTCCAACTAAAATTGTCTTTTGCTTCAAAACAAAAACAAATAAGTCAACATTTTTTAACATTTCCAGATTTTCTCTTAAACTGAAAATACAAGACGCCCAGATAATTTTGAATTGTTTTTAAGTGCTCTACATAGGTCTATTGAAGGAAAAGAAAATGGTACAGGCCTAATTAGACTAAAGTTGTTTGTTTATCTGAAGAAAAACTAAAAATCAGATTGTTTAGCTGTTCCTTTGTGGGGGGGGGTGGGCAGCAACTTTCAGTGTTCAGCATTGACTCTTTCCTTTGTGCTCAGGGATCATTTTTGGCTGGTCTCAGGGGACCCAATAGGCTGCTGGATATTGAACCCAGTAAGAGATGTGAAAAAGATACTGAGAACTATGAGTTGTAACCCCAAAATAAAATCAAACAACAAAAATAACAACAACAACAACAAAAAGAACGTTACTTTTTGTTCTAACTAAATTTCTGATCCCTATATAGCTGGTTTTAAACTTTATTTGTCTGTTTTTGCTAATTATTTTGTTCTCCCTAACATTTCCCTAGGTTTTTTTTTTTTACTTGCAGTCTATATTCCTTTTACATTGTTAAACCATTTCTATGGTAATTATATGCAACTTTGATGTTTATCTTCTTTGGTGACTATACCTGGTATGTACTAAGGACTTACTCCTGGCTCTGCACTTGGGGATCACTGGTAACTGTGGTAAACCATATCGGGTATTCGGGATCGAACATGTGTTGGGCACATGCAAGGCAAATGACCTATTTGCTGTATTACCTTTCCACTCTTTACTTCGTTCTTTTGTTCTCTTCTATTTTATTACTTAGAAAACACAGCAAATATTGGCATTCTGTACCAATGTAGGATAATGTACTGTGAAACAGTTACAAGCATAAAGATTGGATTTTTAAATTTGATTAGTTGAAAATCAATACCATCTTTCTTGATATGAGTTTCTTTCCTATTTTTGATGGATGACTTTTCAAATGCTTACTCTGATAGGTCAGAGAATTGTCTGTAATTTTCATTTCACCGACCTTCATTGATAGGCAAGATTATCACAATTGTTTCCATATAATAGTTATGTAAATGAATCAAAATCCACAAGGCATGTGGGATTCTTTCGAAAAATGGTCATGGAAAGTGTCCTAATGCTTATGCACTTAAAGATGAATTCCTTTTCTATTACTATTTATGCTTCTTTTAAAATTGCTTCGACACACCCAGTGGCACATGTTATCAACTGTTTCTTTTAAACATTCCACAGGTTTTTTTGCACAACCAAATAGCTCACTAACTCTGTCTGCTCATATTTTCAATTTACACGGTCCTATTTTGAAGAGATATTGAAAACTATGAAAAAGAAATAAGCAGAAATCACTCAATTGTCTTAAAAGTTAACAAGAACTAGAGTTAAATTTGATTAGACCAAATTAATTGGGAATTCAGTCACTTATATTTGGTAAAGAAAACCAAAGAGCTTTTGAAAATGAGGGAAATAAATAATACTGAATTCCAACAACACAATATGCTTTAATCTCTCAGTTTGATAGAGCAAATGATGAAATCCGAAGAAAAGGCTCTCAGAATCAAGTTGACGCCAGTAGAAAGAATATGAGTTCTTGTTGAAACTTCATGCAGAACATGGACAGAGTAGCTAACATTTTCCATAGGATCATTTGTCATCTGTTTTTAACTTTGAATAAATTCTGTTTGCAATTTTACACAACATTTATGTATTACACAACAATTTACAACACCAAAATTTATATATTTTTCTACTTTACCAAAAATAGTATGATTTTTTTTCATTGCTTCCTAACTTAATCATCAGAATACTGATCTGAGCAGGATGTTTATTACTTCCCAATATCATTAGGATGCCTTTTAATAAAAAAATGTTTTACACTGTTGATGTTTGTTCAGGTTTTTAATGACATTTGAAATAATAAATGTAGCCATTTTAAAGAGATATTTTCATTGTAGTATGTTTAATTATAGACCTTGAAAATCTCTGCCGTTTATAATCAGAAAATGCTATGGAGAAACAACTGTTTCAAAGGCACCTGAAGGTGCAGATGTGGCTTGCTGCAGAGTAGATGCCTGGCATGTGTGAAACTGAAACTCACTTTCAAGATGGCAGTTGTGTCATTGACTGACTCTCAGAAGTCACATAATTGGAATAAAGCTTCCATTATTTATTAGCTATTTTCAAAATATTTAATTCAAAACTATTACTAATGGTAGAAACTTATTTACAACTTGGTACTTTCACCAGCCAAACAAGTTTTTCTTTCCTTTATAATATGTATATACTTTCAATTCCTAATTTTCTCTTTATATCTTGTCTCAACTATGAGTGCAGAAAAGAAAGTACCTTGGGGACTGTCCAGATCTTGATTTATTTGTGAAAGGATGACTCTTCAGCTAGCTTTGCCATTTAAGTGATTTAAGCTGCCTATTAGTGTGGTAGAAAAATAGCTCGAGGGGTAAATTTTTCTTATTTATTGAAAAGAAATGAGCAAAGGATCTACGAAAGTCAATATGGGAAAAAGAGTTCAATGATTAGATCCGACATTTTCTTTAGAGTGAAGAAACCTAGCAACCCGTATCCTTACCTTTCCTCATCACTCTTGTTCCCAATTTATATAATTATGTTCTCTGTTTCATTGAGAAAAAGACACTGATCAAAGTTAACTTCCACAAACTTAGCCAATCCCATATACTCTTATTAAAATTTGTTCCCATGTACTCTGACTCTTATTTCACCAATTGTACTAATTAATATACATACATACATTCTCCATGCAAACATTAAGTATCAACAATACCACTTGCTTAATGGATCTCACCATCTTGTCCACAAATAAAGACATAATTGTTAAGACCATGGTATGTTTTGAACCCTTATATCTAATTCACAAATGATCACTGGTCTATTAAGCACTGCTGTCTGCAGTGTCAAGCATGATTTGAAGCCATTTGCCCAAAATATTTCCTCAGCAAAGATGCCATAATTGTTTCATTTGGTTGGGCCAAAGATTTAACTTCCATGGTAGCAGAAAATCTAATTTTCCTCCAGTCGAAATCTCTTTAGAATCAAACCACCCCTCTTGACTTCCTTGATAAACTCTTTGATCCAAACCACATGGAAGTTCTTGCTTAACTGCCTTCTTGACCGAGTTTCTTGTTTCTTTGCCTTCCTTCTGCCTTTTCTTAAAACAACCAGAGTGATTCTATGATAAGAGCAATTGGAGTGACATAGTTTTCTCAATGCCTTGCATCATTCCAGCTCACTGAGAGAAAAAGCCAGAGGCAACAGCATGACCATGAGGTCTAAGGCTCAGCCACTTGTTCATTCTGCTCTTCTCCTTTCCTTCAGCTCTAGCCACACTCTTCTTGCTGTGGGAAATGCAATTACTTGGAAATCAAATTGAGCCAGTGAAAATCTGTTATGATGATAGGCTAAAGATGTGGGGTCATAAGTCTCCTTGATCATTTTCTCTTTTGGGGAGGATATTCTGGGGATCATTCTAAACCCACAAGGTTTGTGCCATGAAGGATTCAAGAAGCACCTGATGTCTTTTTTTTCCCCCTGATCTCTTAATGGACATATGGTCTGATATTCTTTCAGAGGTGGTGCCTCCAGCTAACCACTCCATGTGTTTAGTTTTGTCCTGTTTCCTAGCAACGAGGTCCATCTGATGTAATTTCCCTTTAGTATCCTTGATGCTCCAGATCCCCATGTCCTTTCCTCAGTGAAATGGATTTGTCAGTGTCCAACTAGCCTTTACACCATATGTGTCTATCAAATTTGCTTTCCTCTAGAAAACTAGCTACAGGGTAAAATCATCTACCTTCAGGGGAGCCATTTTACATTGGAGACTAGAACATCAACTTCAAATTGCTTTGGTCAGATGTATTTTGATATCACTGTTTTGTAGTCTCAAAAGATCTCTATGGTGAGAAGCCATCGTTCTACCATTAGGGCTCCTTATTCAGAGCTGCACAGATAATTTCTTTCCCAAAGGCTCTTGGTGACTCATCCAAGTTATGTCAATGTGCTCTACTGTGGGAAACACATTTGTTGCCTTACTATGTCCCTTTCCAGTTCTCTTTCTACCTGAATGGTAAGGTAAAAGAACTTATGTGCTTTCAGGAAGGTTAGATAACACATATCCCATATAGGAAAAAGACTCTACTTCTCTATAAGAACAATAACATAATGAAAATTAATTTTTGTAATATCAGTGTGTGCAATCCCATTATAGATGTATTAATACATTTAAATAACATTATGAATTGTCACATATTATTTGCTAGATATGATAAATGTTTATCTAACTATACACAGATATCTATACATGTGTATATGTTTGTCTTGTATACTTAGGAATTGTCTGCTTATATTTATATATGAGCTATAGCGCTGTTGCCTACTT
Source organism: Suncus etruscus (assembly GCF_024139225.1). Lineage (NCBI taxonomy): Eukaryota > Metazoa > Chordata > Mammalia > Eulipotyphla > Soricidae > Suncus > Suncus etruscus. The sequence goes on along the minus strand of NC_064859.1, from coordinate 100,135,658 downwards.
TGTTACAACTCTTCATTAAGAAGAGTTTCTTGGGGCTAGAGAGATGGCATGGAGGTAGGACGTTTGCCTTTCATACAGAAGGACAGTAGTTCAAATTCCGGTGTCCCATATGGTCCCCCGAGCCTGCTAGGAGCAATTTATGAGAAAGGAGCCAGGAGTAACCCTGAGTGCTGCCAGTGTGACCCCCCCAAAAAAGGAAGAGTTTCTATCTGAGCATTTCCACATAGATCATTTTTGTATGTTTTTTGGGCTATAGTTATTGGTATTTGTGCTTATTCCTAGAAATGAGGTCCTTAGGAAACCATATATGAATGACAGGGAGTGAATCTATGTTGGCCATGTACAAAGCAAGTGCCCTATCCACTGCATTATCTGTCTGGCCCTACCATACAGACTTTCCTTGTGCAGAAGCTCTATCTCCTATTTATTACTTAAATAGAAAAGTATAAAACAGTCAGTATTATTCTTTAGAAAAATGCATCTTCAAGAAAACTTGTAGTATCATACTATTCCGACTATAAGTTTAATGTTTTCTAATTTGTGGGTGAAAAAATGAAGTAGACAGGAAAAGAGGGAAATTATCTTTGTAGAGTAGATGGAATGTATTTAGACTCTAAATATCATAACTAGATATCTTCCTCTACAATTAGAAAGGGATATTAAATCCATGAAGAAGCTTTACTGAACCCAGTTTTGCCAAAGATCTAAAATAGGCAGGGGAAAATGGAGCATTCTTGGGTAAAAGGAGTTTTCAGAAGCACGTCATGGAAAGCATATTGAAAAGCATTAGCTATGATAAAGACAGGTGTATTCAATAACACACATGATGGTTTTTCTGTAATTATAAGTAGACAATTTACTTAAAGAATAATTAAGAAGCATTTTCAGACAGGTAAACAGGGATACTTAATATAAATATGCATTTGGATTGCCTCTTGCAAACAAGGTGACTTTCAGGTATGCAGAAAGAACTGCTTGATCTTATTTTTATAATGCTGGTATTACCAAGAAAATTGGCTTCTTTCTACCTCTTATTTTTTTTTAAAGTTGTTCCATATCAGTGTCTTAAGTGCTTAGAAATTATGCTCAGTGATTTCACCAAAGGAGTTCTTTCTTTGGGACAGTCACTTAAAGTGCCAGTTATTATTGCAAAACTGTTACTAACAACTCAAATCCATAGATAATTACCATTCTGATTTTTCAAAATATAGCTTGTCAGTATAGGGGATATATAAGAACAGGGAATATACTTTTGTGTCTTCTTGCTCCACGTATGATCCCTGGCACTGTGCTTGAGGTTTCACCACTGGGACAGAGTACAGCCCCATCAGGCTTGCATATTTAAACAAGTCTTTTTTGAGATAGTCCTAGGTTCCCTTTTCAAGTCAGGGAGCACCATCCCTCTGGGGAAAATAGCTTTATCGTGTATAAGAGATTTACAAATTTGGTGCATCTGTAAATCTGGCAGTTAGGTAACAGAGATGCGTTTCTTCCCGTCCCTCCTCTTCTTACTTTGCTCAGAGAAAATCCTCCAATGATTTCTGAATAAACAAAAGGAGGAATCAATGAGCCTTTCCCCAAACTAGTCTGACGCAGAATGAATTGCAAATTTGAGATTTTTGAAATATAGTTGCTAAAGACGCCTCGCTTCTGCACAATGCAGGTGGGCTTCCCTGTATGAGCATTGGCATCTGTGACCTCACTGTCATGCCTGGTCTCCACCATCTTTCAGCAGTCCTGCCTCCCAGACTCCTCTGTCTCAGCACATTGCCATCATTTCCGGTTTTTGTTTATATTTTTAATAAAGGAAGAAAAGAAAGCAGGAAAGGTGGGGGGAATGTAAGTCTTCTTGGTCTCCATATCCATTGGCATTTGCGTTGCTCTCACCCAGAGGGATTTTGTTATTTTTTTCTGACAGGACAACTGGAGGGCAGTCTATTTTGTGATTAAATGGAAATGCAGAGCAAATAGATTAAAATGCAGAGAAATAAATAGCAAGCAATTTCAAACATCTTAATATTGGGCTGATAAAGAGGATTCCATTAAGTTGAAAATAAAAAAAAATAAAATTCCAAGTTTCTTCTCATGAAAAAGTCAGACTAGCAAATGATCAGATTTGAAAATAGAATCCAGAAGTATCCCAGGTGGTCCAATTGGCTGCAATTCCTTTAATCCAGTTGACTTCACTCTGATTTGTGTGGATCAGGCCAATTAACCATATTTCATTCTTTGAATTTCTGTCTGATTAATCTGATTTGGTTGGGCTGTAGGCAGCCCAAAAGGATCTGCACAGCTCTCTGTCTTACAAATGTCCCCATCATTGACACCCAAGATTCAATTACTTGGATTTAGACAGAGCCTCACCCCAGCATTGGGAATTCACCAGCTGCTCTCGGAGCTCTGATCAGTTCTTGGGGACTGTCATGCTAAGAGTGAACTTGCGACAATATTGAAAGGCAGAATTTGAATTTTGAGTCGCAGTGTATGGAATTCATCTTCTTCAAATATTTTTTCAGACAGTTTGTAAATAACTGTGGAAACTATGAATTGACCCAGCTTCTTTCTTTCTTTTCTTTTCTTTTTTTTGATTCTTGTCTCTTTTGAACACATTTTCTTCCCTCCCTTAAAAAAAATGACTTGAACACCAGTTTTAAATATACAAAACTATACAAAACACAAATCCAGGAGTAGGTCCTGATCACTGTCAGATGTGGCTACCACCCAAAATAATAAAAATAATAAATTATATGTTAACTGGTTACAATGCCCACCAAAGTACAAATTACCTTTCTACTAGCATTGGTAATTTTTAAATATCTTCATGAAAATGTTACTAGATATTCTTTCTTAATAAAGTCCTTTACAGTAATAAAATTTCATTTTGGAATCTCTTATCGGCTCACTTTTACATATCCACAGGTCAAATATACACAAATATTTTCAAATGGTTTCTAAACAGAAAATTAAAATGTTTTAATTTTAATAAATTAAAATTTATACAATAAAAAAAGATAATGAATATTTATTTTTTAATAGTCAGAGCTGATATGTTGGGGTGCTTTTTTGATAAATAAAAATTCATTATTTGTGTAGTCAACATAACAATTGTTGACTTGAATCTAGTGTTTATTAATCAAGTTAAACTTTGTAAACTGTAATTGAAGTCGCAAAAAGGCTGAAAGACTCATGAATGATATTTCATGTGAACAAGCTAACTAATTGTAGAAGGAAAATGGTAATTTCCTGTGAATATTAATCACTTGGTCTTTGTGATTCATTCTTCAGGTAATTCAAATAATAATCACAACAGATTTGGGATTGTATTACATTTTTAAAAAAAAGGGAATAAGGCCCATTTAAAATTAGGTACACCTATATCAGATACTCTCTGTAACACAAATTATCAAAAAATACTGATCTCTTGAAGAGAAAGCATAAGAACCTTATAATAAAGTTTAAGTTTTGTTTTGCTTACCACATAAAGACCAAAACTGGTTGGACTTTCGAATGCAACCCTCTTCTTTGTCTTGACATATTCAGATTTAACCTACATTTGATTTTAATAAAATCATGACAAACAGATTTTGAGTTCCTATGCAAATCCTTTATTAAGGAGCAATTCCAGGAACAGTAGAAAAAAAGAGGTAGAGGAAACAAAGTTACCTGATGAAAATGAGATCCCAGGCATAAACCAAAAGATTAATTTCCATCCATTTGCAACAAGTAGCGCTAGGGTTATTTTAATTCACTGTTTAGAAACCGTTTGAAAATATTTTTGTATATTAGATCTATGGATATATGAAAGTGATCGATTAGAGATTCCAAAATGAAATTTTATTACTATAAAGGACTTTATTAAGAAAGAGTCACTATCTAGTAGCATTTTCATGAAGATATTTAAAAATTACATAATTCACTTTTACCACAATAAACACATAAAAGAAAAGAAAATTTTTCAGCAAAATAAAAAAAATGCTGATATGAGAAAAAATCTTCACCAGAATAAATATAAATTATTATTTTAGAACTTCAAAAAATTACAAATCCTGATAGAAAGTTATTCATACTTTGGTGGGCATAGTGAACTGTTTACATATGCTTTATTCTTAATATTTTGGATGGTAGCCACATCTGACAGTGACCAGGGCCTACTCTTGGATCTGTGTTTTGTGATTTCTTCATATTGAGTTCTGAGGATTAACCCAACTGGCTTTTTACAAGGCAAGCACACTACCCACTGTCATTCATAGCTTGCTAGTTACAACATACACTTTAAAGAAGTATGAAATTGTATATCTAAAGCATAGTCATATAATTTAATGTAATCTCAGTTTTAAGAATAAATATAACAGTATGTTATCTTTGAAGAAAGAAAATGAAGCATCGAACACTTTAGTAAAGAATGATTGTAACCTCCTGATTGTGCCTGTCTTTGAAGACTACTACATTTTAATATCAACCCCAAAGACACAAAAACCATTCATTTGAAATATACCTCCTCACTATTGTTCCTTCCAGCACTCAGTACAATAGCTAAGATATAAAATCCACCCAGGCGCCCAATAACAGCTGTGTGGATTACGAAGGAATAGTAAATATATACACAATAAAAAGCTATGAAGCTGCAAGAGATGATGAAATCATGCAATTTACAGCAATCTAGATGGAACTAGAGTGTAAGGTAAATCCTTCCCCAAACTTCCCTTTTCCCTATCCTCTTTCTTTGAGATGTAAAAACCCATTGGGTAGTTGCTTTTGTATTTGAATCCAACTTCCCCTACCTAGTCTTTGGGGTTGATTTGAATAAAGAAAGAAGTCTGGTTTTGGACTCAAGAGAGAAATTACATGGCATAGGCAGCACATGGCAGAGAGAGCTGACTCTAATGAATAACTTTTCTGACAGCTGTGTATTATTTCTCCACCTTTATCCTGCTTCATCAGACCCCCTCCACCTAAGGGGTTAGAAAAACGGTGCCTGGTGCGCTTTCTCCAGCTAGTGGATTATTTATATTTTTATTTTACATTGGAGGAAATCATGTTAAGTGATATAAGTCAGAAGAAGAAGGTAAATACAGTATATTCTTGTTTGTTTGTTTGTTTGATTTTGGGGGGCACAACCAGTGATGATCAGGGTTACTCCTGGCCCTGTGCTCAGAAATCACTCCTGGCTTGGGGGACCTTATAGGATACCTGGGATCAAACACGGGTCTGTCCAGGGTCAGTTGTGTGCAAGGCAAATGCCCTAACACTGTGCTATCGCTCTGGCCCCAAATACAGTATACTCATCTTGTTAAGGGTCCGTGAAAGCCCACTGCTTCAAATAAAGACCACGAATCTTCAGAGAATGCAATCAGCAAAATCGAGTTTTTTGCCCAGCTAGCCGGGGCACTGGAATCTGCCGTAAAGACTGAAACTGGAAGACCCGAGCAATCTAGAGGGGTGTCTTATATATAAATTTAAGGAACCGTAGGAGGAGGGTCTATATGAAAAGTAGGGCTTGTAGAATGCACCAATCCCTATTCTATATTTAAACACAATGTCCAGACAGATGGTGAGCTTGTCCTTTTTCAAATAAGGCGAGAACCTTAGGAGGGGTGAGCAGATGTCTATTCTTTTACCCAAATATGTCAAGTTCCTCTTTGGAGGGGCATTGGTTAATGGTTACCAGGGCAGCAGGCCATTGATGTCTCAAGGTGACATTCCAAATCAAGGGGATCAAGAAGGTGGGGTGAAGAAAGGCTTAACAGGCATCTATATCTGATCAAGGTGGGAGTGGAGAAAGGTGTAACAGGTATCTATTACCTATCTATGTTATTATATTTTCATAAATTTTTTCTTAATCTGTGTGGGAATTTTCTTCCCACCATAACAAAAAATCCCTAAGGATGGGGTATGCTCCTAAGTAATGTAATTTAGCTGTCAGAATGCAAAGTGTTTGCAAAGATACAACCAAGGATATAGCAGGAGATAGTAGAGTACATAACAAATATCTTCCCCCAAAATGCACCAATCTAACGGAACAAAAAACCTGATAGGGTTCTTGGGCTGAGGGGATGACAAGGTCAAAATAGAATAGAAAATGGCCATGGTTTTATCTGCACGTTTAAAGCTGTCTAATGATTGCCTATGTGAATACTACTAATTGTAATCTTAATGTACTTATTATATGGTAATGTCTCTGTCAACTTAAATAGTGGTGGCCTGGGTGGGGAAATTGTGGTATTAAATCAATGGCAGTGAGAATGACTACCGTATTTGCCAGCATATAAGACGACTGGGCGTATAAGACGACCCCCTAATTTTGCAGTTAAAACATAGGTTTAGGCCTATATTTGCTGTATCAGACAGAACATTCCTGTGCTGCAACTGTATGTACCCCAGTGAGCCAATCACAACAAGCAAAGGTTCAAAGGTTCTACTGTCAGAGACTTCCTCTCTGACTCTGGCCAATCTGAGCAGGCTTTTGACAGTGTAGATTTGGGTCCAAAACATTGTCTAATTTGCATGCATAAAAAGCCTGCTTGGATTGGCTGAATTAGAGAAGTGGTCCGAGCAGCCTGGCAGTGATTGGTGCAGGATCGAGTTGGAAAATTCGTTTTGTGTTAATATTCAGACAATATTCATTTAGCGGCATATTGAAACATTTTTCGGGATATACTCGGCATATAAGACAACCCCCGATTTTCGGTTGACTTTTTTTTGTTTCAAAAGTCGTCTGATATGCCAGAAAATATGGTATTTCTGGCTGTTTATAACCCCTAAAGCTTAAACAGTTCCTGTGTTTGACTCCTGTGTGTCTGTTTGTCTGATTATTTTCAGCATCCTTGCTGAACAAGGCTATAACACCTTTTTGGCAGGATTCAAGACAATCTATGGCATGCAAAATACAAAATATTTATAAAATATTTTAATAAGGGCATCATGGGGATGCAGAGATAGTACAGCACTAGGGCATTTGCCTTGCATGCAGCCAAATCTGGACGAACTCCGGTTTGAATTCTATCATCCCATATGGTCCCCCATGACTGCCAGAAGTGATTTTTGAGAGTGTTGTATTAAATAAATAATGACGGGGCTGGATGGCGATGGATGGAGGCCTTTGTGCTTAGGCCCCAGCCACGTGGCTTCATCCCCATCCAGCTGGCGGATTCCAGGCCCAGGTAATCGGCGTAATCAAAACTCACTCACAGGCAGGCTTCAGGAAGCATTAACTTTATTCATACCCTATTCACCACATGTGTGTGGCCTATCTCATAACCTTTTAAGCACTAGTTATTCTTGGCCCTGCATCTAAACTCCTTTCAGCCATCTTCCTCAGAGCGCCCAGCAGCGCAGAAAGGGCCAAGAGCCAAAAGCCCGAATTCCCTTGGTCCAAGCCTTATATAACATTTCCCAGACCCCTCCCAGGAATGGGAGGGTCTAGCAGGTAAGGTTACACCTACTATCCGGTTCCCAAGACCCCTCCCAGAAATGGGTGGGTCTAGGGTCTTAAATAGGTACACCCACAGAGAGCAGAGCCAGGAGTAACCCTTGAGCAGTGCTGGATGTGACCCCAAAACAAAACAAAACAGAAAAAATAAGGGCATCAAATGTGGAAAAGTCTTCGTAGACTATAGAAGTGAAAAGACCAGGAAAGAGAAAGACTGAGGAGGGAAGTAAAAAGAAACATTTAGACTCTCCCAACTGTTACTTCCTAGATTCTGGGAGAGTAAATGTTCTGAGACATATTGGGGTGTAGAAGAGAAGAATATGTCTATATCTAAACCACAGAGACAACAGTATGGTAAATCATCTGAAACTGAAAATTCACGAATTGGTGGTGTTGGCATATTGCTTGTCTGAATACTATTACAAGCATTTTTATAAATGATGGGGCCTCTATTAGGCATAATAAAAAGAGTAATGATAGGAATGTTTTTCACAAGGAGTTAGCTGGATCTGCAAGTTTCGAATAGCCTTAAGGGGAAAGGATGTTTTGTGTTATATACACTAGGTTTCACTAGCAAGGGGTAAACCTGTGGTGTATCTTCACCCCAGTTTCAGTGAGTAGAGTGTTCTGTTCATTGTATTGACAGTATGTATTTTTTCTGGAAAATTGGATGAACATGTGAATTAGTTGTAAGTTATGAAGTTATGTGGCCACTGGGTCTGCAGTGGTCTCTGTCTTCTGTTGTTCTGTTCATTGAAACAGTAATACAAAAGTAGTAAGAATACCTTCTTAGGGCCCGGAGAGATAGCACAGCGGTGTTTGCCTTGCAAGCAGCCGATCCAGGACCTAAGGTGGTTGGTTCGAATCCCGGTGTCCCATATGGTCCCCCGTGCCTGCCAGGAGCTATTTCTGAGCAGACAGCCAGGAGTAACCCCTGAGCACTGCAGGGTGTGGCCCAAAAACCAAAAAAAAAAAAAAAAAAAAAAAATACCTTCTTAGTCTTAGTCACCTGCTTCCATGAGCTCCCAAAGGTATCAAGTTACCTGCAACATATTTCCATTAGGCATGAATTTAAAGTTGAAAAAATTTTGTTCATCTCTGTACAGAATTGTAAGCATTTATCATAAGTAAACTTATATTTATTTATTTATTTATTTATTTATTTATTTTGGTTTTGGGGCCACACCTGGCAGCACTCAGGAGTAACTCCTGGCTCTGCACTCAGACATGGCTCCTGGCTAGGGGGACCAAATGGGATGATGGAAATTGAACCTGTGTCCATTCTGGATCAGCCGTGTACAAGGCAAATGCCCTACCACTATGCCCTGCTCTGACTCCCAAATTTTAATTTTTTATACACAAAACACAAAACATATTCATGCTCAACAAACAAAGAAATTATAAAAAATAATTGTTTATTTTAGTGAAGGTACTTTCATACTTATCAATATAACCAGACTGCCTCATTCAAGGCATCTTACTTTGTATTTTACACTCCATCTTTTACATACTTTTAAATTATTGAGTTCTCCAAATTTATCTGCCTCTCTTTAACTATTTACTATACAGAAGAGCATATTTTTAAGGAAGATAGTTTTTATTTAAATTTATTTAGAAAGAGAAAGGGGTAAGAGGTACAGAGAAAGATGTACATGCTCAAGAGAGAACACAGGCATCTCCAGGGAGTCAATAAGCAAGCAAGGTAACAATGAGACAAGCATGAGAGATACATGTCTAAGGAAACAAAGACTTAAAGAATGAGCTGACATTTGTTGTTTCTCAGTTTTATATCAATATGGTGTCTGACTGAAAGTAGTCTTCTAGGATTCCTTTTATTTATGTATTTAATTATGTTTCTGTTTATTTCTTTAATTCAAGAATGCATTTAAAATTCTAGCCTTGTTTTGCCTGTGGAGTTATTTTCTTTACTTCCTTTGCTGTGTTCTGGGCATCTGAGTAATTTCTATCCTTCATTTCACACAATGGAACTTTAGGATTATTTCTAGTTTTACATCCTTTTTATGTCCATTATTCAATACAAATGTGAGTTATTTCAAAATGAGACAACTTAGCATTAAATATGTTTATAAGCAACCAATTAGATATAATTTTCCTTAGCATCAAATTTTCTGAAAATGTTTTATATTTTATCTGTTATTTTGTTTTTGCTTTTAAATGTGATGCCTAGTAACTATATGTCACATATATTTATATATGTTTAAATAGAGGAGGTTTGGATCATACCCAGTAGTGCTTAATCAGACCAGGAAAAAAACTGGGTCACTTGTAAAGAATGCAACAAAATCTGACAATACTAGATGACCTTCTCCTCTGGGTTTAAAGTGATATGTGTTGCTTGGGATGGGATTTTAGCTTTTTGAAAAGAAGATAAAAGTGGGGAGGAGAAAGACTGGATGTTTTTGAAAGATTGAATTTTGACTGACCTGATTTGTTTCACCTTTGGAATCTAGATATTCTAGAAGTCTCTTTGCTAATGAGAACAAAGCAGAGAAGTAGATTTGGGTGGCCTATGGCAGTTTCCAAACATAGATTGACATGGAGGGCATGAGATTGTAGGTACCCAAAAAAAGAAGTCTTGTAGTTTCTATAATTTGGATTTGGATGGCATTTATCCAGAGATGGTGCATTCAAAAAAAGATTTAAATGGTCGATAGAACCTCCGAGCTAACTAGTAAAGTTATTTCTCTGTATGAAGTCAGTTTATAAAAACTTGTAGGGTGTATATTCTTTCAAGGATGCAGACCCCCAACCCCAAATTATGAAGCATACAGACAAAAAACATGAACCAAGCAAAGAATCAAAATTAATTTTCACATGCCTATCCTAAATAAGCTAAAGTATATGAATAATCTGACAAAGAATTAAATAACCAAAGATTAAAATCTTTGAAGTCAACATCACAGTTTTTCCTGTTTTCTTTGATGTATTGTATGGATTTGAGTTTAACATCTAAGTCTTTAATCCATTTTGTTTACCTTATATGAATACTGTGAGTTAGAAATCCAATTTCATTATTTTGCCTGTGAATAAATAATGTTTTATTTTTGATTGTTTGAAGATCAACCTCCTTGCAGTGCTCATGGCTTACTCCTAGATCTCTGCTCAAGGATAATTCCTAGGGGAGTTCAGGAGACCACATGAGGTATCAGAGATTAAAAAAAGGTTAGTCCTATGAGACACAAACATGCTACCCTTCATACTATGTCTCCTGTTCCAAGGATCACAAGGTTTCTGAATGTTTCTAACTTGCTCTTAATTTCTCGATTATAAATTAACTAATATGCATGAGCTTTTATCTCTAGAATTTTAACTTTGTTTCATTGCTTTGAGTGTCTGTTATCATTCTGCTAACATACTATTTTTAAATATATTTTTTATTTTAGTAACATGATCATAGTTGGACTACAGTCATAACCAGAACACACCCCCCTTCACCAGTGTAACATTACCCCCTTCCCCCTTCCCATCCCCTGCCTGTATTTGAGACAGGCATTCTACTACAGTTATTTGTTTTTAAGTTCAGTAAGTTGTATTTTTTTTTCCTTAAAGGATAAGAGTAAAAAAATATAGTAAGGGTGTGATAGTGGCAATCACCGTTGTTTGCATAGGTCCAGAAAAATGGGGAAAATGGAAAAAAATCCTTGACCTGATTACCAAAAGGCCTCACTACAGAAGTTTATTGGCATAAGACCGACTCTGGGTTCCAGGCATACCAGTCCCGTCCAACTCGAGTCATTCTCAAGGTCCCGGTGAAACTTTTTCACACTTTAGCTATTGTTGGTATCAGATTTTTATATTTAAAGACTCTGGATTCTGTGCATTTCTTTCATCGATGTCAGGCTGATGTGGAGCATCCTCTAGTTTCAGCATACTATTTAATGCAGAGCGATCTGCCTTGCATGCAGACTGTTGCTGAGTCGTCTGGGTGTTGGGATCACTATTTGGAGTAAGTCAATGCCAAAGCAGTGGTAGGTCTTCCCTGGTAGAGGCTTGGATCCTGGTAATGTTATAGACAATTGTGGTTGTTTCCATAGATGGTATCCATTGTTCAGGTGTGTGTGGGCTATGCCCATTCTTCTGAGGTCTGAGCCAAATCATTATGCCAATGTATTCCTGGACAACTGCTCAGGGTTCCAGAAAGTGGGTTCCGGTGAGGTGCAATTTAAAAGAGACCCCAGGCTTTCTTGTTCCTGCAAGGGGCTGGGAAGGGACTGCTGAACTTTCAACTTCCAGCAATTAGGAAGGAAATGCCTCTTGGGGAGTCAGAAGCTTCAGCAGGCAACAAGGGGAGGACATGGCTCCATGCTCTCTTTGCTTGTCCAAATCACAGACCAAAGTGGTGTCTTGGAAACACCCCCCTCCCTCTTGATTATTTTTAAAACATAAAAGGGTCACGTGTATCTCCTTTGTATATCTCAGATTCCCTTAACATCTATGACACTTTTCGAATATCCTCATATAGTGACAATTTTGCCCACTGGATTTGTTATTTGATTGTTTGATTTTCCCCCTTTGAGATCTGTTTTATAAGCAATACTGGTAGAAGAGTATCTCTGTATAGATTTCATGTATGTACCAAGTTACGGGGAATGTTGGACTTTATTTGTCAGCCACAGATGCACCAACAATATCTTGTGGCATTGCTTCTCTTTTGCATAGGCACATTAAAATGGGAAAATAATAATATGCAAACAAGTTCTTATCTAATAGAGATGGGAACACAAATTTAGTAATGTAGTTAGGCCTTTTACCCTAACATACTATTTTAATAACTATCCCTCTGTAGTATAGTTTAAAGTCAGAGGCTGCAATAACTCCTATTTTATTTCCTCTCAGAATGTCTTTATCAGAATTCTTCCCTGGTTAATTTTTCCTCAAAAATACTATTTAACCAAAAAAAATCTAGTTGTGAATATCATATGGAGAATAGTTCCCGAGAAATAAAGATCAAGGAAAAGAGTAGACGTGATTTATGATATAAGTTGTTCTACCTATCATTGTTGTTAATAGTAAATTAAATATTCTCATGAACTCAGTTAGACATACCAGAAATGTTAATCTTCAACTGTATAACAACTGCTAAAATTTATTGATCATATTTTTGTTTTGTTTTGGTTTTTTGGGCCACACCCAGCAGTGCTCAGGGGTTACTCCTGGCTCTGAAGAAATCGCTCCTGGCAGGCTTGGGGGACCATATGGGATGCTGGGGGTCAAACCTGGATTTATCCTAGGTCAGCTGAGTGCAAAGCAAATGCCCTACTGCTGCACTATCGCACCACCTCCCATAATTTATTGATCAGTTATTATGTGTTGAATGCTATTAAATCTTAAAAGAATCTCATCTTTTAAGAAAACCCATTTATTCCTGAGGTTTCTTAAATGAGAGAACAATGACAAAGAAACACATGACACTTAGAATGACACATATGTTTGTATATGCAAAGTATTAGACTTTGTAAAGTATAAATATATCTCTGTGACAAGGCCGTGAGGCTGAAATTTTGACCCTGATTTTCCTATATAAAGACATTCCTGATATTGGGATAAATCTATACAGCGTATTTAAGCAGTATTAGAGAGGTTGACACTAAAAGAAAATCATAACCAGATCATTTTAAACTGAACATTTTTGTGAACCTCTTCCAGATGGAGTTAGATGAATTCAGCATGAATGGGGAACATTCAGTTTAAAGAAGTCAATAAAAGAAGACTGTAGCTGTACTAAACTCTCCTTGCTTTCCCTTTCCTTCTCTCACCATTTTTGAATTATAAAAATCCACCCACCCAGTTCTGATTGGGGAACATCTAGGTTTAATTAATATTAAGTACTCTTAACTATGTCAACCATGCTCTTCAGGTGAATTATCTTTGTTCTGTTAACTTTTGCTAATAAAAAAAAACAGCAGGGAGATACAAAAGGAGCTGGGTCAGTTCTCTCCAAGAGGCTGCTCAACCCCCTAGCCCTATGCTCCTTCTTCTGTAAATTTGTTAGTTTTTGTGCTATGCCCTTGCTGCTGACCTGTCCATTCCAGGGTTATAATGAATATGATGAACTACTACAGCTAACAGAAAAAAAAAAAAGAACTAAGAAGGGGCTCATGAGTAGGATTTTTCAACTAAATGCTTGAGTAGGTTTTTCAACACTATCATTCACCTAATAGAGCAGTAGAGACTAGAATTTCACACATTTTTTGTTTTCTAGAGACTAGAATTCTACCTCTTTTTGGTGGGAGTGGAATGGGACTATTTTGTACCTGGTGGTGCTTACTTTTGGTCATATAATCAGGGATCATTTTTGGCACTGTTTTATCTCGGAGACCATATATAGTGAAGAGGTCAAGCAGTGGTTAGTTTCATGCAAGATAAGTCCCTTAAATTCTATACTAACTCTTTGGTCCAAGCCACCTTTCCCCCCCCCCCCTCCCATGAGAATAAGAAGCCAGTAAAGACCCTGAAATAAAGAAATGGGAACTTTTATAAAAATGTCTGCTTCTTTCTGAAAAAAAAAAAAAAAAGGAAAAGCGATTCAAGGAAATGGAAGGTTGGAAAAGAGGGATTCTTCCCCTTTGAATATGAGGATAGGGAATGGAGATAAATGACTTTATTTCTTCTTTGAATTACTTACTGGATGGAGAAGGGGTTCAAGACTCAGGGTTTTTTTTACCCCAAATATTAAGTTATTAAGGTCTTGGCTGTTTGTTCACTAGGGGATTTATTCCTTCATTTGGAAGAAACTTCCGTAGCCAATGAAAGGAGTTAGTAGGCATCCCAATATTCAGAAAAAAATAAGCAAAAGCCTACACATTATTTTTAGTATTATCTTTAATAAGCAATATTACATTTTGCTTTTTAGAGTAGCTTATTTCTTTTTTTTATCAGCTCTGTCCCAAGTTCCTTATAAAATGCTCTATACTAATAGAAGAATGAGCTAATATTATCTAGTGAAATTAAACATTGATAGTAAGTTTTTAATAAAATGAAAAAGTTTTATGAATTTTGTGAATGTAAAATATGGTTTTATATAAGTTCTCTATAAATCACTAGTTTAATCCAGATATATATTTCTATTTGCTTATTACCAGAGGTTAATATGAAAGTTAATATACATTTTTCTATTTTCTCATTTTATTCTCTATGACTAAACTGTGTTGCCCATATTTCACTCATTTTTTTGTTTCTGTTTAGGCCACACCTGGTGATGCTCAAGTACTTCTCCCTATGTGATCCTTGAGGTCACTCCTCTAGGTTATCTCTGGGACCATCTCCCTCCAACTTTTTAATTATTCACTATGAGTTACAATGTCCTTTTGGAGAGTTAGAGAAATGCCTAACCATTTTCAAGGCTTATTCATGACTCTGTGCTCAGGAATTACACTGGGAAGTGCTCAGGGAACCCTGCATACTTTAGGGATCAACTCCAGGTCAGCCACATGCAAGGCAATCACATTTCCTATTGACTGTCTGACTCCCAAATACCCTTAATAGTAGTGTTTCAGGCATGTAGTGTTGCTCTACCACACATACTACCAATGTCATGTCTTTCCACCAATGTATGTAGGTTCCTCTATCCCCCAAATTCTTTAGCACACTCAGTTCTCAGTGCCTGTCATCAATACCCATTGTTGGTTATCTTCCTTAGACTCCAAATATGAGCTATTTTGTATTTGTACCTCTCTGGCTCACTCTACTCAGTTTGGTACATTACAATTCCAACCACTTAACAGTGACTTACAAGATTTCATCTTTTCTTATAGCTGGGTAGTATTTCATATTCCTTTATATTTATACACCAAAAATTCTTTGTTTACTCATTTGTTCTTGTCATATCTTAAATACTGTGACTAGCTCTGCAATGAACATAGGAGTACAAAGACTTTTCTAATTAAATTCCAATTAAATTCAATTAAAAAACTTTTCTGCTTCATTTTCATTTGATTTATCTTTCCTTTTTTCCTCCTCTGTTTCCTCATTCTTCTCTTCCTCTTCCTCTTTCTCATCTTCTTTCTCCTCATTCTTTCCCTCTCTCTTTTTTCTCTTCCTCTTCCTCATCTTTTACCTCCCCTTCCTCTTCCTCCTTTTCCACATTCTCTTCCTCTTTCTTTATTATATTTGCACAGAGGCTGAATGAGAGACATTTCCACCAACAATTTTTGAGTGTTCTGTTTTTTGCTAGCATCTTTGCTATTACCATTATTTTTACTGTAACAGTTATTTTTACTATTGAGGGACACATTGGAAGTGCTCAGGGACTATGTTTTGTTCTCTGTGCTTGGGGTTGGTCTCTTTGGAGCTCAGTGTTTACACAGTGCTGAGGATGAAACTGTAGTTTCCTGTATGCAATGCATCCACTCAAACCTCTTAGCTATATGTGGCAGTATTTCTAATTTTTTTTGATGTTTGCAAATCTCACTTGCAAAAGTAATGATTTTTCATTGTTATTTTATTCACATTTTCCTGATAATTGGGGTCGAAGTGATAGCACAGTGGTAGAACATTTGCCTTGCAAGTGACTGATCCAGGAGAGACCACGGTTTAAATTCTGGCATCCTATATGGTCCCTAAGCCTGCCAGGAGTGACTTCTGAGATTTCTGAGCGATTTCTGAGAACCAGGAGTAACCCCTGAGCGCTGCAGAGTATGGCCCAAAACTAACGAACAAAAATATTCCTGATAATTATCAATGAAGAACACTTTTGTGTACGTATTGACTACCTAAATGTCATCTTTGAAGAAACATGCCTAGTCCTCCTCCCTACCTTGTGATAGGACCATTTGCCTCACTGTAGTTAAGTTTGTGCATGTTTTATAAATCTTGGATTTTAGTTTTTCTCAGATTGCAAAATATTTTTATTTTAGTCTACTCATTGTTTCTTTCACAATGTAGAAACATCTTAATTGAATGTGTTCTCATTTGTTTATTTTTGCTCCTGATTTCTGGTCCATGACATTGAGTTATTGAAGCTGCCCTTAGAATCAATATTATGGGAAGTTCTGTCAACAATTTTTATTTGTTTTGTTTTGGGGCCATATCCAGCACGGCTCACTCATGGTTGGGATAGAGGGACCATATGAGGTAAAGTGATTGAACTGGAGTTGGCCATGTGCAAGGTCCTATTGCTCTGTCCCAATCTAATTTTAAGTATAGCAACATAAAGACCATTCACAGAACATTTGATTTTCTTTTTATTCAAGAACTTTTCAACCTACTTCCAATTATTCACTTTCAATTCCAACTAACTTTTAGAGGAAAAAAATATGACATTTTTACTGAAATGAGAAAATGACATAAATTTTACAAATGTTTACATTTGCATACCAAACAAAACATTTTAGCATTTCTAGCACTATAGTTGACATGACTTTGGTTTAACAATTTCTTATTTTGACAATTAACTTATATTTTTACAACCGTTAGATTATATTTTATTATTGTTCAACAATACCTATCGAATACAGAAATTGACAGAATGTAAATACCACTCCCCAACTACATAGAAATTAATCTTTATGTATTTATCTAACTTTTGTTTTATATAAAGATTTGTAAGACTCATAAATACTAAATACTCAATTTTGTATTCTACCACAGAATTCAATGTTACAGTACAGTGTTTTCCTGAGAAAAGTAATAATTAATTCTAAATTCTTTATTACAAGTCCTACCATGTCCAGTATTTATACTATTATCTTTTTCATCATTCTTCTACCTGGAATTAATTAGATTGGTTCTATAAATGATTGTTTCAAGAATTAGGTTTCTGCTAGAATAAATTTTAAGTTATGAATTATAGGAGAGCTTGGCATAAGCATAATCAGCTGGGAGACCAGTAGGCATACTGCACACCTTGATAAATATTTACAAAATTGTTTTCCCAGAAAATGTACATCAATTTAGCCTCTATAGATATGGAGAGTGCTTATCTTTTAATACTTTGGAGAACCTCTGATATATAACTTCATTTATTACTTTGTTTTTAAATCTCTGATATATTAACTAATAGCAATGTAAGGACCTATGAAAGGAAAAATTGTGTCATCTGGGGACACAGTAGTAGATATGGTCCTTTTTCACAGAAAGAGCATGTATGCTTTATGAAGAGTTGACCTATTCACTCTAATCATCTTTGTAGGGACAAGCAGTCCTGAAGGCTGTGAAGAACAGAAATGACCCAATATCACCCTGGTGATGTGATTTTTGTGAGTCTAAGACTTAACGTGGAAGCAGTGGTCACCGATCTTCTCCCTAATGGTCCATTTTCTCTCTGTCATTTCTGTGATCCTTGATCAGAAGAAACCAAAGAGAAGCAGCCTTGCCCATAGGCTTCTGCTCCAGCTTCAGTGGACAGAGCGGCAGCTGTATAAATGTCTGCAGTGATACAGATTCTTGAGCCATGACTCCTCATCTCTGGATGCACCTACAGTGCTTATTGGTTTATTGGTTTGATGGTTTATTGGATTCCATGGGCTCCACATGCCTATGACTGTGTGGGCAGCTAGACCATCTTTTCATCTGGAGCTTGGCAGAGATAACTGGCTGTGATGGGGCCCCATGGATGACAGGACGGTTTTCTGTGTGGCTAAAAGAAAAATGTGAGAGGTATAGGGAGTTGGTCTTCTGAGAAGTCAGGGGAATCCATGCAGTTCCAATGTGGAGCCGTGTGATGAGTCCACTTTCTTGCTTGGCTCCTAAAGACCCAGCTGTGACATTCACTGAAGACCAAGCCAAATGGCCCTGATATCTCATTGGGCTCTACTGAGAGGGAGAACCTTCAAATTGTAGTCTCACCTTCTGGGACTTGGTCGATGAGTCTACCTGGGAGTCTGTGTCTTGTCTGAATGGCTGGGCCAGCAGCCACTTTGGGGGCACCCAACGCAATCTCAACTGTCAGTATTCCTTCTTGCTACCTCCAGTCAAAGTCAATTCTGTTATCACCTATGTGAGAGAACCAGGTGAGGTGATGCCATGGGTCTGGTCAAATAACTCAGGATGAAGATCACTCTCTAACCTCTGACTCTTGACATTGGAATGATTACTGATCCCTAGGGCCTTTGCCCTTTGAATTTAATCTGGAGTATTGACCTTTCACTTCACTAACCCTGAATTTTTGACCCCAGAAGTCTCCCTGATCTTTCCTATAGCACTTTTTATATTCTGACCTTTAATTCCACAGTTTCTCTTGATTTGATTCTCAATGATGTGAGAGGTTTGAAGATTGAGCTACACTCGGAGATGCTCTCAGTTTGCTCTTTGTTCTGTGCTCAAAAAATCTCCTGGTTGTTATCTGGGATCCCATGCAGTGCTGGGGATTAACCTCAGGCCACTTGTGTGGAAGGGCAAAAACTGTACAGTTAGTTATATTGTGTCTCTGGCCATCTTCACATCTAAGCCCACTTTTGTGGGGGGATAAGGGGCCACACCCAGTGGTACTTAATGATTATTTCTGGCTCCAGAATTAATCCTACTTAGCTCACTTTTGTCCCTTAATTAAGGCTTTTGAGAATTTGAGCCTGAGTTCAAGATCCCCCCTGGAGTATTTGTGAGTCTTCATGAAGCTCTAAGTGACCTCTAATTCTACTGAAAACACTATTTAGAGTACATTCAGATTGATGGTTGAGAAATTAAAATAGGATATAAAGGAAGAAAGCTGGTATAGATAGAGAAAATGTAGAACTCATTCTGTCTCCTATGTGACCAATGCCATGTCAGTGGAGAATCTTCTGAATTGATAAGAGAAAGATATCCCAGGAATTGATTGAGAGACATACTTTCAGTAAAGATCTTACTTCTTAAAAGATAAGGCCTTTCTATTGCCCCTCCAAAATCCTCAGTCACAATTTGGTTGTTTATCAAAAACTAAATTTTAAAAATGTTAATGAAGTTCCAGCTCACCTCAGGAAGCTCACCACAAAGAGTGATGAGATTAGTTAGAGAAATAACTACATTTTGAACTGTCCTAATAATGAGAATGTATGAGGGAAATGGAGAGCCTGTTTAGAGTACAGGCGGGGGTCGGGTGGGGAGGAGGGAGACATGGGACATTGGTGATGGGAATGTTGCACTGGTGATGGGGGGTGTTCTTTACATGACTGAAACCCAAACACAATCATGTATGTAATCAAGGTGATTAAATAAAATATATATATTAAAAATGTTAATGAAATCAAATTATGTTTCTAATATTTATACCTCTCTCTCTACATGGTCACAATTTTAAGAAATTTACAGAAACTTCTTGTATTGGCAAATGACTGGTGAAAAGGTATCATTCCATGCTCATAAATTATGAAATCTGAGTACTTTAGAAATCCTAAGCAGTCAAATAAAATGTCATAACAACATAAAAATGTACTTCTAAAAGCTGTATATATTAATGACTTAGAAATTATTAGCTACTTAATACATGCTTTTATTGCCAAGTAATGCTAGTTTATGGCTAGTAAAACAGAACTGTGCAAAAAATTATTGATTTCCAAAAGAGTATATACTTTTTTTTTTTTTTGGTTTTTGGGTAACACCCGGTGATGCTCAGAGCTAACTCCTAGTTATGTGCTCAGAAATTGCTCCTGGCTTGGGGGACCATATGGGACACCGGGGATCAAACTGAGGTCCGTCCTGGCTCAGCCGCATGCAAGGCAAATGTCCCACTGCTGTGCTACCGCTCTGGCTCAAGGGTATACATTTTAATTTAGAATTTTATTTTGTTGATATTCTTGCCATTAATATTTTTAATTATTTTCTTAACTCTGTCTCATGAAACATTGTGTAGATAATGTG
This sequence comes from Suncus etruscus, assembly GCF_024139225.1. Taxonomy (NCBI): domain Eukaryota; kingdom Metazoa; phylum Chordata; class Mammalia; order Eulipotyphla; family Soricidae; genus Suncus; species Suncus etruscus. The sequence continues at coordinate 100,115,434 of NC_064859.1, read as the reverse complement.
GTCAAAGAGATAGATTTCTTTCTGAGAACTACTCTTCTATTCTCTTAGAAGATTTTCTACTTTGCTTTTTCTGTGATGTTGAGCCTGCTGATTCCCTTGCTTGTTAGAGGTAAGAGAAGAAAATTTATATATGTGTGTTTTCATTATGCACATAGATGCATCTTCTGCACACATATATACCTATGTGTATATGGCCTCAGGTGCTGCAGTTTATTTGCAAATGTGTCCTCTGATCTTGTTTTAAATAATTATGTCTTGAACCATGGTTTTTCAGAGAAATGCCAGACTCATCTAGTAATAAAAACTACCAGAATAGAAAAGATCACAAATAGAAATAGAGAAGAAAACCTCATCACAAATTGTTTTCAAGATCAACCAAACTGAAAAATGAACACACACACACACACACACATACACACACACACACACACACACGAAAAGATTTCTAGTTACAAAAGGATAGGGCATAACTTTTAGCTATTTTTTTCATTGATTGCGAAGACCACTTTTATTTCTGTGCTTTGTAAAGAAATCTATGTCTATATTGGAGTGAAGGGAGCACTGCTCAGTGTTTTATGGATATGAGGGGGGTAGACTTAATAGCAATACTTCTGTATTTTTCTTTATATTACCAAAGCTTCACTGCAACATTTTGAATAGTATTTTATTTTAAGCACATTGGCTTATTTTCAGATTCTTAACATTTCTCTGAAAAAAAAAATCAGAGACACTGATGACCTCATAAAATACACATACAGTGTATTTTTCAGTGGCATGATCAAAATTGCTTCCCAACAGACATAAATTGATTTTCACAATGGTCTAACATATTTTTCAACTTTGGTTGCTTGGCTTTGAAATTATCACAATCATTAAAAAAAGAAATTGAATTGCATCTCCAAAGCTCTAGTCTAGGAGTCAAACCATTTTCTGAGATTCCCAATGGAGAAACAAAGGTGAACGGAGAATGACTTTTTGAATAGAAGTTGTGAGAAATTTAAAATCCTGACTCAGTCTTGTCTACACCCCAGTTGCTGAATTCCACTTTGTTATTCCACTGAAGTGAATCTGGTGTTTATTGATCTGACATAAATGCCTGAGGCATGAGCCAGAGAGGAAAGAAGGGTCATCTGTTAACTGCTCAGATAGTAAGGTAGTGATAGTTCAACATCTTGCTTTGATGGGTCCTGTGTTTACCATCCTTCAAGCACAAAATCTAAAGACCATCTATGAGTTTCAGAGAATGTGGAATTTTACATGAGACTGGAGGACTTTACTTATGGTGTGATTTTACGTTGTTATTTCAGACTCTGAAATAACACAAAAAAAAAAAGCACAAAAAGGTTTGTGGCTTTCAGAGCATCTTGTGAAGTTGAGGACACAGGCATGCAGCTCCAGTAGAAGTGACATAATTTCAAGGCCTCCTTCTACTGTCTCTCTGTCCTGGTTCTACATCCATGCTATCAGCTTGTACCTGAGCCCTTATAAATTTTTTTCTTCCTTCTGGTTTCCTAAAAATCAGTTCCACTTCCTCAACCTATGATCAAGTAGATAACCATCTCTTTCCTTCTGTTCTTAGGATATGTAGGTGATTCTAACATTGCCTACCTGTAGACTTCACTGTAGTTTACTTGTTTTCATGGGAATATGAGGAATTTGTCTCTTAGGTGGTGGAGAAACACTCAGCTATACTCAAGGATTACTCTTGTCTCTGTGTTTAGGAATTCTCTTGACAGGACTTGAGGCTCCATTTTTTTGGTGTTAGGACTCTCACCTAGATTGACTATATGCAAGGCAAGCACCTTACCTGTTGTCCTGTTGTATTATCTTTCAGCTTCATCATTGGTCTCTTTTTAAGGTGATTCTGGGTAGAAGGTTCCTGACACCAGCTAGAGAATCAAAGTGTTTTTTGCTTGTGAATTTAATTCATATCATCATCAAAACCCTACAAGGTTAAGGTGGAATGTAAGTAGTAGAAAGCCTGTAATTGCTCCCTTCCTAAATCTAACTCCCTAGCTGTTAGTGCATCATTTCACTAAAAATAGGAATTGAAAATCTACTTAGTGTCCTTTTCTGTCCTGGGTGAGAGGTACAATCATGAAGACCTTGCTGTGCTATCTAAGGAGACAAAGCAGTGACAACATCAAGTTCAGAAATGCCTTCAATGTGACAGGTGTGTGATGAAGAAGGCTGAAGGATGAATTCACACAACTGTGAAAACTAGAGAAGGCACATATGTGTTGCTGACCCATATGCATGATGTCCTCATGCATGTCTCCAGCATCTCTCCACTTGACATATGGACTTGAATTAACACATTCATTCTCTCAGTCTGGGGTGTAGACTGGGTCATGTTCTCTGCCTTTGAAGATGCCTACATTCTCTCTTGAGTTTCTTGTTCTCTTTTTCTCTTTCTTTCCCTCTTCTTCCTCAGAATTTCCAAGTGAAATCAGATTTTACTTCCAAACACGTTCTTGTAGTTCCAATTAGTGTTTTGGGGTGTAGACTGGGGGTCATGTTTTCTGTCTTTGGAGAAGCCTGCATTTTCTCTTGAGTTCATTGTTCTCTTTTTCTCTTCCTTTCCCAGCCTTCCCTCAGAATTTCCAAGTAAAATCATATTTTACTTCCAAACACAATCTAGTAGTTCCCAATTAGTGTGTTGCCATTCAAAGTTTGGGTAGGGTAGGTAAAATTATTGCATTTTTCTTTTTTAGTGGGAATAAAAAACATGTATTAGGAGCTGGGATTGAGCCCACCATTTCTGGTTTTAGAATTAATTAAATAAACAGCACCTATGATGTGTGAGGAGGAGAGCAGTGTTTTCTATTCCTCACATTAAACAGCAGCTGTGTCTTGGCTGGGAGAAGATGATTCACTTCAAGCAAGTATATGGACTCCGACACATTCGCATTTTTGCAAAGCAACCTTGAGGGTGTTGACATGGAGGGGGTCTTGTAAGGAGTATACCCTGAAATGACAGTTCCAAAAGCTCTCTGGATGCCATGGATAAAGAGCTTGGGTATGGGTTGAAGGTTGATTTCTGGCTAATAGAGACCAACGACCTTAAAAAAAATCTTGCTCCTCTGAGATTCATAGCCTTTCTTATCTACTCTTCCATACAATAGAAACAGATTAAGCCAGATTGAGCACAATTGTGTATGTCAAATTCTGCTTCTACTACTACCTAGGGCATAACCCATTTTCCTAATTGGAATTTGAGAGGTGAGGAGGAATGCATTGTCTCATACTTGAATCAAGAAAGGAGACTGTGGTAAATAAATAGCAAAGATATCTGCCACTCAGAGAACATCACAATTTCCATTCTGGACATGTTTTGTTTGAATTACCTCAGGACAATCAGGTGGGGATGGTCCATAGACACCTGGCTATGTGGGTGTGTGGAATGCTTAAGGCACAGCTGGGACCACTTCTGTAAGGAATATCCATTGCTCCATTCTTTCCTCTCCACTGAGACTTGTTTCCATTTTTAGCATGGAACAGTATTTCAAGAAACACCCTTAACTCTTTCTTGACTTGATTTTGTGTTGGTAGAGTTGAAAAACAGTAACTCAACCTCGTTATTGCTTCTTCATCTCGTCTCTTCTCCCCTTAATCCCTCCTTTCCACCTTCTCTTTCCCCCTCTGCCTTCTCTTTCCACTCCCACACTCACAGGTTAATGTGTGGTAGACAGTTCTGTATTCTCTTACTTCATCAGGTCATCTGTAGGGCAGATCTTCTGTCTTTCTGGTAGTTCCACCCAGGGGAGAGTAAATATTATTCATGTCAGATGCAAGTATATTTATCCAACAACTCCTGTGGATTTCAGGGTTTTCTTTCACAATTCAGATAAAAAGTAATGATTGAATAGTTCAACAGCCTAGAGAGATGATTTCCATGACAATCATTAGCATTGAAGTGAGCATGGGAAACAGGGTGAGTGTGCTTGGAATGTCTTGAGTCTTTGAGGTGTTGAGGAAAGGAGGGTCCTACTCTCTGAGATGGGCGGTGACTACCTAAGTATAGAAGGGAAGTAGCAGAGAAGTTCTGATGCTGAGACCATCAATTGGTTCTCTAGAAGCACAACTAGGCGAATTCAGCTTCTGGTTCAAAACCAAAACCAGGATAATGTAAAAATAAAACCCAAAATGATCTGTAGTTTCTGTTTATTTTTGGTTATTGAACTAGTGGTACTCAGTACCTAGTGGTACTCAGGTACTGGTTCACAATGTAACTCAGTACCCAGAGGTGCCAGGCTAATTCCTGGCTAGACTTCAGGAGTAGGGGAATGATATATTGGGGACTGGAAATTAAAGGTGGAGCTTAAAGCTGGGCTTAAAGCCAACTCAGAGAGACTATTATTCAGGCTTGAGAGATTACTATTGTTTATTATATCTATGTATTTATAGAGATACTTTTTTCAAAGGGGAATGTTTGGGCCACACTCAGTGGTGCATAGGGATCCAACTGGGAAAAGACACTCAAAAGTGTTTTAATTCCTCTACCACCATTCTAGGTTTGATATAAAGACCAATACTCTCAAGGCACCCTGTCTTTTCAAAATAGGTTGACTATTCCATTGTTAGAGGTAAAGAAAAGTCTTCAAATATTGTATTCACCAGATTTTGAGATGCACTGAGACAGGGCAACCTGATGGAGGGGACTCGGAGACCAGTTAATGAAAATCCTCTCTTTGATAGGCACCATCCTTTAGATGACAGGAAATATAAGGGCCTTCAGGGCCTTATTAAGAGACAGAAATTAGAAAGAAAAAATGGAAATCCAAACTCTCAATTTGCTACTGAGATCTATGGTATTTGAAAGTAAGGCATAAGCTCTGTATACTTCTTCTAGGCAGAATTATCAAGACAACACACCTTTCCTCTCATATAGATCTCATTCTTTATGCTGTCCTTCCTGAGAAGTGCCTGACATTTGATGTTTTCCAGATTATTTGTTCATATATATGAATAATATTATATCCATATAATATAAGAATGATAACATTATGACATATATTTGCTACAAAAATGCATAGCATTCATCCTTCAAATGTGTTTCCCCAAATATTTTTTACATTGAAAATTTGCATTCCCATATTATTGATGAGGAGACAATGGCCCAGACATGAATTTGTTTAAATGACTTTGTCAGAAGCTACAGAGTAGTTTATTATTATTATTATTATTATTATTATTATTATTATTATTATTATTATTTCTTATTTGTCAAAACAGTCTGGAAGTTTTAGATTTCTACCTGGGACATTCTTGGTTGATGGCACTCAGAGTGTGATAGGATTAATATTTGTGAGTATCTGAGCAAAAAAGGTAGGAGTGTATAGATTGAGACAGGAATGTGAGAGGAAGCAGAATTCCTATACCCAGATTTCATATCCTTGACAACAATTTTCAGGCATATCCACTTTCACTTACTTTGTTCTGATCAAATAGAAACTCTACAGACAATATGGAAGCAATAATAAAATTAAATATATTTCCATCCTTTCTGACATGATCAGAGATATGGGTATAAAACATCAAGACACTGATATGGATTATTAGTGTCAGAACCTACAGTTAGAATTATAAATAGCAGAGAGTAAGATTACAGTTTATGAAGAATTATCACTCACCCAGAGAGAATAAGTATAGGAGAACCTCACAGGCAGCCCTGGAGCAGCACCTGGGCAAAGCTTGTCATTATATGTGTACACAATGGTCATGAATTGGGAATGACCAACAACTTCCTATTGGTGAATGCCACAAATGGCAGGTCAACTAAAACTGATGAGAACACTGCATGGAACAAGACACTGGGAATTAAAGAGAAACCCTTATTGACTTTTCCCCAAACACACATAAACAAACAAACAAACACAAAAGGAACATTTCTTCAGGGATTTATTAGCATGATGGAGGAAGTCAGCTGGTAATTTCTCAGCCTCTTCCTTTCCAGAGAAAGTAATGAATTTTAATTAGAGATGAAGACAGCTTTCCACCAAGGAGGAGAGAGCAAAGCAAACAGAAGCACTAGTGTGCATAGGGAACAGGTAAAGACCCTTGTTAGCTCTGAATTAATGGGCAAGGCTCTTTGCTCCTGCTATTTTTAAATTCAAAAAGAAGAGCAATAGTTGAATAAAATAGTGCTACTGATAGTAGAAGGAAGAAAGGAGACTGGAACCTAAACTAAAGAGTACGGCATTCTGGTCACAACATCATTAAGACATGTATTATCCATCCTGTTTCATCAACAGTAATTGATGGTGACCAAATTAAAAAAAATGCTTACAGTATTTAAAAATAGTTCTCTCTCAAAACCAGAAAATGTTTAGGAGGGGCCTGCATGAATAGGTAATTTTATTTTATTTTCTCCAGGTATTTTAATGAAGCTCAAGATGCATTATTTTGGCTATCCTGGGAAAGTTGGGATGGGTATAAAATATCAAGATAACATGTAGTTCAGTTATGGTTATTTGATGTCTTTTCCTGCTAATCCACGAATTGTGTGTGTATATATTTGTGTACTCAAGCTCATATGTATATGCAAGTCTGTGAGAAGACAATTGTCTATGGTGTTTATGATTAGATCCAAAGTTGAATTCATGTTGTATCCTCAGCTTTGCATTTCCAACTCTCACCCCTGCTAAGCAAAGAGATGTGATGTCAGTCTTGCATCTCTGCCCCATCCTTGTTCAGCAAGAGAATGTACATGATAAAACTTAATCATGATAAAAAAAAAAGACACAAGTTGTGTTTCCAGTTCCCTACATTTTTTACATAAACAGGATTAGCCAATGGCCCCAACCCTTAGAAAAGCAAGACATACCTAGGATAAAGTAAGCTGCTCCCCTTAAAGTATAGCGAGCCCAACTAACATTGTCCTTTTATGGAATTACCCGTTTTGGCCAGTTTCAGTCAACTGTACCCCATAAAACCCCTGTCTCTTTCAATAAAGTTGGGACTGCTCTGACAGAATCCCTCCACTCCACGGTGTCTGTGTGCATGCTCTCACACCACATCCAAGGAACTTTCCATCCTTCCAACCTCTATTAGGAGCAGTGTTGTTGGAAGGCCTTCAACTCCCCCTGAATGCCTGATTCCCCCTTTTTGGCCAAGTTGGTGTCAGGACTCTCCAGGAGGATTCAATTTAATTTTTGGAGAATCCTTTATATAAGCAATTATACACTATACATATATAGAGAGATACATACATATTTATTCATATACCATCTTAAATCATTGTTTAGGTACTTTGCTGGCCCAAAGTTAGAGCCAATATATTCAGGTCTGCTTTAGTTAAGACATAAATTCACATGTGAATAGTATGTTTGAATTATGGGTGTGATTTTTGAATTTTTATGGGTGTGATTTTTAATAAATGTTTATGAATTTATAAATGTTATGAGTTTATGTGAACTTTTATAGATGTAATCTTTTTATGGGTGTGATCTTTGAATTATGGGTGTGATGGCACTACATTGTGAACATTTAAACAGATTAGTAGATTTCTTGTGAGACTCTGGTCTTTATTGGTAGTATCTGGCCATTACAGAGGAAATTCTGAGTTCTCTCAATTAGACATGCTGTGGGTAATACGCTTCATTCACTTTATGTTTAGGGAATCCTGGCACAATAGAGCATGTCCTCTGAGATATTACAGTGCCTTACTGCTGCTATTACCCTATAGTGATGCCCCACAAAATTAAGTTCTCTCTTGACTAGAAAAGACAAACCAGAGTATCTTAGGAATACACAGGCTATATGTTATGCATATTCTACCTCAAACTTATGTGTGAATCATCTAAAGAGAAAGGTTTCTTACAATTAATAATAAACTTTAATCTTCTTATTAATGAGGTTGCAACATAATTAAAACTTGTTTAGGGGGCATGAGAAGATAGTACAGAGAGTTGATAACTGTCCTTGTATGTGGCAGACCCAGGTTTGATCCCTTGTGATCCATATTATTTCCTGAGACCATCTGGAGTGACCCTTGAGTGCCAAGCCAGGATTAACCCCTGATTACAGCTAGGTGTGACCCCGAATGTAAAATGAGTAATTAAATCAATTTTTAAAAGTTTGTTAGGTTTCATTCCTACAGATAATTCTTCAATCTCCTTAATGTCTTATACATACATGGACTAGTTAAAGAATAGATTCTGCCTCTTAGAACCAGGATTTTTTTCTCCTAGTTGTATGGTTTATACAGTTTATATAGTGTTTTCCAAATGAAAGTTCAAGTCCAATGGTAAACTAAGAGAACATCCTTAATGGATAAGGAAATTATTCAAAATTTATTTTAATGAAATTATTATATATGGATTATAATATAATATATTAGATTAGATTATAATATCTATAGATTATAATATATTCTGATTTAACATAAGGAAGCCCAAGATTCACCTGTTTTAGGTAATGCAAATCAGAGTGCAAAGATTATTTTCTCATGTGTTAATAGCATTTAGTAAACTGTTATTATGCACACTTTTCTCTTAAAATATACAGCTCCAGGATTATGTATTTAAGTCTGTATAGTTTTAACTACTGTATGGTTATACATCCCATTGGGTTTTCATTTTCTGTGAATTGTCAATGTTATCTCTTTGAAAAATCTTTAAGGAAACCTTTACTTCATTCAGAAAGTTTGCCAACCCTGATTGTAGACTATAGACTATAAAATCTGTTATATATGCTGTATTCTTACTTTGTTTTTAAAATAATCAATATTTTATATTTGAGGATAGCCCAAGTTTCCTATAAATTACTTCTTTTTCAGTCCATTATGTAATACTTATTTCAACTCTAGGTAGGATCTGTGTGTAGAGTCCATGGGATCATTTATCTCATCTACATTCTAAATAATGAAGAGTTTAAGGCCTTTTATTAAGACCCTTGAAAGACCAATGACTGAAGTGAGGACTAAAATTATAATACATTTTGTCACCCCCATTTGCTCATGGGACTGGCTATAATAATGACTCATGAGAGTTAAGTGACCTTCTAACTAGAAACAAAATTTTCCTACTGAGATTCATTATTCTTTAAGGAAATTTTTCAAGCTATTGATTCCCATTTCTAATACTGTTGAATAAATTAAACAAAGCAATAAAGTAAAAGTAATGACCCCAAATTCCCGGGTAAATTTATAAAGTGAAAATTACCAGCTCTTAAAGTCAGTGCATGGCTGATCTAATCACCATGCAGGTCATTCATCTGGGTTATCTTGTTCCAGGTTTGGATGCAAGTTCTGAAGAAGGAAACCAGAACCTTATTTTTAGGAAGCTGAGAATTAACCCTTGGCAGTCTTTCAGGGATTGCTAATGATCATGTTGCTAAGAGAATTTTTCAATATACACTCTAGAAATTATTTAGAAATTATTATGAAGTTACTAATTCTGAAGAAAGAAAAAGTTCTAGTTATAGGAGACCTTTTTTTTTTTACAATGTCCCTCATCCTATTTCAAGATTCATGTGTAAAATAAATGGCAAATTAACTCCTAGGAATATACCCTAGGAACACAAAAATACAATACAAAAATCCCTTCCTTACATCTATATTCATTGCAGCACTATTTACTGTAGCAAGACTCTGGAAACAACCAAGATGCCCTTCAACAGACGAATGGCTAAAGAAACTGTGGTACATATACACAATGGAATATTATGCAGCTGTCAGGAGAGATGAAGTCATGCAATTTTCCTATACATGGATGTACATGGAATCTATTATGCTGAGTGAAATAAGTCAGAGAGAGAGAAAATTGCATAATGGTCTCATCTATGGGTTTTAAGAAAAATGAAAGACATTCTTGCAATAATAATTTTCAGACACAAAAGAGAAAAGAGCTGGAAGTTCCAGCTCACCTCAGGAAGCTCACCACAAAGAGTGATGAGTTTAGTTAGAGAAATAGCTACATTTTGAACTGTCCTAATAATGAGAATGTATGAGGGAAATGGAAAGCCTGTCTAGAGTACAGGCAGGGGTCGGGTGGGGAGGAGAGAGATTTGGGACATTGGTGATGGGAATGTTGCACTGGTGATGGGTGGCGTTCTTTACATGACTGAAACCCAAACACAATCATGTATGTAATCAAGGTGTTTAAATAAAATATATATAAAAAATAAATGTCAAATTAAATAGTTGTTTTCTACCTCATTTGTCCTTGCCAGGTTGATTACTTTTGTAATGACCAGCTTGGCTTCTTAATGGTATATATGGTATAAAGGCTAAAACTTTTCACTAGGTACCAGATATAATAGAAACTTAATTAATCTCAAATCAGATCACAGTGAGTACTGCATTATGAGGAAATAATTGAGATGTTAATTCATTATTATGTGATCTACAAGATTCTGAGATTTGTAAAATATCAATACATGCCTTCTGAAAAAGTATTGGGATCTTTTAAACTTCATAATGGTCAGACTAATGCATCCTGTTTGTGAGAAGATTTAAAAAAATTAGTTTAGAACATGTTAACCAAAGACTGAAGGGTTTTAACCAAATTTAAATTATTCAAGATACTTTGTTCAGCAAACAATATGTCAAACTTGGCGACTAGGAGATTTTGCATTAACTTACCTTCAAGTCAAGAAAAAGAGAAAATAAAGAAAATAATTTAAAGAACAGTTTAAGATGGGATTATGTACACAGGAAATACAAATGGGATGAGTGAGCAGATTGTTAGTGTGGAAAAAAGAATAAAAGACAGCTTCATTGGGAAATTGTTCAATAAAGAATCAAATTTTTTTAAATTGTTTTGGTTTATGGTATGATTAATAATGATTGCTTGTGGCCATGATTCTAACATCACCCCTGTTTTCCTCCCCCCAAAAATACAGCTTCTCTCTTATCTCCATCTCTCCACTTAATTTAATTTTATGGATTAGTACCTTTTGAATTCTTGTTACTATATTGTAAAGAATTAGAAAGTATAGTTGGAAGACTATATGCTCATGACTTCTCAGAAATTGTCTGTCTGTTGTTCAAAAGTGTGTTTGTGCAAAATAACAATGATAATAATAAAGCAATATCTAACTTCATAGTATAGGAAAACTCAAAATTTTTGTCAAGTGCATGTCTTTAAAGATTTATCTTTGAAGATATTAATAGTCAGAATACTTGTACTATCTTCCCAAGAGATTTGTGGGTGATATAAGTGGAGACTTGTTTTTCTCTCAGATATAGCTCTCTCCTATATCTATTTATTGAATTTCAAATAAGTATACAATTTAAACACTTTTTTGAATCATTTGTGAATTATAGTCTCAAAGTCATTAATAATTGAATTTCAGACTTACAATGTTCCAACACCAATCCTTTCAACAGTGTCCACTCCCCTCTACCAATGTCTCCAGTTTCTCTCTTATGCCCAGCCTATTCCTGTGGGAGATACTTTTTTGTTTCCTTTCCCCCCACCCCTTCTCTCTATTTCAGATACTGTGGTTTATAATACTGCTCATGACGAGGCTTTATGCATGCCTACTTCACCACCTTTCAGCACCTTGTCTTCTTCAGGACCTTGTCTTGGTCCATTCTGACTACTCCCATCTGTCACTGTCATAATGGTCCCTTCTCTGATCCCAAATCTCCTCTTTTCTTGTGACAAGCTTCTTATTAAAGATGAGTTCTTTTGCCCTTATTTTCTATTGCCCTTACTTAAGCACGTAGTTTAAGTGAACCTGTGTTGTGTTCATTATATACTGACACAACTTCAAAACAAGATGAAATTAAACACAACAATGGCATGGCAGATGAGGTTAAAGCTTCACTGTACTAATCTTTGAATTTGCTATATCAAAAGCAAGAGAGTTAGACGGATGAGCCTTAGAACTGTACATTATCACTCAACTCACATGACTCACAATCCAATTTCCCTCACAAGGAGAAATCTCACAAAATTAAAACTTCTTAAAAAGGAAGAAAGACGTGAGATCAAATGCATAGTGATCTTTCCCCTAAATTAAAAACACAAATAACATCATTTTATTAACTCCAGAAAACACGATGGAATAAAAGAAAGATGAGTCTCCGTAATTGAGCTCCTGTAGTACAGAAAAGGATATTTTATGATAGGAGAGAAAGCAATATCCCTAATATGTAAATGACAATTATGAAGCTCTTATGTGATGGAAGACAAAGTCAAACTTTGCCACTTTTAGTTGAACCATCTGAGAAAATAAAATGTTCATTGTACAAGACTGAAACTTTAATATCACATGTGTGTTATTTGTCTTCTAATTGCTAAATACAGGATATGTTACACAATTGTTAGATCTGAATTGGATATTCTGTATTTGGTGACATCGATACAACATCTTAAAAGTGTATAGCACTTGGAAGCCACTAAGACATGAAAAGTATGCTCTGAACAATATATATCATTAGTATTACCGTTTTTTAATAATATTTTATTTAAACATCTTGGTTACAAACATGATTGTGGTTGGTTTTCAGTCATATAAGAGGACACCCCCCATCACCAGTGAGTATTAAAAATTTTAAAGCACTGTGATTTACAAAGTTATTCATAGTTGGGTTTCAGGCATACAATGCTACAGTGTCAACGTCCTTCCACCAAAATTCCCAGAGTGAATTCCAGGTCACAAACCCCCACCTCAGCCCCCTATTTTAATAGGAATCTTTTTAAATTTAGTTGCTAATAGTTGGGTCTCATGTTTGCTATATATCTAATTTCCAAGATGGTGCATCTTGGAAATTGAATTTGTTAGTGATGCATAATTATTATTAGAGTTTAAATATAAAATCCCTGCATATAGTTTCATGATATACTTAAGACTTTACTTACTTTCTTTCAGTAATATTTTGTAGATTTTTCTATAGAAGTCACTCACTACTTTTATTAGCATTATTCTAAGATCGTCAATGTTTTTGCTGACACAACTAAAGCCTTTTATTTTCATTATTACTTTCCAAATATTTATTTTTACATATGAAAAGTTAATCAGCATTATATGTATATAAGTAGCTGTATTTGCTCATTTATTCTAATAGTTTATGTATGTTGTTTGAAATTTACCTATTTTACCTACATAATTACTTCATAAGTAATTATTTCTGTTTATAATTTTTATAATCTTATATATTTTATTTATTAACAATATTATCTTGTATAGTATTTTTCTATCTTGGGAAGTGTTCAATAAATTACAATAAATATCTTTGCATTAGTTTTAATAAATGTACTTATCAGATTAAGGGGATTGTTTTAAATTGAGACTAAGCATTGTAACATGCATAGGTGATATATTTTAAACATTTACTTAAAATAGTCATTATTTTTTCTCCATCTACTTAAGTTTTGAAACCTATTTTATGTGTTGTAAATTATGAAATTTAGATTTTTCATTATCATATCATTTAATTATACTTGATAATTGTTTATTGAAGAATTGTATATCTGTAGCTGACTTATTTTAGTCCCCAGATTCCCATATGGTTCCTGAGTGCCACTATGAATGACCCATAAGTGCCGAGTCAGGAGTAACCCCTGTGCACTGTAGAGTGTAGCCCCTCCAAAAATTGTATATCTGAATTCTTGGGATATATTTAAAGAATTTACTGGTAAAGCCAATTTTGTCTAAAATTATCACAGTTAAAAGGTGTTAAGGTATAATTAACATAAAACAGAAAGACAGTATAGTGGCTAAGATATCTACCTTGCAAGCTACCAAATCAGGTTCCAGTTTGGGTATCACCTATTTTCCTGGATTATTGCAAAAATACCTGAGCACAGAACTAGCAGTAAGCCCTGATCACCAGTAGCTATGGCTCAAGACAAAAAATCATTCACAAAAAATGGTATATTAAAGTTCTTTTTATTTTTTTTTCTTTTGGCTTTTGGGTTATACTCTGTTGTTCTCATGACTTACTCCTGACTCTGCTCAAGGATCATTCCTGGCAGGGCTTTTGGGACCATTTGAGGTGCCAGGGCATAAAACTGGTTTGGACACAAACAGGGCAAGTGCCTTATCAAGTGCCTTATCTCTCTGGCTCTCAATAAAAATTATTTAACATTTTTTTTTCAAATTTTCCATCCTTTTTTTTTAATCCTTTTACATATTTGAGTAATTTTCCTTGTTTTAAAATATTGGTAAAAAAGATATTTGTAATTTGTTCCTGGAATCTATGCCATCTGTAAGATCTGTGGTAATGTCTCTCTTTACTTTGCTCATATTGATAGTTGGTTTTTATTTTGCATTTGCAGTAATAGTTCTTTTTTAATTTAAAAAAGGTGTTATAAAGTATTCCTCACTCTGTAGAGACTCAAATTTGTATCAGTATACATGGTTTGGAATAAAAATGATAGTACGGTAAGATTTATCCTGCAAACTCAAAATTTTGTATAAGTGAACTAATTATGGAGTGGTATATTGCAATCCTGTTCACTTATGTTCTTATGTTATGTGTGTGTGCTTCTGATCTAAAGTTTGGCAAAACTTGTAGCAGAGGCTATCAAGCATCTTGCAGTTCTAAAGACTTCTCTCATCTGACATGTGTCATAGAAATGTCCTCACATATGTAGGCTTTGCCTATTCCACATAGTAATCTGACATGAGCATTTGAAAATTTCCATTCTGTATATGTCTTGACATAACCTCCTCTGAAATAAAAAAATAGACTATGATGTTTACACTGCAGCTGCAGTTACCAAAAAAGATAATTTTTCTTATATTTACTCATAGCTAATAAATCATAAAGATAAAGTAGAGTGGTTATATATACCCATGTACGAAAGATGTAAGAGGAAATTTGTGTGACAATAATATATTTTAAAAACCAATTATTTATATTTCAAGCTCTAAGGAATAATCAGCACATTTAAATTAAAGTAATAATTTGTTCCATCTTAGACATCCAAGTAATATTGTATTCTTCTTTTATAACTCTGTAGACAGATTTATGGTATAAAAGTAAATATTTTAAGTAAAATAGATATTTGATCATTTCCTGCAATACTCTTTTATTAAAGTCTAAAAGCGACTTCCAGGAACAAAGTAGCTACTATAATAACCTTATATTTGATTATTTTTGGCAAATTTACCAAATTGTCTTGATAACTGATAAAATTGTCTTTTATCTATTAACAAAATAATAGAGATTCTATTTTATCCTATCTGATCCAAATGGTAGCAAACTATTTAATATGGCTCAAAGACATAAATGCAAAAACAATGGCTAGTAAAAGACAGTTATTACGGTTTTACAGTTTCAGGTCATTATAAATCATTAAATATAAATTGGTCTTGTTTCTTATTTCATTGTAAAAGAATCTTAAGTAAGTTTAACAATTTTACTCAGACATAATATTGTTTTCCTCAGTTACTAAATATTGGGTGAATGTGTTTTTTAGACCATGTTTTTTATCATAAACTGGTCTGTGGTATATATCCATTTCCTAGATCCTTAGCACTCAAGGTTCAAACATGTTGATCCAAGTCTTGAAATGATGAGATATGCATAATGTTTTGGAAATTTTGTTCTAAAACAACTATATGTGCAAAATAAATGTCTATAATTATATCTGTGATGCATATACTAGATATTTATAAAACATTTAAAGCAAAAGGACCCAAGGGGAAACTATGCTGTTTAAGAATAAATCAACAAGACATAAACTCTTTGAATATATGATATAATTTTGAAGAACTAATATTTCTTTCTTATCTTTATGCATAGACAAAGTCCCAGTTTTGGGAACTGTTGAGGAAGGTAATTTGGGGGACTAAAGTCAATTACTCATAAGTTTTTGCTATATAACTATATGTTAATTACTTGTATGATAGAAACATATTGTATTATTCATTGATGCATGATCTAGGATAGCCTTGAGCTCTTACTTTCTTATTTCTAAGTGTGTTTTATGTGTATGTGTGTATATGTATGTACAACTTTCACTTGTAGACATATGACCACTTTTGATAGCAGAACTCCCTCTACTGATTAAATTAAACAAGACTGAGAGAGGAAAAGTTTGAGTGTTAAAGCTTTATATCTTGTCCATTATAAGTTTGAACTTCTTCTGTTTCCAGATTCTGCCCAAATATAATACATCTCTTTTTCCTGCCATTTCTTACAAAGTTAAAGAACTGTAAAACCTCAATAAAATCTAGATGAGTAATTGATTAATTCCCAGTCCTTTAGATTGACTAATAGGCTCTGTTAATCTGGACAAAAGTCAGTTGTGTTTTGTATATCATTAACTTCTGGAATAAATGGAATTTTGTTTTGTGGCTGAGATCAACAGTATTCTGACTATTATCTGGGGTATAGAAGTGCTGTATCTCTTCCATCTTATTGCTTTATCTATATTTATCTTGATGATGTTTTGAAACATCTTAAGAATAAAAAAAGGTATGTAAAAGTCACCCCTGGGCCAAAATTCAGAACTGTCACATTGTCAATTCTGGCGTAAGTCTTTAAGTCTGTTATCCCACCTCTTGGTGGAAGGAGCTACTGAGTTAACTTGCAAGGCATGTGGACAAGGAAGATAAATTGCTAGAACAATTTATTTTTCAATCAGTCTACTTACTTTTTATTATATATATATATATATTTTATTTCCAGCACTGTGATTTCCAGTTCTCTTCCTGATAAGGTTTCCAAGATTTCACCTTTCCCCTCCACCATTTCACATTCAGTTTACAGACTCCACCTTTATTTGCTCCTTCTGACACCTCACACAAGATACTCACCTTGTCCTGCCCAGCTGCATTGTCATATACCAAGTCAAAAATCTGGCTACTTTTATAGCCTGCAGAATACAAGCCATAATAAAAATTCCGTTTGTATTGTTGGCAATTTCTTCAATGACTTAATTGTAAATGGTGCCCTTTATTGCTCTAGATTTTATTTAGTCTAGTTTTTTAAAATTATTTTAGAGAAATCTAATTTACCAGGGAATAAATCTTCATCTAGATAATAAAATCTTTAAGATACTTTTTTAAAGTGGAATACTATGCAGCTATTAGAAAAAATGTAGTCATAAAATCTTCCTATACATGGATGGACATGAAACTATTATGCAGATTGAAATGAGTCACAGAGAGAGAGACACACACAGAATAGTCTCATTCATCTGTGGGATTTAAGACAAATAAACGATTGTATGGTAATAATACCCAGAGACAATGGAGATGAGGTTTGAAAGGACCAGCCCACATAGCTTACCACAAAGGGGTAAGTGAGCACAGTGTGTAATGAGTGGTGTGAACAGTTAGAAAAATGGCCACACCAACAACTATCATGATAATGGTAGAGTGAGAGAAATAGAATGTCTGTCTCAAGGACAGGGAGGGGGGAGAAAAGGGAGATGAGGGACATTGGTGGTGGGAAGGTTGCACTGGTGAAGGTGGGGTGTACATTTTATGACTGAAACCCAACTATGGACATGTTTGTAACCATGGTACTTAAATAAAGATCTTATTAGAAATGAAACAATAAAACTTATTTTAGGAAATCCAATTTACCAGGGGGATAAATCTCCATACAGATAATGAAATCTCTAAGATAATTTTTTCATTCTGATTATTAATTCATATCACACAAAGATGGTTCTTTTTCATTAAAACATTGATTATTCAATTAATATACCTGATGAACATCATCAAAAAATTAGGACCCATCTAAGTGCATGAAATTAGAGAATCACTGAGAGAGCAGACATGACTGAGCATGGTAATTACTATAATCCTGTTATACACCTGGATAACTTACTAAACCCAACCCTGCATTCAGAAATGCCATCCATGTGTGTATAAGGGCCACATTGGGTGAAAAACTCTTGGTTGCTTCCTCATAAGTGCTGGGAAGTATAGATAGTGTCAGTATTTTCAGAGTTTCATCTCTCTACAGATTAAATTCTGGATAAGAAGAAACCAAATTCCAGGTTAGAGAATTTATAAGTGACAGAGAATCAGAGAAATAGCATGAATCATTTAGTTTAAGAAGCTCTGTTTAAGAATATAAACAGAGAAAAATTGTTATCAGAATCAGAGGAGAAGGCTGCAATACAGAAAGTAAAATATTGTAGTAGCTAGTAAAAGGAATACTCCCTTTTTGAGATGATGGCCCCAAACCCCACTATCTACAAGACTTACAGGAATAAATGAAAGATGTGAGGGAATATTTATCCATCAGCATTAGTATTACACACTCCATTAGATGCTCTTGGGCACAAAGGTTATTTATTTATTTGTTTGTTTGTTTTGTTTATGGGCCACACCAGGTAGCACTCAGGGGATATCAAGGGACTATATGGGATGCCTAGGATCAAACCCGGTCACTTACATGCTAGGCAAATACCCTCCCCACTGTGCTATCACTCTGGCCCAGGAGACAATTTACTTGCTACAAATGACCAAGATAATATATAAAAACTGAAGAAATAATAAATATTTATTAAAGGCCCTTATGTGATAAATTATTTGGCTGGTGGGGTTCATATTTATGAATGGAAAACAATGTTTTTTATTGCTGACAGAAAGATAATTTTAACTAGAGAGACACCAGAGATTAAAGATATGGAATTATGAAAAAAATTAGATGGTAAAGTCAAGGAGTTGACTTGACTCAAGATTGGAAAGATAAAAAAATTAGTGTATGTTTGTAGGGTTTAATGACCTTTATTATTGAAAATATGTGAGTACTTAAGATTAAAAACTTTATATAAATGGTTAGAGAATTGGAGTAAAAAGCTGTGAAATCATTTGAGTGATGTAAGAAATATTGGAAAACGAGTGGGGGGGGGGAGAAGTCCTGAAATTGTATCAATCATTACTGATGTACTGCATAGTAAATTTTATATGTAATCAGCAGTAACTTAAATAACCACTGTCCCACATGTATGGTAGCTATGGAGAATTATTTTAATAGAATTATTAATTTAAGTAACAAACCCACAATCTTCTGAGGAGTGAAAACGGAAACATTGGCTTGGAGGAGCAAAGGACGGGATTTACTTAGGATGACCAAAGAAACTGAAAAGTGAGATGGATATCAAATAAGGTAGTGAGTCAGGAAGGCTGAGCCACAAACTACATGCACGAACTCTGCACCATCTTGAAATAGTTCCTATACTGAGCAATGGAATGTAACCTCTAGTCAGTTAAGGTGATGTTAGAAGTATCACATTGGATTGGTTCCTTCTCACAGGCTGACTGAATGCTTCAATTATAGTTCAATAAATTAACTGCCTACGGAAAAATCAAAATGGTGTCAAAGAGTGTCAAAGACTACTTGTATAGGGCTGATCAGGGTTTGATCCTGGACACCTTCTTGACTCAAAATTTCCAGGAGTGATCCCTGAGTGCAGAGCCAGGAATAAGCCCTAAGTACTTCTCGGTGCAGTCCCAAAACAAAGTTCCAAGAAACAGTAGTCATATATTCCCATTGTTATAATATAGTAAATATCTATTTAACATCATGATTTTAGAAGTTTTCATATAAACTTTATTGCTAAATAGTATTACTGAATATCAACTCTGAGAAAAGATCGTGGTAGTCCTTCACAGGATGGGAAGAATTTCATAGAATTTGGAGAATGTATTTATAAAAACAGTATCATTGTTATTATTTTGACATGTATGTTCACTGTATAATAATAATGGAATGCAATTATATGAAGTGTTACAAAGAAATTTACACTTAGAGACTATTCAAAGTAAGCTTTAATTTTATAAAAATGGTACTAATAATACTAACTGAAATAATACAGAATATGGTTGATTGGTAATTGACCGCAGAAGCCTAGTGATTTCTTTGTGATTAGAGCAAAGACATAAATATTAATTTAGATCTTGTTCCTTTGCACGTTGAAAATGTTAGCATAGGGGAAAGAAATATCATAAGAAATTGACTGTGTGATGTTGAAAGCAATGGAGAAGAGAACATAACTAGAAATAAAGCAGATTTAATCTAGATGCTAAAAAGAAGAAAAAGTAATAAAATACAGCACAAACTATGCACAAATATAGCAATCAAATATTTATGAAAACAAATTAAATTTGTCAATAGAAATAATTGTACTACTCAAAGGAGTTAAATAAGTGGTTACTAAATTATATAAACGCTAAAATTGTATTTCCCAGTATATGTGTAATAAATTAGTACAGATGGCATACAGATATTAATTAATTTGAATTATTGTACTGAGTGTTGGTATGGATGTCTGTTACTGAAAATAAATGAATAACTAAAATAATTAATGATCTAGTGAGATAGATATATTTAGAAATAATCTATGAAATATAGATACATATGCATTCGAGACACTATAATTAGGAACATATATTATTGAAAGTGTCTGGAAATATTTAGAGAAAATGACAGTTTCTTTAGTCATGAATCACATGTAAACTACATAGTACCTGCGCCTATATGCTACATGCTTTACACTCACCTGGAGCCTCAGGGATAGTGCAGTTGGTAGGGTGCTTGCTTGCACATGGCTGACCAGGGTTTGACCCTGGTATACCATATGATCCCCAGAGAGATTCCTGAACACAGAGCCAAGAAGTAACTCCTGAGTACCACTGGGTGTGGACCAACCCCCCCCATATATATATAGTTTAAAGATCTTATTCATTGATGTCCCTGAATAAAGATTTACTTGAATAGTAATAATAAAATATTGCTTGTGTAAATTTAAAATGCATGTATCTTTATCTTTATTGTGGGTTAAAACAATTAGCTAGGAGAACTATGAAATAGTTGATTTTACTCTCAACACCCTCATAGTACAAAATTTCTAAATTTACACTATGCAAAATAAGAAACTATTTAAAGGGGTAGTGCTATGTGGAAAGATAATAATTAGTTATAATCCAAGAGGGTTAGAAAGCAAATAAAAATTGATGTAGAAAATTAAGTAAAAAAAATAGAAAACATAAAATTGACAATTAAAAACGATATGAACAATAGGCTATATCAATAACTCAAAAGGAATTTTTTTATAAGAAGACTTCAAAATACATTTTGAAGAGACTGGTTGAGAAAGAGGAAAGGCAGAAGAAGTAAATATTGGATAAATAAAATAATATTGGCTAGATGTAATACAAGTTTTGTGATAAAAAATTTGATAATATCCTTGAAATAAATAACAAAATTGGGGTAATTTAAAGATTCTAATATAGATAAATTTAAAAACCCAATGGGTTATAACACAGGCTTTGGGGCTCACACCCTGAGTTTGATTCCCAGAAACGTATGTTACCATGAGCATTACTGACAGAGCCATGATGGCCATTGAGAACTACTGAGAATAAGTTGTAAAATGATAGGCCCAGTATTGAGGGGACGAGTGTCACCAAGCAATGTCTCCTTTCCCCCAACTACTGCCAGGGTCCTGAGCACTGCTGTGGAGAGCTGCTTTCTAAATAAATGAACAAAGAAAAATGTAGTAAGTTGAAGGTCACTGTAAATTTCTTAATAATTTAGAAGTACTTTTCTACAAAACAAGGTGATAGGTTACTTTTAAGACTGAATTTGCCTTATTTTAGTGGCAAGTTGCTGTTTATTTCATAATTAATATAGCAATAATAAAGACTAAGATTAGTACCTAGTTCAGGAGACCAAATATTCTTTGATAGCAAAAGCAGATGAAAACATCACCAAAAATGGTACTATAGGCTAAACTTGATCATAATATACTTATTATAAAGATAAATATAATTCACCATTCAGAAATAATCCCAGCCACTGTTTAAAAAATAATCAGATGGCAGGACTGTTTTAGGAACCAAAGTGGGATGATTGCATTGGATGATTCATTTGAAAGGTTTAATCTAGACAATTTTATAGCAATGTAAACTTATGAACACACATGATTTGATACATTTTAATAAATTTACAAATTGATCACATTCTAAAAAGCTATAAACTAGCAGGAACTTCCTTGAATGGGAAGTTTAATTATAAAAATAGTAGATTAATCTCAGGCATCCTGATAATTTTAAGGCAGTTTGGAATCTCCCTGTGATGCTAGCTAGACTTACAAGGCTACTGGTCCTCAAGCAGTCATATAGTGGGGATCAAATCTCAGACACTGTGCCCCCGAGGCAAAGGCTCTACTCTTTGAAATATCTCCCTAGTCCAAGATTATTTTATTTTCTTTGCTTTTTGTTTGTTTGTTTTTGCACCACAACCTGATGACACTCAGCAGTTACTCCTGGCTATGTGCTCAGAAATCGCTCCTGGCTTGGGGGACCATATGGGACTCTGGGGGACTCCGTGTTCCTTCCTAGGTTAGCGCGTGCAAGGCAAATGCTCTACCGCTTGTGCCACTGCTCCTGCCCCTGCATTGTTATTTTTGAACCTCTCTCGATGGTGCTCAGGACTTACCCTAGAATTACTCAGGAATCAAAGGACCATATAGAATTCAGGGAATCCAGTCTGAGTTGGCTGTATCTGAGGTAAGCATCCTACTCACTGTATGGCACTTGATTTCTGAACTTCATTTTTTAACTCAGAAAACAAAACAAAACAGTTGCAGAAAATTCTTTGTTAATCTTTACCTGTTTACTTGGAAGTCTTGGCAAAAAATGAGCATCAATCCAGAAAGTGTACAATGATTTAAAAACAACAAAAACACAGAAAGGAAAAACAAAGCGTCATTGTAGGCTTTTGACAGATGGTACTTTTGTTTTCTTCTAAATAGAAAACTTCAGAAGGTCCACTCATGCCTGGAGTGGAGATTTGAGAACAACTTCCAAGTCAATTAAGAGAATCTAAGAAAAGCTGAAAAAGCAAACTTCTGATAAAATTTTATGGCTAAAGGCAAGTCCAAAGAGCCTGTTTTACTGCATTTCTCATGTTTTGCTTTGTATAGATGGCTTGCAAAGGACATGCATGAGTCACTTGCAGAGGTACTCTGGGCCAGGATGGTGACAGCAGTCTTCTGAAAGGGTGGCTTAGCATTTAGGACTTGAAAGAGTTGAGACAGTTATGTTCCAACTTAGCTGCCATTCTTAGGAAAGCAATCTTCCCACTCCATTCTAAAACTCAGTGAAGTCTGAAAAGGCAAAATACATTCCCTTTGAATGGTAGGCTTATGGAGCCAAATCAAAGAAAAATTACTAAATGGATAGTTTCTAGGTTGGAAAAGTAAAACAAGAAAAATTATATTTTTCTGCCAGTAATAACACTTCAGATATCATAAAGAAGGTATAATTGAGAACAACAGAAAAGCAGAAATAAAATATGAGAGTGACTTAAAATCAATATATATGTATATATATATATATCAGTTTTGTAGAGAAAGTGTTTAAACTTTATTGAGTTCTATAAAAATAAAGCAAGATATAAAAGTAGGAAGTCTCAGTATGTTTACAATAAAAATTCTGCCCAAAGAAACTTCTAAATTGGAAACAAGTCCAGTAAAAATCTAACCAGGGTTTTTTTTTTCTTAATGACTTAAAACAGTGAGAAATGGAAATTTAAATTTCTAATAGACTCAGAGAATGAAAGTCACTCCTCCAGTCAAAGAAACTTAAATTAAAATACAAGTGTGATTTGTTTACACTTCCCTCTGCTAGAGAAAACAATAAGCTTCTAAACTTTGATGTATTGTTGTCTAAGTCAAAAAAGAAATTTGTCAGGTGTTTTTAATTATATGTATGTTGTTAGAACCACAGTAGTGAATGGTTTGATAACAGTCGAATCTGAAAATACCCTATCAGTGCAGTTTTTAGATGTTTACTGTTGTGATGTATGCACAATTAGTCATAGGAGAAGCATAGGAGGAAGAGGAAATTTCAAGTTGAAATTTAAAAGCTTAGAAATCACTCAATTATCTTCAACAGGAGTGCTGCAAGTTATTTGTTTTCTCCTAGAAGATAAGACTAAAGAGCAATAGAAATAAACTCAATCTACATGTTAAAGCACCCTATATCTTGGAAGCTGAATATCAGGTAGTTGTTGACATACAACGTGAGATATACTTTGTGGTTAAAATAACATTTGGAACTTAAATGCCATCAAAATAAAATTACAAGTTAATGAAAAGTTCAAAAACATATATGATGGTGTCAATATTAGGATTTCACCTATTGTTGGTTTTATAGGTATTTGGGATTGAATGTGCTTTTTTCTAGATTAAGATTGCTGATACATTGGTGATAAATTTGGTATTGGAATTATGCACACATGAAACTATAGCATTAATTGCATTATATATATATATATCAGAGTTCCTCACTCAATAATGACTAAATATTAACAAAAGCAAAAGGAATGAATATTTTTAAAGAAAACAGAAGGAATGTGATAAACTGAAGATATTTAATTTTATCATAGACATGTGAGTTTCATAGTACTTCGTGTGCATTTTATATTTAAATACTTATAGTAGATATATGAACTATGATTGTAAGAATAAAGTAATTAATTCAAAATATATAGAAACCAAAGATAAAATAAAATAAGGTAGAAATGAGGTTTACACACTAATAAAGGTTCAAAAATAGAGATTTATCTTAGGTCACATTGAAATTTCTCAACATATATTTCAAACATGTATTTCTTCATCAAATAATAATATTTGATATATTATTATATATAATTAAATATAGTAAATATAGTCAATACTTAAAAATCACGGGGCCCGGAGAGATAGCACAAGCGGTGTTTGCCTTGCAAGCAGCTGATCCAGAACCTAAGGTGGTTGGTTCGAATCCCGGTGTCCCATATGGTCCTCTGTGCCTCCCAGGAGCTATTTCTGAGCAGACAGCCAAGAGAAACCCCTGAGCACCGCCGGGTGTGACCCAAAAACAAAAACAAAAACAAAAATCACTAAATACATGTTGTGTATGTAAATATTTTGGGGGATTACTATGTTGCTCACCCTAAACTGATTAGGTGATTGTGCCCTACCCTAGGGTGTGACCTGGCATTCTGCCCCCACCCTAGGGTAGGACCTGATTCTGCTTCCACCATTGGTTGGTATCTGATCCCACCATTGGGTGGTACCTGACTCTGGGGTATAAGAGCAAGGGTCTGTGGAAGGCCGGGGCTTTTTGGCTGGAACGGAAGCTGAGTCTTTGGACTTCAGTTTTGTCCTCCGAATAAAGCGAATATTTCCACGAGCCTGACTGTCTGCGAGCTGTTTACCCGCCGTTTCACCTCAGAACCGTGGGCTAGACAGAGTGGCAGACGCGTGCTCCGAGCTGGAAGAAAAAGGCCTCATTCTCCATCCCACCATCAGTCAATCTCTTCAGGGGCTGAATTGCTACAAATACAGAATAAGCTATTTTAACTGAGTGGATGAAGGTAAATTGAGAGGACTTATCAAAAATGATTAAAAAATTTATGAGACATTAAAAAGCCTTAATAATGTGTCTTATTTAAAATTTATATATCAAATTTATATATCAATATTAAATATAAGAAAATGGAGGTCTTTGGATGTAATAGTCTGACATTTCGCAAATACATAATACATGCTAATTGTGTAACAGGACATTAACAGGAAATCAACAGGAAATTATGAACTCATGATAGGCCTTCTGTTTTTCTTATTACCTTGTGCCATCGTTAATACAGTACATAACTGAACAAAGCATATAATTCGTTTTGGAATGAACTGTTGTACCTTGCATACAGCCAACCCTAGTTCAATCCCTGGCACCCCATATGGTTCCCTGATCCCAGGAGTGATTCCTAAGGATAGAGCTTGGAAAAATCCCTGAGCACCACCAGGTATATATAGGCTTTCCTCTACCCAACTAAAAATTAAACAAAAACATGAAAGTGGTGTTTTCCAATTGATTTGCATATGTTCGACTATTTTTGCATCCCTAAAAAATCTCACTTTATATTGGTATATAATGTATTTCATAAACTATATTCAGATCACTAGGGATCTACCAAGGATCTTTGAATGCATGTTTATCAGTGATACTGTTTTGAAGTTCTCTCTTTTATTTTCATGGTATTACTGTTAGTTTTTGTTTTCTTGTCCTAAAAATTCTTTGAGAAAATTTCTATTTCTTCCACAGTCTTGAAGAACTTAAGAAGGCTGGGTAGTAAGTGAACTTAAAAAAATTTGTCTGGGCTGGAGAGATGGCATGGTGGTGGGGTGTTTGCCTTGCATGCAGAAGGACAGTGGTTCAAATCCCGGCATCCCATATGGTCCCCGAGCCTGCCAGGAGTTATTTCTGGGCATAGAGCCAGGAGTGGCCCCTGAGCGCTGCAGGGTGTGACCCCAAAAACAAACAAACATACAAACAAAAAACAAAAAGCAAAAAAAGTTTAAATCACATGTAAAACCAGCTAACCTCTGAATTTTATTCTTGGGTAGATTTTTGAAAACAAAATAGAAAAGCTATATTGGGAGTGGATTTAGTAGAGTAACAGTAAAAGCCTAAAACATAAATAATAAAACTGTTAAAATCGTGATCCCATTAAAAAAAAGTGAAAAAATAAGCTTAAAATATAAATAAAGTTATTTTCCATTTTAAACAACTTTGGTAAAAATTTTGGTAAAAATGTATCTAGGACTGGAGTGATGATAGCACAACAGATAGGGCCATTGCCTTGCATGCAGCCAACCTGGATTGTACTGACCAGGGTTTGATATATCCAGCATCCCATATGGTTCCCCGAACCTGCCATGAGTGATTTCTGAACACAGAGCAAGGACCAACCCTTGAGAACCATTGAGTGTGGCCAAAAACAAAACCAAAAATAGATCTAAATTACATATTTCATCATGTAAGCTTATATTGGATATGATAACATAATCTATGAAATCCTGAAGGACTTACACAACCACAAATTCATAACATTACAGACTTAAAAAATATTCTATTGTGAAATTGAATCGCAATTTTGTTAAAGTCATAACCACTCAAATCATCGAATATCATATTTCTTCTTTTGTATTTTGTATTTATAGAAACAAACCATTTGAGGAAATTTTTTCAGTGTTTACTAATATAAAGAAATGTGGCTTCTTTCTGCAGGAGGCAACCCAGAGACACCAAGGAACATAATCTCTCCAGGACACACACCCTGTAAGATGTCCCCACCCAACCAATGTGGGGCCGATTCCTGCCATGTGATTGGGCACCCAGAGCCATTATAAAGGACTGCTGCCCTGCTCTCCGCCTTCTTTCTGCGGGAGGCAGCCCAGAGACATCAAAGAACATAATCTCTCCAGGAACCACACCCGAGGAGCGATCCCCACTTATGCAAATTGTAAAAAGCAATCTACAACCTTAACAATGGGGAACTTTTACAGTACAACCCCATGTTTAGAGAATCAAGACGGCTGCTCTAATAATCCGAAAAGTACCAAACAGTTAGGTAAGGCCGGAGAGATAGCATGGAGGTAAAGCGTTTGCCTTTCATGCAGAAGGTCATCGGTTCGAATCCTAACGTCCCATATGGTCCCCTGAGCCTGCCAGCGTGGAGCCAGGAGTAAACCCTGAGCACTGTCAGGTGTGACCCAAAAACCACAACAACAACAACAACAAAAAGCAAACAGGTATCCTCTCAAATAAGATGTTTAGAGAAGAATTATGGAAGATGTTCAGGAAGCTCAAAAGAAGCATTGATAGACTTGAATGGAGCACAAATAAGCATCAAGAGGATCTGATGATTGAAATAAGAAAATTTCACACTGAAATAACAGGTCTGAAAAACTCGGCTTATGAATTGAAAACCTCAATGAAAAACCTCTCCACTGGAGTAATGGCAGCTCTAAAGGGGGTCATTGAGCCAGAGGATGAGATGCAGAACAACTCCATACAACAGAAGAGATTGGAAGAGAACTTTAAAACAAATGATCAGACAATGTCTGATGTCAAATGTGAACCTATGAAAATAGAAGTCTTTGATAAATTCAACAGAAACAACATAGGAATCAATGAAGTCCCAGAAACCCAGAACAAGAATAATAAGAGGAGTTGGAGGAAGAATGAGAACAGGAAGAGGAGAAAGAAGAATTTTAAGAAGAATAAGGCGAAGAAGAAGAAGAGTAAGGCAAAGAGTAAGAATAAGGCGAAGAAGAGTAAGAAGAAGATTGTGAAAAATAGTAAGAAGAGGAAGGAGAGTAATAAGAGGGCAAAGAATAGTAAGAATGGGAAGAAGAGAAAGAAGAAAAAGAGGATGAAGAAGAGGAGAAGGAAGAAAAAAAAAGAAGAGAAGAAAAAAGAAAACAAGAGGAGGAGGCTAAGGATGTGGTTCAATTTGAAGAGTAGATGACCTATATATCTCAATGACTAGATTTGATCCCAAGGGATCTCATGTCCATGCTCTGTTATTCTCACAAATTGTATGAATTCAATATATCTGTATGTATAAAAATATGTGTATATTTAAGCCTACTAACTTCTAATAAAGAAACTGTAAAAAAATACAGGCAGGGGTGGGAGAGGTGGGAGGGGCAATGGTGGTGGGAATGCTGCATTGGTGACGGACGGTGTTCTGTTTATGACTGAAACCCAACTACAATCATACTTGTAATCATGGTGCTTAAATAAAGATTAAAAAAAAGAAATGTGAAGAAACTTCTAGGTAATGATCTTTCCTAAACATATAGTAACAAGCTGTCATTACATATACATACATATGTAATATATATATATATACATATACATATACATATACCTTTAAACAACTAGATAATAATGGAAAAACTCATATAGGCTATCCAAAAATCTTCTAAATTTAAGGCAATTTTATTAGGGAAGACACATATATTATATAGGTTTGAGGGACACATCAGTTGTGTTCAGGGCTCACTCCTGACAGGCTCAGGGGATTATATGGGATGCTGGAGATAGAACCTGAATCTGCCACTTGCAAGGAAAGTGTGCTATCCTCTCTATTCAGTCCATAAAAGATACATTTCAAAATATAAAATTTGAAATCATTCATTGAGAGCATATATTGAAAATACACATAAATCAGGATATTAATTATAGCAAAACTCTGGTGTTTTAGATCTAATATTTTAAAGTTTAGTGTATTTTAAATTTAATTTAAAATTCACATATCTAATAATAAATGTTCTTGAATAAGTAAGCAGATGTTTTTATATTTGTATAGATTTTAGAAAATTTATTTTTAATTCTTTCAAAATGAAAATACTGCCTTTCTCAGAGATTTGCTTTCATCAAGGACATGTAAAAAACAGAGAAACTCGGGCTATAATCCTTAAATCTTGTCTTCATTGTTTGATTTCTTTTAAATAGCATTCTTACTAAAAATCTCTTAAATAATGTCATTTGTATTAGCTAATTTCACTTGAAAATATGAGGAAAAAAATCACCTGGAAAATGCTAAGGAATTGTGAAGCTTGAGGTCCAGAATTCCTGTGACAAAGATGATTATTAAAATCTGACAATTAGCAAACGTAGTTTCCATGAAGTGTTATTACATTAGCCAAGTTTATAAACAGTGAGTCTCAATTATACTTAGAAACATGCTCTTTGCTTTGATTCTAAAGAAAAATGTTTGAAATGTCAGGATTTCACACACTTGAAGCAGATGACATGTGAACAATTTATAGTAAGCGAGTTTTAGCTAAAATGGGAAAAACAGAATGAAGAAGGGATCAACAGTTTAAAGAACTACTTTCTAGTGTTTAAAGCTCAGAAGTGGACTGTTAAGTGGTATAGCTAAATCCTCTTAGAAATGACTAATATGGAATCTAAGTTTGGGGTTTGAATGTTTGGAATTGAAGAAGGATCCTGGAACTGAGAATGTTACTTCATACCAGAATTCCTGTCTCACATACCTGAGATTGGATCCCCAGCGCCACAAAACAAAACAGAAACTTTATTCAGTAAACAGTTTGCTCCGTTACCAAACATTTATACTAATATTTGTGTAGTGATAGGACATAGTCTTGAAAGAGGGAAAGCAGAACATGTGGCAAAAGAGAAATTTATTGATCCCTGTTAAACCACAATTCTGTTTACGAAAAATGCAGAAGCATTAATGCTATAAATCTGGGCTTAGACCAGTAGATTTTGTGAGTCAAAAAAATAGGAAGAGCAGAAAAATATTTCGAGCAAGATATTCTATTAAAAAACTCGTTCAAATAAGTAGGGAAAAACTGAAAAATCTCCTTTATTCTGAAACATTCATATAAAGAATTCCCTGTGTTTCCCTAAAGATTCAATCCTCATATGGAAATGGAATATATCTTGCAAATATCTAAAACTTATTTAAGAACATGTATACATTTAATCAAT
The DNA here is from genome assembly GCF_024139225.1 of Suncus etruscus. Taxonomy (NCBI): domain Eukaryota; kingdom Metazoa; phylum Chordata; class Mammalia; order Eulipotyphla; family Soricidae; genus Suncus; species Suncus etruscus. Next base: position 100,085,212 of record NC_064859.1, on the reverse strand, counting down.
CATGAAATAAACAAGCAAACAAAAAGACACAAAAAAGAGAGAGTTAAATTGGTTCTAAGTTTAACCATTTTTCTTGTAACAATATAAACTAAGGAGAAATGAGGCAACTCCTAATTTAAAAACTTGAATTTATATTAATAACTCAGAATAAAAGAGTAGTAAAAGAGTACACCCTCTCTTTGATCTTTTATTTTCCCTGGCTCTGCACTCAAGAATCACTCCTGGCAGGCTGAGGGAACCCTATGGGATGTCCCTTCGAGCATTGAACCTAGGTCTAGTCAGCTGCATTCAAGGCAAATGCCCTTACCGCTATGTAGTATCATAGAAGATCTGACATTTTGTGTATAACCATTAAACAAAATATATTTTGTGTATAATCATAGAGAATATTTTGTATTTAATAGGCATTTTATGTATAGTCATAGAACATTCTTTTGTGCTGACCTGGCCTGAAATATGCTTGGTTGTGGTGTGTAGCCGAATTTGCTCTTCTAATTGTGATGTTTGAACATGGCATTGCAATGCTGGTACATAGGCATGCTGGGACTTGCAATTTTGAGTTTCGGTGTGTGTGGGGTGGGGTGGATTACCTACTCTCCAGTGGTTACACTTCTAGATATATGTGTTGGCACAACTTTGGCTATGGTGTTTGGTGGGGGTTGTACATTTGAGATGAGGCAATGACATCTCTTTGGCTCTGATGTTCTCCAGAACTCACAATTAGTTGTGATCCTGGAGGTCCCAAATAGTAGAGCTGCTAGGAATGTGCTGGGTAAGGCAGCCCCAGCTGTCAACTATGCTGCCTCTTATTTGCCAGTCAACTGCTTTATGTCATTGAGTCTTCTCTGACTCATTTTAAAGAATCACTGATTTGGCACCAAAGTGATAGAACAGTGGGGGAGTGAGGGCATTTGCTTTTCACACAATCCACAAACGAGGTTCAGTCCCCCACATCTGCCAAGAGTAATTTCTGAGCACAAAGCCAAGAGTAACCTTCGAGCACTGCTGGTGTGACCCCCCCAAACAAATAAATAGAAACAAAATTCACTGGCTTTTTGAGAGACAGATTGCTTGTAGAAGTTGTATCCGAAAATATAGGAAGGATGTGACCTACTGAAACTTTATTGTGAATATTAACCGCAGGTTTTTTTTCCAAGAAGAAAAATAATTATTCTCTTCTGGTTCACAGACTATAAAAAACAATTCTGATTGCTAATACAATGATCAGGTTCTCACCTAGAAAGAGGTGTTTAATTATTTTCTGCTCTGTGTCTTTAATCACCCAGAAGAAAAGTTTTGAGCTTAGATTATTTAACTTTTCCATTTCTTTAATTCACTGTAACATCCTTTAATAACTGTTTAGTCACTTGATACTCTTATTTATGTTTAATGGAATCATGATTTTAAAAGCTCAAATATGATCTTAGGAATTTACTGCATTTTCTAATGTAGAGAGTGTTGATAGAATGATTAGATTTGTACTGAATAGTAATTTCAGCTATCAAAAAGTTTCTTTCACCCAAGATATGCTTGGCAGTCTTTATATAGACTCTATTGAGGAAGCTTCATTAATTTCCTCATTAACGAAAAAGAGGTGAATGCTTAGAGAAATTAAATAACTTCTCCCAATCACTTTCCTGGCTATTTAGTAGCAATATTTATGGTGGTATCCCAAATTCTTTGCTCCCAGACTACTCTAACCAATGAACATCTTTTTTTTTTTTTTTTTTTTTTGGTTTTTGGGCCACACCCGTTTGACGCTCAGGGGTTACTCCTGGCTATGTGCTCAGAAATCGCCCCTGGCTTGGGTGGACCATATGGGACGCCGGGGGATCGAACCGAGGTCCTTCCTTGGCTAGCGCTTGCAAGGCAGACACCTTACCTCCAGCGCCACCTACCCGGCCCCCCAATGAACATCTTTAAGAGTTTTTGCCAACATTTGGGGTTCATTTCAGTGCTCTGGATTCTTTTAGATTTCTAATGTAGATTAAATTAGAATTCTAGATTTAAGAGCATTATATTCTATGGGACTATTCTAATGGATATACAACTTCTAATATCTTCAATATTCTAATCTATTCTATTGTAAAATCACTTCACGCATCATATCTCTAAGCCCGGGCGAACACGTCTGAATCAGGGTCACACAAGAAACAATTCAGACCAGGCTGAGGGTGAAACAAGTGTAGTCTGGCAGTCTTCTACCTAGTATGGAGCTCCTGCCTGCCAGAACTACCATTTTTATTGAATACAGACATCAACCCTGGATGGGGCAGTAAATGAACCCCGGTTTACAAGTAAGAGGATCTTTGTTTTGGGTGAAACCAAGTTGTAAACAAACAGATACGAAGAAACCATTTTAGGTAAAATGTGAGGTAACCCAATAGTCTACTTTATACTAATTGTAACAATTTCATTACTATCTTCTTAATGAAATTTTAATTTCATTAGTTTAGCATATTTACATTAATATCAACCCAATATTTATAGTGTATAAAATTACTGCACGCCTACCACCCCTATAGATAGAAAATCTCCCCTCAAATCCTTATGTTACTTTTATCTAATTCTTCCTTTCCCGTTCCAGTTCTTCTCCCCAAACCCTTTGCTTGACAATCTGAGTTCTGTAGTCAAATTTCAAATGTTTGTTATCATTGGCCACTATGCATTCCTTTGTTTTTTTTTTTATATACCACACAACAGATTGTGTTCTATTTTACTCACGATCACACCCTCACCCATTTAACTTATAATTTCCACCCACACCATCCTTATTGAAGCAAAAGGCAAAAGTTAATCTTTTCAATAGCCAAGTGGTATTCAATTGTAGATATATTATACATTTGTTTCTTGATTCACTCATTTTTTATTGGACATTTAGAGCTTTTAGAGTTTAATTATTGTAAATCGTGCTGCAATAAATATAGGTGTGGCCTATGTTATTATAAATCTGATTTGATTTGATGTAACCGTAGAATTATCCAAATAGTCGAGTTTATGCTGTATTAATTATGTTAAATTTGGGGGGCACATCTAGTGGTGCTAAGGACATACACATGGTACCCATCACTCCTATTAGGGCTCAGAGGGCCCTAGGTGGTGCTGAGGATCGGATTTGGACATATTATGTGAAAGGCAAGCATCTTATCCACTGTACGATTTCTCTGACCCCAAAATTATGAGGTCATAACTTTATAGTAAGTCCTGTTGTTAGATAAAATCAGTTCATCAACTTTTTTAAATTTTGATACTTTATTGAACTTCTAGTTTCTTCTTTCCATATAAATTTTAGAATCTGTTTATTTGTATAAGCAAAAACAAAAACAAAGACATTCCTAAGAGAAAGCAAGCTATAAAATATTTTATAAATGTTTTGCCCAATATATGTCTAATAGTGTCCTTCCCCAGGAAGTTAGGCTCATTCTTTAACATTTTTATGGTTGGGTTTGATTTTGGGGTCACACTTGGCAATGCTCACTAGTTACTCCTGAATCTGCACTCAGGAATTACTCCTGGTGACTCTCAGGGGACCAATGGGATGCCGAGGATTTAAAATTGGTTCAACCACATATGAACAAGCACATTACCCACTGAATAATCAATTACTCCAGTCCCTTTAACTGCACTTTAAAAATAAATCAAATCACCTTTTAGCTTATATTCAGTTGGCTCTTCCAACTTTCCCTTTATCTCAGTATGGTTGGGTTGTTTATCTCTCTTCCCTCCGGATGGTTATAAAGAAACCCTGGGGGTGCTTTACTCCCTTAGTTAAATGCTTCCCCTGACTGTATTTCAACATAGTCATCAACCGGGGTGCTCCAGAGCACTTACTCCTGTACTTGCCAGTCTTCCTATTAGTTCCATTGAGGCTAATTAAATAGCTCATTGAACAACTGGTCATAAACTTGAACCTCAGCTACTCAGATATTGTTGACCCAAATAACAATATTGTACTTATGTAATTGACACCCTCCTGTGAGGAAGCTGAGGAAGTCAATCAACAGATTATTTTAATTCTAAGCAGCAGGAAATGTACTTTTTATATTAAAAGTTTAATTGCTTTTGAATATTTATTCCAAAATTTGCATTGTTCAGGGAAATATATAGTCATAGAAATCATCTGGATTAAAAGTCCTTATTAATCACATATAATATGCATTAAATAAAAAATGCTTTCATCAAACTTTGGTTGTGATCTTCTTTTTTAATATTAAATATGATTTATTCATTATTCCTTACCTTATGGGTGCCTTCTGCATGTAAGGCAATATATTTCATAAAAGTTTGAAGAAATCTAGCCAATTAGCAGGTTGATTTTTCTGTAGCATAAATATGGGACACATTGAATAATCATCTAGAGTTAGGAGAGAAAAATTTATCTTTTTGTATTTTGGTTTTGGGCCACACCTATTAATGCTTGTGGTACATACGATCATACTTGGCAGTGATCAGGAGATTCTTTGCTATGATGGGCATTGTAAATTCCATATAAAGCAAGCATTCTACCTTTTGTATCATTCCAACCTAAGAATATTTTTTTGTAATAAAAAGCCATTTGAATTGCATTTTAAATGACTTAAGTATAAATATTAAGATCTAGGTTGTGGGGCCGGGCAGTGGCGCTGGAGGTAAGGTGCCTGCCTTGCCTGCACTATCCTAGGACGGACCGCTGTTCGATCCCCTGGCGTCCCATATGGTCCCCCAAGAAGCCAGGAGCAACTTCTGAGCGCATAGCCAGGAGTAACCCCTGAGCGTCACAGGGTGTGGCCCAAAAACCAAAAAAAAAAAAAAAAAGATCTAGGTTGTAATGTTTAGTAACACTCTTAGTTTTTTTAATTAGTAAATTTTTCTCCTTTAAGTTTTGGTCTATTTTCATTGGCTTCCTAGGTGATTAGCTTTAACTTTGATTTTAAGAAATAATTGGCCTAGGATAGCATACTAGTAGCTTATTTTAAGTGTACAAAGTCATCATTGTATTTGAGATCAGTTTAAAGGCCTCAAACTAGAATATATGTGTGATAAATAGAAGTGATGTAGTATATGGCAAAAAGTCTTTGTTATCCTATAGCTTTCTCTTTCAGAGCTCTATGGTTTCTTGGCATTTTCTGAGTCATAATTAGCCTCAGACTGGAGGTGGTACCAGAAAGATTTAGAGATTAGGGGGCTCAGGCATTGGACATACACCCACAAATCAATGAAAAGGTGTTCCTTATAATTTAACTGTTTAAAAACTCTTGATTTAAGAAGTTTGTTGAGCTCTTAGTTTAGTGAACCCATGTTACTTGGCACATTCAGGAATGGCAAGGAAGAGACACATACTTCTTTGCCGCTCATTGTGCTTTCTGTCTCTTCTATCCCACTCTTCTGGACCTGTTTCCTCTATAATAAATAGGGAAAGTTCGTAAAGTACAAATTCTGTGTGTGAGATGGAAAACTACTGAACCTGAAGGGAAGATTCTGCAAATCTTGATTGACATATAGCCAGTTGATCTAATGTAGTGGTGACACAGGATTTATGACTGGCATTGGCAGTGAGCCCATGCATCAAGAAGTGTGTGCTAACATGAAGTATTTACAGTCAAATCCAATCAAATGGTTAAATTTGCCACTGGTATCTGGAAAATCAGAGAATGATTTGTTAGTGTTAGAAAACATCACCAGATTACCTGAAAACATGGTCATTAGACTCCAGTATTTATCTTTCATGTGTTCACCCTGCCTTCAGAGTTCTAAGCAACTTGATGTTTTTTAAAGAACTGAGTTGACAGTGTTTCATTTCTCTTGTTAACCTGTAACATTCCTCTGATCTAAAGCTCCTAATAGGTTTACTTAATAATTAGTTTATATGCATGAACATATGGAGGTGTTCATCGTAAATAATTCTCCACTTTGTATATTAAAACAATTATTTCTTGTGCTAAAAATAAAATCAATGCATATGCCAGGATTACTGTTCCTCTCCTACAGGTATGGCTGGGAAACTGGGCAGACAGCTGGCCAATGGCCTCCTGGGCTGACCAACTAGTCCAGGAGACCGAGATCCCCCCCATGCCAAACTGGTCTTCAGGGATAGGTTTGGCAACTGGGCTCGGGGGGGGGGGGCAGGGGGGAGGAGGGAAACTCCAACCCCATGCTTTTTCAAACTGGAGAGGAAGGCTGCAGCTGGACCCAGAAAAATCCCACATGCCAGGATTACTGCTCCTCTTCTACTGGCATGGCTGGGAATCTGGACAGACAGCTGGCCAAAGGCCCCCAGGACTGACCAGTTAGTCCTGGAGACCGAGAGCCCCCCACGCCAAGCTGGCTTTCAAGGTCAGGTCGGGCATCTGAGCTCTGGGGGAATGGGGAAGAGGCAAACTCCTCCCCTATGCATTTTTATACTGGAGAGGGAGGCTGCAGCTGGACCCAGAAAATCTCACATGCCAGGATTACTGTTCCTCTCCTACAGGTATGGCTGGGAAACTGGACAGACAGCTGGCCAATGGCCTCCTGGGCTGACCAACTAGTCCAGGAGATCGAGATCCCCTCCATGCCAAACTGTCTTCAGGGCCAGGTTTGGCAACTGGGCTCTGGGGGGAGGGGGAAAGAGGGAAACTCCTCCCGTATTCATACTTGACCCCCTGCAGCGGTGTCTTTTCTTACTAATACTCATTTTTATAACCGCACGGGTGCAATTTTTTGAGCATTATCTAAAAATGTTCTTCATTCTAGACGGTTCCTAGGAAAGGAAACAGAATACCAAAGATTTGGATGATAACACTCAAATAGATCTTTAAAGTCAGTCTTTATGGACGTGACTTTCCGTACTGACTCCAAGATGAAATCACAAACAATTTATATATATATATATATATATATATATATATATATATATACATGACAGGGGCTATATACAATATATATATATTGTATATAGCCCCTGTCATGTATTGCCTCTCCCCTTCCCCTGTGTCCCCACTATCCCTTCATTTTCAATCCTGATACTTTATCTTCCCCTAATTTAACCCTCTTTACCCTCAGTTCCTAACTCGGTAGGCACCAAGATCAACCTCCTGCCCCAGCAGACCACCTTCCAGCTCCTCAGTGAAAGATACCTCTGGGTCCCGGTTCTCGTGCATCGGCAAAGAACTACAACCAGCACGCCTGCTGACTCTTGCCTGATGGCCCCTCTCACCCCCACCAAATTGTGGACTATTGCACAATATAGGAATCAGCCTCAGCAAAACTCCCAGCTCAAAGACACTATATGGTCTTGTAATGCAGCAAAGCATCTCTCAAACTCAATTCCAAGGCCTGTGAATCGAAAAGTACCTTGGCTTTTACTCCCCACAAGAATATATTAAAAGACTTATTTGGGAGTGTTATATTGCCAATTGGAAGCTCAATACCTGTATAACAATACATGTTAAGATGTGTATTCCTAAATATACAAGTAGCCTCCTCCACCACTTGTTTTATTCAAATACCTTTTCTTTTAAACTCAGTTTTATTTATTTGTTCTATTTTAATATATACATTTTTCCTTACCATTTTCGGTGCTTGGTACAAAATGCCTTGACTGGGATAAAAGCTCAGAACAAAACCAGACAACAGAGACTGTGTGTGCAGCCTGTCATCCTTACCCAGAATAGCACCAGCAACACAGTATGGCATCACACGTTTTTGTATGGGCACAGTAAAAAAAGGGAAAACCATAGACACAGAAACAAGATCTTATCTTCTAGGGATAAGAACTCACTTTTTATAGCAGAAGGGTGCCTCCCATCCTGAACATGTGTCATGTGGATACGACCAGTCCCCAGGAGATTGGACAATGTTAGTCCAATCCAAAATCCCAGATCCCCAACGTAGAAATGATACAGCTCCGGGCAACACCACCAGGAACTAAGCTCCATTGGGAGATTTATAACACTACTCTGGCACCAACTTGTGCCAGTTTTGATATGACAATGAGGAAAGGAAAACTTGACCTAAGACCAGGCTGTCCTATCACATCACCTAACACTAAATGGAAATCAGAAGAGCTATCGTTCTTTGAACTGTGAAAGATAAGAGCACCAACAACAGAAAACTGACTTTGACAACTGTGACTGAACAGAGCCTACCTTGGCACTAATAAGGAATACCCCACCCTAGGCTGTAGTCCAGGACACATAAAAACAACAACAACAACAACAACAAGATGTCTTATTGCAGAGGTCCAACTTGGACAACAGAGACTGAGCAGAACCTTTGGATCCATAATATCCTAGGCTTCGGCTTAGGGACTGAATGAAAACAGGGAGCAAGTGTTACAGAAGACTGAACACCACAACAATGATGGATAGGAACCTCTAGAACCTAGAGACTCTATCCTAGACCCTGACCTATAACCTGCACAAATACCAAGATCACTAGCTACAGTGTCTTGATTTTCTCACACACAACTGAGAGCAAACTTTCCTGGCATCACAAAAAAGCCTTTGGGATGGGGTAATGAGTATATATGGAGCCAGGGGTTGATCCCATGATGGTATGCTTCAAGGATGGAGAAACCCTGAATCTCTTAGGCCATGGGAATTCCCTTTCTTCCCCAATGCTTACTGTGCCTATGCAAAAACAAACAAACAAAAAAAGTGGGGGAACGCCAAACCCTACCACTCCAGCACCCATACTTTTTCTTGTTTTGTTTTGATTTGTTAGTTTTTGACTTTATTTTCCTTCTCTTTGTTCTTCCACTTTTCTCTTTCTTTTTCATACTTGTGGTTACTATTTAGAAATTTATTTTTATTTTTATTTGCCGGGTCCATTTTTTTCTTTTTTCTTCCATTTTTCTTTTTTTTTTTCTATTCTCCTTTCTTTTTTTGGTAGTTGTCACCAAATTTTTTTCTCCCCTTTTTCTTATCCTTTTTATCTCCAATGACAGTGGAATGGATGCTCAATCTACAACAAACTGTAAAGTGGAGACCAGTTGCACTGGCATACTGGGGGGTAAAGGAGGGAGATGTGGGATGCATGCTGGGAATAGGGGCGGAGGGAGGACAGCACTGGTGGTGGAATGCCCCTCATTCATCATCACTATGTACCATAAGTTATGCAGTGAAAGATTTGTAATGCACTTTGGTCACAATAAAAATTAAAAAAATAAAATAAAATCAATGGCACGAGCAGATAGCCCTGCTGTAGGAGCCAATTGTCTAGGAGTAATGAGATATTTATGTTTATTACTTTATTTAAACATTATGGTTTACATAGATGCTAATAATACATTTGTTGGGTCTTGCATGATACCAGAATAGGAAAGGCATTTGCTTTGCATGCTGCTTACTAGGGTTTGATCTTTGACTGTATGGTCCAAAATTGGTCCAGATTTTGTATGGTCCCCCTAGCCTGACAGAATTTCTGAGAGCAGAGCCAGGAATTACCCCCTGAGTACCTCTTGATGTTGCCCCCAAACAAACAAAAACCAAAAACCTCACATTTGTTAATTTTATTCCAACATCAATTCAATGAAAAGTATAACATTTCCTCCAGATTCCCACCTATCCCCAAGCCTGCCCCAGTGGAAGGCACAAAATAATTTATTTTATATTGCTTATTTACAGCAAAGTAGTAGTAAAATTATAAAAAAAAAACTACAGCAAAAGAAAATTGATTAAAATTATTGTAGATAGCACTGGTGTCATGAAGTCAGTGTTGCAAATTTATCATTTGTTTGTTAGACCTCGGTGGGTTTTATGCAGCCACATATGCAACCACATGATCCAGGAATTCCAAGTTCTATGGCATGGCTAAGGCTTCCATGATTTACAGAAGTATGAAAAAGTAGAAGTGGGGAGCCTGCAATCACTCTGACAAAGTCCTGGTGATGTTAGTCCCCAATATTGTCCTACCTAGAGTTTGGGTTAGTTAGGCATCTCTGCAAAGATCAGTGATAATGTGGTGAAGTTGGGTCATTGGTGAGGAGACAATTGCGGGTTGTTTCAGTAAGAGTTTAAATATGATGACTTTGGTGAGACAGATTGCATGGAAGGTACTCCATTAAACTTTTTACACACTGCAAATGTAGAAAACCTACATAAACTGAAAAACAGAAAACTTAATGAAGGATGTGGAGTTACAAAGTAGCGCCCAAGCTTAGCATGTTGTTTTTTTTCCAAATAAAGCCATTCAGTTGCATATTATTTGTGAATATTTCTGCTTCTGTCACAAACTTAAGAGCTGTTTCTAAGATCATAGAAAAGACAGTGCCTAAAATAGTTATACTCTTAAGACCTTTATAGATTTTTCTGACCCGTACAAGAAAATAACTAACTGGTAAATGGATAACTAGTATAGGAAGTGGACTTCCTTGCTATCAGATTTTTATTTGAGAAAAGTTGAAGATTGTGGTTTCAGATTGAGAAGACATAATTCAATTGTACCTGGTAAGGAGGCAGACCAAAGAAGGATGAAAGGAATAGAGGGATATTGGTAAAGGAAAGTTGATGGTGATGATGAGACTAGTATTTTAACACTGTGTGCATGAAAATAAAATATGTATGACAGAAACATAAATTATGATGCTTAAATAAAAATCTGTTTGACAAAATTCAGAAGTTGTTGAATTTGTGGAGTGATTAAAAATAAAAGAAAAAAACCAAAATATCTAGTGAAAGAGGTCACGGATATAACTCAATGGTTGAATACATATTTTTTATGTCTAAGCCTTTGGAGTTAATGTCTAAAACCAAACTTAAAAATTATCATTTAATTCCAGTAAAATAATCATATAGTCCTATCATTACAATGTGTAAATTCACATGCTAGAAAATTCTAGGAGATAATGATCAAAATGATATTAATAGCAGTTGGATGCCAGGTATTCTTCTATTTCCTTAAAAAAATATAGTTATGAAAAGTGGCTGAAAGCAACACCACTGACAACAAAATACACAAGGAAAAAGACAAAAAATTCTAGAATAAAAGATGCTAGCTAAAATTTTGGAGCATTTATGTACTTTGAAATTGTTATTGGAAAAGGAAGAGCTAATCAGGAGAGTGCGTGAGATTCTGTCAGTACCTGGAATGTGGATTGAGCCAAGATTTTCTTGTTTGTATCTATGTCAACACCTTGGGAACTTTTATGATTAATTGATTCATACCCTTTACAAAACAAATCAGGGTTGGCTGTATTTCTATTTCCCCTTAGGATAAATCTCAAAAGTTTTAACAAGCTTCAGAAGGTTGAGAAATGCTGTCAGTTATGGGGAGATGGTTCCAGTATCTGTCTGATTCTTATCTCTATACTTTACCTCGCCTAACACAACCTCGTCTAGTTCTTTCCACCTTTAGCTTTCTGTTCCAAAGCCTCTTCCTAATATGAACCTGTGCTGGTGCCTAATTTGACTTAGTTTCCTCCCTTCTACATAAATTTCCATATTTTTTCTGTTCCCTCTGAATATACATAATTCTAGTAACTTTCTATTCTCTTTAGGACAGAAAAATCACCAATTTTGTTCAAAACTTTATGCATAAAAATAGCTCAAAAAGTATGTATTTATTAGATAAAATGATAAACAGATTTATGAAAAAGCATTACAAATGTCACTATCGTCATTATTCTTATTACCACTATAAACTGTAGCACTTTGTAAATTTTTATTGCTTAAAATATTTGGAAGAATATTCTTATTATGGATTCTATATACAATATGATTATGGGCTTTATGTAACTCCTGATATGAGAATCCAAATTAATTATATTATGTTAGCATTTTGATGACTTATAAGATAATTGATTAAAATACTCAGGACAACACATCACAGACTTTAAATGGCTCAACATTTTTGTCAATGTTCTTTTTTTTTTTTTTCTTCCAACATTTCTTTTTCTTTTTTTTTATTTAAACACCTTGATTACATACATGATTGTGTTTGGGTTTCAGTCATGTAAAGAACGCCACCCATCACCAGTGCAACATTCCCATCACCAATGTCCCAAGTCTCCCTCCTCCCCACCTAACCCCTGCCTGTACTCTAAATAGGCTCTCCATTTCCCTCATACATTCTCATTATTAGGAAAGTTCAGAATGTAGTTATTTCTCTAACTAAACTCATCACTCTTTGTGGTGAGCTTCCTGAGGTGAGCTGGAACTTCCAGCTCTTTTCTCTTTTGTGTCTGAAAATTATTATTGCAAGAATGTCTTTCATTTTTCTTAAAACCCATAGATGAGTGAGACCATTCTGCGTTTCTCTCTCTCTCTCTGTTTTGTCAATGCTCTTTTTTTTTTTTTGTGGTTTTTTGGGTCACACCCGGCAGTGCTCAGGGGTTATTTCTGGCTCCAGGCTCAGAAATTGCTCCTGGCAGGCACAGGGGACCATATGGGGCGCTGGGATTCGAACCGATGACCTCCTGCATGAAAGGCAAATGCCTTACCTCCATGCTATCTCTCCAGCCCCCTTTGTCAATGTTCTTATAAATGCTCTTCAATTTAAAATGTTTTCCCCCTAAAGAGAAGGGAAATATATTTGAATTTATATCTCAGGGAATTCCAGACTACGAGGTAGGCATAATAATATTTTTTTCAATCCGTCTATAAATTCCCTACCTTTGTAGTGAGAACTACTTGTGAAGACTTATCATTTGACACTTTCAGGTCCATTTCACTCACATACAGAACACTATACGTAGCTCACTTGGGTGTTCCCATAAATTCATAGCACAATTAAATTAAATTTCCTCATAATTTAATGCTCCATTATGAGACACTGTGATGAGTTAAATGTGGGCATTAGCTAGAATAATAAAGTTGTTTTTGTGCTTCTCTTTCAAGAAGCAGGAAATTCTACAGAACCTTCACTGCAACTGTGGCAGAGGCCTCCATTTTTGAGATCTGGGGCCCTTTACAGAGATATTCTGACAGATATTATCTGTCTGTTAAAGAAAAGATATATACCAGAGGTTGTCAAACTTTTTGTAACTTATTTCCTCCTTTTCAGGAAAAAAATAATTCACTGTATACATGAAGTTTGAATTCCCATTTTTGGAAATGATTCTAGTACCCCCTTTGCTCAATGTCTTCCTCTTGAGGAAGAGCTGATAGAGAACCAAACAAACAAACAAACAAAAAAAGCAACAAACAAAATGAAAGATAAATAAAATGGAGTTAAGCAGTGATTGGTGAAAGTACATTAAAGGGCAGATAACCCAATTCAGCAAAGAGGCTGGCATGAAAGGTGAAGTTGAGACAGTAGGAAAGGTATGAGCTTCTGGTGATTTAAGAGTTCTGATTGCTCCTTACTAAGGAGCACAGAGAGTGATGGACTTGTTGCTAAGGAAAGTTCTAGACTAGATTGTGGGGAATAAGTTGCATTGTGTTGTTGACAAGTTCAATAAGATAAATAAAGTGATGTCATCTCTTGAGATTCTGGGGCATACAAGCAGCCTAAGCTAAGTTTGAACATACCCATCCAATGACAAGGATCTACCTCTATCAGTAGGCCAGGTTAAAGCAAACAAATCACTACAATAAAAATATGGAAGTGAAGTGTGGGACAATTTTAAGAATTGTTTTCTCTCTCTCTCTCTTTCTCTCTCTCTTTTGATTTGTTTTTGGCCACATCCAATGGTGCTCAAGTGTAATATTCTTGACCCTGAGCTCAGGAAACATTCCTGGCAGGGCAAAGGGGTGATATGGGATGCCAGTTATTGAATTTGGGTTGGTTGCATGTAACACAAGTACCTAATTGCTATGGCCCTCAATTTTTAAGAATTTTGTTTGCTCAGGTTCATGATAGTTATAATAATAATTACCTTTCTCTAGTAAGATGGCATAGCATAGTCAACCTCATACTTTAAGTGAATTTACAATTATTGACTGATGGAATTACAATTATTTACATCCCCAAATATAATTTTATAACCTCACAAAAATATATATCTTTCATATAAGAATAAATTATGCCAAGGTTCTGATGAATATATGATATGTAATATGTATGGCATATTTTAAATTTATATTTATTTATTATTTATTTTATATATAGTAATATGAGTAATAAATACCTAGATACTGAATTTATAGCTCATGTATAATTCAGTGAGTACATAATCAGTTGTACAGGAAAGAAAATGTAACCATAAAAGTAAGCTTTAGTTCTTTGTTGTGTTCATTTGCCCTATTTCATTATTTTTTTTTTGTTTTCTAACCTGATAGCTAAGTACAAAAATGACTTTTAATTTTTCCACAATATTGGAATTGACCTGTAGTGGCTATATTTTTCTGTAAGACCACAGAAATATTTTTCTATCTCTTGTCTCATTTTCCAAATTCTTCTTTATTTAATAACATAAATTTTACTGTAGGAATAGGAAACCAAGTAACATCTTAACCACTCATGAAAGGTAAAGACATATGTAAAATATAAGACACATAATTTCTCATTCTTCATTCTAATTCCCACTTTCTTTTAATCATTGAGTGTCAAGAGTCCAGAGAAAGAAGAGAATCCTCAGCTTGCTAAATTCTCATTTCCCCAACAATATAATACTATGTAAGTGGATTTATTGACAGCTATGGAATATATATATATATATATATATATATATATATATATATATATGCTCACTCAACCTTTGAGGTGCTATGTGTAATACAAAAGAAATTAGATTTATCCTTTAGCAACAAAAGAATAATATTAGAACAAGTAGTCAAATTATGTCAAGATAGTGGCATTTTCTGTGAGAATTGCTGAGGACATTTTTTTGTTATGTGGCCTTGGGAAAAATAATTTGCCAGGATATTTTGTTTCTGTCTCAACCTCTTCTCTTTCTATAACCCTGTTTCCTGCTTATGCCGCGGAATATTTTAATAAGCTCTAAGAAGTATCTAAAGAGCATTTATGCTTCTAGAAACCTAAATTGCTCAAGTGTTCTTTGGGTCAAGGACTCTCTCCCTCACCTGAAGTCACATTTGAGGAGCTGTTCATCGCATTTTCACCTTTACCAAGGTCAATATCAAGAGAATATGAATGTATCATTTTCTTTTTTTTTTTTGAATGGCAAGAAAGAAGCCAGAGATAGAGATGGCTCAGTGACAATTTTCTTGGCTACCCCACTAAGAAATACCACATCATGAGGAGAGAACTGGCAAATCTCGAGAGAATATCAGAGTCAGTCAGATCATCTCCACCTCTCAGCTACTAGTACGCAAGGCCTCTCCACTTTGACCATTGAAAGTATTTCCAGTATTGTTCTGAAGGGTAAAGGTGGTCTGGCAGGGTTGTTTGTTTATTTGTTTTTATAAAATCTGCATTCTGTGTTAATAGATAAACCAGGTATCTCAACAATGCCCCACACTATACTTTTGAGAGTTTGCTTTTAACTTCAGCATTCTCACAGTTCTTCTGCTGTTGATTGACTCCTTTGCTGCTATGGATTATCTTGTACATGCTTTTGATTTGAGGTAGGAAAAAGCCAAATTAATTCTTGTAGAAATCAAAGTTTCCAATTAGCATTTGGAAAGTGCTTTGAATCATCTAGAGATTCCACCATCTAAACAAAGTGAAAATAAAGATGGTAAATTGGGAAATGAGAAAGAAGAAAACTGTTAGTGAAGATAACGATGATAGTAAGAAATAGCCTGTTTACATGAGACTTATTGGGAATGAGTTGAGGAAACCTCAACCTTTAATAATTGTCTTATTTGAGCAAATAGGGCTCTCAAAGTCTCCTGAGTAAAAAGGCCACTTTGAAAGAGCTGATGTAAAAACTGCTAACTTTAAATAGATGAGGTATTTGCTTATGTGAATAATTCTCTGCTCTAAAATGGAAAAACCGTTGAGAGATCATTGAGCAGAGGGGAAATACAAAGAAAATTCAACACAAAAGAAAGAGCTACTTAATCTACAATGGAATGACAATGGACCTGTTCAAGGACAGAACTGGATGTCAGCAAAGAATAAGAAGGTTGTGGGGACCAGGGACAGAACTTTATTTCATTGGCATCTCAGTAACATGTTTGGGTTTTTTGTTGTTTAAAACACTTCTGTAGAAATAACAGGAAAACTAAACAGTGACACCCAACACACAAAACAAAACAATAAATTTGACTCCCTTCTGAGGAAAAATGGACACTTTCCAAAGCCCTAAATTCTACTGGGAGTTTATATAAATGAATATTGAAAATAAGAAACATTAGAAGTTAGATTGATCTGTATCACCGCAGACCACTCTTTAGTTGCTTAGGCACTGCGTGCATATTTAAATCTTCTGTTTAAATGTTGGAAGAGAACAGTGAAGTTAAGCAGTGAATAAGGGAAAGATGAGTCTCATGGAAGAATAAAGATGGTGCAGAAAGCTGGATGAGAAGGTAAAAAAAAGGGGCCAGAGTGATAGCACAGTGAGTAGGGCATTTCCTTTCCTATGACCAACTGGGTTTGATTTCTGGCATCCCATATGGTCCCCCATGTCTGCCAGAAATAATTTCTGAGCATAGTGCCAGGAGTAACCTCTGAGCAGTATTGGATGGGATGAGCCCCCAAAAATGAGGTTGAGAAAAAGTAAAGAAAATGAAAAAATACAAACTGGTAGGTATCACTGTTGACTTCTATTCCCTAGAATTTCCCAGGCTTCATTGGAGGAAAGCCATGTATACATATTTTCCCCTGGAATAAGTGTCTGTGTGCTTAGTTGAGATTTATTTATCATGCTGGTTCATATCTTTTCATCCCCCTTCTGAAAATTTGATTTTTTAGCTGTCCATCTTTCACTGAGGACTATCATTATGCTTACAAATCGTTATGAAATGATTAATCTAGATTACTTATTCAAGCACAGTTTAGTGCAAGAAAGTATGATTTTCTGAGGCAAATCTTTCTAATGAGGTTTCAACTCTTTCTGATTTTCAACAGTAAGAATCTAACAATCAACATGTTGTCCTTTAAGCAGAAACACTAAGTATTTTCTTAAATATGTTTATAGTTTAAGACCATTTTCTTTAATGGCTTTTTCTAAGACATATAAAATGTTTTGTAATAAAATATCCAAGTAAATGTGATTTTTTAGCGCTGAGAATTGACTACCCAACATTTAGAAACATAATTTTCATGTTCTGACAACAGAAGAAAAAACACGGTATTATGTATTTCTTTGTATAATCTTTTTTGTTTGTTTGGTTTTGGTCCACATCGTGTGGCTCTCAGAGGTTACTCCTGGTTCTGTGCTCAGAAATTGTTCCTGGCAGGCTCAGGAGACCATATGGGAAGCTGGAATCTAACACCAGTAGGTGCCAGGTCAGCTGTATTCAAGACCCTACTACTATGCTATCACTTTGGCCCTTCTTTGTATAATCTTGAGCTTACAAATTAATGTGTTATATTTAATTTGTATCTTCATCCTTCCTCCCTCCCACCCTTCCTCTCTCTCTTCCTCTCTTCTTTCTTTCTTTTTTCTTTCTCTTTTCTCTCTTTCTCTTTCTTTCTTTCTTTCTTTCTTTCTTTCTTTCTTTCTTTCTTTCTTTCTTTCTTTCTTTCTTTCTTTCTTTCTTTCTTTCTTTCTTTCTTTCTTTCTTTCTTTCTTTCTTTCTCTCTTCTCTCTCTCTCTTTCTTTCTTTCTTTCTTTCTCTCTTCTCTTTCTTTCTCTCTTTTCTTTCTTTCTTTCTTTCTTTCTTTCTTTCTTTCTTTTCTTTCTTTCTTTCTTTCTTTCTTTCTTTCTTTCTTTCTTTCTTTCTTTCTTTCTTTCTTTCTTTCTTTCTTTCTTTCTTTCTTTCTTTCTTTCTTTCTTTCTTTCTTTCTTTCTTTCTTTCTTTCTTTCTTTCTTTCTTTCTTTCTTTCTTTCTTTCTTTCTTTCTTCTGTCTCTTGATCACACTCACTCTTCTTTTTCTCTCTTTTCTTTTGTCCATAGCTGCCAGTGCTCAGGAGATACTCATGGAGATACTCATAGGGATTGCTCTTGGTAAAGCTTGGTGTTCATGTGATGCTTTAGGCTTCTACAAGCAAAATATATTCCAGCCCTCTGAGGTATCTCCCAGTCCTAATGTGCTGCCTTGAATATTTTTCTCAATTGTCTGTTTCTTTAGATTAATATAGTTCTATAATCTGCTAATATAATAATCTATGTTTGCTTTCACATTTTATTTCTATGTATTCACAATGATTCACATTTCTGATTAATTTACATATCAATTTCTAACTTCTTTGAGACTAGAGATAAAGTTTAAATAAAACTAAAGATGAAGTCTTAAGATTATAATTATGTTTCCATGTAAGAACATAATAACTTTTTAAATTTAGGGAAATGGGAAAATAGAGATTCATCAGAACCTTTTGTTGACTTATGAATCACAAAATCATCTCTGGAGATGCATGACTCAAGCCATTTTTGTGTGTGGTTTTGATGAGAAAATCAGAATAACTTTGATCTCAGTAATTTTTAGTGTCATAAGAAATGATCTGATAGTTCTTAAAGTGAATTAGTCATTAGCAAATACATAAGAGCATGTCCATCAGCGTCATGGTGGAGTAAATACTGTAATAATTTCTCCCTTTTAAATTATAGCTAATAGAATAGAATATATAAACCTCGCTGATGGTTTGCTGGATTACCATATAAGGACCTTATAGAGAACAAACATGTGTATATGTGAAGGTGAATGGACCCAAAAAGAGCCACAATTTTGAAGTGCTAGATAACACCTTATGTTCATTGGGATTTTCTGTTCTTGAGTAGTCTGTCACATGTTCTGTTCTTGCCTTGTAAATACTCCCACACCCTAATTGTTGTACATCTCTATCAACATCTTCATTGTATTAAGAAAACATCCCTGTGGTTATCTGGATATACCTGGATTGGGGTGATAGTGATCAGTGGCAGACTCTGATAAGGAAAAGGTGAAATTCCTGGAGGTGTGGGTGGGACAGAGATCTGAAAAACAAAACAAAACAGAACAAATCCTATTGAGTTTCATTTTGTAATGCTAACTAATCCAAAGAACACAAACAAGAATATAGTGTTCTCAAAAATTACTTTTCTTAAGGTTCTTTTCTCTGGTTTGGCTTATTCAGACAGAAGGGAGGGTTTATGGTGCCATCCACTCAACAATACCATCAGGAACTCAGTATTTTGCCTCCCACTTTATTTTTCTCCACCATTGTATGACTTTTTCTTGTGCGGTTTCCTTATTTAGCATCCTTCCTGTACAAAGGTCACTCTTGCCTTCAAGGAAGAATACAAAAAAGATCTGTTGAAGGGGTCTTTGACAAGCAAAAAGAGGTGTTGGATGCCATTGGGAGTCTCAAGACCACAACCCAACCCCATTTCCATTCTCACATACAATAGAAGCTGGAATTTGAGAGGTTTCGATATAATTCATTTCTTTCTTTAATCGTTCCAAATTATTGGTTTCTGATGGATTTATTGATTGCCTCTGAAGAAAATTTTGTTTAGGGCTGAATTTTAATGCACAGTGGACGTTGATTATTATAATATATACCCATGACTTCCCAAGTTCTATAAATGTACTTCAAAACACTAGTTTTGCAATGATGCATGACACAAACTTTCATAGTGGAATTACGCAATGATATTTCAATAAAATAAAATTTCAAAGAGAAACCAGGGAGATAGTCCAAAGAATAAGGTACTTGCATTGCTTGTGTCCAATCTTGTTTAATCCTCAGCACCACAAGCACTGCTGAAGATCTGAATCTAGAAGCCCCAGAGTTCCATAGAGCACACCACATGCTAAGATTTCTGCACTGACCTGCTAAATTGGCTGGCAAAAAATTGCTAGGAAAAGTCTCAGACCCCTGAGCATTTCTCTTCATATACTCTTGACATAGGAGTCATAACAGCAGTTCTCTGTGCTTGTCCACAGTTTCCAGATGCCTTGATATTTTCAAGAATAAAAATATTGAGTAGCCATGATGCTCAAACTCAGAATGTAGCAAAGTTGATCAAAAAGAAAAGAAATCCCTACATTGGGAAGAATTTAGTATAGGACTAAGTCAAAATGGCTCCTTTTGGGGTATTGGGGGTGGGCTAAAGGAAAGCAGAGTCTCACGATAGGACTTCAAAGGCCTGATAAGACCTTATCTTCAATTCATAAGACTATTACAAAGACTGCAAGGTTCCTATAGAGGGGTCTCACTGGTCTGAAATCTTTGAATTTGGCCATTTGCCTTAAGGTTGTCCATTAATTTATTCATCCATGGTGATGGTGGGGCCGAATTCTAAGATCCAGAGAGAATATGTAAATTATTACCCATGGGGCCAGAGAGATAGTATGAAGGTAAGGTGTTTGCCTTGCATGCAGAAGGACAGTGGTTTGAATCCCGGCATCTCATGTGGTCCCCAGAGCCTGCCAGGAGCGATTTCTGAGAATAGAGCCAGGAGGAACCCCTGAGTGTTGTTGGGTGTGATCCAAAAACTAAAAAAAAAAAAAATTATTACCCAGGCTCTGGGAGATGGGATGTGTGTTAAGGCAAGGGAATAGTTGGAACTTCTGGCAAGAGGAAACTGAGGCTTTGTTTTTCACTGTCCCATCACCTAAATAAAATAAGTGATCAGACAAAGGAATAAACACAAACATATATATATATACATATATGTGTACATTTGTACATAAATACATACATAAAAAAACAGAGCTGCCTGCTTTCCACTCAGTTCATGTGTGACATCAGGGATTTGAACTTGTGGCCAGAGGCTTGCAATGCAAGTGCTCTAAGATTTTGAGCTATTCTTCCTGAATGTAGTAGTGGAAAAGCTGGCGCAGAGGTTATATAAGACCTACAAAGTTACAGGGCCTGGCTGTGGTCCATGACAAGACAAACATGTACACTTCTTATTAGTTTCTCCCGGCATCTTGCATGTGTTGTGTGACCAGAGAAGGATGTTATACAATACAAAATGGCTCTTAGGATCAAAAAATGGTCCTCTGTGCCTGCTAGACTTCCTTTTCTATGTATTTTTATCGTTCTTTTGCAAAATAGAGAAATGCATTGTGATTTTCCTTTGCCTTTTCCATGACCAAATGCTAAGTATTTTGAGAGCAAATAAATTCATGGTTTTAGTTAAATAATAGGTCTCTGGATCAAGAAACATCACATTTTAGGTTACAGAATCTAGATGAATTCTGGATTCTGAAGCACAGATACAAATGTACAGGCCACACATCCAGACATTTATGATTCGTGTCATTCCAACAGCAGCAGCATCTCAATGATAAAGTAATGGGAATATACATAAATAAATAGATAAAAAATATAGGGAATAATGAGCCTTGACTTAAAAAATCTAAACAGTCCATAGTGGGTGGTTCTGTCATTTTACAGAAAATGATGCTTCTTGTTTGGCTAAGCTCTTCTCTGTGGCTCTATGAATATTTTCTTGTCCATGTTGTGACGTAAATCCTAACCCTGCACTTCTAGACCACTGACTGAGCAGTCCAAGGGGGGGAATGGAGGGAGGGAGGGAGGGAGATAGAAAGAGAGAGAGAGAGAGAGAGAGAGAGAGAGAGAGAGAGAGAGAGAGAGAGAGAGAGAGAGAGAGAGAGAGAGAACAGCCAGAGAGGGGTAAAAGCATCTTTGCATTTATTTCTGCATATGTCCTGAAGTCTGCCAGGGGGAGGGATGGGGTTTAAGCTAGAGAGAGACAGAAAGAGATCATCAGCTGGAGAGCTGGGGGGGAGGAGGCCTGTAGTTCCAGGACCAATCTGTGGAGACCTATGGCTCCTGATTGGAGACAGACAGAGAGAAAGAGAGAGACAGATAGACAAACAGAGACAGACAGATAAAGAAGAGGTAGAAAGGAGAGAGGGGAAATACCTGCTCTTGAGGTAGTCAGAAGGAAGGGTGGGAGAAATCTGGGGGCATTGGTGGCAGGAAATGTACACTGGTGAAAGATTTGGACAATCTATGACTGAAACCCCATCATTTTGTATTTGTGGGAAAAAGAAACTGGTGAATAACCTTTTAACTCTGGTGTTTAAATAAACCAATAAAAATAAGCAAAATAAATAAGTAAAATTCCCAGTGCATGTAGATCATTCATGGATGACAATCCATGGGTGAGTAAAGAAACATGGTCTGGACCAGGCCTGAAGAGCATCAGGGGAGTCAAGAAGAAGGATAATGGAATCATGGAACAGATGGAAGAAGGTGCTAGAGCCTTCCAGATGCTAGTGGAGAATCTGGCGAAACAATCATGAAAATGGGAAAAGGTTAAGGCACAGACAGAGAGACAGACAGACAGACAGTCAGAGAGGTGGAGTGAGTAGCATCTTGCTGATGCTTTATGTCAAGCTTAGGCTCAAGGGCATGGCAGGCTCTGCTCTGGTCTTTACCCTGCCCCCCACCCCAAGAGTCATATTCTCCTTTTTCTACATAGGGCAATTTTCAGTTACAGTGGGAATATCCTCATTCATCTGGCATGTGCCAGTCTAATTGCCATTACAGGGATGGGGGTGTCATCACCCCTTAAAGGTGCATTGGCTAATTCCCTTAACTACATCAACACCTGCCCTTTAGTAGAACCTTGCAAATGCTGTAATACTCTCTTTGCTTTTTCTTGTGAAATTGGCCATACATGCAAAAGACAGTGCATGGGTTACTTCTGTGTGTGTGTGCTTTGTCTTGTTTTAGGGACATACGTGGATGGTCCCAGAGCTAACTCCTTGTTCTGTGCTCAAGAATCATTCCTAGAGATCTGGAACAAGGTGGTAGAGGGGTGCTGGTGAACTTCTGGCCTCCCAGCTTCTTGAAGGATCTCTCCTTCCTGGGAGCCGGGAGTCTAGCAGGAGGGGGTTTGGCAGGCCGCCGCCATGCCGGAGGCCTTCTTAACCAGGCCTAGTGGGGGTGCGGGACTTGGGTAACCCCAGCACCCCTCTACCACCTTGCTCCAGATCTCCAGGGTTTCCCCAGGCCGATGAGTTGGGCTTCTTGGTGGAGCTCGGAAGGTACCCTAGGCTTTCCCCCATTATCCATTCAGCTCCTTAGGGAGGGTCTGGGTGGGGCCCTGAACTTCTGGCCTCCCAGCTTCTTGAAGTCACTGGTAATCTCTGTCCAGTCTATATTTTCAAAATCGAGCGGGGGTGGTAGCACAAGAACCATTAATAGTACTCACTATCATTGAATTATGCTTTTATGTATGCAGAATGTCCATTTTGTACTCTGCCCTTTTGCATACCTCTTCATAAGATCATATTTCTCTTTAATTTCCTTAGCTCCTATCTTCATTACTCCTCATTTACCCTTTCTAACTTAAGTACTGTAGAGTCCTAAGTCACAGATCAAAGTGGTGCCCTGGAGTTAACACCCACCCAACTATTTTAAAAGGCATAAAAAGGACACTTATGTCTCTTCAACATTTTATGGGTGTTTTCTTTGACGGCTATAACTTTTGCTGAATATTTTCTTATACAGTGACGATCCCCCCCCATGTTTTTTATCTTCTCTTTGTGAACTGCTCAATATGGAATTTGGTGTGAAAGAATCCCTCAGTTTAATGCTTATGTTTGAACCAAGTCATGGGTATTGTTGGAAATGTTCTTATGCCCCCATATATCTGATAGCACCACATGGCTTTATTTATTCTTTGCTTAGGCACACTAAAATGGGAAAATACTATACATACCAATAAGTTCTTATCTAATAGAGATGGGAACACACAAATCTTGTAGTGCAATGAGACCTTACACCCTGAACATTGACATAAAGACCTGGTACAGGCCTCAGAAGAATGGGCATTCTCCATTTACCCCTGATCTAGAGAAGACATCTACAAAACTTCCAAGGTTGTATATAACATCACCTGGAGGCATTCCTCTACCAGGGAAGACCCTACAGCTGCTCTGACATTGATCTATTCAAAAAAGACTTCCCTTAACACTAAGAAGACTTAACAAAAACAATGACCTGCTTACTGGACAGGGTTTGCTGTATTGCCCCTTAATTGTGAGGTTTGTCTATAACATCACCTGGAAGCAATCCTCTACCATGGAAGACCCTACCACTGCTCAGACATCGTCCTGCTGAAAAGAGACTTCCCTTAACAATGAGAAGACTTAACAATAACCTGCTTACAGGACAGGGCTTCCTGCATTGCCCTTTCATGGTGAGGTGAAACGAGAAGACACTCCACATCATGACTTCAATTTAGGATATGCAGATTCCAGAATCTTTAATAAAGAAACATGATACCAACAACAGAGACTGTGTGAAAAGTGTGTTGGCACTACGGACAATGTCTTGGATCGGACGATAACTTGTCTGAAGCATAGAGTTGGTCTTGTGCCAGGAAACTTCAGGGGTAGGATCTCTTTGTATTTTGGCCAAGGTTATTCCTTTCCATGCCTCTCATATTTTGGTGGGCCTATGCAAACAAAATTGCCACTCTAACACCATTTTTACTGTGCTCCTTTGACTCTAATCCTTAAAATGCACCCACTTAAAATTTGAGGTTAACTTAAGCTAATATGCATGTACATGAAAATGTAAAAAATACTATGCCTCTAATGTTTAAGGAGTTATGTAAGTTTGATGGCTTTAGATTGCCTTGTGTGCTGTTAAGAAATATTATACTGTGTTACAATCTGGGGACTTGAGGGACAAAGTAATTGTACATGGATTCTGTTTTATTTATCTTAATATTCTTTGGCTGAAAGTTCAAAGTTAAGATATCAGCAAGGGGACTTCTTCTGAGAATTATGTTATGGCTGATTGTCCTTCCACTGTAACTTTATCTCATCCTCTTTCTTTGCATCTTTTGTTCTCATAATTCAAAATAAAAAATTAAAAAAAAAAAGAATCATTCCTTGTCATTTGCTATTGGCCGAAACTCAAAGCAGGGAGGAGAGAGGGGAAGCCTTAAGATAAAGAACAAAAGTCAGATTTCGGGATACCTCAATTGGAACTTGTTGGAAGCAAGTCAACCGGAAGTGGGATACCCCGTGTGATTGGTTTGGGGTGGAATTTTGACTTTCCTCCAATTGGTACAAATTGAAAGCAAGCAGGGGCAGTGGCTATAGAAGTTGGACACAAAGGCATAAAGAATGTGGCTTAACATCTCCATTGAGAGCTGACAAGGATGTGAGTCATTTTCTGTGTGCCCTGTAGTCTGTCCACTGTCTTTAGGTAGAGAAATCACTTCTCAGGGACAATGAGGCATTTACCTCCTGTCTTCTCTCACGCTGATCTGAAGATCTTATTCTTGAGATATTTCTTTTGCTTTAATCAGAGCTCTCAGCTCTTTCCCACTCCACCTTTGTCCACATTCTGAGCTATAACATGATGGATTTTCTTTTTCTTTTCTTCTTCTGTTTTTTTTCTACTTTAATTCATCCATTCCTTTTTCTTTTCTTTCTTTCCTTTTCATGCTTCCTCCCTCCTTCCCTCTTGCTCTCCATCCCTCCCTCTCTCTTTCCCTCCCTCCCTCCCTCCTTCCTTCCTTTCTTCCATCCTTTCTTCCTTCCTTCACTGTACTAATTGTTGCTCAAGACTCCCTCCTTGCTCTATGGTTAGGGATTTCTCTTGATGGTGCTGGGGGGTGAGGTGGTCATATGCATTTCCAGGGATGAAATTTAAGTACTATCTGAGTGCAAGGAAAGTGCCTGAACTCCTGCATTGTCTCTCTGTAGTATGATGATTTAAGAACGTCTTTGCAATAATTTTTTTACATAGAAAACCTCAGCTTCTCCCCATTTTTCCTCAAGACTCTCTTAGCTATACTTTTTAAAAATTCATTAAAATAATTCAAATAGAGCTGGAGTGATTAACACAGCATGTAGTTACATGTACCTTGCACTCAGCAGACCTAGTTTGATCTCTGACATAAAATATGGTCCCCTCTGCACTACGAGGAGTAATTACTGAGTACTGAGCTGGGTGTAACACCCGAGTACTGCCATGTGTGTCCCCCAAATGAAACGAAATAATTCAAATATTAGTTTTGAAATCCATGAAACCAACGGAGCTCAATTACTTTTGTAATATAATATATTTAGGTACCATGGTAAACAAAATTGTTCATGATTAAATTTCTGTCATAGAATGTACATCACCCTTCACCAGTGTATTTTACTTCTCTCTCTCTCTCTTTCTCTCTCTCTCTCTCTCTTTCACTGTGGTTTACATTATTGTTAATGAAGGGTACCATGTATCTCACTTTATCCCATTTATACTTGTTAGCTGAAAAATAGACCTTGCAATACTCTTGAAGAAAAGATCACATCTGCTACTTTGCTATCTACAAAATATTGGAATATTTTTGTTAAATGACATGTAATAAATTAACACACTGAATCACATTAAATATCCACATATAAAGTATTGCTGAATGAGAAATAAAACTAAAAGTTGTTTAATAAAAACAAGCCAGGTATGTTAGGTGCCTATTTTATTCTCAATCATTAACATGATTATATTTTCATTGGAAACTAAATCAATATATACTTAAGTGTTAGCAGGCTTAGAATTGATGGTAATTTCCTCAGAGTTTATAGTCTTTCTAATTGGTGTGTAAGAAATATAAGTGATTTGTATAATGAAATAAAAAGGAAAATTAAAATATCACAGCTGTAAAATTAAAATTTTGCAGCCACTGATTATGCTACCTCTGAATATACATATGCATAAAATATTAATAAGGATGAAAAATAGGTTTATGCTAATATTAGCATCATAAATTAGAAGTGTATTAAACTATTTTAACAAACTAGGCATATATATCACAAACATAAACATGAAATAAAAATTATCTCTAGGCTATCTTCTAATGTTTATTTGTGTGTCTTACAATGTTTGATCAAGGTTATACATTACTTAGTAATAATAGAAAATCATTACTATTAATGAAACTTCTTCCAGAAATAAGCTCTTATATTGGGGTTTATGAGTAAAGTGTTGAATTCCAATTAGATGTTATTTCTGGTAATAATGGATCCTGGATTATACATGTATGTTAAGAGAGAAAATGTTGCTGTTTTTTTTTCTTCTGATGACAAAATAACATGTAAGCAAAATATATTGTATTCTGCACAACTTAAACTCTAATCTGATTACTATTACAGTCACAAGTATTCTGCCTTATTAATTATAATAAGAGTTGGTAGAAATGCATTTTATACCTCCAAATACAATTAGAAGTAATATATTTCAGGTTTTTTTTACCTTTGCAGCATTAATTGGACTCACTGAATTGCCTGCAACTATTTTCACAGATATATCTAATAATTTCCAAATATTATGTTGCCTTTTTAGGAATAAATAATTTGTGGCTGTCTGGGTTTCAGATTGAGGTATAATTTCACGTCTTCAGTACCAGTGACATGACATATTTTGTTCAATGTTTATTTTCAATTTAATTTTATGAATATTTTATGGAAGAAAATTGGGGACACACTAAGCTAAGTATATTTTAGGTATATATTAAGAAAGAATGTTTGCTAAACTTTTGGGGACAAAAATAATTTCATGAATTTTAAACCTTAAATACATGTGACTAGCTATATATCTATCATTGTCAAGATCAGTTTCTTAAATAATTTTTGCCCAAACTATCATGCAGTTTACAAATCTGTTGAAAGCTGTCCAATATCCTACTTGCTTATCTAAATTTCTAATTCGTGAGTTAATAATATGTAAATGCTACTGACACTATATCATCTGTCATCATTGAAACTTAAAGAAGATTAAAGCTCTTTTAATAATACATAGCATCTGTGTAATCATTTATTTTGAAGTACAAAAGTTCTCTCGTTTGTTACCAGATTCAGGTAGACATAGAACTATGAGAAATGTTTGTGTCCTTTTATGCCACAGAGAAACTTGTGATAGAACATTTCAAATTATATGCCTGCAATGATATACTTTTGTATACTAAGGTGGAAAATAACAAGATGGAGAACTTCTCAATAGTTTTGATATATTAGAATCACAGAGATAAATGCTAGTATTTCTCACAGATTTTTTGAAAAACACTTACTGAGGTACCTCGCTTTGCAATAATGTTAATGGTAGAGTATCAAGCATAAAATGATGTTATTGTCAACTCCAAATTCTCCACCAAAGCGTCCATTTCTTCCTACCACATTCTCTCAGTATCAACCCCAATATACACTCCCATCACTGTCCCATGGTGAGTTTACTACTGGAAACCAATTCTCAGTTCCTGTTGCCTTTGGACATTTATTATTTCCCTATTATGCCTATTTATATCCTATATGTGAAAAAGTTGTCTGTCCCTCTCCCTCTGACTAATTTTACTCACCAGAGTCCTCTTTAACTCTATCCATATAGCAGCAAATTACATATTTCATCTGTTCTTACAGTTGAGTAATATTCCCTCCAGGATGTATAACAGAGCTTATTCAGCCACCGTTTTTTTTTTTTTAACAGAGCTTATCCAGCCACCGGATTTTTTTTTTTTTGATGCTGAGTTGTGTGGATACTGTTATAATATATCTATATCTATATCTATATCTATATCTATATCTATATCTATATCTATATCTATATCTATATCTATATCTATATCTATATCTATCGATAGATGATAGATAGATAGATAGATAGATAGATAGATAGATAGATAGATAGATAGATAGATAGATAGATAGATAGATAGATAGGAGTACAAGTGCTTTTCTGAGTTGAGTTTTGAGTTCCTTGAAATAGATATCAAGATTGTTAGAGTTATGGTGCTCCGAGCCTGCCAGGAGCTATTTCTGAGCTTAGAGCAAGGAGTAACCCTTGAGCGCTGCTGAGTGTGATCCAAAAAAACAAAATAAATAAATAAATAAATAAATAAGATTGCTAAAGTGAGTTCATATCAACTAAAAAATTACCTGCAACAACAACAGCAACCACAAAACACTTGAAAATTGGGAAGTTTTCTCAATTGGTCGGGTAGGTGATGATCATGAAAATTGATTATGAAAACGCTTACTCAGACTAAATTTAATCCACTCATATCCAACTATGTAAACTTTCATTTCTTTCTATTTCATAGCGGTCTCCATTTCCTGTTCTTGGCAAATGATATAGATGGCTACAAAAATATTTTCAGGGTAACATTCTGCTCATGGAATTTTGAGTTTGTCTGAGGCTAATTAATCACTCTGAGAAAAGTCTAGAAAGGACTTGTTGGGATAGAGAGATAGAGTTTATAGTTGAATTTGGTTGCCAAATTTTTCTCCGGGAATCTATGATATATTTTTTTTTTCACATTGCACTCTTAGCAGCAGTGGATGAGAGTTCTGTTGACAAATCATGACTGACAGCTGTTACCAAATGTCTGGATTGCTGCCAATCTGATATGGGAGACATGGCACCACCATATATTGTAATTTGCCTTTCTCTTTCAGCTTAGTAGATTGATTTCTGCCAATCTGATAGGGAAGAAATGTACCATGGTACATTTTAATTTGCCTTTAGGGACTGTAAGTTGTCTGTCTATAGTATACATTGTGAAACTGTGTCCTAATTTATTATTCATCTTTTGTTTTATTTACGGTACATTTTCATGAGTATATATACATATATAATTAAATTTATTAAAATAGCTTTTTCTGAATCCTGAGAACATTTTATTTTATTTTATTTTGGTTTTTCGGGCCACACCCTTTTGGTGCTCAGGGGTTACTCCTGGCTAAGCGCTCAGAAATTGACCCTAGCTTGGAGGGACCATATGGGATGTCGGGGATCGAACCAAGGTCCTTCCTTGGCTAGTGCTTGCAAGGCAGACACCTTACCTCTAGTGCCACCTCACTGGCCCCAATTCTCCAACTCCAGGTAATAAGGGAATTACTTGAGGCATTTCATTAGTGTGTATATACATATATGCTAATGAATATATAATATATTTCTCTAAGTATATATATACTATATATAAATTAATATTCTTAATATTTATACTACTGATCTACTAATTTTGTTCTGGAGTATAGTATCAAGTATGACTCTATTTCTACGTTTCTCCAAATTTTTCTCAAAAGAACATGGTGCTACATCTAAAAGTATATCGGTAGAATTAGTCTAAATCAAGCAATAATCATAAACATGCTTCTAATTCATTCATTCATTTGGTTGAATCATGTTTTCAAACTAACCTGCATTATGGCCTGGTGCTGGTGTAGTGAGTTTTATTGTTCAAAGCTTGTTCTTACCATTAATTCACCTTCTTCCTATCTCTTAGAGACCAGTAGATACATTTTTTATAGCTACTTGATAAATTCCCTCTCTCTTTCACCATAATTTGATCTGCCTTAAGGTTAATTAGGCACTAGGAATAATATTATGGCCAGTAGCTCAAATGGCCAGACTTGGTACTTTGCACAATGAACATTTTGCAGTGGTTGTCGTTGATTGTTTGGGGATGGCATATCTCATGGTGTTCAGATATCACTCCTGGTTCTGTGCTTAGGAATTACCCCTAATCTCCCTGGCAGGAGATGCTATGAGCTTCCAGGGATTGGACCCACAGGTGTAAGACAAACCCTGTGTCTTTCTGTATTATCATGAGAGTCCCTTGACATTGAAAATTTAATTTTCAATTAAAATTAATTTTCAATTTCAATTTACAGTCTCCAAAGGCAAATTAAAAATGTACTTGAAAAATAAGTACATATTTTATATACCAAATATCATGTAAATAATTCTATTATCTACCGTTTAAAGTTAACACGCTACATATGCAACTAAATTTTCTAGTGCTAACAAATTTACAAATTAGTTGATTCAAAATTATGAAGCTTTGTGTTTTGTATCAATGAGACAAGTTTTATTTCTCTTCATATCTGTAATAAAATACATAATATACTAAATACAATACACAAAATAAATGAAGACATGTATAAATAAACACATGTTTATACATATAGTATAATATGTAACATCATGTATAAAATCACACATGTATAATACATCAGAGTTATTCTTCATGTTTTAGTCATATAAAATAAACATTTCTACCAACTTAGCAATTATGTTTGTAATTTTGGTTTTCCTTAGTATTATTATTGACCCAGGTCACCTAAATAAGAATTATATTTTAAGTTAAATATCATTTTTCAAGTAATTATTTTTTAAATTGTTTTATAAAGAAATGAGTAATTCCAAATAAACCAAAAATTACATACAAACTTATGTTTTAATTGAAAAAAATACTGAAAAATAGCATCACATTTTAGTTTAAATATTTCCCTGGACTTGATAAAGGGATGCATTTTCAAATTGTTTTATAATCTTTATTAGTTTTGAGTAACTTTTATAAATAGATATTCTCAAATTAAATTACCTAAATCTGATTTCATTTACATTTGGTTTAAACAGTTCACTATTTTTGAATTACTGTTTCATGATATAAATAGTACTTCTCAGGAATGGTACAGGCAAAAAAAGTTAGAAAATTTAATTAAGTAAGAAGGATATTTTAAAGCTCTTGCATAATAAATATTATGGTTTGAAACATAAAACTGCCAGTTCTTGAATCTCATCATATAATCGTGGGCCCACAGGAGCATTATTTTTATTTTTTTGTTTTTGGGGGCCACACTCAGCAGCGCTCAGGAGTTTCTCCTGGTTTTGTTCTCAGAAAATTGCTCCTGGCAGATTTGGGGGACCATATAGGATGCAGGGGATCAAACCCAGATTGGTCCCTGGTTAGCCACATGTAAGGCAAATGCCCTACTGCTGTGCTATCTCTCTGGTAACCAGAAGCATTATCTTAATAAACATATTTCACTGGTTAGGTGAAGTATTAAATTTGAAACTTGAAATTTTGTTGGGATAATAGATTTATTTTATTGTCATTAATGCTCCTGGTATATATTTCTATGTTCGTTTGACTTCATTTAAATATTATCCAGCTTAGGGGCCAGAGTGGTGGTGCTAGAAGCAAGGCGTCTGCCTTGCAAGCACTAGCCTAGGACTGTCTGAGGTTCAATCCTCCGGCGTCCGATATGGTTCCCCAAGCCAGGAGCGATTTCTGAGCGTCAAACTGGTGTGGCCCAAAATTAATAAATTAATTAATTAAATAAATAAATAAAATACGGCTTGTGTAAAGCAGTTATTGAAAGAAAATAGATTAGTGGTCAGTGTCGTTTGAACTGTGTAGTCATTAAGACAATTTAATGTTAGACCATGTTAATATTATGTATATTGTTTTAATTATTACCTGAACTTGCCTTCTTTTGGTTTGGGGGCCACACCTGGAGGTGCTCACAGGTTTCTCCTGGCTCAATCAACGCTTAGGAATCACTCCTGGCACTCGGCAGATCCAATAGGGATGTCCAGGATCAAACCCAGGTGGGTCACATGCCACGCACATGCCCTTTATGCTGCGCTATTGCTCTGGCCTCTGAAACTGCCATTTTTTTTTTTTTTTAGTGAATTCATTTACTGCCTAGTGGAACAATCTCCCTATTTGTTTTCAGATTTGGTATGTTTCTACATCTTGAGATAAAAAACTTTATCTGTAGAATACATTTATAAAAGACCTGGAGATGAAGGAACCCTTACCCAGCAATCCAAGTTTCTGCCTATTTTTCTTATACTTCTTTTATTCTGTCATATACATGTATGACATATGACATATATGCATATACATACAATGAGGCACTTAGCTCAGTCCCAACCAACCAGAGTCTTCTACCCCAACTTGGATTGCTAATGAAAGGTGACTTAGTTGCTGGATTGATATGTATTCTTCTGAGAAATTTGAGTTCAACTGTAGAGCAGGAACTAGGGGGAAGAGCAACTCTCTTCTGTACTCCCCTAACAGCCTTCCCCTCCAACTCCCATGAGTAATTGTCTTTATAAATAGATTTTATTTATTTATAATTATTATTTATTTATTTTAAATGAGATGGGGTGGCAATTAATCTGTAGTGCTCCTTGGCTACTCCTGGCTATGTGAATGGCCTCTGGAAGTACTCAGGGGACCACATGCAATGACAAGGATCAACTTTGGCAAGCAATGTACATTGTGTACAATTTTCTGGCTCTCTCCATATGGATTTTGCATTCTTTTGGATCAAGTAAACATATACCAACAGTGTATGGGTCTCACAAATAATCTGATTCCACATAACTATAAATGGTTTGCATATTAATAATTATACAACAATAAATAATAATGTATACATGACTTAAAATAGGTTTATAATTAAAGGACTAGAAAAAACTTGGTAGTGAGAGGCATCTTTATGTAGAAATGTAAACAGATAATATTCCTTGAGAACTTTCATGAACTTCCATTTGCAGATAAATATTATACATGCAAATTATTCTTTTTTCAGATATTAAAATAATATAATACATTGATAGTTTCTCAACTAATTTTATGAGAATTTAAGTGCTCTTCCATTGCCTTATGATTAAACCTCACATGGTCCTTATTAAATTGGAAGAAATTACATAATTATTTTTCCAAGGGGCATTTCCTTTTTATTTATGAATATGTTCTGCCTACTGTAGCATTCTAATAAAGGGTGATGACTTCCTATTTTTAAATAAATAATAATAACATTTATTTTATTTTAGAATGTATTTGTTCTCCAACCCCAACAGTTTTGCTAAATGATAAAAGCCATTTTTCTCCTACTTGATATATGGAAGATACTTTTAAAAAAAATGGTAAAAGTGGGGCCAGAGCAATAGCACAGAGGTAAGACATTTGCCTTGCATGCAACCAACACAGGACAAATGGCAGTTCAAATCCTGGCAGCCCATATGGTCCCCTGAGCCTGTGAGGGATGATGTCTGAGCACAGAGCCAGGAATAACTCCTGAGCCCCGCCAGGTGTCACTCAAAAACCAAAAAAAAAAAAAAAAAAAAAAAAAAGGTAAAAGGGATTGTTCAAGTATTACTTTGACAAAATCCTGATTTTATCTTTGAAATGAAGGGCATTTTGAATACATTAAATACATGTAGTTTTGACCCATTTCTATGCTTCTTTTTTCTTTCAAGTTATGAAATTATGTGACACTCTTTAACCTAGAAGTAATTTCTTCTTTGGCATTCCATACCTAATTTTCAAGTCATTTTCTCCATTGAAATTCACATTGACTAAGCGTATAGTGCCATAATATTCAGAACACTTCTTACTCCAAAGCATTATCCCTGACACTTATTTCTCCATTAGAAAGTTCTTTGTTGTTGTAACTCCATTTCTTGTCATCCTGTTAGAGACACAATTTAACAATACAAATTGTGGACCATCTACTATAGTAATCCTTGCTGTACATTACTTTTAATTCTTCATTGCAAATCTACATTTGCCACTTAAATATTTCAGTCAACACCAATAGGTATTATATGCAGGACTTTAAAGTATTTAGGAAAGAGACTTCCCAGCTACTATTAAATCATCAAAATGTTGAGTTTAAGTGCCTTGATTATACCCTATGCCATAGCCTCATATATTAACAACTATCCCAAAGCAAAGCTAAGAACAAGAACATTTTTGAAGACAGCTGCTTAGTTTTTTTAATGTAGCTCAGGCTATTTCCAGCCTGTGACCTGGTGAAATATTTTAACCTTTCTTTGAATCAGTTACCATCATCTGTGAAAGGAAATAATCATGCCTGATTCATGACTTGGGTGAGAATTACATGGGTTACAGTATGCAAAAATTGCTCAGAATAGTATCAATATGTACTAACGTTCAGTGAAAAGTGTATGTTCTGACTTGATACACAGAAGATGTCCAGCAAGTCTAAGACCTTGGTCGTTGACCTCAGGGTGAGAATTCTTACATTGCTATCACCTTGATGGGAAGCTCTGAGCACTTCAGAAAGAGAAGGTTGATCTTCTGCAGGGTGGAACAAGACATGGGACAATGGTTCCATCATAGGGCTAGTCATAAATATGCTGAATAAGCGACAAAGCGAGGATCTGTGGGGCTCCATGTGCAAGACAAGGGTAAAAAATCCAGACAGAGCATCTTTCAATGCAGTGAAACAAGAGTCTTCAAAACCTTACAATGGAGAGAATTCTGCCAACGTTCTACTTAAAAGGAGACAGTGGGATTGAGCTTCCATTTGATCCAAAAAAAAAAAAAAAAAAAGTTGCATTGGTGGCAAGATTATCTACTTTCAGAAAGTTGGATATGAACCAGAAAAAAAAAAAGAGACAGTGGGATCCAGAGTGATAATGTAGCAGGGAGGGCATATGCCTTGCAAGTGGTGAACAGAGATTTGATACCAGTCATACCATGCAGTCCCGAGCCTGCCAGGAGTACTTCTGAGCACAGATCCAGAAGAAACACCTGAACCGATAGGTGTAGTCCCAAAATAAAAAAGATAAGAATGATGGAGGAGCCAAGTAACAGCATAGAACGTAAGTTATCTAAAATTTATTGTGAAACTCATTGAGTTTTCTTTGTAGGGGAGGGATATAAGATGACTCTCAGCTATTAACCCAAAATTAATGCATTTTCCCCTCTTTCTCATAAACCATTTCCTCTGATATGTAAAAACCCACCTAGATAGGTACTTCTCTCTCTCTCTCTCTCTCTCTCTCTCACTCTCTCTCTCTCTCTCTCTCTCTCTCTCTCTCTCTCTCTCTCTCTCTCTCTCTCTCTCTCTCAACGTTCCCCCCTCCTGGTGAATTGGTATTGGTTTAATAAAGAAAGGTCAGTTCACTGACTTCATGATTCTTTCCTGACTATCTTAAGTTTATTGCCACTACCCTGCTTATTCGGATCTTTCCTAATAATGGTAGAAGAAGTACAGTGCATGGGTTGATCTCAAAACCATGTGATTTAATTTACAGAGAGGGAGTTGGGGTATCCAGATACAGTGCCAAGAATTTAACCCAGGTTACATGCGCACAGGAAGTGTCCTGCCTGCTAAATTATATTTCCAAATCATAATCTTTATTTTTAGCTTTATCATACTTCATCACAAGTATTACATTATTTAGGAGAAGTCTACACATGCATACTATATTATTTATAATAGAAAATATATATAACTATTTTTATTCTCACATATATTTTAGAAAGTTTATACATAAGCATATTAGAAGATATATAGTGAAGTCATATATATACTGATACATGGTATACAAGTATATATAAATGTCTAACTATATTTTTAGGGATTTGTCTCACTCCTTTCTATTTTAATCTGTCAAATATTTAGTGAAAGATTTTTTAAAGTCTTTTCTTTAGTGAAAATATTTTGTTTTGTTTTGAGACTATATACAACTCTGAACAGGGGTTACTCCAGGCTTAGAAAACTCTCCTGGCAGGTTTAGGGGACCATATGGGATGCCGAGGATCAAACCTGGGCTGGCCATTTGCAAGGCAAATGCCCTCTTCACCATGATATTGCTCTTCCCCCTGGTGAAAACACTTTTGATCATTTAACATGCACTTCTGTTCCAAATTTCTATGAAAAAAAAATAATTAAAGAAACACAAGATGTGCAGTTGGCTAAAGATAGCTTGAAAAACTGAACGGACTATTGATCAACTTTTCACAGAGTAGGGGTGCTGAGTGGAAGGTAAAACAACTCTCTCGCTTCAAAGCATCAGATGAAAGAAAAGAGGAATTTATCTAGCAGCTGTCAGGATTATGGCCTGGTTACTAGAAGAGGAAAAACCAACAGGTCTTTACATCTGAGCACAGTAGACAACAGACAGACACCTGGGGTTGGGGAACTGTCTCCTTAACCAAAAGGTTTATTTCACAGGCATAGATAATCCTGCCATGTGGGCCCCTAATTGTGCCCTGTCATCCACTGAAAGAGTATTTGGAGAGTGTTCTAAAACAGATCAACATACAACAAAAAGATCTATTTCCTAAACTCTAGAGAAAATGTAGTTTCTAGCCCCCATGCGTTTTAAAAACAAAATCTAATTTGAAATAGATATGTACATAATGAATCCCATTGGATAAGGTCAAATTCAACTTCTTTCTTCAGAAAAGAAAGGTTTTCTCCAAGAAAACCTTCTTAGCTTATTCATTGTGATAAATCACTCCTCCCCTAGGTCTTGAATTCAAAAAATGCATCCCAGGTGACCAACTAGCTATACATAGTCTTCTGTTTACTATATTTGATCCTCTTGATAAAACATCACAGTCTGGGCTAGAGTAATAGCATAGCAGGTAGGACATTTACCTTGCACTCAGCCAACTCAAGTTCAGTCCCTGGCATTCCATATGGTCCTCTGAGCCCACCAGGAGTGATTCCTGAGCACAGAACTTCAGTGATTCATTCCCGAGTGCAAGAGTGACAGCTGAGTGACTCCTGAGCACCACTGGATGTGATCCAAACACTTATAAACATAATGAAGTAAAAAACATCAGAATTTAATTTATGGCAGTCTTTTCCTACCAGAATATAATCTTCATGTTAACTGTGAGGTTTTTTATTTTGTCATTTGCTCAGACTCCTATAAGAGAAAGTCCCTGGTATGTTGTAAGGTACCTCACATATTAGTTAAAATAACTTACTTAAAAAATAGGTCACTCAAAGAAAATAAACTTTCCTTAGAATTTGTCTGGCTCTTATGAATGTAGGTACTATGTATGTTTTTAGGTATATTATATTCTACTAAAAAAGAAAAATAGGTAAAGCTGGGGGGTCTGTCAAATTATGGCTATTTTAACTACCTGATGGTCTCAATACATTGAATAAAGAATAAATTATTTTATTTTTCCGATTGAACTTAGAGGAATGGGATTTAGCATTGAGGAATAGTCTGGACTTAATATTTCCAAGTCAGTCTCTAGGATCATAGCATAAATCCCACCGGACTTTATGTGGGGGGACCTCTCTCTTCCTTCATCTTCCAACATTATGACTCATTTTCCAGCCCAGAATAATACTTACACCATATTTTTAGTGATTTATTGGGTCCTTTTGTTTTACAAAATCAAGTTTATGTGGGCAAATTTACATGTGCACATTCACATGAAAAACCTCTCTTTTGGGAGACCACAGTGATAATACAGAGTGTTTGCCTTGCACGTGGAAGAATCTGGTTCAATCCCTGGCATCCCATATGGTCCCCAGAGCCTTCCAGGAGCGATTTCTGAGTGCAGAGCCAGGAATAACTCCTGAGCACCTCTGGGTATGACCCAAAAATCAGAAGAAAAACAAAAAGAAAACCCTTTCTTTCACTCTCAGACATTTATTGCTGTTGTTGCTTTGGGACCACACCTGGCAGTGCTCAGGGGTTACTCTTGAATCTGCTCTCAGGAATCACTCCTGCCATGCTTCCAGACCATATCGGATAATGGGTATCGAACCCAGATTGGCTGAATGCAAGATAAGTGCCCTACCCACTGTACTATCTCTCTGACCCTCCTCTCACACTTTTTCCCATCTAACTTCTTCCTATAGTATTTCCAATTATATTATGTAGTATTTTGCATAGTATTCCCAATTGTTTAAATACTTAGAAATTATACTTTTTACCACATATATTATGTCTTCTAGCAGAAATTCTACAGAAGGTGAAATCTCTCACTTGTATTTATTATCCGTCTTCTAAAAATTCTGAAGCCAGAGGCAGGAGATCAAGTTAAGTGAATAGAACCACAACGACCTTTGAAACATAGGCAAAGAAAGTAGGTCAAATTGGAAGAAAGGCAAAGGGACTGTAGAAATTGTCCTCTAGGCATCACAGATGCTTTGTGGTGTTGGGAAAACTTAAAAGTTAAGGATCCAGGGGAGAAAGTCTTCAGGGTGTCTGGACCAGGTCAGAGCACAAAATCCCAAGGGGTCCTAGAGAGAAACTGAACTACCATCACCAGAGGGTTTGAGTTGTCCATAACTGACATTTCCAACATAAAAGAGACATGGAGTAAGAGAGAGGAAAAGAGAGAAAGAAAGAGAGGAGAGAAAGATTGAGGAGAGAGGAAAGAAGAGAGAGGATAGGAACTGTGTGAAAAAGAGTTAGAGAAGAGAGGGAGGGACAGAGGAGAGAAAAAAGAGAGGATGTGTGTAATAGAGAAAGAGAGGAGTGTGTGAAAAGAGAGAAGAAAGGAAAAGAGGGAGGAGAGTATGTGAGAGAGAGGAAAAAGTTTGTGTGAAAAAGAAGAGGATAGGGAGAATGAGAAAGAGTGAGGAAGAGGAGGGAGAAGAAAATGTCTGAGTATAAAGAGAGTGAGAGAAGAGAGAAAGAGTGATGGAGAAAGGCAAGAGAAAAGAGTATGTGTGTGAGAGAGAATCCCAACCTAATCTAAATTGAAGAAAAGTTATTCAAAGTGGTGAGTGCAGTTAGAGAATGACTACACCGACAACTATCATGACAATGGTAGTGAGTTAGAGAAATAGAATGCCTGTCTTCATGACAGGCAACGGATGGGGAAGGAGATGATGGGAGGCATTGTTGGTGGGAATGTTGCACTGGTGAAGTGGGGTGTTCTATATAACTGAAACCCAATTACAAACATGTTTGTAAACATGGTACTTAAATATATTATAAAAAATAAGATAAATAAAATTCAGACTCAAGTGAAAAAACCCCAAACAAACAAACAAACAAACAAACAAAAAACAAAGACCAGTGTTGCTTAAAGCTGCAGTTTTGACCACTCCCAATGAATGGTTGGGTAAAGAGCCCTGAGCTGGATAGCCAAGGCACATTGATTAAGTCTAGACTCTAGCATTAAAATAGGAAGAGAAATCATTGTGTTCAGGCTTTCTAGTCCAGTAGAAAAGTCTTAATTTACAGAACTCAGGGCAGCATGGTTCAAAATAAAGTAAATGCCAACAGAAATAAATCAAGGGACTCTTGATATGAGTTATCACAGGGTAGGCAGAGAACATGGTGTTTATTGTGTTGTACAGGGACACAAAATAATTCTTCAGAGGAATAATAATTGGTCTTGAATTCTACAAAACTGTTTTGTAAACCACGCGGTGCAGAGATTAGAAATGCTGATGTGAGAACCAGTTTCAGAAGGATCGTCATTGGAGAATCCAACTAGGACAGGGCCAGTGTCTGAGGAGAAACACAAATTCTCAGAGAATATTTCAAGTTTATTTTATGTATTAATCTGATGAAAATTTAAATTCTTTATTAGTAATTAACTCCAGTTTATTATCAATACACAGTATAATACAGGTTGATTTCCTTATTATCTCTATTAAGCTCAGGAATTCTCACTTGTTTTTTGGGGAGGCACACCAGTGATGTTTGGTGTTACTCCTGGCTATGCTCTCAGAAATCTCTCCTGGCTCGAGGAACCATATGAGATGCTGGGGGGTCGAACCAAAGTCCATCCTGGATCAGCCGCATGCAAGGCAAACACCCTACCATCGCACTATAGCTCTGGCCAGGGGGTTCTGAAAGAGAGAGTGAGAGGGTGGGAGAGATAGATGAAATTTCACCAGCCAGAGGTGGCCAGGGGAGGCCCAGGTACATAAATGAAGGAGAAAGGAATAGATACAATGCAGGTAGCATCTTACCAAAGCTTTATCTCTGGTCCCTACAAGCTGCTAGGTGCTATTCTGGTCACAGTCCTGCCCCCCTCCTGTAACGGCCCCAGTTTTTTCTTTTATATGACAAGGGGGTGTGTCCAAGGGGCATGTCCAAGGGGCATGCCCAGGTTCAATTGTCATTACAGTGGAGTTATCCAAGGGGCTAGTCCAAGTCCAACTGTCATACATCAACATTAAGTTAAATCTTTTTTTGGGGGGCACACCCAGTGACGTTCAGGAGTTATTCCTGGTTATACGCTCAGAAATCACTCCTGGCTTGGGGGACCATATGGGATGCTGGGGATCGAACTGAGGTCTGCCCTGGGTCAGACCTGTGGAAGGCAAACACCCTACTGATGCGCTATTGCTCTGGCCCCAAGTTACATATTTTTTTGTAAAAAATTAATAAATAGGAATGTGGTAACACTTTACCTTTATTTGCACCATCCCTCGGTTCTCCATATATTCTTCTCTTTCCAAACACATTCAATCAGAGTGAAGACTTTACTATGATTTATTCTAGCCAATGTTCTGTCTTTCAGCTCCTTTGAATCAATTCCAAGGTGCTTCTATTTTGAAAAACCATTGCCCTACTGATTCAGAAGGTCATGCCAACTGGCCCAGGGAGGCCTGTCACAATATGAGTAATTACTGTCCAGCTTGAGTCTTTGCCCTAACCCTTTGCAAAATAGCAAAGGACATTCCCTTGCTATTTGTTCTCAGACTTTTTATCATGGATAGCATCATATTTCTTCTGGAAGACCAGAGTCTGGGTTCATGTTTGGTGGATTCGCTGTAGAAGTGGGCAAGATTGTAAGCAATCATTCAGTGGTGACTGGTTTTTGAAGAATAAATAAGTTTTGTGTGGGACTTTTGACTAATGGATTTGAAGTCTGCCTGTGGAATCAATTTTGTCATATTTGCACAGATGCAAATACATCTGGAGATTAGTAAGAATAATATAAATGAATAAAACTCACTGGGATATTGGCACACTTTAGAGAAATAAGAGAGAGTCTTATTGGTCCCAGGGTCTAGAAAACAAAGGCAGGGAAAGCTAGAAAGAATTAGCAGCATATTTCTAAGAGTACAATTATAGAAAGTGTGGAAAGAAGTGGTGATATTTCAGGGGGAGCTATTGAGTCGACTACAATAAAGGAAGAACTGGAGTGTGAGATCTTGTGAAACCAGCTTAACAGCCTCAGACCTGGAGGCCAGATTTTAAGGTCAAGTTGGCATAAGAATAGAGTTGGCAGAAGAATTCACCCTATAAAATTTTGGGGAGTCTGGGTCTTAACTCCTGTTAATCATAGTTTTCTTTGTCTTCTGAATCAGGAGTTGACAAACATTTTTGTCCAGAGCCAAAAAAGCCTTTGTGTGTGTGTGTGTGTGTGTGTGTGTGTGTGTGTGTGTGTGTGTGTGTGTGTGTGTGTGTGTATAAGGCCCCTGCCATAGCTGTTCAATTCTGCTGTAGCAGTATGCAGAAGCAACTATAAAAGAATGAGTAAAGGCATGAGTTTTGCAATATTTCACTAAAGATTTATTTCTCCAAACAGGCCAGCATTCATATCTGCCTCCTGGACTGTGGTTAGCTGACTCCTGTTGGCACTAATGATGTGATTATTATTTAAGAACTCTTAAAAATGACATTATACTTCCTAGTCCAGGGGGCCAAGATCCCCCCAAACCTGGTGGGTCTTCAGGGCCACGCCTGGTTAATCGGGCCCTGGGGGGAGGCGGGGGAGAAATCCCGCCCTTTGCATCCCAAAACTGCAGAACCGCGCAGGGGCTAGCCCCCGCGCGTACTTCATATATTAAGTGCATTCCTACTGTTATGTTACTTTTTACGTATCCAGAATCTTTATTATGTATCGTGCCCTTTCCCACATCCCTACAAAGCTCTTTTTTATTCCTTTACTCTCTATCCCCCCCAAACATCTCTAATCTACATTACTCTTTTTAATCAGTAGTGTACAAGCGTTATCACAGACCAAAGCCGTGCATTGTGTGTAACAACCCCAAACTGTTTCAAGATACATAAAATGGACACGTATTTCTTTAGAATATTTTGGTTTTTTTTCTCTGACAGCTATAATTCTTACTAAATGTTGTCTTATATAGTGACGATTCTAACCGCTTTTCTTCTTCTCTTTTTGAGCTGTTTAACAAGGAATCTTAGAGAAAGAGTCCCCCAGATTAATGCTTATGATTGAACCATAATTGTTCTTATCACCCCCTTATGGGCCAAGAACACCACGTGGCATTGCTCCTTTTTTGCATAGGCACATTAAAATGGGAAAATACTATACATATAAATAAGATCCTATCTAATAGAGATTGGTACAGACTAATCTTATAGTGCAAAGGGACCTTACACCCTGAACATTGACATAACGACCTGGCACAGACCTCAGAAGAAAGGACATTCCCCTGAACCAGGGAAGCCATCCACAAAACATCCAGGCTGGTCTATAGCATCACCTGGAAGCAATCCTCTACCAAGGAAGACTCTACACTGCTCAGACATTGTCCTGCTCAAAAGAGACTTCCATTAACACTGAGAAGACTTAACAACAACAACGATTTGCTTACAGGACAGGGCTCCCTGCATTGCCCTTTGATTGTAAGGTGAAACCAGAGGACGCTCCACATCCTGACTTCAATGTTGGATATACAGATTCCAGGATCTTAAATACAGAAGCTTGATACCAACAACAGAGACTGTGTGAAAAATATAAGTGTGTTGGCACTACAGACAATGTCTTGGATTGGACGATCTAGCTTGCCTGGAGCCTAGAGTTGGTCTTGTGCCAGGAACCTTCAGGGGTAGGGTCTTTTTGTATTTAGGCCAAGGTTATTTCTTTCCATGTCCCTCATATTTTGGTGGGCCTATGCAAACAACAATTGCCACTCTAACACCATTTTTGCTGTGCTCCTTTGACTCTAATCCTTAAAAAGAACCCAGTTAAGATTTGAGGTCAACTTAAGCTAATATGCATGAATATGGAAATGTAAAAAAAAAATGCTATGCCTGTAATGTTTAAGGAGTTATGTAAGTTTTATGGCTTTAGATTGCCTTGTGTGCTGTTAAGAAATATTATAGTGTGTTACAATCTTAATGTTCTTTGGATGAAATTTCAAAGTTGGGATATCAGCAAGGGGACTTCTGAGAATTATGTTATGTATTGTCCTTCCACTGTAACTTTACCTTGTCCTCTTTCTTTGCATCCTTGTTCTCATAATTACAAATAAAAAATTAAAAAAAAAATAAAATATGTACTTTTCTACTCAAAAAAAATGACATTATACTTAAATTATTGTAGTACTCTTAAAAAGTATGAATTTCCTGCCTATTTAATGGGATGGTTCTGGGAAATTTTTCAGGTAGTTGCTACTACAAAGATCCTTCCCCCAACACACATCGTGTAATGATTTTTTCCATATATAATTTTTGTTTTAATCAGGCAATTATTATTTTTATCACTTTATTTAAGCACCATGATTACAATATTAATTTTTAGTCATACAATGTCCAAAATCCTTAAACAATGCATGCTTCCCACCATCCTATGTGCCCAGTTTTCTTCTACCTTCCCCTCTACTTGCTTCTGGGGAAGACATTTTAATTCTATCTCTTCCTTATTTTTCCTTTTAGACACTGTGATTTGCACTATTGTTACAGAAGGAGTAATGTGCATATCACTTTATTCCCTTTCAGCATCCAGTTCTTGCCCAGGTTGACCATTTCCAACTCTCATTGTCACAGTGCTCCTTCCTTCTCTGCCCTAACCATATTTTGCATTCTTTATGACAAACCTATTACCACAGACTGGTCCTTCTGGCCCTTATCTCTGTTGTCTTTGGATTTTATTACCATATTATCTTTTATTTTCCTTTTATCC
Source organism: Suncus etruscus (assembly GCF_024139225.1). Lineage (NCBI taxonomy): Eukaryota > Metazoa > Chordata > Mammalia > Eulipotyphla > Soricidae > Suncus > Suncus etruscus. Next base: position 100,040,915 of record NC_064859.1, on the reverse strand, counting down.
CACAAATGAGTGAGCTTTTTTTAACTTGATATTATCCTTGACATTAGGAAATAAGAACAAACTAGAAAGATTTAATTCCTGGTGGCAAGAGGAGTTACTGATTGTTGAAACTATAATTTAACTGGTGAACAGGTAACTTGCTGCTTTGGTTTAGTCTGTCAGGAAGGGTGCAAAATCTTTAAAAGTTTTTCCTGTGTCCTCAGGGAAAAATAAAACATTGTATTTTGGGGCCAAAGAGATAGTGTAGTAAGTCAGCCACTTGCCTTGTTTAAGGCTAACTCAGGGCCACATAGAGTCTACCAAGCCCTGCTAGAAGTGATCCCTGACCACAGAGGAAGGAGTAAGCACTGAGAACCATCCAGTGGAGCCAAAACATCAAAAAGAGAGTAAAAAAGAAAGAGAAAAGAAGAAAGAAAGAGGGGCCAGAGCAATGGCGCAAGTGGAAAGGCATCTGCCTTGCCTGCACTAGCCTAGGTTGGACTGCGGTTGATCCCCAGGCATCCCATATGGTCCCCCAAGCCAGGGGTGATTTCTAAGTGCATAGCCAGGAGTAATCTTTGAGCGACACTGGGTGTGGCCCAAAAACAAACAAAAAAAAAAAAAAAGGAAAAAGAAAGAACTACAAGGATATAAATGAAGCAGTGGTATGTCTGTATGACTTTGAGAAAAGACTTGGAAATAGCCCTGGGAAATAATCACACATATTTCTTGCTCTTCAACTGGTACTCGTGTTACATGGGCAAAGTGATTCTTTACTGGTGAGAACTGGTTTTGTTTTTTTAACTTTGTTTTGTTTGGATAGAAAATTACCCTATAATAGATGGGAGAGATATTCAAAACGTATGATGAAATAAGAATTTGGAGAATATGATGCCCAAATGTTCTTTTATAAAAGTCAGGATAACAGTTTCTCGTTATGGTCTGAGAGGTCAGAATAAACTGGTTAATATGCTTGATCGATCCCCTAGTATCAGTACAAGCACTCCACAAAAATGCCGAGGGTGAAAGCATCCCATAAAACATTCTGTAGTAAAAGAAAGCAATGAGAGTTATAGTAAAATAAAATAGGGAGGTAGCCAAAGTGAAGATTGACTGCAATGCCTCAAAACCATATAATAGGGAAAAAGTGGGATTTGTTTTTTCTATGATAGTTCAGCAGCCCACAATTCTTCTGTTATTTTCAAAAATAAATCTTTCACAGTTCTTAAAAGTGCCACTTTTTCATGGTAACTGTGCAATATTATAGTTTGGGATAATCAAAACCCCCAAGGGAAAATACTTTTCAAAGTTTTTTAGATCAAGCAAGAGAACAAAATCCCGTGAATGCCGTTGATGTTCTATTTTTTTTTTGTTATCATGGCTTCAATTATTTATACACACTCTCTGATTTTTGATGCATTTCTAGCAAAGGGGCAACTGAACAACGGAGGTGTATGGAGGAGGAGAGGAAACGTAATTGGAAAGGGATAGAGAGCTTGCTTGAGGATACAAAAGAACTGGCAATATTTTAAGGAGTACATACCGTGTGAGTACTTTGTTATACTCCCATCTTTGCTTGTAGATTTTAAAGTAATTATTTTACTGACGAAAGAAAATTTTCTTCCTTGCTTTACTCCTGAGCAACTCCTGAGTTGTTCCTTGGAACACTAGTTATTCTGATTTGATTCTTAGAGAATAAGTTAACATATGATGCTTTTAGTTAAGTGTTTGTTTAGGTATTGGATCACAACAAATTATTTTCTTTCTAGTTTCTTTAGCAGCTTCACAACTCTCATCGAACCTACTTGCTCCAGTACATTTGATTATCCGTATATAAAAATACAGTTACATTTCTATAAAAAAATCACATAGATAATATGGTCACATATTTCTTCTATATTCAATAAAATATACATTGATATGTTAACTAATACTAATTGGGGGGGCACACCCGGTGATGCTCAGGGATTACTCCTGGCTATGCACTCAGAAATTGCTCCTGGCTTGGGGGACCAGATTGGACTCTGGGGGATCAAACTGTGCTCCATCCTAGGTTAACGCATACAACACATACAAGGCAAATACCCTACTGTTTGCACCACTGCTCTGGCCCCTACTACTACTAATTTTAATATAATGCAGTTATATAAAGCATCAGCAATTTAATGAGAAAAAAATAGTTAAATAAAAGATATGATAATTTGGAGCAAGAGAAACAGTCCAGTAGGCAGAACATTTGCCTTGCACATGGCTAATCTAAGTTTGGACTATGGCAATGTTCCAGTCCCATCAGGAGTGATCCCCAAACTCAGAGCCAGGACCAGAACTGGGTATGACCCCCAAACTAAAAATGTCCTAATAAAGGTCTGTGTCTTATGTTAGCCATGATTCACACCAAGAATTTTTCATGATGCCCGAGTAATGAAAATTTATTTGTGTGGCATAATAGGAAGTTTCGTTTTACATACATTTTGAATTTCTACAGCAGCCTTCAGCATTTTGGTAACCTTGTTTGAGGACCTCACATTGACTTTTAAGTTAGTATTTGTTGATTCTTTTTGTTGATACTAATATGTCACCCAAGGCAATAAAAGTGTACATAAGTGAGTTTTACAATATTTGAAGATAGGTGTATGCTTTATTCTCTGTTAGGCAATATTTGAGAAAAACACCAAGATCTCTATCACACACCTTGTTTTCAATGTTTTAAAGGGTTTAATATTTTAATGTTTGAGACTTTGAATATGTTAGAGATTTTCATCATAAGAAATGCATATCAAGGAGACTAGTAGATAAAATATTCATCCCCTACTTAGTTTTTTTATGCAAATATTTTCAGACACCTATTTTCCTTGTAGTTTTATGCTTGACATTTTAGTGATTACTTGATGAACCAAGATGCTATTTGTTCCCTGTAGCAGAAATACAAAAAATAAATATTAATGAATAAATATTACTACTATAGGTCAAAAGATAAATGTTATAGAGAACAACTCAGAGCTTTGGAAATTCACAAAAGTAAGTAAATTTGGTTTTGGGGGATGGATAAACATGTGGTATAGGGAATGATGATACTTTAAAATGACCTTGAAAATAAATAGGGGTTCAAAATAGAAACCATTGGCAAGAAAAACCCTAGAATGGAGGAAACATTATGACCACATAAGACAAAAAGTCCTGGACTCCTTCAGGAACTGTGTATGTTATGTAATCCACATTGTTGTTCAAATGAAGCATCAGAGAAATACTAAGTTTAAAGTGTACTAGGCATGAGACAGTGTGGATGGGCTTTGATTTACCACTCTGATAAATTTGTGCTTCCATTACAAGCTAATTTATTAATTAATTGTGATGGTAATAGTTCCATGGAAAGATCAGAAACTTAGATGATTTAGAAAAAGACAAATAGGAACAAAAAGCTTAGAGAATGGAGAATAAAAATTAAAAGATAATGAACAGAGAAACAAAGACTTAGTAACATTTTTTAATTTTTTATATTGTTTTTGTTTTGGGGTTACATCCAGTGCTGCTACTGGCTCTAGATTCAATGATTACACTGTGTGGTGATTGGTAAAATTATATAGGGTGCTTGAGAGGATAAAAAGGGGTGCTGGAGATCAGATTCAGATTGGCTGCATGAAAGGCAAGTACCTTATTTACTGCACTTTTTTTTTTTTTTTTTTTTAGATTTTAGGGCCACACCTCTTGGCACTCAGGGTTACTCCTAGATTTGCACTTAGAAATTACTCCTGGCAGGCTTGGGGGACGATATGGGATGGTGGGAATTGAATCTGTATCAGCCGCAGCAAAGCCAATGGCCTACATGCTGTGCTATTGCTTCAGTAGCTAGACCAGTTATATATATATATATATATATATATATAATTTTTATTTAATTGTTTGTTTGTTTTGGGACCACACCCAGTGGCCCTCAGGGGCTTCTCTTGGCTATGCACTCAGTAACCATTCCTTGCTTGGGGGACCATATGGGACGCCTGGGGATGGAACTGAGGTCTCTCCTAAGTCAGCCCTGTGCAAGGAAAACACCCTACCTCTGCACCACCGCTCTAACCCCTATTTAATTTTTTTTAATTGAAACCATTGTGATTCATAAAGTTCTTTATAGTTGTGTTTCAGACATACAATGAATAAGCCAACCTTACCACCAGTATCAAATTCCTTTCACCAATGTTACCCAAGTGCCCATTTTAAGTTTAGTTTGTTAGAATTTGGGTCTCCTGATTCTGTTGTTGTTGCCTTTGGCTTGGATTTTTAGGTCTGTCTTTTTTTAACACTACCAAAGCACCTGAGACCACTTGACCTCTGGTCCCCATCCTTTCATATTTCTTTCCTTCTCTGGGGCCAATGGGTGAACCAGTAATATTTTTAAATATATAATTAGGTGTTCTGTGAAGGAAAAATTATGATATATTTATAATATATATACAGCAGAAGAATAGAGAGATGTAATATGGAGTAGAATTTTTTTTACTTTATTATACATAGTGAATGACATGAAAACATAGGTTTAAGATGTAAAATTTTTATCTAAAGAAACTAAAATTATTACAAGGGAAATATCAAAATTTAGGTTGAACTGACAACTGATAATTGAATCAGTCTAAAAAGCAGGAAGAATCATCTTTCTAAACATGATTAAGAATCAGAACCAATTACTCTTCTCCTGTTTTCAGATTTCATCGTATTCAAATGACCAAACATACCTTTTAAAGAAATTAATTAATTAACTTAAGGGCCTCCCATGTGGTATGGAGCATGCTGTTGGAGGCCAGACAGGGACCTGAGAATTCCCAAGATAATCATGGCTAATAGACAGCACCTCAATTAACATGTGTTTTTCTTATGCTAATATCTGACTTCCTTCTCCTTGCAGCAGGCCAACATCTTTAATTTTGTTCCTATTCTTTTAGCTTTGCTCTTTATTCTTTTTTTGTTTTTTGACCCTAGTGATTACCTAGGTCCTAAATTAGTCACCTAGTCACATAGACTAAGAAAACAGGATAGAATATAAAAAGCAGAGGCAGTCCTAATAAGTCGCTATTGATTATCAGTCAGTTGTTGGGTGTAATTCAGTAGTCTGTCCCTGTCTTGTTCTTTCCAGTTCCACAGAAATGAGGGACTGAATACCAGTAGACAGTACAGGGTTCAGGAGCCAACTTCCTGTAATGGTGGGCCAACTGGCCACTGAGTCAATATAAAGGCCTGAGGCTTCAGTGCTGCAGGGTTTGTAATACTAAGACCACAACACAGTATTCGGCATCTAATCTAGTGATGAGGGAAACTAAACTTGAATCAGGCAAAGATGCCCTTATCCCAGTACTGTCCTCCCTGTCCCCAACATTCCTTTCTTTCATTAAAGAACAATTTTTATACTATTTGATTTTCCCCACCTATAAGTGCTTTAGAGATTATATTCTTGCCTCCAGCCCCCATCAAGTTTATGGATATATAATAAAGAAGTCAGTAAACATGCAATTGAAGTAGAAACACTGTTAGCTCTGTATACCTGTGTTGAAATCTCATCCTAAGTTGTATTTCACACAAAAACTTTCAACCTGAATGTGTTCTTTAAATATTTATCATTTAATATAAATATTTAAGCATTTAATATAGGTAGCTGACCTCTGTGAAACTGCTGATATTGGAACAATCGCTGAACATTTTTCTTCTCCTTTTTCCACCTTGTAGTTTGCCAGAAGCTTTTCAACACACACACACACACAAAATTATTTTCATGCAAAGATTCTTGTGCAATGCATGAGGTACATGTAAAAACACATCAAATGAGAAATGAATAAGTTGGTAGAATAGTAATCTTGAGAATGTATAAGGAACTGATATTTATATTTCCAAGTATTAAATGCAGTTCTTTGCATAAAGATGTCTGTCCTTTGTTAAGTCCTTACATTTCCATTTGAGTTGTGTGTTATTGAAGTTGTTGGTCTTTGTATAGTGAGTGTCTCAACCCACACTATTATAAGTGCAGTAAATAATACTTCACGCTTGTAAATTTAAAACTTGAATCACATGCTTACTTGAGTATGCTAGCAAAATAAACACATTCCATATTAGTAACAGTCAAACCTAAAAATCATTTCCATTTTTATTTCTTCTTTAAATGAAACAATTCAGTCAATGAAGTTTATTTATACTCTTTCCTTAAAGCAAATACTAATTCATTGGAGTTTTCCTTCAAAATAGCTCCTAAGTCAGTGGAAATGAGATCCATTGCTCTTTTTCATCATCTGTTTATGCTGGAATCCATATTGACATCAGCATTTAAATTCTGCCTCCAGTTATGTGCTTTTGACCCCTTTTAAAACCCACTGTCCAATGATCACTGTAAATGATCAGCTGTAAATGATCACTCTGGATAATAACTGGGTGCTTAAAGGTGGGAAAGTGATGTGTATGATACTCCTTCAGTAATAATATTTCTGACCGCAGTGTCTAAAAATGAAAAAGATAGAGAGGCAGTGGGAAGGAGGAAGGGAGGGAGGAAGGAAGAGAGAAAATGAGAGAGGGTGAGAGAGAAAGAGAGAGAGAGAATCTGCTCTGGTGAATGATGGGTGTTGGGCAATATATAGGACTGATAGTCATGTCAGCTTTATAACTATGTGTCTCATGGTGATTCAATTAAAAATCTATTTAATAAAAAGCATTTCATAATCGCAAGTGTTTCTTATATCCTATATCTGTGCACTGAAATCCAGGCATTGACTTGTCTCAATTTCCTGCAACAGAAATAGAGTGGCACTGATGAGGCTCCTGCCATCTCTATCTGCCAGGACAGAGCCATTGTCTTCCGGTCTGCCTCTCCCTGCTCTGTTAGTAATGGTGAGTTCTGGCTCAGTTGGGATTTTCTCAGAATTAATCAAAGTGGCTGGGATTAATCACATATTTCTCCAAGACTTTGTTTTATGCTCAGTACCTGAATTTGCTTATTCCCTTGTAATTTCACTGTCATGGTGTGTGTGTGTGTGTGTGTGTGTGTGTGTGTGTGTGTGCGCGCGCGTGCGTGTTTTGGGACACATTCACAGTTCTCAGGGTTTACTATTAGCATAAGGATTAATGCTAAAAGGGCCCCGGAGATCATACACACCGTCACACTGTCAGGGATCAAACCTTGTCAATAGCCTTTGAGCTGAACACCTGTCACTTGGTACTATCTCCCTGAATTCACTAGCATGAACTTTTTTTCTTGAAAAATATAGTAGACTATTGATACGCCCAAATTTGGGGGATAGTGGAAAGCTTATAAAAGGCAGATTTTCACACAAGCCAATAATAAACAAATTGCATCAAAATAATACCATATTTTTAACAGTTCGTTGACATGCATTGGGGTCAAATCAAGTCTAAGAAAATTCACTGCCTTTTTAGATCGAATATGCTATTGACCTTCATTAACTTTTCAATTTCAAACATTATCATTTCTAACAGGTTTGTGGATCTATTGGGTGTTGTTACTCATAACATACAATCCCTTATTGTGTGTGTATAATGAACCCCCGTATTTTATAATCTAATCTACAATTATTTTAAAAATTATTGAGTGACATTTGTGCTTTGCTTCTTCTATAGGTTTTATATTTTATTTTGGTTTTTGGCGCACGGGCAATGCTCAGGGCTTCTTCCTGGCTCTGTGCTCAAGGCTCTCTCCTTGGTGGAGAATGAGGGACCTTGTGGAGTGCTGGATTGAACGTGGGTCACTGGTGTGCAATGGAAGTGCCTCAATGCTGTTTTAACCCTCTGCTCCTTATTGCATTTTTTGAGGGGATGTAATTAGTGATTCTCAGTGCTTACACCTGCATCTGTGCTCAGAAATCCACCTGGTGTAGCCTCAGGTTGTGAGCTGTGATGGTGAGAACTGTATTTCACATGCAAGCCACATGCAAGGCAAGCACTCTATCCACTGTACTATCTTTCTGGCCTCTATGCTTTCTTTTTAAATTTAATTATTAAATCATGCAATTTGCCATTTTAAGTGTAGCAATCACTTAATATTTCTGTTGAAGGTGAACTTTTCTATGAAAGTTTTGTTATTTTTTTTCTACCATATTCAGAATTATGAGAAGTCAGACTTCTTAAAGTGAAGTCTGAGAAGTCAGACTTCTCAACCCCTCTTGGGTTGAATATTTTCATGCTACTGAGTTAGTATGAGGTTAGAAAAGTTACCATATTAGAAGAATTCTTTTTTTTTTTTTTTTAGTTTTTATCTGGAAGCAAGACTTAAGTTTTTATCCTGAACTTTTCTTGTTTTCTTTTTTTTTCTAAGGATATATTGTATTTGATTATGAAGGTTGTTGGCGGTTTTACTTCACCCATAAACTGAGGCTGTTGTGATCTAAGTTCTATGAAGGATATTTTCTAACTTATTCCTCCCTATATGTCCCATGGGTTGAAAAAACACTGAAAATCAAGTTCAAGTTGCTTGGATTTGAAAAATGCCCACAAGGCAAGAATACCTTCACAGCTCACTCCTCTCTCGGACTTCTTTCACTTAATGTTCAGCCTCAGGGAAATGCAAGGGAAATGCTTCCTTCCTTGTAAATTTATCAATAAACTAAAACTATAGTTGAAAATACAAACTATCAGAAACTGAAGCCTAAGACTCTCTTTATGGAATACTATGTAACTTTTGAAACAGGGAAACTTGGAGTAAATAAAATATTACCATTGTTTTAACAAATTAGACTCAGTTTATATAACATAAGAAACTTTAAATGAGATACACTATCTTATATGGAAAGGTTATTCATGCATATTATTGCATAGAAAGATGCATATAAAATTATGTGTAGAACAGTACATATTTCACAGTTTTGATTTTCAGATATTTATCAGGGACTACTTATTCATTCTTGCATTCAATATTTTTTGATTACTTTTCATCTTTCTTACAAGTTGCAGAAATAATGGATTAGTAATGCTTTATATTTTTTATATAGTCACTTTATATAAACAATGTGGTTACAAAATTGTTCACGGTCTAGTTTCAGTCATAGAATATATACCACTCTTAACTAGTACACATTTCCACCACCACTGTCCCCAGTTTCCCCTCCAACCCACCCTCTCCTGCTTGCCTCTAGGCCTCCTCTCTCTTACTACCTCTCTCTCTCCCTCCCTTTTTCTTTTTTCTTTTTGACACTGTGGGTTGCACTATTGCTAATGAAGGAGTACCATGCATATCACGTATCCCCTTCCAGAACCTAGTTCTTGTCCAGAGTGATCAGTTCCAGCTATCACTGTCACTATGGACCATTCACTACTCGAACTGCACTCACCACTCTTTGTGGTGAGCCTCCTAGCATGAACTGGTCCTTCTGATCCTCATCTCTATTGTCTCTTGATATTCTTACCATATTAAGCTTTTTTTCTTAGACTCCACAAATGAGTATTTGAGAAGAAATAGATTATTTTTATGTCTATCCCTATCCCTCTGACTCATTTCACCCAGCATAATAATCTCCATATCCATCCATGTATAAGCAAACTTCATGACTTTATTTTTCTTAACAGTATTCCATTGGGTAGATGTACCACAGTTTCTTTAGCCACTCATCTGTTGTCAGGCACCTGGCTTGCTTCCAGATTCTTGCTATTGTAAATAGTGCTGTTATGAACATAGGAATGCAGAGAGTTTTTCTGCATGGTGATTTGGAGTTTCTAAGGTACATCCCTAAGAGTAATATTGCTGGGTCATATAAAGCTCAATTTCTAGTTTTTTGAGGAATATTAATATTTTTTTATAAAAGAGATAGTCTACATTCATACAAACAGTGAATCAGAGTCTCTTTCTCCCCACATATGTCTCACCATAGGGACTGGCACACACCACAAAGAATGCTTTTGACATGTTACCAAATTCCATTCAGTTAATAAAATGTTTAATTTTATGTCCTATGACCCTTAAAAAAATTAGAACTGGAACTGGAGTTATATTACAGTGGTTAGGACACTTGCCTTGCATTCAGTCAAGCCAAACTCCATCTCAATGCCTGAGATATTCCCTAGAGCCCTACCAGTAGTAGTCCCTGAGTGCAGAATAAGGAGCAAGTTTAGTCATGCCCCCAAGTTAAAACTAACCAAGCAAACAAACAAACAAACAAAAAACATAATTTGCATAGTAGTTAAATGTAAATATTATTCTCTTGTGTATCTTTTTTGCTTTGAATTATGCTCAGATATTTCTCTTCTTTCAATATATATATTTTTTGGTTTTGGAGTCACACGTGGCAGTGCTCAGGAGTTAATCCTGGCAGAAATCACTCTAGGGGACCATATGGGATGCTGGGAATTGAACCCAGGTCCTTCCTGGGGTCAGTACTATGCAAAGCAAATACCCTACTGTTGTGCTATCTCTCTGGCCCCTTCTTTCAAATTTCTATTTACATATATTTTATTCTAATGCTTTTATGATTACATTGTATTTATAAAAATTAATCTGTATTGAATTTTGATAAAAAACACAACACAATGTTTATTCTCTGTACCTAAACCAGTTATTGAAAAATTCATCATTTCTCCACCTACGAGGAGAAATAGAATTAACATTCTTCTTTTATTTTATAATACTAGAATCTAAAACGTTTTTAGTCTGCAGGTATTTTCTTTCCAAAACATTTTGATTTTAAGAAAATAGTGCTGAGAAACCATCTTGGGACATGGTGTTTCCAGCCGCCTGAGACTGGATTTCATCAGTGTTCCTGCCGGTGATCCTGCCTGCTTCAGAGGTGGGTCCGGACTTACACACACTGATTCCTGCTGGTTTCTGCCGGGAGTCAGAAGGGTGCAAAAGCCATCTTGGGCTATGCTGTTTACAGCTGTCTGAGACTGGATTTCATCAGCGTTCCTGCCAGCGATCCTGCCTACTACAGAGAGTTCTTGGCTGGCTCCGCCCTCCTGCCTTGGATGACCCTGAGGATTTGAAGGGAACTCTTTGCTTTGCTTGTTTGTCTTCCTTGAATACTTGAAGCTCTCAACAGAAGACTAGGACGCGCACCCCCCAAAAAAACTGTCATCTCAAACAGCTTCGCGGCCACGCAATCTTTCTAACCAATGAACCCCACCACAACACACAGAAAAAAATCACACTACAAGAGTGATAATGGGGAAACCTCACAGGCAAACACCATGCACAGAGAATGAAGACAATGTTTGGGTGACCTAAAAAAATTCCAACCATCTGATTAACCTCTCAGATAAGGAACTTAAAATAGCAATATGGAAAATGTTTGTAGAACTCAGAGAAAGCATAGATCGATCTGAACAGAACGCAAAGACAGAAATCAGAAAACTCCAAACTGAAATAAAAGATCTGAAAAACACAGTAGCTCAACTGAAAACCTCAATGGATGGCCTTGCCAGCAGGGTAACAGCAGCTGAGGAGAGAATCGGAGTACTGGAAGATGAGATGCATAAAAAACTCAATACAACAGAAGAAATTTGAAAAGAACCTTAAGACAAAAGATCAGGCAATGGAAAAAGTACTCAAGGAATGCAAACAGATGAAAATAGAAATCTTTGATAAACTCAACAGAAACAACATAAGAATCAGTGGAATTCCAGAGGCCCAGGTAGGAGATCCCCAGGAAGACTCAAAGTCAAAGACATCATCAAAGAGATACTCCCAGAGTTAAAGAATACATGCAATCAAATCCTGCATGCCTGAAGGGTACCAGTTAAAAGAGACCCAAAGAAAAACACCCCAAGACACATCCTCGTTACAATGACAAATCCCACAGATAGAGATAGAATACTTAAACCAGCAAGATCAAAAAGGGAAATTACATTCAAAGGAGCATCCCTAAGATTTACAGCAGACATGTCACAAGAAACTCTCAATGCCAGAAGACAGTGGTGGGATATTGTGACAAGACTGAATGAAATGAACACCTCACTGAGAATACTGCACCAAGCCCAACTCACGTTCAGGTTTGAAGGAAGAATACATAGCTTCATGGATAAACAACAGCTCAGAAACTTTACAGATGAAAAACCAGCCTTAAAGAAAAAACTGAAAGGTCTACTTTAAGACAAGAGAGACCAACAAACACAGCAAACTTATCTACAAAGATGACATTAAATCCTATGACAATCATCTCCCTCAATGTCAATGAACTAAATTCACCAATTAAAAGACACAGAGTGGCAAAATGGATCAAAAAGATGAATCCAACCTTCTGCTACCAACTAGAAACACACCTGAATAATCAGAACAAACATAGACTCAAAATTAAAGGCTGGAGGAAAATCATCCAAGCAAACAGTATCCTTAAAAATCCTGGGGTGGCCATATGAATATCTGATGACACCAACTTTATACTCAGAAAAGTGGTAAGGGACAAAGATGGACACTATGTACTAATCAAGGGATACGTGCAACAGGAAGAAATCAGACTTTTAAACATATATGCACCCAATGAGAGACCAGCAAATTATCTAATACAATTACTGACAAATCAGAAAGAAGACATCAATAATAACACAATAATTGTGGGAGACCTCAACACAGCCCTGTCAACACTTGATAGGTCAACCAGACTGAAACATAAAAAAACATACTAGCCCTGAAAAGAGAGATGGAAGAAAAAGGACTAGTAGACATATATAGGACATTCCACCCCCAAAAAATCATCCAAGCAAACAGTATCCTTAAAAATCCTGGGGTGGCCATATGAATATCTGATGACACCAACTTTATACTCAGAAAAGTGGTAAGGGACAAAGATGGACACTATGTACTAATCAAGGGATATGTGCAACAGGAAGAAATCAGACTTTTAAACATATATGCACCCAATGAGAGACCAGCAAATTATCTAATACAATTACTGACAAATCAGAAAGAAGACATCAATAATAACACAATAATTGTGGGAGACCTCAACACAGCCCTGTCAACACTTGATAGGTCAACCAGACTGAAACATAAAAAAACATACTAGCCCTGAAAAGAGAGATGGAAGAAAAAGGACTAGTAGACATATATAGGACATTCCACCCCCAAAAACCTGGATACACATTCTACTCCAATGTACATGGGTCATTCTCCAGGATAGACCACATAAAACATACCTTCATAAAATCAAGAGGATATGAATCTTGAAGATTACCTTTGCTGACCACAAGGCTCTGAAATTAGATGTGAACTACAAAGGGACACAGAAGAAAAACTTTAACAATTGGAAATTAAACAGCCTGCTACTGAACAACCAGTGGATCCGAGATGAAATCAAAAAGGAAATCAAAACTTTCCTGGAAACAAAAGATAATAAAGACACAAACTGCCAGAATCTATGGGACACAGCAAAAGCGGTCCTGAGAGGAAAATTTATAGCTTTGCAAGCATGCATCAGGAAGGAAGAAGAGGCATACCTGAATAACAATGACGCAGCTCACAAAATTAGATGACCAACAAAAGGAACCAAAAATAGGGAGACAGAAGGAAATAGCAAAACTGAAAGCAGAAATCAATGAAGTGGAAACCCAAAAAACAATCTGAAAAATCAACGAAAGCATAAGTTGGTTCTTTGAAAAAAAAATAAACAATATTGATAGATCACTGGCAAAAGTCACAAAGAAAGAGAGAAAGAGAAACCTGATAACCTGTATTAGGAATGAAAAGGGGGAGATCACGACAGATATTTCAGAGATCCAAAGGGTAATCAGAGACTACTTTGAGAAACTTTATGCTACTAAACATGAGAAACTAGAAGAAATGGATAAATTCCTGGACACTTATAACCTTCCACGGTGAAGTAAGGAGGATGTAGCATATCTAAACACCCGCATCACTATGGAGGAAATTGAAACTGTAATCAAACATCTGCCTAAAAAGAAGCCCAGGCCCAGATGGATTTACTAATGAATTCTTTCAAAACTTTCAAGAGAAGTTACTACCAATCCTAGCCAGTCTTCCATGAAATTGAAAAAACGGGAACACTCCCAAACAGCTTTTATGAAGCCAACATTACCTTGATACCAAAACCAGACAGAGATGCTACCTAAAAAGAAAATTACAGACCAATATTCCTGATGAATGCAGATGCAAAGATTCTCAAAAAAATCCTGGCAAATAGGATCGAATGTGTCATCAAGAAGATCAAGTAGGTTTCATTCCAGGAACGCAAGGATGGTATAAATCCATAAATCTATCAACATAATACAAAACATCAACAACAAGAAAAATAAAAATCACATGATCATATCATTTGATGCAGAGAAAGCATTTGATAAGGTCCAACACCCATTCTTGATCAAAACTCTCAGCAAGATGGGAATGAAAGGAACTTTTCTCAATCTAGTTAAATCATCTACCACAAACCAATGGCAAATACTATCCTCAATGGAGAAAAACTAAAAGCCTTTCCTCTAAATTCTGGTACAAGACAAGGCTATTCGCTCTCACCACTCCTCTTCAACATAGTACTGGAAGTGCTGGCTATAGCGATCACGCAAGAAAAAGATATCAAGGGAATCCAGATAGGAAAGGAAGTAGTCAAGCTCTCATTGTTTGCAGATGACATGATACTCTACTTAGAAAACTCTAAAGACTCTACCAAAAAGCTTCTAGAAACAATAGACTCATATAGCAAGGTGGCAGGCTACAAATTTAACACACAGAAATCAATGGCCTTTTTATACACCAATAATGATAGGGAAGAGATGGACGTCAAGAAGGCAATACTATTCACATTAGTGCCACACAAACTCAAATACCTTGGAGTCAACTTGACCAAAGACGTGAAGGACCTATACAAAGAAAACTATAAAGCCCTGCTCCAAGAAATAAGAGAGGATACACGGAAATGGAAACACATACCCTGCTCATGGATGGGCAGGATTAACATCATCAAAATGGCAATACTCCCCAAAGCATTATACAGATTTAATGCAATCCCCTTAAAAATACCCATGACATTCTTGAAAGAAGTGGATGGAACACTTATGAAATTCATCTGGAACAATAAACACCCTCGAATAACTAAAGCACTCCTAGGGAAAAGAAAAATGGGAAGCATTACTTTCCCCAACTTTAAACTGTACTACAAAGCAATAATTATCAAAACAGCATGGTATTGGAATAAAGATGGACCCTCAGATCAGTGGAATAGGCTTGAGTTCTCAGAGAATGTTCCCCAGACATACAAGCCCTAATTTTTGACAAAGGAACAAGAAATCCTAAGTGGAGCAGGGAAAACCTCTTTAGCAAGTGGTGCTGGCAGAACTGGTTAGCCACTTGCAAAAAAGCGAACATAGACCCCCAGTTAATACCATCTATAAAGGTAAAATCCAAATGAATTAAAGACCTTGATATCAGACCTGATACCATAAGGTATATAGAACAACACGTCGGTAAAACACTCCATGACATTGAGACTAAAGGCATCTTCAAGGAGGAAACTGCACTTTCCAAACAAGTGAAAGCAGAGATAAACAGATGGGAATACATTAAACTGAGAAGCTTCTGCACCTCAAAAGAAATAGTGCCCAGGATACAAGAGCCACCCCACTGAGTGGGAGAAACTATTCACCCAATATCCATCAGATAAAGGGCTAATATCCAAAATATACAGGGCACTGACAGAACTTTACAAGAAAAAAACATCTAATCCCATCAAAAATGGGGAGAAGAAATGAATAAACACTTTGACAAAGAAGAAATACAAATGGCCAAAAGGCACATGAAAAAATGCTCCTCATCACTAATCATCATGGAGATGCAAATCAAAACAACGATGAGATACCATCTCACACCACAGAGATTGGCACACATCACAAAGAATGAGAACAATCAGTGCTGGCAAGGATGTGGAGAGAAAGGAACTCCTATCCACTGCTGGTGGGAATGCCATCTAGTCCAACCTCTATGGAAAGCAATATGGAGATTTCTCAAAAACCTGGAAATTGAGCTCCCATTCGACCCAGCTATTCCACTCCTAGGGATATACCCTAAGAACACAAGAATACAATACAAAAAACCTTTTCTCACACCTATATTTTTGCATCACTATTCAAAATAGCCAGGCTCTGGAAACAACCAAGATACCCTTCACCAGATGAATGGCTAAAGAAACTGTGGTACATATACACAATGGAATATTATACAGCTGTCAGGAGAGATGAAGTCATGAAATTTTCCTATACATGGATGTACATGGATTCTATCATGCTGAGTGAAATAAGTCAGAGGGAGAGAGAGACACACAGAATAGTCTCACTCATCCTTGGGTTTTAAGAAAAATAAAAGTCATTTTTGCAACAATCCTGAGACAATGAGAGGAGGGCTAGAATTTCCAGCTCACTTCATGAAGCCACCACAAAGAGTGGTGAGTGCAGTTATAGAAATAACTACACTGAGAACTACCATAATCATGTGAATGAATGAGGGAACTGGAAAGCCTGTCTAGAGTACAGGTGGCAGTGGGGTGAGATGGAGGGAGATTTGAGACATTGGTGGTGGGAATGTTGCATTGCTGAAGGGGTTTTTTATTCACATGACTGAAACCTAATCACAATCATATATGTAATCAAGATGTTTAAATTAAAAAAAAGTTAAAAAGAAGAAAATAATGCTATTTTTTTAAATCGAGGATCTTTTAAATCATTTAAAAATTTAAAAGTAAATCATTCAGTGATGGAAACAATGATGCTGTTTGACCACTTAGATGATTTAGAGAGAGATTTACCATAGTAAAATTTGTGTTTATCCCAGAGATCCTTAAGCAATTTGTGACAGATACTTAATTCTTTTTTTTTACTTAATTCTAATTATCTTAATAACTGATAATATATTTAAAGGCCTGGAAAGATTGGACAGTAGATAAGGCTTTGAAGGTGGCCAACCAGTTTTGATTCCTAATAACAAATGTGGTTCCATAAGCATGACTAAGAGTAAACTCTGAACATTGTGGATATGGCCCCTGAAAAACAAAAAACAAAAGAATCCCCAAACCTGTGACTAGAGTAATAGTATAGTAGAAATGGTATTTGCCTTGCATGTGGCCAAACTGAGTTCAATTCCTACCACCTTACAGGGTCTTCCTGGCCCTCCAAGACTGATCTTTGAGAGCACAATTAAGAGTAAACCCCAAGTACAGCTAGCAATAATCCAAAAACCAAAACCAAAACCAATATATTTGAAATATCCTGGAGGAGTTTCAGTCTTGACTTGCATAACCAATCTATGATAAGATAGTAATTCTTAGAATTCTTGCAAGTTAACTAACTTCACTTGGATAATCAGTATTTTCAGATAAGGTAAGATAAGGAGCTTGAGAGGAAGGCTCAACCCTAGGTTTTCTGACTCTTAATGTGTTCATATGTAACCTTATCAAAGATGGAGAAATTAGACTGAGAATTACCAAGGGAGGGAAAAAGAAAAGGTGTCCCAATGGCCACAGTGTAAAGATTCAAGTGATGTGATCACTGGCAAAGAATAGTCAGCAACCTTCAGACCTGGAAGAATTTTGATAGACTTAGAGATTCCAGACTGTCAGGGTCCAAGTTTCTTTGATTTTAAACCACCCAGCTTTTTAGAGCTGGCAAGTAATAAGAAAGTAATACTTGTAGATTTTATAAAAATTATCATTCTGAATTTGTATTCTTGGTTTGTTTTTTTTGGGGGGGGGGCCACATCCAATGGTAATCAGGGTTTATTCCTGGCTCTACACTCAGGGATTACTCCTGGTAATGCTAAGGGTCCAGGTTGGTTCTGGGATTTCAATTTGATTGGCTGCATGTAAGGCAAGTGCCTTGTCTATTGTATTATCTACCCATACCCTCAACTTGTCTTTCTTATCGATTCATTCCTATAAGCATCTTTATTCTATGAGTCACTTACTTGCATGACATCTACAAAGATCTAAGAAAAAGGACATTTAACTTTATTTCTAAGTCCAAGAAATCCTCATCTTTAATTTTAAAATGATCTTTGTTTCCTAGTTCTTAAAGATATTATCACTACTGTATAAAAATTCTTAATAAACTCAGTAGAAGTTATATAGTGATTCTTGGTAACAAGGAAGAAATATTTGTGATGGTCAGAAAAGTAACAATAGTGCATGACAAGTAAACAAAAGGAAGAAAAATTTTTTCTGATCAGATAAAATACACAAATGTCCACCTTAGCTCATTCATTTATTCTCTACCACACACACACACACACACACACACACACACACACACACACACACACACACTCATCACCTTCATACCAGGAAAATGTTAAGCATTAGAACCTTGTTGTATCTCATATTTCAGTCAGAAAGCCTCAAACTTTCATATCCAGTCTGGTTTTGGATCAGTCCCTATTGTGGGTGATGAGGATGAAAAGATGATTCCTTTCAAATAGATGTCACAAGAACCTCAGAGGGGATTGGCATATGGTGTGATTCTTTTAGCCTCAATACATGGAATAGAGTTATATGATTGAGCGTAAAAAGTATCTCAGAAGTACAATAAGGAATATTGATTATATGTAAATAATTTTTGGAATTCAATTTAATACAATCATAATAAAATAATAGGTAAATGCAAAGTTGAGGGTGAAATCTTGACCAGTAATTACCATTAGTTAAGAAACATATGTCAGGGCTAGAGCATTGTAGGTATAGAGTTTGCTTTCATACAGCTGACCTAGGTAAATATGGCATCCCATAAAGTCTCCTGAGCTGCCAGAAATGATTTCTGATTCAGAGAAAGGAGTAACTCCTGAGCACCATTAGGTGTGGCCCCCCAAACTGAAAACCAAACCAAACAAAACAAAACAAAAAAATATCTAGCCGGCATTACCTCATTATGATATGTGGTATTCTATAGGTAATTATATGAGTAGTAGTATTCTATAGGTAATTACATTTTGTATCTATATAATACATTTGTATATTCTATATAATGCCTAAAATTGAGTCTCTTTAGAAGCTGAAGCAGACAAAAATAAGTAAGACCTAAAGGGTGGGCTGTGTTATACAATTGCCGGATACAATTTTGTCTCAGACTTTGCTGTCTAGCACACACTTTATATTCCAGAGATGAACTCGTCCAAAATGGATAAATTTCATGCTTCACATAAACTATAGTGATGATTTCAGAGATGTAGAGAAAAGGAATATACATTCTTCAATACAGTTAGCAGATGAGAGAAATGATATAGTAAGGCATCAATTGAACTGCAAGTTGTGTGTAAAGCAGCAGAAGCCATTAGCTTCAGCTTTACTGTACTCCCCCCTTCCAGAATTAAATAGAATAATGCATAAATCTGAGGTTCATTCCATCTCAAAGTAATCCCACATATTTCAACAAGAGGAAGCGATAGGGCGCTGCATGTCCTTTAGTAAAGGAAGATGTAACATGATTTTTGCATCCTCAGAGATGACAGATCAGCCAACATGATAGAAAAAAATCAATTTACCTACTCAGACATTGATTCATTTTCATAGGAGAGTCAAACAGTGCTCATGAGTTCTGGGCAGGGGAGTTCCTCCTGGCAGTTCTCAGCCAACTGAGCCAGCATAATTAATTAATACCTTGAATAAACAGCACTTCTCAGGCCCTAAGGTACCAGGGGTTTTACAGGTCACCCCAGTGATGTTCAGGGACCTCATAGGTTATACCAGATAATGATTGAGGGACAATGAAGTGTGGAGGAATGAATCCTGGTTGACCTTATACATGGCAAACACCTTAACCCCTGTTAAGGTTCTTTGGATTGCAAATGCTAGCTCTTAGCTACCTTTAGCAAGCATTCATTTCCCTAAAAATCATATTCATTTGTCGTGGAGGGGTAGAGCAATACACTATCCACAGGAGAGACCATTGTGATGAAAACTGTGTTTTGATCAACTTGTTTTTAGATATTCTAAAAGACAGAATTCCATAATTAAAAAAATATATTCAGAGATCTCTGTTTTTAGGCACCATGTATACAACAAGTGTTTGGCACTTATTTTATTTATTTATTTATTATTTATTTATATTTTGGTAGCAAAATTTAGTGCTCCACTTCATCTTGGACACACAGAAGATACACAGATTGAGTTAGTGTGTATTGATCAAGTAATTGATCAGTCAATAATATATCAGGTGGTTCTCTGTACAATGTCACACAGTCAAATATGAGCTAACGATATGCGCTCCATCCTGTTCCGGGATTTCAGACATTAAAATTCAGAAGTGCCAGTAAGCCAGAATTCAATTAATAAAATGAATCACTTTTCACCTGGTTATGTTTTTTTTCCTTAGCTTTCCAGCTCTAGTATTGATAAAATATTTCATCAGGGTTTCACATGAAATAAACTAATGGTGAAAAACTAGGCCCTCTGCTTCAGTTAGAAATCCCACTGACCCACTGTTGAATAGGTAAAGAATGACATTTGAAATAATCTAGAGTACTTCAGGGGTTTGTTGTATTGAAAAGTGGAGAGAAATAGGTTTTATTCAGTAAAAACACTTCAAATTAATTCCCTATTGAAGACTCGGAGAAACACAAGTGGCTCAGGCTGCTGCGTTCTCACCTGACCTAAGAGACTCGAGAGAAAAAGTGACAATACTGGTTTTTTATGCTTTTTCTTGAGCTTGATTTTGATTGAATAGTGGTTGAGGAATCCCTCTGTTGTCTAAGTTACAGGTAACAAGAAGCTGTTTACTTTACTACCTCAGCAAGAATGATTGGTGTGGGAGATTTGGAGATTCTGAGTCAGTCATGTAATTTTAGTCAGACTAATAACAAAATCAAAGCAATGGTATGCTACTCTAATCAATCATTCATTGATCTGTAATTGTAGTAAATAAAGAGAAAGATTGCTGAAGAAAAATATTGATTTGTTTTGATTATGTGCATAGAAAACCTACAACCTGTTTTGCAGTTATTTAAACACAAGTCACAAAATTACCTGCCTGGAGTTACAATACAAATGTGATAAAAACATGTTATATAATTTTAAATACCAAAATATGGCAAAGAAGAATATACAAATGCAATAGTTTTTTCAAAGGGTAGATTGAAAAATAGCATTTTTCTGTGAGAATAATGGAATACAAATTGTATTTAAATAATGATTACAGCTATATGTAAAACATACTGCCTTTGGGCATCATTTTCTATATTTAAGAACTATTGTTAGAAGAACAAATAAAAGTTGGATTTTTTTTTTTAGAAATCTGAGTCTTTAGAATTAAAAACAACCAGTGAAACAAACAGCATCAACCAACCAGTTGGTGAAATAAGATTTGTAATTGTCATGGTCATGGTGCTCAGTGAAATTCTTCTTTGGAACCAAACGGGTCATCCTTCTCTTCTAACATGATAACAAATTGACAGGTGTTAGCTGTCAGATTGCTCAAGAAGTTATCTATGACTTCAACCACCTCTCCCAGAACCAAGATCTTTTCTCAGAGCAGTCCCCTTTACAAGAATGGCCCGAAAGTCATATGAATTTATCTGAAACATGGACTTTTCCTCCTATCTACTTAAGAACTCTCCTCAGGACTACTATAAAGGGGATTAGTAATATTTAATACATCTCAGGGCATCTCAAATAGTATCATGTCCATAAAATCACCTTGTAGTTAATGGGTGTGTAGCAGTGAGCTCGTGACTATAGAGTCCCATGATTCTGTTTTAACTATACACCCCAAAATGCCCAATTGATAGGGAAGAGCAAGTGGGTTTGCCTACTCATTGTGTCATTAAGGTCCTAAGTAAGCGACATCCTGGGAGAACAAGGCAAAACACTCTTTTATCACACCATACACCAAACTAAATCAATGAGTGTTATACGAGTCTAAAGCTACGAAACATCTCAGCTAAAAGCAGATGGTTGGCTGAGCCTTGAAAGGAGAACCTTAATTACATATCCCAATACTTTTGGTGGGGCTGGGAGCACACCAGGTGGCATTCAGAGGTTAGTCCTGGCTCTGTGCTTTGAAATCACTCCTGGCAGGCTCAGGGGACCATATGAAATGATAGCATTCAAACTGGGGTCAATCTTGTGTTGGCCGTGTGCAAGGCAAATGCCTTACCACTGTGCTTTTGCTCTAGCTCATATCCCAATAATTTTTAAATAGTTATTTCTTTCAAATCATATCAAGTCCAGGTTCTACAGACTTCAATGACATGTATTTCCAAGAAGAACCCTCCTTCTACAGAAATCACTCCTGGCAGACTCAGGTGACCACATGGAATGCCAAGGATTGAACCTGGTCTGTCCCAGGTCAGCCACATGCAAGACAAACATCCAACCACTGTGTTATCTCTCCGGCCCCTTCCACAGAGCTCTTAACATGAGTAAAATTAAACTTGAAGAGTCTCTTGGGCACTTTCACTTGTATTATCAGCAGGAAACAAAACTGATATTGTGAAATGATTGATCAGCACATCCAAGATTCATATTAGCATTTCTTTTTACCTTCTGCTCGATTTTGATAGAAAATGGGAAACAATAAATTTTTTGTTTGGTAAATTAAAATTTCATGGTAAACAAGAGTTCAACAACAAGGAACTGGAGATTCACAAAGGGATGTCCCTGAACTAACATAAGAACCAGCCAAAAGTGTGAGAAATCTATAAGGTATGCTTTAGGAAAATCATATTAAATATAAGTTTATATTCAACAGTATCTACAGAAGCAGAGCCTAAAATTCAACACACTTTTCACTCTAAAAATTCCAGAATTTTGAGTTAGGGATTCCATGTTAGAAATATAGACTAATACAGACATGGAGGCATTTGTATATTACTAACCCCAGTTTGATTTGTGGAATTTCATAGAGTCCCTTGAGAAATTCTAGAAGTAGTATCTGAACATAGAGCTAGGAGTAAGTTCTCAGCATGAGTATGATCCCCCCTCCATTATTTAGAGATTACTAAGACTTAAGTGACTCAAAAAAAAAAACATAATATGTAAACTATCTGATATTCAATCATAAATTTCTTGAAGTCACACTGCTGGGTAACATTTTTCTTTGAAACTGTCAGTTGTGTGTAGAGCGACACTTGGTCTAGGCCAATCTTATTTCCTGTCACATCTGCCATCCTATGATTGGTGAAAGCAGTGTCATAACCCATATTGGAATCTATCTCATGGTTGGCTGAGTCCTTGTTGAGTGTCTTGAAGCCTCATTTCCCCCTCTCCAGTTTGTGCTTCCTTCCCTTCTCCCAAGGATGTTGACCATGGACACGCTATTTGAAAGTGTTCTTGTTTGTTAATCTTAGACTTGGAGTCGGCTTCCAGGAGAAACCAACTTAAAACAGAAAATTACTTGACTCTTCTCAAGTTTTCCTTTTCTAAATGATGGATAATAGAGTCTACAAAACACTCTTGTCTTAGTAATTGAAGCAAAGTGCAGGAAATTGTCCAGCAAATTGCCTAGTGTAGATGAGTATTTAATTAACTGGAGGTAACCCTTATTTCTTTTGCCTCCCCCAGAAGCAAAGTTGTACTTGCTATAATTAACTACAACAATAAATAATTTTATTTTAATTTTCCAACTTCTGCAAGTTTTAATGCTTTTTTCCCCCTGATGATATTATATTATATTAAAAAAGAGGTAAACATGTTTTTTGATTAATCCCTATTTATGAAGTGTAATTCAGGAGTGAGCTCTACTTCAGCCATTGACTTAGTTTACTTGGAAATTCAAGCATCCTTTTAGGCCAAATAGTTAACCTAGATTAGAAGGAGGAATTTTCTGCAATGTGTTAATGGATGGAAATGATTAAATCTGGCAAGTGAAATCAATTCAGTAATCTTTGCATCTATTGTTTGGGGTTAGATCATGCCAGTCTGCCAAATGATAGCTTGAATTGAGGCTTAAGGAGTAAATGGCAGTTGATGAAATGAAATAGGGAGAAGGGAGTTAAGTAAAATGAATTACAGTCTTAATAAATGAATAAAGTCTTAAGATCATGAAAGAATTTTAAGGGTAGATGACTCTGTAAGAGCAGACAGTGGGACAGGAGCGATCACAGAGACACATGTTATATATTGAAGTTCAGTTGTATAAAAGTCACATGTACAGCATAGAGTTTGTTTTGTTTCTTAAAACTATGGTGGATTTATTTGGAATAAACTTCACAGATCTACTTTGATGATGAAATGGCTAGCAAGCAACAATGAAACCCATAGTAGCAGTAGACATAATGTTCTCTATTTCTCTTCCTTCTGATTTTTGTTCAGATTAGGTTGTTACCTGAATGAGGAGATCTTAGAACTAGAAAAGTCTGGAACAGCCTGGAACAATTCCCAATGTGACCTCCTGTACAAGGATTTTTGTGGCAAAAGTAGTCAATATTTTTCTGAAATAATGACTCAGTCCAATCAAAGACTGAACAATAGTTTGAAAAATCAGCAATATTTTCTTTTCAGTCCCACTAACTTTTGTGCTCAATCATTTCATTGATTGTCTTTCAGATTTGAAACTTTTAAAGGAAAAATGAGGTTCGACTCATGAGCTAACTTACAAATAATCCTGTGAACCAGAGGTTTTTGGTCAACATTCTTTCAGAAAGCCTAGAGGCACTGCAAAACCAAGTTGGCTCACTATTGAAGATATTCTGGTGTTGTTCTATGTTTATTTTTCTGGTCTTATCGAGAGTTTTTTTTTCTTTTTGGACTGTGGCCATTATATTTACTCCCAGCTATGAATAGTTTAAACTTTCCCGATATTTTCTAAATTTTTATAAAATTAATAACATAAGAAATGATACTTTCTGATTATTTTAGGACATGTATAAACATATGAATATATAGGACATATAAAATATATATATTTTTAGGACATATATATATATAGCTAGGCAACCTATCTCAGGATGTAAAAACTATAAAAGACAGAGCCATCATTTACTTGAAACTTAAAGAAGTTAGTAGAATACTTAACACTCTCTGTTTTCATTTATCATTTAATTTTGTTTTGTTTGTTTTTTTGGTTTTTTGGGTCACACCCGTCATCGCTCATGGATTACTCCTGGCTCTATGCTCAGAAATTGCTCCTGGCAGGCTCGGGGGACCATATGGACGCCAGGATTCAAACCGATGACCTTCTGCATGAAAGTCAAATGCCTTACCCTCCATGCTATCTCTTCAGCATCATTTAATTTTAAGAGAGGACCTTGACTTCCTCCCCTACATCACTTTAGTACTTAAATATTAGATTCCCTTGTCTTTAGTATTGGTAAGTAAAAAAAAAATGTGATGCTTTTCCTTTTTCTTCTTACAAGAGGAAGATCACTTTCCTTTTTTGGTCTTCAGGAAATAAACTCAGAATGAGATGTTTTGGGGATGAAACTAATTTCTCAATTGTTAGTTTTCATCATTATGTTATTTAAAGTATATAAATACTTATACATCAAGTAATGAAGAGACTATAGCAAGTAACAGGACATGTGTTACTCCTATACACCAAGATGAATTGAGAATTTTTGTTATAAATATGAAAGATAATAATATAAATAAAGCAGAAAACATTGTGGTAGGTTTTCACTTCTTAGTGGAAGTATGAATAACATTGAAATATGAATAGCAATGATAGAAAAAAAGAAAACTGATACCTCTTTTTTCTTTTCATATACATGCCCTTGTTTCTGGTAGCTATGCATGAACTCTCAAGAAAAATGGTACAGACATACAAAACTTCATACAGTTGGCTTTTCCCTATGGATCCTCTTTTATAGTGTTTAAACTTAGAATTCATGGGGAAGATATCATAGAAATGTACAAGTTCTTTTACTTATTGTTACTGACATCCCAAGTTCCAGTTTATTCATTGAAAAAATAATTGTACCTCTCCCAAATAAACATATCATTTTAATGGGTAAAAATGTCTAAAGTGCTTGCCTTATAAGATGTAGTCATTGAAATAATGTATGGATATGATAAATGAGCTTTGTTTGATAATAAAACCATAGCATGCATATTTTTCTCAATATTTTGGACTAATATTAGAGAAATATTTGTATGTGAGATTTCAGATATTTTTATGTAATTTCACTCTTCTGAAATATGGTTTTTACCTCAGTAAAGAACCGGGAAATGCACTGCTAGACATTTTCTCATGAAAATGAGATGCCAACATCTGCTTTCCTATCTCCTAGTGTTTACTGACCCAAAGATATTTTTTGACTGTGGAAACTTAAAAGTTGATTATCTGGACTCCTTCATCCATGCAGAGTTCTGTGAGCTTTCTCTGTTTTCAAGTTGCAATTTAATATGGGTCAAGGTCTTGGTCTTTAATGATAAATGACAAATGGCAATGGCTTCTGCAAATGACAAGGAATTAGTGAGCAAAGACTACACGTCTGCCTTTCTTGCTTACTCAACTTTGAATCTTGCAAATAGCTTCCTAAAATGCATTGGAATTGCTATAGATAAGTTTTTCAATACGAAGGGACCTCATGTTTATAAGTATTTGTGTGTGCTGTTTTGAGTCTAAGCAACTTTAAATGAGATAGCTGGATTTCCCTCAGGAAGCAATGAATCCCTAGAGCTGAACTTGAATA
The DNA here is from genome assembly GCF_024139225.1 of Suncus etruscus. Classification (NCBI taxonomy): domain Eukaryota; kingdom Metazoa; phylum Chordata; class Mammalia; order Eulipotyphla; family Soricidae; genus Suncus; species Suncus etruscus. The sequence goes on along the minus strand of NC_064859.1, from coordinate 100,014,409 downwards.
TTGTTCTACAGTTAATTAGGTGAAACAGGGCCACTTTGTAAGTGAGTAATTAATCTTCTATCTTAAGCTGCTCCAAAGTTAGTGTGAAATATGCTGATGTGATCATTGCATTAGAAGGAGATAAGACACTTGTATTAGAACATTTCTTCTAAGATCTTAGTGGTATACCAAATATCATGATTATAAATACTGTTTACTAAAATATGAGGATGGAGCAGGAAAAGAATATGTCCTTATCTGTATATTAGAGTGAAATATTGTGCCAGTAAAACATGTAACTCCCTGGAGATCTGCTTGAAAAACTTTACCTACTGTACCATCTGATAAGAAACTAAGATTTAGTAAATCTTATGCTATGCTAATGACTTTGAATGACTAAAAAAAGGATGGCTATATACTTAAATTACTAGTATAAGGAAATATTTTAGCAAATATTTTTCACCCCTTTACCTTTATCGCAAATCGTATCTTATTAAAATTCTTATACAATCTTACTACCACTTTATTCTATGAAAAATAGGTGTTCTTTTGTGTATTGGAATAGGTATATATATACATATACATATATATACATATATATAGTCTCTATTAGTGATTGGGCTATGCCCATAAAATACCTTGACCCATTTAAAATATCTAACTATGAATAGTACTTTTATTCTCAAAAGTCACAAATTATTGTTCACTGAGAATATTTGAAAAAGTTGGACATTTTAGTAGGATTTTAAGATGTTTGGGATTCAGTGTTAAAAAGTTGTTTGAGAAAAATTGATACATCATATGTTCAGTATTTAATGGAATTATAAATCAATTATTTATATATGACTTAATGATGATAATGATAAGTCATTTTTAAATGCAAAGTGTTCTCTCTGATTTGACATTGTTAGAGCAATGATGTAAAATTACCAGACTGTAGTTGCAGAGTATTAAAAAGGCAACAAAGATATGCCTTGAGGTAAACATATCTTTATAGCAACGTCTCCATTTCCTCTGATTCTATGCATCAACAATCATTTCATATAATCAGTTCAGATTTGGTACCCCATAAGAGCATCATTAAGTGTTGTGAGGTCCCCCCATAGCTCTTTGGAAACCCAAGGTTAGAAATCCTACCTTTTTGTGTTTGATCATTTAATACCACACTGTATCGATTATTTCTAAGTTCACTCTTAACTGAATTGATCTATCGTCCCTGATTGTTATGTACCAGAGCTCAGGCAATGCCTACCATTAAAGCATTTTCTTGTTTATTTTGAGGTTACTCAAAATTTCAAAAATAAAGTAAGGAAATCAATTCTGTGTGCAATATAATAGTAGTGTCAATAATTCTTTGTGTATAAAATAGTAAGATCCAATATGTAGCCTGAGCTATACTGCTGCTCAGTATTTTAAGTCATAAAACAAAGGTTTGGAGGGGAGAGAGAGAAAGAGAGAAAGAGAGAGAGAAAGAGAGAGAGAGACAGAGAGAGACAGAGAGAGAGACAGAAAGAGACAGAGAGAGAGAGAGAGAGAAAGAGCAGTGGCTAAGTTACTTGTCTTGCAAGCAGTCAGCCCTGATTCTATCCTTAGACTAAATATGGTCCCCAGAGCATTTTGGGGTCACTCGAACAATTATTTACAAATAAAATCTAAACATTGTCGGGTGTTGCCCTCAGAACCATAAATAAATGAATATATTAATTACATAAAACAACTCACAACTTTGGCCAAAACTTAAGCCCAGTTTACTTCTTTGTTGCTTCCCATCCTCTGTCCTCCACCTGCTGTTCATAAAGAAGTGAAAATAATTCTCTCTACCCATAAGATATATCTATATCTATATTTATATTTATATTTATATCTATACACACACCAATATATATATATATATTTGGTTGTTGGGTCACACCCAGCTGTGCTCAGGGGTTACTCCTGGCTCTCAGAAATCGCTCCTGACAGGCTCAGTGGACCATATGGAATGCCAGAATTTGAACCACTGTCCTTCTGCATGCAAGGCAAATGCCTTACCTCTGTGCTATCTCTCCAGCCCCAATATAAGACATATTTTTGAGGCTCATATTTACTTCTTTCTTCTATCCCACAGCCCTTAATTCCATCAAATAGTTTAGACTTCATGAATAAAGAATGGTCATTGTTTGTAAACAAACTGTTTGGTAAGCCTTCAGAGTGATTTGCTATATATGTCTTTTAATATAAATAAATCTAGTCACTCATTTTACTTATATCTTAAAAATAGTTATATATTTTAAAAGGAAAAAATAACTGCAGAGGAGATGAAAGAGCTTTTATCATTCATGCCTTCTAAAGATTGCAATTCTAGGGGCCGGAGAGATAGCACGAAGGTAAGGCGTTTGCCTTTCATGCAGAAGGTCATTAGTTCGAATCCAGCTTCCCATATGGTCCCCTGTGCCTGCCAGGAGCAATTTCTGAGCATGGAGCCAGGAGTTTCCCCTGAGCACTGCCAGGTGTGACCCAAAAACCACACACACACACACACAAAAATTGCAATTCTAATGTCATTCAATGCTTCCAAGACAATTTTGCTCTCTTACAAAGATGTGAACGTTTGCTCTGTGCAAGAAATTGGGCTAGAACAAGTGTGGATTTACCACACTGCATGTGTTACTTCAATAAATCTATAAAATAAATATCACTAATGGGTAGAGGGAAAAGATAAGTGCTACATCCTGAGTTAGAAGGAGTCTTGGATATCTTATATGTGACAAAATGATATTTTTGAGCTCATGGAATTATGCTGACTGACAGCTGCAAGTACAGTATCCTACTGGCAGTTGGGTGGAATAATGAAAGTCAAACATTCCTTGTTTCAAATATAAGCAAAAGGTATACAGAAACACTCCAACATAAGGTGACAAGACAATTACATGGGGGGAATGAGAAAAGCACATGAAAAAAAAGTAGAAAGTAAGATAGGTGTGAAAATAACATATTGCAGTAATTTTGCATCAATATGAGCTGCAGAAAGAAAGACAAGTAAAATCTAGACTCTGGAGATACTGGTAAAAATGAACCTGGTGGAACACATAAGTCGAGGTTTGCAGGACACACTGAAGGAGTTCTGAATTTTACAAAAGCAAATTGAAAAATAATGGTTTGAAAGATATTAAATATGAAGTAGATAGGTCATAATTGTAGCTAATGTCTAATGAGAGATTATAATGTACCCAGAACTTTTTGCACCTAATATATAGTGCAAAATTAAAAGATCTGCTAATTCTTATAACAACTTAGATATATTTACTTTTAGTCACCCAATTCCTAAAATGAAAAGTGCCAGAAGATGAGGAAGTGTACAAACAAAACCCAATTCCTGAGACTGTAGAGAAGAAATACAATAGTCAATCTGGATGAACTGTGGCTACCGACAATAGGTCAACTAAAGCAATAACTAATGTTGGTCTAGAGAACATGAAATCTAAATCAAATAAAGGAGTTTATGTGGAGAGATATGTCAATGTTGGACAAGAGACAAACATTCTTCATTGAAAAATTTTAATTAATTGACATGAATTTCTACCCTGTCTAGTGAAACCTGACTTCCCATTTTGAAATGGGTGTCCTTAGTGGTTTATATCCCAAAGATTCATCAGGGAAACAGGACAACTTGACATCAAGAGAGAGCTCTGTATGGGCAACCTTTTTGACAGCCTTAAGTAAAGTTCACACCCTTCGCATTTTCCCTTTATAAATAAGGTGAGAGGGTCACTTTAATCTTAATTTTTTATTTCCCCCATAAGCCCATAACCTCAATAAAATGTTGAGATAAAACCACACAAAATCCAGATATGAGACATTATACAACATGTTTAGTAAATTTAGTCCTCAAAAAGTACAAGAAGATAGAACACAAAAAGTTATTGAGGACAAACGTCAAGGATTGTAAGATTTTCTAAAGGGCATCATGAGTTAAAGAAATGTGGAATGTTGGCCCGAGACACCAGGGATTCAAAGAAAGAGGGCAGCTGAAATAGGATCAATTGTTAGAACTAATTGTGATGGGTTGGGTTCTTTGTTATGCACCAAGTCCTTTTACTAGAAAAACCAACAGCTGGGAAACGGGGTAGGCAATTGTAGGCTGGGATCTCTATTCAGATTTAAGTGTGCTTGAACATCCCCCTAAATCTCTGTAAAATTACAGACCTCTGGACATTTTTATAAACATTAAATTGCTTATATACTCGAGTATAAGCCTACCCTAGTATAAGCCAACCCCCCTAATTTTACCCTAAATACTGGAAAGACTTAGTGATTCGAGTATAAGGTGAGGTGGAAAAAGTAGCAGCCACTGGAAAATTTAAGAAATAAAACTATACGCCCAAACAAATGACAATAATTGAGGAATCAGTAGGTTAAATGCTTTTCAATATTTATTGCTAAAGAAAAACTGTAAACTAGCAACCATAACTTGAAAACTTTAAATAAAGTGCAGAAAACTAGCTTAACAGGTAATCAAGTTAAATTACAAATTTTAAAATCCTTCAAAACTGGATTCCTCCAGTTACTTACTAATACTAAGTATTTGTGGATCAAATCTTTCTATTTTGTTTTTTTGGGGGAATCCTTTCATGTCGAATCTCTAACACATAGGCCCCTTACTTAGTTTCTTCCTTTTTAAAACTAATGTTTTGTTTTGTTTTCTTTTGGGGCCACACCCAATGGTGCTCATGGCATCCTACTGCCTTTGTGTTTGGGGATCATTTATTGCAGTATTGGGGGAAGGTTATGTGATGTCAGAGATTGAGTCCAGGTCAGTTGCATAAAATTAAAGAACCATTTCTGCTTATTATCCTCCAGTTGTTTAAAAATCGTTTTGATTTTTAAAATTGAAATTCTATGATTTACTTTTCTGTGTTAAATTTACCTTGAACGATTTTTTCTCATGCACAATATTTTTTTTTTTTTTTTTTTTTTTGGTAGTTTTTGGGTCACACCCGGCAGTGCTCAGGGGCTACTCCTGGCTTCATGCTCAGAAATTGCTCCTGGCAGGCACGGGGGACCACATGGGACGCCGGGATTTGAACCGATGACCTCCTGCATGAAAGGCAAACGCCTTACCTCCATGCTATCTCTCCAGCCCCTTAACATCACACCCATCTTCTGTGAACCTCCATTAACCTTACCACCCCTTCCATTCATTCCACCTCCAACTCAATTGTGTAGATCATTCATCTCATTGGGTTGCCCTGGACCCTCTGTTGCTACCTTGCTTTATTTTGTTACGATTCACATATGAGAGAGATCATTCCTTGACTATCCCTTTCTTTCTGACTGACTTCACTAAGCATGGTATATTTCCTTAAATTCTCATTTTGAAACACAGGAAGTTCCTTGTGCATTTCATGTTTTTTCTAATCCCAGCCCTCTACTGTAGGTCTTTGAAAAGAATTGAGAAAATATTTTCCATGTAACCCATTCCTACTTAAAAGTTAATATATAAGAAAAAATGCCAAAAAGACATCCAAAGATAGCAAAAACAAACAAATAAAACAGAAACAACAATAACAAAAACTACCTGTGAATAAATGTTTTTGTATTTTTGGTTTTGGGGCCATACCTGGCAGCACTCAAGGGTTACTCCTAGCTCTGCACTCAGAAGACTCTCCTGACCAGCTCGGGGGACCATTTGGGATGTTGGGCATGGAACTTGATACTATTGCTCCAGCCCCATCTGTGAATAAATGTGAGTGGGCTAATTGCATGAACTAAATGAAAGCATGAAATCTTATAATGCTGAGTAGCTGAATACATTCTAAGTCTGTAGTAAGTAAAGTTATGGTATGACATTTACATTTATGGATAATGAAAACTCTTTAAAATAATATTTAACATAGAACTTAGAAGTTGATCAATTTAAGGAGATCGGATAGAAATATCACAACTTATCTTGGGAAAATTGATCAGTAGAAAAGTTGAGTTACCATCTCACACTTTTATGCAAGTCATTTCTAGAAATGAAAACAACATATATATATTGAACTCAAATTAAACATGTATTTAAGAAATGAAAATAGGGCCAGAGAGATCTTATTTTGCATGTCTCATTTAGGTTCAATCCCTAGCACCAAACATGAGCCCTCAACTGTATCAGAGGAGTAATCACTAAGCACAGAGCCAGGAGTAGGCCCTGAGCACTGCCAGATGTGGCACATAAATCAAAAAAATATAGCATAGAATATTTCGCTCATGGCTATATGGAATAAAATAATTTTCTTAAAAGTATAATTAAAGCATGGGGCCTGGGCAGTGGAGCAAGTGGTAGGGTGTCTGCCATACCTGTGCTACCCTAAGACAGACCACAGTTCGATCTTCTGGTGTCCCATATGGTCCTCCAAGCTAGGAGCAATTTCTGAGCTCATAGCCAGGGGTAACTCCTGAGAGTCACCGGGTATGCCCCCCCCCAAAAAACAAACCAAACAACAACAAAAAGTATAATTAAAGCATAAGACCAGATCATTTAAAATACTTCAATATTGAAAACATCTATATGCCTGCTTTAAAAGCAGACATTGGTATAGGAAGTTTCTTTAAAAGTGGCTGGAGAGATTTTACAGTGGTTAAGTCACTTGCTTTCCATACAGCCAGTTCTTTTTCAGTCCCAGCTCTGCAAGTGTTCCTCAAGTGTCTTCAGGTCTGAACACTGAGCATTGGAGCCAGGAGTAATCCCTGAGCACTGGAATGAAAAGGGTCAAACAGAGGTGCATGCAAGGCAAATGCACCTTCCACATGGTTCAAGAACTCAGATATCTTTATTCACAATAAAAATTTAGAGGCAATATAGCATATATTATTGGCTTAAAAACTGAGCATATTCTGCGACCCCACAGAGATATTTCTAAATATGTTTTAGAATGATACTGCGCAAAGATCAGCAGGAGTAAAATTAATTTGTGGTATCATTTCATATGGTGAAAAGCTGAAAATAGCCTCGATGGGGGATGGGTTGGTGAGTTCTAGTTTGAGGAAAAATTTGAAGAAATTCAAAGGAATAAAAATGAGCCCCTATTTTAGAGAAAACAAAATTTCAGAAAAAATCATGACACGAACAAAATGATAAAATCTTTTGTGACTGTACATACAAATATATGAAAGTAAAATACATGTCTTAGTAGTTCATTTGGTGTTTAAGAGAAAAAATGTGTGATAACTTGAACAGTTTAATTTTTAAAGCAGTGTGGATGCAACGCCCATTGATGTTTGGAACCACTAAGGTCACTCCTGGCAGTGGTTGGGATTGAACTCTGGTCATCTAGTCTACCACAGGAGTTGTATTCCTTCTTAGGAATTAGAACTTATGTGATCTATCTAGACTTTTATAAACAAACCATATTAACATTACTACGTATAAAATTAATACCATTTGTTTGAAATGATCACTAAAGAGTGATTAGTGAAATATAAATTTTTGTTTTGTTTTGCTAGGGGGTGTGAGTCCTAGGACTGAATCTAAGATCTTACACTTGCAAAGTGAGTTCCTTACCACTGAGCCAACTTCTCAGACTTTTAATTTTTTAAATAGATACACATGGGCCAGAGAGACAGGACAACAGGGAAGACTCTAGCCTTGCATGCATCTGACCTAGGTTTGATCCCTGGCACTCTATATGATTCCATGAGATCTAGCAGGAATAATCCCTTAGCACAGAATCAGTAGAAAGCATTGATCTTGCCAAGTTTGATCCCCAAACAACAACAACAAAAAAGTTATTTTTAAATACTTTTCAAAGAGATAATGTAGGACAGACTGGCTAACGTATAGAGAACATGGAGGCTTGTGATAGAAAGAAATTAAGTTTAATTGTGGTGTATTATGACAGATCAAGAGGTTATAATAGCTATGATGGCTGAGAGTCATGATGGAAAAGAATTTTGTAGTATAAAATAATAAATCTGCAATGGAAAAATCAACTGATCTCTATAAGTAAATTATCATATCATTATTAAAATGAATATTACTAAATCAGAACTCAGATAACTATTCCCCCATATCGCTAAATTGTATAATATTGTTCAAAAATTCTAGCAAGTGCAATGAGAGAAAAATCAAATCAAGAGGCAATTATCACATAACTAGGAAGCTAAAAGAAGCTCATGTTTTATTACTATAATTCAGTCGATTAAAAAACACATTATTGAGTAGAATTTCAGGTTTTACTCTAAACTACTGGTTGAATCCTACAACTATTCCCATTCCAATTTAAGAAAATAAAAAGTTACTATCATCAAATTTAGTGTGTGAATGAGGATTTATTTGAAAGAGAAGTTGCTAAATTTTTTTTTTTTTTTTTTTTGGTTTTTGGGCCACACCCGGCGATGCTCAGGGGTTACTCCTGGCTGTCTGCTCAGAAATAGCTCCTGGCAGGCACGGGGGACCATATGGGACACCAGGATTCGAACCAACCACCTTTGGTCCTGGATCGTCTGCTTGCAAGGCAAATGCCACTGTGCTATCTCTCCGGGCCCAGAAGTTGCTAAATTTATGATATATTTTCTTTTTTATTTAAGTATAAGATAAATGTTTTATCATTACTTTTAAATTAAAGTAAATTTTATTATTAAAGTTTAAGTAACATGTTTACAATAATATTAATATTTATAATTTTGCTGTAATTATCTCTTCCTCATCTCACCAAAATTTCAAAGCCCTTGTACCACTGTTTGTATGAAGAAAACAAGTTCTCTAATCATCCAAAACTAAATAATATTATTATTGAAATTCTTGGCACAACAATAAATTTCTGTATTTGTGGATGCTTTCTAATACTTATGTTCTAGTGAGACATAAATTTAATCAATTTTCAAGTAGAGAAAATCAATACCTTACTTAAGGATAGAAAAATGAAATCTATTTTTATCACTATCATTTGAAGAAGCATTTTTCAACATCATATCTGTTTAATAGTAAGGCCACACATATTCCTTCTCAACAAATTTTTTGTTCAAGTGGTAATTCTTGGGGATCAAGAGACTTTCTGAGTATGCCGGCATTTACCAATTTGGCATGATGTTGCAGTATCCTAATGCAACCACTGATCCGTGTTGGACCAAAATTTGGGTTAGAATAGATCCTTTTTTAATAACAGACAGAGAGAGCGGAACCTTCTGGTCCTCTCCTTTGGGTTATTTTCCAAGTGGACTTGGTCCTTTGTTTCCATGCATTATATGATTTATTATTGGGTGACCAGATTGGAATGAAAATGTATATCAAACTCACTTTAGACCAGCTAGGAGCCTGAGATATAAGATAGTGTGTAATGATCTTTTCTTGTGTCTGATTCTTCAAGCTCTACAAGGAGTGAACCTAACGATTGCCCAATGTGATCCTATAAACAACAACAGCAACAAAAATTAAAACATTGTTCTGTTTTTTAAGTCTTGGTAAAAAATTAATTAAATCAATACATATTCATGATACCAACACATAAAAAATATAAAAAAAGTGAAGAAACAGAATACTATTGTCTGGAGGCAATTGAAGTTAATATTTTCATTTATTTCCTTCCAATTTTTTCTGTTCATTTCACAGTCCTGAACATGCTGTACAAATATTTATTATTTGGCTTGATCATTTACTATTTTGTTATGAACTTGTTCCCAAGTCATTAAAATACCCTGATAAATATTTATTACTTGTCTAATAATTTACTAGCAGGAGACACTATAATTTCCTCTCTTCCTGTGCTTGAATATTTAACTCATTTGTCACTGACATTAAATTATGCTAGCCTATCATCTTTGTGCTTAGACAGTTGCCTCAATCTCTGATTGCTTTCATCGTATATTCTTAGAAAACAGAATGACGAGTTTCAGAAATGACAGCTCAAATTTCTAGGGGTCTGTTGTCAAGGGTCTTTCCAATCGTTGGATCCTTTCCAATAATATCTAACTACTACTCACAGCACCTACAATTACCCATTTAGCAACATCTCTCTGCACCATTTCTTTATTAAAGCACCCACATTTACTGCAAAATCTGAAAGAATACTTAGATACAATAAATTTTGATAATTTTATGCTTTACTTTCATTTTTATGATTTACTTTCATGATTTCATTTTATGATTTACTTTCAACTACATATAATTTAATATGTATATAGCTTTCTTCTATTGAGTCTAATGACCAGATAATTATGTATCATATATGCCAATGCTCTATACTCATAGTTGTCACTGGGTATTTATTATACTGACAAATATGACATTCTTTCAGTATTCCTAACTTGGATTTTGCAGTCCAAAAACTTTTTTCATGCCTGCTAGTCTAATTAATTTAAACATCATGAACATCTTTGACACATATTTCTTATACTGGAGCTATTTTGAATCTGTTTTACAAAATCTCAGTGTATGTGATCAAAATCATGAAAGACTGAAGCAGAGTTAGAGTCAGAATAATCTATTTACATATCTACCTCTAGCTATCTAAATACTGACCATGCCTTGATAATTTTATATATATCTATAATATACTAAATTTACTATATATGCATATTGGTGCAATGTAATAAATGCTTTAAATGAATTACACACCAATCATGAAGGCCAGAGAGGAAGAAGTGTTCAGTAACAGTTGATTGGGGAAAGTTTACTCATTTCATTGAGGAGGACAATTTGTGAGTCTTAGAGAAAGAGTAGGAGAGAGAGTAGAGAAGATGAAAGAACAGGAGGAAGGACTTAGTTTTTGGAACAGTGAGTTTAGACATGTTATAGGTTAGACATAGAATTGATTGAACTAGAAGTATAACTGTCATTGCTTCAGCTTTTGCTTAATAAATGTTACATAGCATCTCTTCACTTTTACTTGTCCCTCTCCCTGTCTGTTATAGTAGAAACTAGGGTTATAAATGAGACTTGGAAGTATTTATCCTACTAACACAAACAGCATCTTTGATCCTCTACCTTCCATACCACAGTTATTTCTATGGTAACCCTCCTGGGAGATTTTATGAAAGTGTAATTGTGCTCTTGTTCAACACAAATTATGTTTTTGTTAAAATCTGAAAGGCTTTGAAAAGAAGCAGACTTAAGATGTCTACAGCAATATATCGGTGAGAGAAATTCATAGAACAGCAAATGGTTGACTTAACCAAATGAGATTGTTAGCAAGATATGAAGTTGAAGATTTTAGCAAGTGTGGAACTTTTATCAGCCCATGATAGATATTATAAGTCTAAGAATAAAAATGGCAAGATAGTCTAGAGTAGAGGCCAATGAAATTAAAAAAAAGGAACTATTTAGTAGTTATTCAAGGTTTATAAGAAAAGAAAATATTTTTAAATTGCCACTGAATTTTCCAATTGGGAGATGAAGGATAAAGGTGGAAAGAAGAAATACCAAGAGAACACTCTTGTATAGTAAACAATGTTAGATTTTCATTTCTAAAGTGTGTATTCATGAATTTCATATGTATTATGTTGGATGAATATTGAGAATGAGTTGCTCAACTGTAGCAAATGTTAGAGCACTGAAGTGTGTATCTAATCCAGATGGAAGGCTTTGTAAAATCATAAGTTGATAATAGATGTCTTTAACAACAATGTCTTCTACAAAAGTGCAAATTGTGTATACAGGCCTCTTGTTTTTACCTTACTCTTTACTGAGCACTAAAAATAGCTAATTCTGTCCCTATTAAAGAAGGTTTCCTGTAGTCACCTAGACCCCTGAACCTTTTGTTCTAAACACAGATTTTCCTTTTCTGAGCTTGGATTTGTCTTTATTAACTTAGGGGTGGAGGAGGGAAGACTCATCACATAACATCTTAATTATGTTTCCTCACTTGCAAGGGTTTGAATCAATCAGACTCATGATACTTACTAGTCAGCCACTTCATTCACAATTTTCTAGAGGTGTGACTCCTTCTGGTTTGTTCCTTGCTTTGTATCGTCTTCTTTTATGACTGTCTGTATAATTTTCACCAATGATATTTTTTTGCTATTTAGTTTTTTAGTTTTGGGGTCACACTTAGTGACGCTCAGCTGTTACTCTTAAATCTGTGCTCAGGAATCACTCCTGATGGTGCCAGGGAATCATATGGTATGCTGGGGATCGAATCTGAAAGGCCAGCTACTGGCCAGGGTAAATGTCTTACCCACCGTGCTATTGCTCTGGCCTTTCCTCCACTGCTTTGCTCTGGAGGAAAGTCTGCTGAATGGCTGGTAGTTAGCGATGAACTTCCCACTTCTTCACTCCCTGCCCATCTTTTCTGAAAAGGATGATCCTTCAGAACAGAGGAAGTTCCTGCCTTCATTACTCATGTTGTCATGTAGAAACCATCAGAGAAGTTGGCTGAGATCCATTTGCAGGCTGACATGGCAGAATAAAGTTTTCATGTTGACTCTAACAAGGAGGCTGGTGCTGAAGAGTTATCACTTATTTTTCGCTGCTTTTACTTTATTACCTACATAACCCTTGCTGAGACTTAGTTCCAAACCATGCCTGCAAACTATTATGTACAAGCAAATCAAATTTCTTTATTATTCCTTCCTACATTTTTTTAATCAGTATCACACAGTTGAGTTCTTATTTTCTCCAGCCTTTCGGTCTCTGAACAGCAGGAACTTTATCTTAATCCCTCATTCTACTTTTCATCAAACCTGTTGTGATTGTATGCCTGTTCTCTTCAAAAACACCTGTTCATTTGTGTATTATTTACAGTGAGCTGAAAGCACATGTATTTTAAAACGGGGAATAAAAATAATATTCATCAAATGTAACTGCTGCATTCTCAAAAGCATTGGAAATGTCAGTATGAAAAATTAAGGAGACAGGTGTTATTGCTTCTCTTCATGTAAAAATCTCTCATGGGGGCTGCTGTTTCTTTCTGGGGACACAGATCATCTGGGAGTTCAAAAAGTGTTCAGACAGATTCTGCTCCTAATCTTCCTTCTCCTTATCCTAAACTCTTTTTGCCAACTCTCCTCTTAGTTTTTCATCGCTAGATTTGAGAGTTTTGATCTTCATGCACTTGCTTATTGTTGGAAAACCCTGTTTCAAAACCTTTCACTACCAGACTGGGTCATTACTGATGTTTCATGAGCTTTCATAGAAGGTATGACTCTCTAAGAAAGTAATCCTTCCTTACTGTTCTTGAAAAAGAATCTAAAGGCCCTGCATTGGCATATTGATAGGTAATATTTAAACTGAATATTTTAACTTATTAGATTATTATTATTCTAACTGATTGACATTAAACTGATGACATCAAACTATTATGGTATTAGTTGTGATCAAGAGAATATGCGATTTTAAAAGACATGATTATGTCAGCTGTTTTAGCCACACTGGGTTCTATATTAGATTAGTAGGGTTTTGATAGCAGTGAAAAAAGCAACAACTAGAAAATGGATGATTGGAGGCCTTAAACTAATTTGATATCGAGCTAAATAGATACAAGAAGCAAAATTCTATGACATGTACCATCGTCTCTTTCTATTTTATTTTATTTTTTATTTATTTTATTTTATTTTTCACAACCATCAGATTACCAAAGATCTGTGTTCATCTCTCAGTGGTCACAGCACAAGCCAAGTCCTTTAGGAGCCCCAACCTGATTCCTGAATATACCGTGTCCCTTCTGTCTCACTCCAGTTACCAGTTTCTCCTTGACAACTGGAAGAACATCCTCTGGTAAAGAGACTTCATTCAAAAGTAGGAAGATTATCTTGTTGGTCTGCCCTTACAGTGAACACACAGAGCTCTGTATTGTCCACCAAGATTACAGGCCCATCTCTTTCTATTTTAAATACAGCAGAGAGAAATGAAACTTCGTATCTTTGAACATAAAAGCAGCATATTCACTCTGTGGGATATAAATAGTAAGAACTTTGAGCACAAAAATAAAGAAATAGATTCTACCATCACATACCAGCTGGGTGACCTTAGAGAAGTCATTTATCTGAATGCCCTATTATAGAATTCTTTTATTTTTTATTTTTAGGCAATACTTGGCGGTGTTCAAGTTTTACTCCTGGTTTTATATTCAGAATTAATCCTGGCAGTCTCAAAGGATGGGACATCAGGGACTGAATCTAGGTTGGCTGCAGGCAAGTCAAGCTTCCTACCAGCTTTGCTATCCCTCTGGCCCTGGCATAGGATTTATATAATTAAACTTGTCCTTATACAACTAAAGTTGCTTCCAACCTGGAGAATCATAATCTCCAAGCAGTTGGACCCAGATCATTGTGGATTCAAAATCATAAAACAAATGTTAGTAATAAGAGTTTTGTGAAGGGACAGGAAATAAAAATTAATATATAACATATTTCATCTACCCAAATGAATAAATATTGGATAGAAATTAGAGTCAGTTCAGCTATCCAAATATTTGGGTAGATGAAGCATAGAGATTGGAGGATGTCATGGTGAGTAAACCTCACTCTATCAGCAACAATGGTAGGCCATAAAAATCATTGTTTTCATGGCCTTATCCAGGTATTAGAAAATTGAATTTTCAAAGGAAAATACAACATAACTGTGAAAAATAAAAAGATTCTATAAAACATAAAATACTACATATAATAATTATTAACATATAATATACACTTATACAAAATTAAATATAATATATTGTATATATGTATATATATATTTAATTTTTGGGTCACGCCTGTTGTTGCTCAGGGGCTACTCCTGGCTGTGTGCTCAGAAATTGCTCCTGGTAAGCATTGGGGACCATATAGGATGCCAGTATTTGAACCACCATCTGTCCTGGATTGGCTGCATGCAAAGCAAACACCCTACCACTGTACTATCTCTCTGGCATCCACAATTATATTTCATAAGTATTTTTCATTACCTATCTCGTGAACAATAAACAAATGAAAATAAACAAATAAAACAAATGAACAATAAACAAATGAAAAAGTTAACGTGAAGATAACTGTAGAAACTTATACCGCAATAGAGGTCTATAATAATGATAGAATGATGCTATCTATAGTGTAGGCTGAGCCACCTAATTCTTTTGTTCCTTTGTTTCTTGGTGTTTTTGTCTCCCCACATCTTCACCTCCTCTCCTTTCATTTTCTCATTTGTTTTTAGTTATTTCATTATTGTTATTTGGGTTGGGGCCATACCTTATGGTGTTCAAGGCTTACTGTTGACTCTGCACTCAAGGATCACTCCTGGTGGGATCAGAGGGTCATATGTGATTTTGGGGATTGAACAGTGATTAACTACTAGCAAGCCAGGCGCCTTACGTGTTGTAGTATCTTTCTGGCACTTGTACTATGCTTTAAAATCATGATACATTTTCTTTTGATATTATAGCATTATCAGCAAGAATTAAGTCACCAGTAATGCAACACAAATTGTTGTTCATTTTATTTAATGTATTTAATTTACTTTTTAGGCCACACCCAGATATGCTCAGGTGTTACTCCTGGCTCTGTGCTCACAAATTGTCCTAGTAGATTCAGGTAATCCTATGAGATGCTGGGGATAAAACTAAGGGGAATGGTCATGTGCTCAGCAAACACCCTACCCACTGTGCTATTGCTCTGGCCCTATAGTTAATTTTATATTATAACCTTTGGATTGTCTTCCTTCAACTAT
Organism: Suncus etruscus; assembly: GCF_024139225.1. Classification (NCBI taxonomy): domain Eukaryota; kingdom Metazoa; phylum Chordata; class Mammalia; order Eulipotyphla; family Soricidae; genus Suncus; species Suncus etruscus. The sequence goes on along the minus strand of NC_064859.1, from coordinate 99,998,835 downwards.
AGTTTTGCTTTATAATTATGCTGTTTTCAGATCCTATATTCACACATCTCTGATAACCTATTTAAACTGCTTTGTGAGTCTGCCTATATGATCAGGTACCAGACCTTCTTTGAGAAAAACAGATTTGTAAAATGAATCATGCTTTTGCTGAATCACGAGCGTGTCCTAGGTTCACAGGATGCTGTCCAGAAGGTGCCCATCTGGATTTCCTGATATATGAGCTCTCCGAGGACAGGGTATGAGTACTCTTCCATTTAGGCTCACATAGAAGAAAATAAAGCCACTCTCCAGGACTCTCTCTGTGATTTCAAGTTGTTTACTAAATTATTGTTAAATGCATAACAAAAACATAAATGGCTTCCCAGTGGGTTTACTAACATATTTGCATCACACATGTGCAACAAGAGCAGGCACACACACACTTCTTTCTCTACACAGGATTACATGTGAAGGAAAAAGTTTCAATTGCTAATAATGACTTACAGAAACTCAAAGTCTAAGATGTAATGTTTTAAACTTGTCAGCAGGTGCGCAGTTAATGCTGAATCGAACAATATTCTGTTAAATCTTGCTGTGCTCTTTGGAAGAAAACCAACAATAATAAAGGAAAGAAAAATCAACTGTGAAAAAAATGTGTATGCATGCTCTTTAGAACCAGCATCTTTAATTTTTGTTCTTTATATTGCCAAGGATTATAGTTTGAATCCAGAAAAGAACTGACCAAAACAAAAGTGACTGACACATTTCCTAAACCTTCCTTGTGGTCTTGTTCAAATCTTAAAATTGAATTGAAGGAAAAATAATGAAAAAATAATTGAATAATTGAAACCAAAATGCTAGGAAGAATAAAATAACATTCCTTTAAAGAATAAAAAATGTATTGAAATTAAAATTTCAACCTTATAGTCTGTAATAATCTCAGGTATAATCTAGCTTTCCTTATGTAGTGGACCTTCCTGGGCTTGAGATAATATGATAAAGGAGGCACTTGCCTTGGATATAACTGACCTGGGTTTGAGTCCTAGCACATCAAATGGTTCCAAGGTTTCCAGGAGTGAGCACAGAGTCAGTAGTAAGCTCTGAGCACAGCTGGGATGACCTTAAAATATTTTTAAAAGGAATTTTAAAAATAGCTGAGTGTCCTCATTTTTTACAGTTCTATTTGTACAGTTCTCTTTTCTTTACAATGTATATGGTGGTTTTTATTTATTTTAATTGGAATGTAGACAAAGGCTGTTTTCAGGGGGAAATTTCCTATGGAAATATTAGCTGTTGTTGAAGCTCTTTTATTTGTCTGTGTTGGCAATACTTTAAGATTATTAGCAAGGAGAATGCTATCTACTGAAAAAAGAGAATTGATTCATTCTCCTTGACTCATTTTTCTTGTTGAAAAAAATGATTCATTTCTCTTGTTGAAAATTTCTAAATTTATTGTCTTTGAAACAGAATTCTTTTACTGGAAATATCAAATTAAATATGAACAAAGTGTTGTAAATGAAATTTTACATGTCATAATTATTTTGATGTCTACAGGATATATGTGGAATAAGATTTAAATATTTTAAAAGGAGTTCACTTCATTTTGAACTGGTTGGTTCATTTCCATAGCTACTCCAATAACTTGCATTATGAGATTATCATTAAAAAAAAAGAAGAATTTTCTTTCTTTTTTTTTTTTGTTTTGTTTTTGGGCCACACCCTATGACACTCAGGAGTTACTTTTGGCTATGCTCTCAGAAATCGTTCCTGGCTTAGGGGACCATATGGGACCCCTGCAAATTGAACTGCAGTCTGTCCTGGGTCAGCAGCATGCAAGGCAAATACCCTACTGCTATGCTATCACTCTGGCTCCAAAAAAGCAAAATTTTTGACTCTAGGATTTGCATATGAAAGAAATCAGTTCTGGAGTCAAGAGATAGGTTAAGGGCCCAGAGAAATAGCACAGCAAGCAGCTGATCCAGGACCTAGGGTGGTTGTTCGAATCCCGGTGTCCCATATGGTCCCCCGTGCCTGCCAGGAGCTATTTCTTAGCAGACAGCCAGGAGTAACCCCTGAGCACCGCCGGGTGTGGCCCAAAAACCAAAAACCAAAAAAAAAAAAAAGAGATAGGTTAAAGTTTAAGCCATTTTCCTGTACAAGGTCCACCTTAGCTCAATCCTATTGTACTGCCAGGAGTGATCCCTCAGGGAAGACCAGGAGTGAATCCTAAATATAGCTGGGTATGGCCCAAATGCCAATAAAATTAATAAATATATAAATAATAAAAAACTAAACATATATTGATCTTATTTTTTGGACATTGATGGCATCATCATTCCTTCTCATCATGATAGCTAATTGATGATTCATTTTCTCATCATCGTGTTTCAAAAGTCTCAGGTTTGAATAGTCAAATAAGATAAAATAAGAGTCAAATAAGATACTTATTTCACTTAGAGAAAGTCTTTGAGTAGAGATAGAAATCAAGGGTAGAATTCTAGACTCTATTATTTGAAATCAATAGACCAGTGAGATTGAGCAATGAGATTGGCATGGCAAGCTTATTAAAATTTTATTTAAGGAACATGAGACAAATTAAATAAAATCCCCTGGGAATAAGTGCTCTTGCTTCTAAACTTTTAGGGTGTCATCATGAAAATAGTACTAGCCTCCAGGAGTGTTTTCTATTTCTCACAACTAAACTTAACTATGATGTTTGAATCAGCATTCTTAGACGTGCAAATCCTTAGGACTTGAGGACACTGAGATTTTTCAGTCATGCAAAAATCTTGATATGATCCATAATTTTAATCACACCTTTCTCTAGCTTTCGCTAGTGTGTGTGTGTGTGTGTGTGTGTGTGTGTGTGTGTGTGTGTGTGTGTGTGTGTGTGTGTAGTGGTTGTTTGGGCCACAGCCAGCAGTGCCCAGGGGTTACTCCTGGGTCTGTGCTCAGAAATCACTTCTTGCAGGTTTAGGGGACAAGATGGAATGCCAGGGATCAAACCCAGGTCCATTTGGTTTGACAATGTGCAAAGCAAACATCCTACCACTGTGCTATTGTTCCAGCCCCTCTAGATATTGGTTCTTCATCTGTTTTAATATTAAGTTGATAGAGATTTTTATAGAAATCAAAACTTGATCTTTCAAAAAGGTCAGCCTGTTTGGTATTGCAGTGATAGTACATTGGGTAGGGTGCTTGCCTTGCATATAGTAGTCCTGGGTTTATTCCCTAGAACCACATACAGTTCTCCAGTCCTGCCAGAAATGATCCCTGAACACAGAGCCAGGAATAAGCCCAGAACACTACCAGGTATGACATAAACAAAATCAGATTATAACCTACTAAAGAACACTACGCTTTTAATATTTAGACTTAACTTTAATTAATCAAAGACATTAAAAAAGTCAGAGACCATAGTGTTTGCAGTTCCTACATTTACTTATTTTTTATTATTCAGAATCTAATTCTCTATTAAAATACCGATGATTCATTAAATATAATAATTCTAACAAACCTCACTTACTGAACACTTGCTCTAGGACCTTATTGGAATAGAGGCTTCACCAACGTCATTTATCTTAGTGCACACACAAATACATGGGCCTAAAAATTTGGGAAATTGGGAGATTGGAAAAACGCAGAGATCAGAGTGTCTTAGGAAGTATGGAAACAGGACAGTTTCTGAATACACACAGCACATAGGTTCGCCTAGAATTTGATGGTGCAATTAGAATCAGTTTATACAGCGGACACCAGCTTCCCATATTGTCTGGATGACTGATATCTTCCCACTCATGTTATCTAGGAGGAAAATCATTGTCTAGTTATAAAGAAATGCAGGGGCTCCATATTGAATTATGTTTGGATTCCAGCTCCATTCAAAACCCATGAGAATTTGGAAAAAGTTAAGTTACTTTCTTTGAGCTTAAGTATCTTCTTTAGGCATAAATGGATCTAGGGAAGTATCTGATCTTACTCCAGGGAGAATAAAATAAATATATTTCATTGTCTGAAACTTTAGCCTAGTTAGCAGGTAATAAACATTAAGTACAACTACTGTTCCAAGAGTGACAGACCAGAAATCAAATAGAATCCACTCTTCATTACCTTGTAGAAATAATGGCTATTATATTCAGGATAAGTGTTTAGTGATAACCTTGATAGAACCAAGAGATAGCACGTAAAGAGGAAATTGGAAATGATCCAGACATTTATCACACAGCGGACAACTCAGGAGAGAAAATGAACCATAGTCAAGTGACAACTCAGAAAATGAGTTCGGTTGCATTTGTCTTCACTTTGCAGAAGTCGTTTTAAGACTAAAGCATTTCTTCAATAGTGATATGTCTGATGACAAAACGCAGAGAACGTTCGCACATCGCGAGAAAAGAAGTATAAGTACAAAACAGTCACTCAGGTGCCTTCTGTGAGAACAATAAAATGTGGGAACTCCTATGGGGAGCCTTCCTATGGGGAAGAGCAGATTGTTACTTCTCCCTTCCAGAGGTGCTCTGCAGGTGGGAAAACTCTCTCCACAGGAGATGGAAGCGTCAGAAAGCTAAGGTACATGAAAATGGGGGAGCTGTGTTGATGGAAACTTCATCTAAAAGCTCAGGTAATTTTTTAGGTGAGGGCCATGTAGGAAGCCAAAGCACACTGTTTCTACTTCCCTATAATAATCCTGAATATGTCAAGTTCCTGAACTTTAACCACTCTCAATGACAAGCTTTAGAAATATAATCTAGACTTCGAATAATCAAACATTCACACTGAGTTCTAACCACATTAAAGACCCCCCTCCCCAATCTCTCATATACCTCAGTACACAACTGTACACATACGAGCAAGGCTATTCTTGCAAGGCCATCATAAATCATTCTCTGAGAATTTTCCAAGGAATCTACTCTCCTTGAATCTTGCTGTTTTTCTTTAGCATTCAAATGCTTTCATGCTAGCAAGAGAATGCATAAAAGTTTTGCATGGGGTTTAATACTCAATATATTAATCTCATAAAGCTACTAAAAATGTAATTTTTTTTCTTGTGACAATTAGGAAAACCAAACGATTTGTTTTATATTTTATTTTTTAAATAATATCTTTAATTAAGCACCATGATTACAAACATGTTTGTAGTTGAGTTTCAAATTAAATCAACATTGAAATATCTAAATATTAGACACATGATTCTCTTTTAACATTTTGTCTGTTTGTTTGGGGCCACATCCAGCCACGCACAGAAGATTACTGCCTCTGTGCTCAGAAATTGCTCCTGGCAGGCTTAGGGAACCATGTGGGGTGCTGGGAATGGAACCCAGGTTCGTCCCAAGTTGGCCACATGCAAGGCGAACGCCCTGCCACCATGCCCTCTCATCTAACTTTTAAATGTCTTTGACATGTCATTAGTAAGACTTACATATATAGACTTACTGTTTTCTTAAACAGTGAATAGAATTTACAATTTAGTCCATTTCTTCTAAGACAACTAAAAGTACAGTCTAATATATCAAGTTATATAAAGAGTTTGTACCTTAAAATATGATCAAAGCACCTGGGATTATTTTTTTATCATTGTAGACTTTGTTACTATATTCTTACTGAAAGCAGCTGATGGCTGTTACAAGTGGGAAAAATACTGTAAATTCAAATTGGCGGCTGTCTGCCATCATCATTAAGTAACAACTATGTTTTAAAATTGCTTTTAATATATATTGTTTGTTTTGATGGGTGCCTCATCTGGCAGTGCTCAGGGCTTACTTCCTCTTCTATGCTCAGGTGTCATTTTGTTTGGCAGGGCTTTGGGATGCAGAAATTAGTATGCAAGTGAAGCACCTACCTGGTATATTATCCCTCCAGCCCGAGTTTTAATATTTTTATGTCTTTTTGAATTTCAGAGCACTTAATAGAAGACAAGGATAAGGAGTAATAGAGCTCCTTTTTTAAGAGAAAAGTAAGCCATACATATTGTTTAGCTCTAAAAGGAAAATGTTCAGATAACAAAATGTTTTTTCCTTCTAACTTGAGAATAAATTTTTAGTGATATAAAATGTCAAAATACATTATAATATATACTGTTATTCCATTTAATAACCGTATAATGTTAATTAACCATAGAATCTTACACCAGATATAGTATATAACATTATAATAAATAATATTATAATATATAGCATTATAATATGTTAATTTGGATTGTCCCACTGACATTGACTAAACATGAAGAACAGAGTTATAAATACTCTTTTATTGTATTATAAAATAAAAAAACAATTCTCAACCCAAAGTTAAATTAGATAAAGAGATACAATAAACTTGTGTTAGATTTATTATCTAAAAGTGAGTTGCTCAACTATAAGAATTTGAGTTTAATAAGATCTCAGTATACTGGAATTTGGAGGTTCCACCACGTTGTAAAATACATTAATAAAATCTTGATTCATGAAGCTAGAAATACAATGTCCACAAAATTAGTATAATAAAGAAAAAGTAATAAATGGCTGGAGAGATAATACAGTAGATAAAATACTTGTCTTTACAACATGAACCAGTTTCCGTCCCTCACACCATATCCTCACTCAGAAGCCCTGAGTGCAAGCCAGGAGAAAATCCTGACTATCATGCATGTGATTTACAAAAAAACCAAACAAATGGAAAACAATAAATGGAGTTTTCCATCACTTAGAAACATCACAACAAATCTGTTATTTCAAAGCTGGTTATTAAGAAGAATATGAAGAGAGGGATCAAAAGTTCCTGAAAAAGTTGGGACTATTATTTACTTTACATATATTTTTTATTTCTGCAGTATTGGGGATTAAATCCATGGCAGCCCATGTGCAAGACAAATGCTCCATCCCCAGGACATCTTCAGTTCTAGTTCCTGAGAGGCTGGAACAAGTGATTCTGCTTTTTTTGATTTTTGGGTCATACCCGGCTGCACTCAAGGGTTACTCCTGGCTCTATGCTCAGAAATCATTCCTGGCAGGTTCGGGATACACCTATGGGATGCCGGAATTTGAACCACTGCCATTCTTCATGCAAGGCAAATGTGTTACCTCCATGCTATTTCTCCAGCCCCAAGTGATTTTATTTTTATTTTAAAACATTTTATTTCAAGAACTATTTTAAAAGATATATTTATCAAATTTTCATAATTTACAGTTATTCATAGTTGAATTTTAGACATGCCACAATGCTATAGTATTAATTCCACTCCCACTGTTAATTTCTCTCTACCAATGTCACCAAATTCTCTCCCATTCCTACAGCCTGCCAGCTGGGTAAGCATGTTTTTAGAGTTGACTTCTGAAGTTTAGATCTCATGTTTTCAGTGCTCTTGACTCTAGTTTGGATATCTAGCTATTAAACCAAAGATAGATTTTTATCATAGAATAAGAATACTCAGATCACAATTGCTGAGCATTTAAACGACTGAACATTTGGTATCATCTACCTCTTATGACAGCCATTTTTGGTGAAAACCAACCTTTATTCTATACTTCAAAGATTGCAATTAACCTTTCCACAAACATCAGGGTCTCTTGACAAGAAGTTGCAGATTGGCCTCTGGGTTGTGTGAGTGACATTAACTCTTTTCACCTCTCTCTGCAAGAATTTGTAAATTCCTGAGCTCTACTAGAGCAAATTTGCAGCTTGCTTTGTATTTTTCAGTTCTAGATTCATCCTGAGAATCCTAGAGTCAATATTGTGCTTTCCTTTGTAAATCACCATTGATTGATGAGCTTCTTTATCTTTTGCTTTTCTTACATTCATTGTTTTGGATGGAATATTAGTGTCTTCCCTGAATTGGTATATTGAAGTTGTGATGCCAAGATGATTGAGCTCTAAAGATGGAGCCTTAAGAATCACTGATATAGGGGCCTGGACCATCACAATGGAACTCAGTCTTATTTGAAAACTTAAAAGAAAGGGAGTTTTCTTTCTCTGTATATGTGCATCTATACAAGAAAGAGTATGATGAAGAGTATGATGAAGACTCAGAGAGCGTCATCATCAGGCTGTAGAGGTCATCTCCACAAGGAACTATTAGCTGGTATTTTGATCTTCCCATATTCCGACACTGGGAGATATCCATGATTTTAGTCATCTATATATGCTATTTTGTTTTGGCAATCTAAAACGACTATGACATTTCAGGCTGCAATAAACATACTTGAAGTCTTAGACATACTTGATGCATTTTTATAGTAATAGGTGCCTCTTCCTCACCTGTAGAATATTTCTTTTTTATTTGTTGTTGTTTGTTTTATGGCTCACTCTTGGCAATGCTCAGAGGTTACTCTTGGTTCTGTGCTCAGAAATTCTTCTTTCAGGCTCTGGGAACCATAAGAAATACTGTGGATGGAACCCGGGTCAGCAATGTACTGAATCTACCCTACCCTACCTAGAGGCAAGTGCCCTACCCATTGTGCTATCTCTCTGACCCCAATCACTTATAGAATATTAACATCTCGTCAATATCATGCTTAACGAGCAAATAGAAAAACAACAAATATAAACACAGGCCACAGTGTAAATAGAGTCTGACTATTCTCCTAGTGGGACTATGACTTAATATTTCTTCTGTCAAAAATCACATTGGCAGCATGCTTCAAAACAATTTTACTTCTTAATCCCATCTTTCAGAGTGTATCCTAAGGCTATAATTAGAGACATAAAGGATTCACTTCCTGCTCCTTGGCCTGATAGCTTTCCAAATATATTGAGTTAAACTCTTGGCCAGCAACTAAAGATAGAAAAACCAATAGTAGAAGCTTGCACGTAGCTATCTAATTAGACTATAATTTACTACCCTATGTTGAATAGATTACGACAATATTAGTTTAGTTCTATAGGGATAGTCTCTGACTTAATACACAGGTGAAATCTGATCATATGACCACATTTATATATCTAGTTTCTCCTATCTTCCTCAAAATCCAGGCTTGTGTTGGCTTCTGCCTGTTTCATCTCTCAAACTGAAAGTCTAATAAGTATTTTAATTTTTCATGTGTCCTAAATTAGTCCTTTATTTTCCCACAGCTTCCCACTGTGCAGGCTATGAAATTGGATTGTCCTTTTTAGTTTTCTCTTTCTCCATATTCAATGCATTATCAAAGTACATTAATGCTAGTCTCAATTTAAACCATTGCTACCATACTATGGTAGAAGCTTATCAATAGAAATTTCTACCTGGGCTTCATATCTTAATATCATATCATCATTGGATGATATTATCAGTGATTTTAGGCTTCTGTGACCTTTCTAAAATTCTGACTTCATCTCCTCAACTCTTCTCAATGTTTACTGTATTAAAAGCTACTCTTGCCTTTGATGTTTTATTAAACATGTCAAATATAGAAGCACCTTAAGGTCCTAGTGTTATGATTGATTTCTCTCTAGCCATAATCTTCTTCCCTTACATTCATAGATTTTACATCTTTTAGAATCTACTCAAATGCCATTCTTTTTCTATAAAAAAAATTTCACATCTATATGCAATGACATATACTGTGATTTCTACTATTTTTCTGTTATTCTCTTAAAATCAATAGTGCATTTTTCAAATGTTATTTTTATATAGTTATTTTCTAGTTAGTTATAGTCTGTCTTATGGACCAACATGAAGCCTACTTGTGACAAGGTTTATTTCATTTATTTTAATGCCAAAAGAGGTGTGAAAAAAGAAGTCATGGTGTATACTATTATAGTTGCTGAATAAGCATTTCAGGCCTCTATAAAATTCTGGCTTATTTGTAGCATCTACTCTTTAATTCTATTTTACTAAAAGGCTGTCAGCTCAAGAGAAGAATGACACTTATTCTAATGAAATATTTTTTAAAATGTATAAAAGCATTGCATTTCCTCACCCTCGCTTTATATAAAATTATTATATCCCTTCTCTAAAAATGTACATCTTTGGAAATAAAATACAATTAAAGTTTGAATTATATTAATTGTTTTGAAACATAGAATATCATTCTATTATTGACTTCAACAAAAATAAAAATATGAAATTGCTTGCCTAAGGATTTTATGATGAAGAAAATACTAACTATCCAAGTATTTAATGGATTCACATTATTTTCATTTATGAACACTAGAGCTGAGATCTACATTTTGACTGAACTTAGATAAATACTATATAGAGACTTATTTAATTTTACATTTAGTATATGTTCAAAAGCATGCACTTTATTAGGCATAAAGTATATATATATATATATATATATATATATATATTTATGAGCTTCTGGAGCTCTACAAGAGTTGGACTTCTGTAATCATATCTTCTCAATCATAAAATTAGTCCTGCTCTCATAATGCATTATAATAGGTATTGTTCCAAAATATAGTATCTTGTGATAATCACTAATATTTCCTAAGTTTAATCAGCCTTCTGTATGAATTCAAAAAAAATATAATGCTCTAATTTTCTTTGTTTTCTTTTTCTACAGAGTTGAGCTATCTCTTAGGTAAAAGATTATAAGGTTAAAAATAAGCCTTATTTTTTTATGTCTTGAAAAATGATATAAATACTAACCCCCACATTATTTAGATTTATAGATCTCATCAGAATTATAGAGAATCAGGGAGGCACGTTTTCTCTTATGTTTTTCAATTATCTATACTGGCATTTGGCTAGAAATATTTAATTATGTATTAGCTAAGTAAATTAAATTAGTTATGGATTAAAGAATAAATGTGAAAGACAATTACATGGAGGGATATTATCTGAGCTGGGAGGAAACTTAGGTTACTAGCATGATATCATTAGGAAACTGGTGTTTTTTTAATCATTATATTTGTTGCTAAAAAATTACTGTGCTTGTAATAATCATTTCTATCCATCGATTATCTCCAACACATATTGATTTCAGAGGGCTCTGGCATTATTTATCATTTCTAAACTCTGCCATTATTCTTTCAAATTTATTTTGTCATTCTAATTGGCCACTGTTTTGAAATGCAAATTCTCTTTGAAACCATTGATTTGTAAACCATTTTCTTCTTCATGACTTAAGTGGTATTATTTTCAGAAGTTTATTTATGCGCCTTTAATATTTAATAACTATAAATCATTTATTCAAATTGTGTTTCACTAATTATCAAATGGTAGTGATTTGCTTTGGCAAAAAATTCACCCCTAAAAAGCAAACAAGTGAAAGCAGATAAAATTCTAAAGACTCAAAGGGTTTGGTTACATTTAGACAATATTTAAAATAATTTGCATAAAAATTTGGGCATACATCCAAGCTTCATATTACATATCTGAGAATTCAAGGTCCAATAAGGCAATGCTGAAAAACAAGCAGAACAATTATTCTTCTGTGTGTGAGTCAAAAACTAAATATGACATTTCAAAATAAAGCATTATAGAGATAAAATTAATTGTAGGTTTTACATACCTGAATCTTTTTGACATGAAAACTTGCAGTCTACATATCTGAATTCTACAATTTTAAAGAAATCATTATTTTAATACAGACATATGTGAATAAAGATGTATAGAGAATAATTAATTCAAGTTTTATTTAGTCTTGCTAAATTAATAAATTAGAGCAAAGTGCCTCAGTTCTCTAGAAGCTGTATTATATTATTATTGTTATTATTATTATTACTACTACTGGGGAATTCCATATATATATATATATATATATATATATATATATATATTATATTGGCCGCTAGCCAAAGACAAACCTTTAGTCATTGAGTTAAGAGTAGCAGAAACAAGCTTTGGAATACCACACTGATGTCGATATTGATCTCACGGAAACTTCTGTTTTCTCAGGAGATCCTGATCATTACGTCTTAGCAACCATAAAATACTGAAAATTCTTTTATAGCTACTTTTATGGTTGCTTAAATTGATTTAATAGAGTACCATCAAATAAATTCATTCTCTTAACTCTTTAGATTAAATTATCTTTTTTTTTTTAATTTTTTTTTATTTAAACACCTTGATTACATACATGATTGTGTTTGGGTTTCAGTCATAAAAGGAACACCACCCATCACCAGTGCAACATTCCCATCACCCAAGTCCCAAATCTCCCTCCTCCCCACCCAACCCCCGCCTGTACCCTAAACAGGCTCAACATTTCCCTCATACATTCTCAATATTAGGACAGTTCAAAATGTAGTTATTTCTCTAACTAAACTCATCACTCTTTGTGGTGAGCTTCCTGAGGTGAGCTGGAACTTCCAGCTCTTTTCTCTTTTGTGTCTGAAAATTATTATTACAAGGGTGTCTTTCATTTTTCTTAAAACCCATAGATGAGTGAGACCATTCTGCGTTTTTCTCTCTCTCTCTGACTTATTTCACTCAGCATAATAGATTCCATGTACATCCATGTATAGGAAAATTTCATGACTTCATCTCTCCTGACAGCTGCATAATATTCCATTGTGTATATGTACCACAGTTTCTTTAGCCATTCGTCTGTTGAAGGGCATCTTGGTTGTTTCCAGAGTCTTGCTATGGTAAATAGAGCTGCAATGAATATAGGTGTAAGGAAGGGGTTTTTGTATTGTATTTTTGTGTTCCTAGGGTATATTCCTAGGAGTGGTATAGCTGGATCGTATGGGAGCTCGATTTCCAGTTTTTGGAGGAATCTCCATATCGCTTTCCATAAAGGTTGAACTAGACAGCATTCCCACCAGCAGTGGATAAGAGTTCCTTTCTCTCCACATCCCCGCCAACACTGTTTATTCTCATTCTTTGTGATGTGTGCCATTCTCTGGGGTGTGAGGTGGTATCTCATCGTTGTTTTGATTTGCATCTCCCTGATGATTAGTGATGTGGAACATTTTTTCATGTGTATTTTGGCCATTTGTATTTCTTCTTTGTCAAAGTGTCTGTTCATTTCTTCTCCCCATTTTTTGATGGGGTTAGATGTTTTTTTCTTGTAAAGTTCTGTCAGTGCCTTGTATATTTTGGAGATTAGCCCCTTATCTGATGGGTATTGGGTGAATAGTTTCTCCCACTCAGTGGGTGGCTCTTGTATCCTGGGCACTATTTCCTTTGAGGTGCAGAAGCTTCTCAGCTTAATATATTCCCATCTGTTAATCTCTGCTTTCACTTGCTTGGAGAGTGCAGTTTCCTCCTTGAAGATGCCTGTAATGTCCTGTAGTGTTTTGCCTATGTGCTGTTCTATATATCTTATGGTTTTGGGGCTGATATCGAGGTCTTTAATCCATGTGGATTTTACCTTTGTACATGATGTTAGCTGGGGGTCTAAGTTTAATTTTTTGCAAGTGGCTATCCAATTGTGCCAACACCACTTGTTGAAGAGGCTTTCCCTGCTCCATTTAGGATTTCCTGCTCCTTTATCAAAAATTAGATGGTTGTATCTCTGGGGAACATTTTCTGAGTATTCAAGCCTATTCCACTGATCTGAGGACCTATCCTTATTCCAATACCATGCTGTTTTGATAACTGTTGCTTTGTAGTACAGTTTAAAGTTGGGAAAAGTAATTCCTCCCATATTCTTTTTCCCAATGATTGCTTTAGCTATTCGAGGGTGTTTATTGTTCCAAATGAATTTCAAAAGTGTCTGATCCACTTCTTTGAAGAATGTCATGGGTATCTTTAGAGGGATGGCATTAAATCTGTATAATGCCTTGGGGAGTATTGACATTTTGATGATGTTAATCCTGCCAATCCATGAGCAGGGTATGTGTTTCCATTTCCGTGTGTCCTCTCTTATTTCTTGGAGCAGAGTTTTATAGTTTTCTTTGTATAGGTCCTTCACATATTTAGTCAAGTTGATTCCAAGATATTTGAGTTTGTGTGGTACTATTGTGAATGGGGTTGTTTTCTTAATGTCCATTTCATCCTTATTACTATTGGTATATAGAAAGGCCATTGATTTTTGTGTGTTAATTTTGTAGCCTGCCACCTTGCTATATGAGTCTATTGTTTCTAGAAGCTTTTTGATAGAGTCTTTAGGGTTTTCTAAGTAGAGTATCATGTCATCTGCAAACAGTGAGAGCTTGACTTCTTCCTTTCCTATCTGGATTCCCTTGATATCCTTTTCTTGCCTAATCGCTATAGCAAGTACTTCCAGTGCTATGTTGAATAGGAGTGGTGAGAGAGGACAGCCTTGCCTTGTGCCAGAATTTAGAGGGAAGGCTTTCAGTTTTTCTCCATTGAGGATAATATTTGCCACTGGCTTGTGGTAGATGGCCTTCACTATATTGAGAAAGGTTCCCTCCATTCCCATCTTGCTGAGAGTTTTGATCAAGAATGGGTGTTGGACCTTATCAAATGCTTTCTCTGCATCTATTGATATGATCATGTGGTTTTTATTTTTCTTGTTATTGATGTTGTGTATTATGTTGATAGATTTACGGATGTTAAACCAGCCTTGCATTCCTGGGATGAAACCTACTTGATCATAGTGGATGATCTTCTTAACGAGGCATTGAATCCTATTTGCCAGGATTTTGTTGAGGATCTTTGCATCTGCATTCATCAGTGATATTGGTCTGTAATTTTCTTTTTTGGTAGCGTCTCTGTCTGGTTTAGGTATCAAGGTGATGTTGGCTTCATAAAAGCTATTTGGAAGTGTTTCTGTTTGTTCAATTTCATGAAAGAGTCTTGCCAAGATTGGCAGTAGTTCCTCTTGGAAAGTTTGATAGAATTCATTAGTGAATCCATCTGGACCTGGGCTTTTGTTTTTCGGCAGACATTTGATTACTGTTTTAATTTCATCAATGGTGATGGGGGTGTTTAGATATGCTACATCCTCTTCCTTCAACCGTGGAAGATTATAAGAGTCCAAGAATTTATCCATTTCTTCCAGGTTCTCATTTTTAGTGGCGTAGAGTTTTTCAAAGTAGTTTCTGATTACCCTTTGAATCTCTGTCATATCAGTAGTGATCTCTCCTTTTTCATTCCTGATACGAGTTATCAAGTTTCTCTCTCTCTCTTTCTTTGTTAGGTTTGCCAGTGGTCTATCAATCTTGTTTATTTTTTCAAAGAACCAACTTCTGCTTTCGTTGATCTTTCGGATTGTTTTTTGAGTTTCCACTTCGTTGATTTCTGCTCTCAGCTTTGTTATTTCCTTCTGTCTTCCTATTCTTGGGTCCTTTTGTTGAGCATTTTCTAGTTCTATTAGCTGTGTCATTAAGCTACTCAGGTAAGCTCCTTCTTCCTTCCTGATGTGTGCTTGCAAAGCTATAAATTTTCCTCTCAGTACTGCTTTTGCTGTGTCCCATAAGTTCTGAGAGTTTGTGTCTTTATTGTCATTTGTTTCCAGGAACCTTTTGATTTCCTCCTTGATTTCATCTCGGACCCACTGGTTATTGAGCATGAGGCTGTTTAACTTCCAGGTGTTAAAGTGTTTCTTCTGAGTCCCTTTGGAGTTCACAAATAATTTCAGAGCCTTGTGGTCAGCGAAGGTAGCCTGCAAAATTTCTATCCTCTTGATCTTATGGAGGTATGTTTTATGTGCCAGCATGTAGTCTATCCTGGAGAATGTCCCATGTACATTGGAGAAGAATGTGTATCCAGGTTTCTGGGGATGGAGTGTCCTATATATATCCACTAGGCCTCTTTCTTCCATTTCTCTCCTCAGGTCTAGTATATTCTTGTTGGGTTTCAGTCTGGTTGACCTGTCCAGTGTTGACAAAGCCGTGTTAAGGTCCCCCACAATTATTGTGTTGTTGTTGATATTATTTTTCAGATTTGTCAACAGTTGTATTAAATATTTTGCTGGCCCCTCATTCGGTGCATATATGTTTAGGAGAGTGAATTCTTCCTGCTCTACGTACCCCTTGATTAATATAAAATGTCCATCTTTGTCCCTTACAACCTTCCTGAGTATAAAGTTTGCATTATCTGATATTAGTATGGCCACTCCAGCTTTTTTATGGGTGTTGTTTGCTTGGATAACTTTTCTCCAGCCTTTTATTTTGAGTCTATGTTTATTCTGACTATTCAGGTGCGTTTCTTGTAGGCAGCAGAAGGTTGGATTGAGGTTTTTGATCCATTTAGCCACTCTGTGTCTCTTAACTGGTGCATTTAGTCCATTGACGTTGAGAGAAAGAATTGTCCTGGGATTTAACGCCATCTTTATTTCAAAATTTGGTGTGTCTTTTGGGTAGTCTTGTCTTAGATTAGGTCTTTCAGTTTTTCTCTTAAGACTGGTTTTGTGTCTGTGAAGTTTCTGAGCTGTTTTTTGTCTGTGAAACCTTGTATTCTTCCATCAAACCGGAAAGTGAGTTTTGCTGGGTATAGTATTCTGGGTGAAGCATTCATTTCATTCAGTCTTGTCACAATATCCAACCACTGCTTTCTGGCATTGAGCGTTTCTGGTGACAGGTCTGCTGTAAATCTCAGGGAAGCTTGCTTGAACATGATTTCCCCTTTTGATCTTGCTGTTTTCAGAATTCTGTCTCTATCTGTGGGATTTGTCATTGTGACTAGGATGTGTCTTGGGGTGGTTTTTCTGGGGTCTCTTTTGGTTGGTACTCTTCGGGCATGCAGGATTTGATCACATATATTCTTTAGCTCTGGAAGTTTCTCTTTAATGATGTTCTTGACCATTGATTCTTCCTGGAAATTTTCTTCCTGGGTTTCTGGGACTCCAATGATTCTTAAGTTGTTTCTGTTGATCTTATCATAGACTTCTATTTTCGTCTGTTCCCATTCTTTGACTAATTTTTCCATTGTCTGCTCATTTGCTTTAAGTTTTTTGTCCAATCTCTCCTGCTGTATGGAATTGTTATGTATCTCATCTTCCACAGCACCAAGTCTATTCTCAGCTTCTGATACCCTGTCCCAGAGCTTATCCATTTTGTCATTCACTTCGTTTACTGACTTTTTCAGTCCTGTTAGTTGACATGTTATTTCAGTTTGGAGTTTTGTCATTTCTGCCTTCATATTTTCTTGGTTCTTATTAGTGTTCTGTTCAACTCGATCCATGGTTTCTTGGAGTCTGTTGAGCACCTTCCATATTGCTAGTCTAAAGTCCTTATCTGAGAGGTTGATTAGTTGTTCAGTCATTATCTGGTCCTCAGAATTGTCATCTTCATTCTCTATGTCTGATGCTGGCCTGCGTTGTTTCCCCATTGTCACACTTGTATTGTGGGTTTTTCTACGTGTTGTGGTGGTATTCATTGTCTATATGATGTAGGCAGCACACTCCTCTGGCTCCTCCCTTTCTGGATGGGCTGACTTGCCTCTAAGGGAGGGGAGTCCTCCGTGGATGAAGCCTCACACTGGGTCAAATCTTAGGCCCGAGCATGCAACAGAGAAGACAGTCGGGAGAGAAATGTTTGCTTCTGTGATATAGCGCCGTTCTTAGTGTGATTTTTCCTTCTTGTTGCAATGGTGTTCTTTCCTTAGAAAGAGTGCACGGCCGTGTAGCGAAGCGGAGCGGCCGTGCTCCTCTGAGCCTCTTTTTGCCCCACTCGCAAGAGTTTCACGCAAGAGGACAGTAGACAGACATAGACAGGTCACACTCACAGTCTTTCACAGCTGAGCCCCACTGGGCCGGTGTACTTTCGCGGATTTTCCCCGCCTGGTGTCACACACAGGGAGCCAGCTTTTGCAAAGGTTAGCCGGTTTTTATGCTCTGAAGTCCCTCCCTGGATTGCAGAATGTTACTGTGTCAGGGAATCTAAGCAGTAGAGCCTTGACTGATGTCTTTTGGCGTGTAGGGCAGTGGTAGTGATGGAACTGGCAGCCTTATAAATATGGGTAGACATATTACCACTGAGTTGACTGCTCTGAGAAGTATTGCGGAAGCGAAAGTCGCGCGTAAGTCGCTCTCCCGGGGTCGGCGGCGCTTTTGCCAGATTAAATTATCTTAATAGAAAGTGTTAGTGGACCAGGCCATCCAGCAATTCTAGGACTGTATGGTGTATGATATATTATCCATAAAGGTTAGCCATCTAGTGAAAGAAAGCAAGAGTAGAAAAGAAAGTGTAAACTGCATTACCCATAAATATAGCATCACCAAATGATGATCCTTTATTTGAAATATATGTGTTTATATCAAAGAATTAATTACTATATATATTTATATGTCTAAGAGTACAAATGTAGAAATTTTAACTTATATAGCAGAAGCTAAGCTAAATATTCTGGTTTAAGTTTAATATTTATGAAGCAGTAATTACCATTACATATCTTTTGTTTTTCAAGCGATAGCATCTTTTGGAAGAAATAAATACATATTATAGGAAATAATGTGCTTATTCATTAATAAAGTTCAAAGTACTTTATTAGTGACTATTTACAACAATTATAATTAACTTAGTACATTATTTCACATGTATTATCTTTTTATTGATATAAATTTTATTTATGAATACTAGTTTTCATAATAACAATTGCAATTATAGGGATTAGTCCAAAAGCACAGTGAATAAGGCACTGTACTTATTATTATGCACATGCATTCAACAATGTACATGTTCTCGGCTAACCTGGGTTTGAATCTTTGTATCAAATATGGTGCATATAGTCCTCAAGAACCTGAACACAGAACCAGGATTAACCTCTGAGAATTGCTAGGTATGACTCCAACAAACCAACCAACCAATGAAATAAGTGATATTTCAAATTAACTCAGGAGAATGGGAACTCTGAAAGAGAAATGACTGTGGTATAACTATAAATGAAATTAAAGAATAGAAAAAGGAAACTTTTGATGGAAACAATTGATATTCAGAGAATTCTGAGAAGAAAACTTTCGGAAATGTTACAAATGTTTGAAAAGATGTTTTTATAACAAATAGAAAATTTAATGAGAATTCCAAAGAATTTAAAGAAAATAATAAATGAAGTTTGTATACTCTCTCTTAATTTGAATTAAAATCCAATAATAGGAAGGCACATATTACCTAGAGATGAAGGAATGTTTTACTGAATTCTAAATAATAACCAAAATTACCAATCCAACTCTTACTTAATTTTTATTTATTCTAACAAAATGATATTCATATTTAAAAAATAAAAACTATTAAAGGATGGATTTCAGGAACTCTCATTCATTGCTGGAGGGAGAGCCATCTAGTCCAGCCTTTATGGAAAACAGTATGGAGATTCCTAAGAACACTGGAAATTGATCTCCCATTTTAGCTAGTTATACCACTACTAGAAAAATACCCATGGAACACAAACATTCTTCTGCACACAGATATTTATTGCAGAGCTATTTACAATAGCCAGACCCTGGAACAGATGAATGATTAAAGAAACTATGGAACATATACACAATGGAATACTATGCAGTCTTCAGGAAAAATGTAGTCATGAAGTTTTCCTATACATGTGTTGGGGACTGACTTGTTTGAGGCCATTTTGCTGTTCTTTCTGCCATATTCCAGCTTTTCACCTAAAAGCTATTTTGCAGTCTTGCTGTAAGTTTTTGAGCTATAGAGAAAGGAATGTGCAACTGTAGATATAATTAACTCTAGCCCGGAGGAGAGCAACACTGTCCGGTACCGTTATCAGAAACTAGGCCTCACTCCTTAAGACCACATTTCGGAGTGAACTAGGCTATTATCAATAAATGTATGCTACATTGTCTGTTCAAGATCACTGAGGCAAGCACATCTTGCACCAGCTCCTGATGGTCAAGCAATTAGGAATGCAGCTAGAAGGACACTAGAAATTTCCATGGAAACAGCACGTTCATCATAGCTTGAAGGTCATCCAGCCCCCCTAGCCCGCTGCCCACTTCCTTATTTAGAGAATGCCTAACTTTCTTTGTTCCTTGAAACCTGAAATATATTCTTGCCTTGTATGGGCCTTCGCGCCAAAAGTATGACTGACATCACCTTTGTACTGCCCCCTTCTCCTTCATTATATAAGAAGGAGCTGTAGCCCTATAAAGGTACCCTTGAACAGTGAGACGCTGCCTTGGGTCTTTATTATTAACCTCTTTCAGATTTTTTACAGGTGTGGTTGCTCTTCTACTCAGCAAAATAGGAGTGCGGTTGTCTGAGAAGCCTTTCCAGCTAATTCCTGCTGGCCGGGTCCCCCCTGGGGGGGCTTCAGGACACCGCATTTTGGCGCCCAACGCTGGGCACGAAGATCACCGCCACACCCCGAACGACTACGGGTCGGCGAGTCCGGAGCTGTTTCATAAATCGCAGGAAATTACCCCATCCGGGTAAGCGTTGAAACGAGTTAGCCTTAATCAAATATTTAAACTGCAGTTTTTTCAGTCGTTCTGATCACCGCCCCTGATTGGCTCTTGGGGCTTCGCCCGTTGGCTTCACTTCCATGGGTGTTTCGTTGAGTATTGAACTTAAATTCATTAAATATATACAGTCTGAGTTGAAAGCCAGACATATAGAGGTTACCAAAAAAGATATTTGTAATTTTTTAATGTTTGTTCATGATGTTTACCAGAAATCTAGTGTTCCTGGGCTCCCTCTCGCTCTGACTCTGTCTCTCAGTTTCCTTCCTCTTCTAACCCTTCATCTTTACTTCTGCCGCTGCACCCTCTGTGCAAAATCCTAAACAGCCCTTCACTTCCCTAGCTTCAGCTCCGTCCCTGTTTCACCACCCTCCCCTCCTTAGCCAGCAATTGCAACAATACAAAGCCTTTAATTGGAAAAGCCTCAAAGAGCCGTTTCAAGCCGTAACCTCCTATGGCCCCCAAGCCCCTTACACGCTCTCCTGCTTAGAATCTAAAAGCTGAACTCTTTGTCTCTTGGGAAGTTAACTTTTTTTTTTCCGCTGCAAAGCCCTTGCAGATAGGCAGGAATCCTGATCTCTAAGCTCTTATAGCTGGCCTCGCCTCTTTTCATACCTTAAAGGTACAGCACACTTTCCAGGTCCCAGCTTGCCAACATGGCTCTTGCTGCCCTCTGTGCCTGGAAGTCGCTCCCCAGAGCCGGCATTCCAGCAGCTCCCCCACACCGGCAACAAACTGTTGCTGCTTTCTCCCTCCCCCCCCTTTTTCTGACTTAAGCTCCCAACTCACCACAATTACATCCATGGTCTCTCACCTCTCTAACAAACTTGATAATGCTCTTAGCTCAAAAACCAGTGCTACCTTTCCTGTCTTTCTCCCTAATGGAGAAAGTCTTCCCACCCCCCCCCTCCCCGCCTGCTCAGCAGCCTCCGCAGCTACCTTCTCAAACGCCTCCCACTGATCCCCCGCACCCCAGGGGAAAAATTCTAAATGCCCAAGACGCTCAGTCCCTAACCATGGCAGATTCCCTCCTCTCACCGCTCCCCCTCTTAAAGCTATAGATATGAAGCTACTTGGCCACATTAAAAATCTTAAACAAATCTTAAGCCTTCAAAAACAGGCTGCTTCTCTTAATTCACAAGTTTCTGCCCTTCAGGCTTTCCCCCGCCCTCCTAAATCTATAGCTGTCTGTCCTTTGCCCACTGAATTCCACGGCCAAGCCCCCCCTCTTGAGAATTCAAAGAAACAAACTATAAAAGTCAGGCTGAGTGCCATAAAACAGAAACTGCTGCAGTGCCTACAAAAAATTCTAAGGGCACAGTGAGTAGGATAATTACAAAGTATCATCTGCTAAGCCATAAAACCTTGCGATATCTACACTTTGCTGTTAAAACTTCTGAGCCTAATGTACCTTTTACTCAGGACAATTTTGCTCAAACCAGCCCTCAGCCTCCTTCAGCCTCTTTCCTGCCAGCCTTGGGAAACAGCCAGCTCAGGCCCTGCCACTCCCACTTTAAGCCTTCCATTTCACCTTGAAATACCCAATCTTTGTTATTCGAAAGAAATCTAAAAAGTAGCATCTCTTGTATATTCTCAAATCAATTAATAAAACCATGATCCCCATGGTGCTTTTGCAACCCAGACTCCCCTCTTCGGTTGCCATTCCCTCTAATTCCAATAAATTAGTAATTAATCTTAAAAGATTGCTTTTTTTTTTTCTTCTCTATATCATTACACCCTGCTGACTGTAAATAATTTGCCTCTAGCCTTCCTGCTGTTAACTGTGCTGGCCCCTCCCCGAGTTATCAGTGAAAAACTCTGCTTCACCTTGTCAGCCCTACACTTCGTCAAATATGTGTTATTAGGTTTAGTGCATTAAGTGGTGTAAAGTAATTATTAAAACATTAAAAAGCAACAGGAAGATAAGGGCAATAAACTTTTTTTTTCCATGCCTCTCAGAAAATTTTAGAGCAAGGTCATAATTCTGTCACTTTACAGATAACAAAATGTTGGTAAAAGAAAAACTTCTTTGTGTTTTAAAATCCAAACGAACACAAAAGTGTTAAATTTAAATCTTATATTTCTATTAAAAGTTTTATTTTAATTTTTAAAGTATTTACAAAATTATGTGAAAAATAATGTGGTTAGCCTTTTTAAACAATATAGTTAATTTAATGCACAGTGAACACCTAGGTGTGCTTTATAGTACCCTTAGTTTTAACTTTGTGCTACAGCAATGGTTGTTCTTTATTTCTGCATTGAAAGAACTATTATTTTAAGTGCATTCAAAATATCAGCACATTATACAAATCTGTATATTTGTGTCGCAGTGAAAAAATAATATAAATGAAAAATATATTATATATAATTTTATAAGTAATATATAAAAGTAACTAAACTTTATAAGCAAATTAACTAGTATTAAATATAATTTTAGTCTTAAGTTCTAGGTGTGTAAATGCATCAGATGTCTTTAACTATATTTTATAATAATCTAAGCATTTAGTTAATTTGGTATATAATATTTTTTACAAATTATTCACTTAAAGTCTTCATAGTAAAAACAGTTGTTTGTTTTTTAAAAAATCAGTTTTTATACCTTTAATAATCATAGTTCATGCTATTGTGTTTAATCATAAAAATTTTAACACTTTATTGCAGCTGTCTTACTGTTCTACTGCAAAACCAATTTAAAGAAAACCTATTCATTTACAGCAAATCATTTCATACTTCCAAGTAGAGACTCCTTCTACAGTGCTCATTAACCATTTTACTTAATGTTTTAAACTTCAAATTAAAGTTGTTTTAAAAATGTTTTGTGTTAAATCTAAACCTTAAAATTTATTTTCAGCAAAGTTCCACTCCATCTACATTAAGTACTTCTCAACACTAAAAAAGTTTTTCTACAAAATTTTTTTTTCTCTTCTTCTCACAAACATGTTAGCTAAATATTTAAAAGCGCTTGTCAATTTTTTATAAATAAGTCTTAAATCAATCCTTTTGTCTGTTTATGTGTCTGTTGTGATGAATGAAAGTGGCCACAAGTGTAAAATGTTGTGTTTAGTGTTGTTTTGTTTTGTCTGTTTATTTGTTATCTCTACATTTTATAATAATACAATTTTTAAAGCCTTATCCATTTTTTAAATTTCAATTAATTTTTTCAACCTGGTTCAGTCTGGTCAGTTCACAGACTGGCATCTTACAACTAAAAATCATGTGTTAAAAATTATGTATTAAGCTAGCTTTGTCCTTCTAAGAACATGGCGGAGGGTGTGGAGAATGGCAAACCCCAGATTTCTCAATGGCCATCGGGGATAACTTTTCCCTGGAGAATTTCTGGACTTTGCAGTCACCTGGCTTTCCTGCTATGTGTAAGTTCAAGCCTATAGAATATGTATTTATGGCTAAAAAATAGCATCCAGCTTTAACATAATAACTAGAAGTTTAAGAAAAATCCTTTATATTCAGTTTAAAAAAATTTTTTTAATTAGCAATTGTTAATTATAAATTTTCTTTTATGCCAAAGTCTAACAGAGGTCAAATAACATTCCCGTGGTATTCAAAAATAACTAGTGTAATGTAAATTGCTAATGTTTTCTGCCTGTATACCCAAGCCAAAAAACTAAGTAAATTCTTAATTTTTATATGAAGTAACCATTTTGCCTCCTGCCAAGCTGTTTTCTTATAAACCTCCTGCTAGACGCCATTCCTGCAAACCTGTTTCTAACTGACTCCACCTTTGACAATGCTGAATTAGACACTCTGCCTAGCTGCCTTGGATGCCCACCGATGCCACCAACAACCTCCATCCTCTCTACCTCCATCCCTTGGCCGGTCTTGCAAGTCGACCTTTGTGCCCTAGCCATGGGTGCAAGCCTATACTGGGGCACCTCCAATTTCCGCCTGCCTCAACCTCGTGCTGTTGACCCCGATGACTATTACTCCCCTGCTAGCGGTGGCTGCAACTCTGTTATTCGCCGTGATGTACTACGCCACCCCTTCACCACCTTCTACGTCTGCCCTGGTCACCACCGGCCCCGTTCCAGCGACTATAAGTGTGGCGCTCATAACCAACACTTTTGCGCCTCCTGGGGCTGTGAAACCACCGGAACTGCTTATTGGAAACCCTCTTCCTCCTGGGACTTCATCACCGTTTCACGCCCCCCAACTCCTCCTTTTCTGAACTGTGATGCATCCTCTGCTACCCGTGGTTGGTGTAACCCCCTCATCATCGAATTTACTGCTGCTGGACGTCAGCATCACTGGACTCAACCCGTACAATGGGGACTCAGACTTTACGTTAGGCATACCGACCCTGGACTTCTTTTTTCCCTCCGTTTACTTAAACAGTTGCCGAATTCTCACCCCCTCGCCGTTGGTCCTAACACTTTTTTTCATCCTCATTCAGGTCCATCACACATGCCTTCTCCTCCTCCTCCTCTTCCATCTGCATCTTCTTCTCTCAGACAACTCACTATGCCTTCAGGTCCTTCTCTGTCCTCTCAGGTTATTCTCAATCTCATAAATGCTTCTGCTCTTGCCCTTACAGATCCTGCCTATGAAAGATGTTGGCTTTGTTTTTCTCCTCAACCTCCTTTCTATGAAGGTGTTGCAGTGTTTGGCAACCTTTCCTCTACCTCCAACCCCTCTGACCTCCGTTGGAACACACAACCTCAACATGGCATTACAGTCGGTCAAGTCGTAGGCTCTGGCCTCTGCATTAAGCCTAACGACTCCCTGCTTCCTAGCCAATTACTTGACGTGTGCAACGAAACTATTGACATCTACAATTCTTCCTCCTCACAACCCTATCTGTTAGCCCCCAACGGTACTTATTTTGCCTGTGCTTCTGGCCTTACTCCTTTCATCATTTGTTCCTCTTTTCTCCTTTCACATGATTACTGTATTCTCGTTATTCTCATTCCAAAAATCACCATTCACTCAGAACATATCTTTCCCTCTCCTGCCACCTCACCCTATTCCTATTCTTCTCAATCCCTTTCTCGACAACGCCGTGAGCCCTTCACCTCCGTTACACTTGCAGTGCTCCTTGCTGTTGGCGCTACTGGCGCTGGCACTGGTATCTACTCTCTTGTATCCTCTCAATCCAATTTCCGCACTCTTACTCAAGCAGTGGAACAAGACATTAATGAAATCAAAACTAGTCTGCAATTTCTCACAGATACTGTTAGTTCCCTTGCTGATGTTGTTCTCCAAAATCGTCGTGCTTTAGATTTTGCCCTTATGAAAGAGGGGGGAGTCTGTGTAGCCCTTAAGGAACAATGTTGTATTTTTAAAGACAAAACTGGTTTAGTTAGAGATAGCGTTCAACATATTGGTGATGGTATAAAAGATTTTGAAAAACATTTCGATGAAGAACAAGGTTGGTACCAGGATTGGTTTTTCTCTTCCCCTTGGCTCCACACAATCTTGTCCACCGTTGTGGGCCCTCTTATTAGCCTTATGCTGCTCTTTTCTCTTGGCCCATGGATTTTCCGCAAAATCACTGCCTTTATTAAGAACCAGGTAGATGAAAAGGCAAAAACCTCTATTCAGGTTAACTACCAGCGTCTAACCCCGCGTGACTCCTGTGAAAACTTGGCTTTAGTCACCAAGCCGCTTTTCCAGCCACTAAGTTTCCAGGAGATAGAGCGCATAGCTAACAGACGGAGCTCGCTCCGGCACTTGTGCTCTCGGCTGTGGAGACACCTACGACGGGATTAGCAAGGTCCCAGTTAGGGCACGGCCCTAAAAGGCTACAACGCATAATTCGGATCTCTGCGCGCAACCATGGCGTCTGTGGCCACCTGTTAAATGCGGCTTTGGCCGTGTCCGACCTGGTCAAACCTTGTAGCCTAAGACACGGTTCTACCACCCGCTCACGACTTTCCTTCTTTTATTAGAAGAGAAAGGGGGAGATGTTGGGGACTGACTTGTTTGAGGCCATTTTGCTGTTCTTTCTGCCATATTCCAGCTTTTCACCTAAAAGCTATTTTGCAGTCTTGCTGTAAGTTTTTGAGCTATAGAGAAAGGAATGTGCAACTGTAGATATAATTAACTCTAGCCCGGAGGAGAGCAACACTGTCTGGTACCGTTATCAGAAACTAGGCCTCACTCCTTAAGACCACATTTCGGAGTGAACTAGGCTATTATCAATAAATGTATGCTACATTGTCTGTTCAAGATCACTGAGGCAAGCACATCTTGCACCAGCTCCTGATGGTCAAGCAATTAGGAATGCAGCTAGAAGGACACTAGAAATTTCCATGGAAACAGCACGTTCATCATAGCTTGAAGGTCATCCAGCCCCCCTAGCCCGCTGCCCACTTCCTTATTTAGAGAATGCCTAACTTTCTTTGTTCCTTGAAACCTGAAATATATTCTTGCCTTGTATGGGCCTTCGCGCCAAAAGTATGACTGACATCACCTTTGTACTGCCCCCTTCTCCTTCATTATATAAGAAGGAGCTGTAGCCCTATAAAGGTACCCTTGAACAGTGAGACGCTGCCTTGGGTCTTTATTATTAACCTCTTTCAGATTTTTTACAGGTGTGGTTGCTCTTCTACTCAGCAAAATAGGAGTGCGGTTGTCTGAGAAGCCTTTCCAGCTAATTCCTGCTGGCCGGGTCCCCCCTGGGGGGGCTTCAGGACACCGCATACATGGATGGACATGGAAACTATTATGCTGTGTGAAATAAGTCAGAAGTAGAGAGAAAGACACAGAATAGTCTCACTCATCTATGAGATTTAAGAAAAATAAAAGTTATTATAATAATACACAGAGACAATAGAGATGAGGCTGAAAGGTCTGCCCTAAGGTATGTAGTAAACCGGAGGCTTACCACAAAGTTCAGTCAGTGGTCCTCAAACTATGGCCCGCAGGCCACATATTGTATTTGTATCTGTTTTGTTTCTTCATTGCAAAATAAGATCTATGCAGTGTGCATAAGAATTCGTTCATAAGTTTTGTTTTTACTATAGTCAGACCCTCCAATGGTCTGAGGGACAATAAACTGACCCCCTGTTTAAAAAGTTTGAGGACCCCTGATAGAGAAATAACTACATTGACAGTGATCATGACAATGATAGTGAATGAGAGAAATAAAATGCCTGTCTCAAATACAGGAAATGGGTGGGGAAGAGGGAGATGGGGCTCATTGGTGGTGGGAATGTTGCACTGGTGAAGGGGCAGGGGTCGTCCTTTTATATAACAGAAACCCAACTACACACCAGTTTGTAATCATAGTGCTTAAATAAAGATATTAATTTTTAAAAAATAAAAAATAAAAATAAATGAAGGATGGATTTCAAAGTGATCAAAAGGGTAGTCAATGTAGTTGTTCCAGAAATTAAATTTATTGAGAAAAAAAGATGTTGGTGAATTGCAAAGGTATAATTTTTATCCTTGTCCATTTTCAGGAATAATACAGCTTTAATCATTTCACTAGCCTATTTTCTATGCAAACACTGAATATCACCAGGAACTGTTCATAAAACTTGATCATGAAGTAGCATATTTTGATTATGATTTTTGTTTTTCCATAGCAAAGAAAAATGGGATGGTGATATCTAGACAGAGTAAAACATAAATTAGGATTTTTTATTAAAGTTAAAAATTTTAAAACTAAAATAATTGTGTTTTAATGATAGTGCTATAAAATATAGCTTGATGTACTCATTTATTCTTTCCAACAAAGACAGATACATAGTAGTCAACAGACTTTGCTTCCTTACAAATCTCATAAGAATAATTATAGCAATTTGGCAGTTATTTGAACATTTTAGATGAATAAAGGCACTTCCAGTACTTGATTTCTTACTTGTTTTAACTTTAAAGAGGTATAATACATATTATAGTAATTTTAAAGATGGAAAAGTAAATTATTTTAAAAATTAGGGGCAATTATCTCAGTATGGAAGATATACAAACTTCTTATAGTTCTTCTTAAAAGTTAGTCTTTGTATATTTTTATTTTCTTCGATGTACTCGGGTTCTGAATAATATTTTTATCTTCAATTATTATAATCATTATGATGAGACTTTGTTTTTATTAATTGGTAAATTATTAGTCATGACCTTTTCTCTTTAAAATTACTTTTGTATTGTTTCTTCATATCATAAACATATATTAATTATGTTTTTAACTACTTATAACGAATTTTTTTGGAATACTAAAGAAAGGGTATTATTTTTTAAAAAATTATAACATAACTACAGAACCCTAGTATTCCTCAAGGTAAATATACCCCTGAGGAGTTATTAATTTTCAGTTATACCACTAAAAATTAGCCCGTTAAGACCATTAACTCCCCTATGTTTTTTATTTTACATAATTAGTTTTATTTGTACATTTCAAAGAACTTTGTATGTATGTGTGTGAAAGACAAATCCTCTACTCTAAATTCAGGTGGTTTAAAAGTACTCTGTTATTAGAATTATGGCATTCTCTTTTTTCAGAAATTCTTTGAATTTCTATTATTGAGTCTCTAAAAAATTGTTAACCACCCATAGATCAGTTCTATACATTTTTAGAAGGAAAAATGTTAAAGAAAATCAGCTTATGATTGAACTCCATGAAAACCCATTATAATACATCTGAGATCATTATTATAAAATGAAAGATTTTATAATCCTTGTCTCCAACCATATTTATTCAGGGTAAGGAAATGCATTTTAACATACCTTTTCCATAAATGCATGAATTTTATTTCAATTTGTAGGAATACATAGTACAAATACTTCAAAAAATGAGCAACCTAAATATAAAAAACTGAAGTTACAAAAAAATTTGAACAGAAAAAGTGTTTGCTTATACTATATTGGAAAAGATTAAAGATGATGAGATAGTATACATTACCTCTAGAGCCATCTCCTATTGATTTGGTGATAATATTTAAAAGAAATTGGATCCAGGACCTATAACAATTGTTGAACTCATGTGCCTTACGATAAAGCTATAAGATCATATACATCTGTTGAAAATAAGAGTTGTGAACGAGTGAGGGAACTGGAAAGCCTGTCTGGAGTACAGGTGAGGGTGGGGTGGGATGGAGGGAGATTTGGGACATTGGTGGTGGGAATGTTGCACTGGTGAAGCGGGGTGTTCTTTACATGACTGAAACCTAATCACAATCATATTTGTCATCAAGATGTTTAAATAAAGAAAAAATATATAAAGAATAAATAGTGCTCTTTTCCAAAAAAAAGAAAAAAAAGAAAAAGAAAAGAAGAGTTGTGAGTTGATAGCAAAGAAATGTAAAGTAGAGAATGTTTTTAATTTTAGATAGCCTCATTTGAAATCACTGAGAAAAATCTACCAGGTTATATGCTAACTAATATAGCCCATAGAAGAATCTATGTAGAAAAAAGCTATCTAGTGGCATATGTGATACATAGCCAATATTTTTAATACCTGGGTAAAGACAAAGTATATTAATAATTATAATTGATGAAAAGTCAGTATGAAATATTTCTAATTCCTGATGAACAAGAGCTAAAACATATGACATTTTAATAAATTTTGTTTTAATTTATGGTATGTATAGGAGAGAAAAAAAAGCCACTCTAAAATGTCCTCAAAATAAGGTCATTCTCTAGAGGGTAATGCTGAAGGCAAGGCTGAGAGTATCTTTTAAAAGAAATATTTGTATGTAAATAGATTCCTTAAGGGTATCTCCTGGGAAGAAACTAATCTCCTTACCTCTCCTCTTTGGAGAAGGCAGAACTGAAATCTGCAGACTTCTTTAAGCAGATGTCTTCTTGCTAATCTCCTTAGCTGACTTCCTCTTTCCAGTGCCTTATGAATAACAATGTTATTTTAAAATGGTATTCGATACCATGGAACAAGTTACCCAGTTTAATGGAATTCTCCTACATATACCAGAGGTATCCGAATAGTTGATAAATTTCTTCTTTATCGTTTATTAATCTTCCCCATGCTGGTTAGATTATTTGTGCAGCCTCTGAAGAACAGCAAGGGCTATAATTTTGCGCATCCACAATGGAACAGATAAAGAAAAATGCCATCAGTATTATAGACAAGGTAATGGAAATATTATAACAAGATTATAGGTGTGAAGAAAAATCAGTTTTCAACTACAGGAGTCAGGAAGAGACTGAATGGTATATGTAACAATAGAAGAACAACCACAATTACAATACTAAAGTCAAAAAGCATAATAACCTCATCTATTGATCTCATTCAGCCTTCTCCACAGTAGATTTACTGTGAATGCTGAGCATTTATTTCTATATGACTTTTTCAATCATGTAGCTATATCTGTCCATCTGCACAGAGCAATGCTATCACACTAGGAGGTGAGAGTTTCTTCTGAGAGGTTCTCTGTCTGTCCATCTGTCTGTCTCTCCCAATTTTATGTTAGGCAACGAAATTTACAATTCTGTTAATGGTAAGGTTTCATTCATAACATGTTCCAGCACCTTAATGCTAGTCTTTCAATCTCAGCATGTACTTTGCTTAGTCCATCAGAACAATAATTGATGTTAAACTAACCGGAAAATAAATCTGAAGGAAACTTGCTGCTTGGATTGATTCAACAGCCCTGTCAGCCAATCATTTAGAGACCTGAGAGGAGACGATTGGAAACTGGGGGAGGGAGAGGGCAGGTAATGTATAGGACATGCTCAGTGAAATCATAATAGGAGGTTCTGGGAGGATCATAGTAGAGTGAATGGAGCTTGAAAGTTTTGATTCTGTATTTATTCTCTCTGCCTACAGTAACATGAGGAAACATAGGTTCCTCTTCTGAGCTCCTACTGCTTCCTGTTCTTGTAGAATGAACATGTTAATTCTCAATATTTGGCATCTTCCTTCCTAGAAGGGAAAATGGGACAAAAGAAATGAATTGTTGATTCTGGCCAACAGAATCTTCAAGCTGAAAGAGATGTCTTATGTCCTTGTATCTGATTTCTGGTAGGAATTTTTCTAGTTATCCCAAAGCTCCATATGGGTCTTGGGTTCAGTCAATGGTGCCCTTTAGCTAGCCCACTTCTGTGAGTTATCGCCTTGATAAGTTGCTTTCATAGGTGTGTTTCTCTTGTGTACTTACTAAATTTTTACTCTTCAGTTATTTGCTTGATTGAAGAGACCCTCCATCACTGAAGACTTTCTAAAATTCGTATTTGTTGCTGCTTCCATGTCTGCTCTGTAGGATTTCAGAGTGCTTCACACTCCAATTACATATCACTTTGGTATTTAAATCAATGAATTTAAATTACTGCATAAGGATTACTTCCAATTTGCCTTCACTTAAGTGAGATGATATAATTAAGCGTGTTTGTTTGATCGGCTTTTGCAAATGAATCTATGCATTTACTCTAGGTCTCCATGAGAGAAGATAATTCTCCTGTGCTTTGTAAACTATTGGGAGAGGATGTCTGTTCTCTGATGAAGGTAAAATTGGGTCTTTTCTTCATCCTCTTTTTAATTCTCCTCAAAAAAATTTTCCTAGTTTGCTTCTTCTTTTATTATTTTCTAACAACTCCCATTTCAAGCATCCCCTCTTCTATCACTTGCTATTATATGCCTTCTATCGTGTTCATATATATAAATAAAATATCACATAATTCAGATTCTTATTAGATTTTCCTTTTCAACCAGATGCCAGTTAAAGCTGATCTAACTTTCTGTGACCACGGCACTTGCAATGTTGGTCAGAGAGGCCTATGAACATTGAATGGGGAAATGGTTGAAAGATAGGTTATATTGTTAAGTTGTGATGAATGATAATTATAACCCACTAACTAGAAATCTTCATTTATATTATTTTACCACTAGAGGCTCACTTGGGAACTTTGAGATATATAATATCATTTTGTGACATATGCATACTCCATTATAATGGGAATACTAAATCTTCTGCCCTTATTTTAATTTGAGAACCTCCACTTTGTTTGAACTTTCTCATGTACTGGCTATGAGGGACTCTAGGGAACCCTCAGGAAATCTCTGGAGCTCTCTCTTCAGTCATTTATTTGCAGCATCATCTTTGCCTTCACTCTTGACCATCCAAAAGTCCCATCTGTAAATTCTGTTCTGACTTTCTCAGCCTATTGAATGTTCAATCACGTTTTCTCATTCAAATGAGAGTACTGTGTATGTAAGCTCAAAACATTATCTTCAAGTTATAGTTGAAGTTATAGTTATAGCTTGTTATTGTAGCATCTTACTTATTTCTCTGTTCTCAAGGATCATTCTCTAATTTTGATGTGGTGTTCAAATATCCATTCTGTCCAAATATATCAGTTGCTTAAGGCAAGAATATTTACCAAGTTTATCAATTCATTTTGACAGAGGTCTCTATATACCATTCCAGTAGTCAAGGTAAGGAAGTCTGACTACATTCATTTTTATCAAGAGCCAAATAATGCTCATATAGAAGCAATAACTTATTCAAAGCATTATATTATGTGAAGAGAGTGCAGTCACAAACCCGGGTCTCTCATTCCATGGTTCAAATGGAAGCCATTCTAATGTGTGGCCACATATTCGTGGTCTTACAACCACTGTCAGAACATTCTTTAAGTGTTATGGATTTGAGTTGACTTTCAAGAATGTAGAATTAGATGATGAGAACTGTGAACATTTTTCTAAGAAGTGCTTTAGTGAACAAAGAAAGAGAAGATAGTATAAATGAAAGGAGGGAAATGGAAGCCTCAGAAAATATTATGGACTATAAGACACCATGGAATTTGTTGTAGTGAGAGGGGCTTGCTAGAGAAGTTAAGAATGCTCCACTTGATTTTGTCGGATGCTGAGAGCATAGTTGTAATTAGAACAGAGTTGGGTTCCTCATTTTTGAAGTTTTATTTCCAAAAATATACCCATTAGATGAATGACCTATGAATGACTGATGCTGGGATACATATCTCAGGGATAACCCATAATATAGTTTATCTTTCTTTCCTTGGGCATGCTATAATAAAATATTATTCATTTCATATTGTTTGCAAAGTAATTTGGAAGATTTAAGAATACATATGTTTATATAAATATTTCCCTTGAGAATATATTTATCAGATGATCAATATGCAATTAATAATTTTGTCTAGAAATACACCAGCTCAGTTTTTCTGTGCCATTTTTCTTTGTCTCTGCATATCTTTTTCTTAGGAGGCACGCTTTGCAGATTAACCCTGGCTCTTTCTCTCTAAGATAGATACTTTTCACTTCTCTAGAAAATAGAGGAGTTCTGAGATATAGTATATATGTAGATTTATTTCCCTTTGTTCTTTTTAATTTTTACCCAATGTCTAGCTAGCAATAATTTTTCAGTGATACATATATACACAATTATATACGATAATGTTCCCAACTGGGTAATTATGACACTAGACGTAATACTAAGAACAGCTTTTCTTTTGAACTCTAAATTGAAGATTTTCAATTCAATTAAATTTAAAGTATTAATTTGTAATGGTTTTCTCTTTATTTAGTGTTTTCCCTTTTCTATCAAAAAATCAAATTATATAAGAAAGACATGGCAAGGATTTAAATTCTGATCCTTCTCCTAGAACGTACTTTATATTGATTTAGGAAAATAAATTGATTTAGGGTTAGTCAGGAATAAATCCTGAGTGCTGAGCCATAAGTAACCCCTGGTCATTACTGAGTGTATCTAATTTATTTAACAAAAGGAAAATAATAATTTTTTTCATGCACATAATTTTAAGGCTACAAATCACTTGTATACACACACCTCCTTCTCTTAAGGACCCAACACCCATTTCCCAATCATCCCAACTCATTTATGTATGTCAGCTCCTCCATTATTTTTGACTGTGGACTTTGGTAGCTACCTGAGTGAATATATTCAAGTCTAACTCAGGTACTTTTTTCAAAAGAATCTTTTTTAATAGCTGACAACTTAGGATAGGGTGTTTTTGGATAGAACTGTGGGAAAATGGTAGACCAAATAAGAGACTGGCATATCATGTTCCTTTATAGACTGACATAATGAAAACAATCAGATATTGTGTGCTGCCATTTTATAGAAGGCATACTTGAAGTTTGACCTCTATATAAATTATCTGAAAGCACAATGATATCATAAAGAAAAGACTATGTCCACTCAGGAGTTATTCCTCACTCTGCATTGAGAAATTGCTCCTGGCAGGCTCAAAAAACTCTATTGGATGCTGGGAATCGAATCAGGGTCCATCCTGGGTTGGCTGAATGCAAGGCAAAAGCCCTACCACTGTGCTATCACTCCAGCCCCTGAAAGCCTTATTTTAATCCCTGGTTTGCTTTCTATTGCTTATTGTAGTAGCATTCTCCAGAAGTGCTTATTTTAGATGCAGTTAAGATGGAGAGGAGGTTAAGCTACAATACTTAAAGACATTATAGTATTTGTAGTTGTAAAGTTCTCTTTTATAGGAAGACATTCAAGAACATTAGCAGGATCACAATATGGAAATAAAATTTCAAATAGCTTTTCCTATATGTATTTTTAATTCTCTAATTGTAGCAACAACCCCCTTCTCCCTCACTTCCAAAACACGCACTATATTGTACCTGATAATATTTATGAGAAAAATTATAATGTAATTGTTGAGAACTATTTTTTAATATTGACAAATAATAAGTAAATATGCTTATTAGGAAAAGGTAAGTTTTAATACAAGGAAACTCTGAAGCTTTTCAGAAAGCTGAAATTATAGATGGTTTCCCACAACAATTAAAATAGGTATAAATAGAACTAAAGAGGTTTATCTTAAATAGAATTGTCAAAATGGATGAGAAATATATAATTAGAAATAAGTTGATATATAATAGGATTGAATGATCAAACTCTTGAAGAG
Organism: Suncus etruscus; assembly: GCF_024139225.1. Taxonomy (NCBI): domain Eukaryota; kingdom Metazoa; phylum Chordata; class Mammalia; order Eulipotyphla; family Soricidae; genus Suncus; species Suncus etruscus. The sequence goes on along the minus strand of NC_064859.1, from coordinate 99,963,874 downwards.
GTATGTTTCTTTGTAGTATCTTGGTTAATTATTTTTCTGCCTTTATCCACACAATTTTAAAATAGAATAAAGTAGCCTATGAAAGTATTAAAAAACCTTGTGAAGAAAGTCGAACTAAATATCTCTTCTAGGCAATATCTTAACATGGACTTGCTACAGTCTTCTTAAAGTTGAAATCTAGCAATATAAAATATCTAGAAAAATATTTATGAGAGAATTTCATGGGTGGGTGATAATAGGTTAAAAAAGAGAAAAGGTTGAGGGTCAAACAATACCAGTGAGATAAAGTTGAAACAGGCCCATGTGTCAAATTACTAATCCATGTTCTAATGTGAGTCCTGTATCTTGGGTGAAACTGCAAAGTCCCCAAAGAACTGATCTGAGTCATAAAGTATAAAGCTATATAAAAACAAACTAAAAAGGGAAAGTGTTTTAAAGAAGCATAGATTTCTCAGAATCCTACCTTACTTCTTTTCTACAATATTACAGCCCAACCTGAATCTCCTGAGACTGCTAAAACCTCTTTCAAAGAGGAAGAGAACCAAAAATTGTTAGTCAAAAATCTTCAGCTCCAAACCTTGTAGCTACTTCTTGCCTCATTTTTTAAAACCATTTCAGAGTGTAGGGGCCTTTGGAGGGAGCTATTTACCCCACATTTGTAGGCCCAGAGCTGTTCCTCTATGATTGGGCATCGTCTGGAAATCACTAAAATATCTGGGAGATCAGGAAAAGACACTAGAAATATTTCAGGTGGAGAATATTCTCTAAGCTGGAGAATACTGATGCCAGTTAAGAGGGCAGATGTAGAAGTCATGAAATAGCTCATCAGGATGGGTATAGAATATTATCCATGTGCAGTATGAGGAAGGAAGCAGGGGATCCTAGTTGGTTGACATGCAAAGAAGTTTCTGGGTGGAATTATAATCAATACTATTGATTTGTTTGCCACTGAGAATTTTCCTTGAAGAGAAAAACAGATTAATTTAATCCATGTACGCTTTTATCTATACTTATGGGCTTTAGAAATCTTATTCTCATAAGCGATCAATTTCTTTATACCTAACATGTCACCACAAAAACATATCACTAGTAATGCTTAACACTTCCAAATCTTTTGTGTTGCTAATAAAAGAAGAAATCTAGAAATTATTAAATAAAATATACAAGGAAATTGTTTAATATATAAATGTTTTATAGTTAAGTCACAATTACTAAATGCATATGATTCATTAACACAACAGTATTAGACCTAAAAACAAAATTTCTGACTCTATCCTTCAGGAATTTTTCTACAGCTCTTAGGGATGACACAAGCATTTAATCCAAAGACCATTGTGAAAGTTCAATGAAAATTTTGCTCATTATGTTCAATCACTTAGCTAAAATTGGTGGACATTGATTTGGGATACAAGGAAAAAAAATCAACAGTCATAAAACTGATGAAGAAAGCTTTGATACAACTATATTGACATTTCTGCAGATTACTGAATGATATGGTAAAGGAGAAATATGCACAAAACATTTGGGGGGAAAAAGTATAGTGACAAATATAAAAGCTCAATCTAAGAAGTATTTCAAAGTTACCAAATTAGAATTCATTGGTAAAAACTGTGTGAACAAAGTCCTGTTTGCATTAAAATTCTCACTTAAATATGAGAAAAAGATATATTTTCAAACATATATTTTGTCTAGAGAGAAAGAAGCAAAGAAATGCAAATCTGTAAAAAAAAACAACCCAGTATCAGTAGAGTTTAATGAAATATCTAATAGTCACCAATACATTTAGGCAATTTAGAGAGACACAGTGTGCAACAGAATTTCAATTCTATTCAATTGACAGATAAATCTTATCTTAAAAATATTTTCTGTGGTCTGAAAAAATGTTCAAAAGGGAACTCTGAAAGGGAAAAATGGCAATAAATCATCTGCATATAGAGAAACAATACATCAGAGAGGCCAGGTGAAATATATCATAAGGAACTGAATTCAGATCAGTAGAAATGATTTAAACAAAATGAAACTTGAAAGCAGAAGGTGAGATGAAAGACAGACAAACCAGTGACTAGTTTCTGCCGCTATTCAGTGATGAAGAAACATCTTGGCTTAATAGCGAGGAATATTGGTTTAATAGACAAAGAGTAATCTTGGTTTCATAACTAGGACTAGTGTTTCAATAGTCACAATATTAAAATCATCTTACTTCAATGTGCTGTCCTTTGAGTTTTGTAAACATTTCAAGAAATGCCGGTGGCCTGAAATTTTCTCTACATTTGTCCAAATGACAAACAAATTTTAAGCATGGAGACAAAGCATGAGTCTCTAATGCCATATTACATTGAAACCATTATTTTTTATGTGAAATTTCTATAGCCTTACATATATTCCTGAAAAAAATTAGTTGAAATTACTTCATAGTCTTCTCTCAACAGCCATGAAATAGTTGTTTCATTTTTAATTATGTCATGTGTAACCTCTGCCCAAATTCATGCACTCAATACTATATTATGGATCACGGTGTTTCCTTTGCTCAGACACATTTGTTTGGTTCACCATATATGTCACATGAACTCCCACATAAATCTTGGTAACTAGTTTGCTTTTACTAATTAACTGTTTTTCAAATGCATACATAGATTCATAGTTGATTATATTTGATACTGTGATATGATGAGATTTTTTAACACAGTTGTATGATGCAATTCTAGTTATTGTATGTATCAGTACATTTCTTCTTTTTTTTATCACTGAATAATATTCTACAGTATGATTAGTTACTGGTTAATTTTTCACTTACACACAGAAGGATAATAGATCTCTTCTAACTTTTTCAGTTTTTTCTATTACAAATTCTATAGATACATATTTTATGTGTTTTTGTGTGTTTAAAAATTTTCATTTCAAGGAAAAACAACCATGTATAGAATTAACTTATATAGCAAATGTATGTTTAATTGTGTAAATTTGCCAATTACTTTTCCAAAATGGTTAGAATTTAGAAATATTATCTTTATATTCTAAAGAAATACTATATTATTTTTTATTTGCCACAAAAATGATACAAAATATGCCAATAAACTTTGAAAATCAGATAAAGGAAAGCAAATGACTGTATTTCACCAGATAGCCTATTTCAGTGGTCTCAAACTCGTGGCCCGCGGGCCATTTGCGGCCCTCCGTACAACATTTTGTGGCCCGCGGCCGACCTTCAAATATCACAATATTCACAATTATTTGCTTAATGAATAACCACAATAAAAATTGCATTAGTAAGAAAAAAAATCGCATTAAACATTTGCATACCCCGAGCAGTTCCGTTCGGGGTATGCAAATGTTTAATGCAATTTTTTGCGATTTTTTCCTTACTAATGCGATTTTTTTATTGCGAATATTCGGTAAGCGAAATCCCTTATGCGGCCCTGTCTCACCCCGACTTTGCCTCCTGTGGCCCCCAGGTAAATTGAGTTTGAGACCCCTGACCTATTTGTTCTTCTGTAGTTATTTGTGTTTTCAGTTTTCTTGTGTTTTACCTCCCTTTCTTCTGAAGAACTTTTAAACCAGAGTTTCCTGGAATATGTTTCCAATTTTTCTCCTCCTCTGGCTCTAGAAAGCTTGTTCTATAAACATCCTCCCTGCAGTTATTAATTCACATTTTACTATGTTTTTTCCAGTAAATTGTTTATTTTGTTATTTTTTGTTTAGTGGGTTATTTTATTACACACTGGCTGAAAATTCCAACTCACTTCTCTGTGCTGTGCTGCCAATGTTCCAACACTAGTTAATCATTTCATGCTTCTGCAGTGGCACTTTGTATTATCTCCACTCAATGCTCATTCTAGAATCTGGATGAAAATTTATGCATTAATGTGGTTCTGTTTTTGTACTGATAATTAAATCCAAAAGAAGTAAAACAAGATTTATAAACAACTTCGGGTTATTGTTTTCCTGATAGTTTCTAAATTTATAATTTCCAACGCTCTATCTGCTTCCCTAATAGTCTCCATTTAGGTCTTCCATTCAGAAACCTTCTGTTATTATCTTTAATATTTTGTGTATGAGATTGAATGGTTAGGGGATACAGAGGAGAGGAGGTGGAGAAGAGAGGATGTAGGAGAAAAGACAACACATCTGTGGAATTTGTTCGCCCTCTTGGAAGGGTAATTTTATTGTTTACTGCAGAAAAATTGATCTCAGATTTTAGTTTTTATAGTTTCTCACTATAGTTACTTTGTTATCACCATGTTTTTCCTGATTACAGGGCTAAAATAAATTGGCTTATTATGCATTTTATAAAAAAACAGATAAAGCTTTTTATGACTATTCATGAAAATGTTTTGCTGTGAATAAGAAATTTTATTTACCTAGACATTTTACCCAGCAATAAAATTTTTGAATCAAATGTTAAGTGCATGTTTAACTTTATAAAAACAGTGACAAATATTTTTAAATCAACTCTAATATTTTATACCCCATAAGCAAATGTTCCATCTATTCTGCATCCAAGCCTGTCCATGATATTCTCACAGTTATTATTGTAGCCATCCTAATATGTGGACTTAAATTTTGTGTTTTTATTAATTAATGATGCTGAATATCTCCCTACTTGGTAAAAGTGTCTTCAAGTCTTTTATTGATTGTGTAACTATCAATTGTTCATTGTATTATTGTTGAATTTTTATAGTTCTTTACTTTGGATGCAAATACGTTGCCAATATTTAGCTTGAAAATAATATTTTTCAATCTATTGTCTGTCTTTATATTATTTTAATAGAGCCTTTGACAGAGCATGTTTTTGAATTTTATGAGACCCTATTTTTCTTTCCTTTTTTTTTTTGAGGGGGCCCATCTGGTGAAGCTCAGGGGTTCCTCCTGGCTCTCATCTCAGAAATCACTCCTGGCAGGCTTGGGGGACCATGTGAGATGCCAGAGATCAAACCTGGGTTCATCCCAGGTAGGCCATGTACAAGGCAAACCTCCTACCACTGTACTATTGCTCAGATCCTCTTTTTCAATTAATCTTGATGATGAGATTTATGATTATTTTTGATAATATAATCTTGATGTTATGTAAATCAATTTATGAAACTGGCAACTAGCTATCAGTTTAAAATAAGTTTTGATATTCATAAATATATAATTATGTTTATATTTTATTTTAAATATAAAATATAGATATAATATGTTTACCAATTATCTCATTAATATTTGAAGTTGGTTTATTTCCAACTGGGCTCTATACAAGTTTTTCATTTTTACTACAATATGAATTGTTTTAGTAGTTAAAATTATACAAAATGGAATACTATATGGCTATAAAGAATGATAAAGCCATGCAATTCACAGCAAGGTACATGGGTTCTTCTACAGAGGTTTTAATTTTTACCATAGTAGTAAGAAGGATACATACAGAATGATATCACTTGTATATTGTAAAATCACTCCACATGCTGTATCTCCAACCCCATATGAACAAGTATGAATCAAGGTCATGCATGAAATAATCCAGACTAGACTGAATGTGAAACACATGTTGTCTGGCAGTCTTTTACGTTGTATCTCTCCTCAGCTGCTTGACAGAACTGCCATTTTTATTGAGTATAGAGGCCACCCCTAAGTGAAGCAGTAATGACAAGTGTAAGGACAGATAGCTCAGGCTATTCTGAACCAGTCCCACCCAGGTTTACAAGTAAGACAATCTCTGTTTTGGGGTAAATCCAAGTTGTAAACAAAAATACAAAGGAGCCAGGTATGATCTTTGTTTTAGGTAAATAAGGTGTAACATAATAATTTGATGAGAGAATGCTATGAATTAAATTAAATGCCTAGATTACCCTTGGATCCTGAGTATAGGAGGACTGAAATTGAGTATAGGAGAGGTAAACAAAAATGACATATGAAAAACAAAGAATTGGGAGGCAAGGGTCAAAGAGATTAAGGTACAGAAGTGCTGTTAAGGAATGGTAGAGTTAAATATCCAAACCAGAGCTGATAGCACTGAAATCATGAGACCCAAAACAACTAAAGTAAAAAGGTACCTATCAAGATGGCAGAATTGAGAAGGTATGGAAGGGAACCTGGGAACATTTATGGAAGGAGGTTGACATTGGTGATGGCTGATGGTGGAGATTGTATGTCTAAAACCCAAGTATGAATAGTGGTTTAAATTATATTGTTTTAATAAAATAGAAAAATTAAAGTCTAAAATAAAGTAGGTATAACTAGAAACATCTTTTGAACACCATTACCAATGGTAAGGTTTGTGTTTTGGGAGCCCATGCATTACAATGACATGTGCTGTGAAATATTTGGTCTCCATTACCACAGCCATTTTCTGTAAACAACTTCCCTGTGTTGACCCAGTCAGCCAATGAGGATGAACTTTCATTCTTCAGGTGTGTTCAGGAAAAAGAAAATTCCAACCAGCTAATGACCACTAATGAATGAGTCCCAGGCTGATGATCAGAGATACTTTATTCCATTCCAACAATGCTTTTTTTATAGGACAAGAAGAACTGGCAGGACCACAAACAAAGCAGAAGCATAGTGAGGAGGGAGTATAGTGCCAGGGAGGAGATAAGCATAAATATTGGTACTTAGGAAAATTTTTGGAGTAACATAGTGGGCAAGAAAGTGGCCTGTTAACCTAGTTCTCTGTGAGGGAGGAGGATGGCCTGGAGTCAAGCCTGAAAATTACCAGTAATCATTGGGAGATGGCACTCCTCTTGGTGCTATCCTTCCCATCTCTGGAATGATGTCTCCAAAGTTTTCATTTCAAGAAGATCCCTAGGATAGTTGCTCTATGGGGTTCTATCTGCCAGGTTGTTTCGGAATGTTACATGGAAGAATCCAACACTTCATAGGTTTCTGTATTTAGATTCTACTTATTTCCATTGCACCAAAATGGCAGCCTGTTTCTATGACAGTTTTATGGCATGTTTCAGCTCTAGGACCAGATGGAAATTCATTGGTGATTTTCTTGGAAGAAAGTCTCTCTCTAAAAAAATGCTTGGAAATACGATAACTCTATCTTCCCTAGACAAGTTCCTGTTTCATTTCTCATGGTGCAACCATCTTCTATACAAAAGAATAGCTGTCATGTGAAGGTGGCAAGATATAAACAAAAACTCATGTATTATTGACTAAGAACTTTTGCTGAAACAATCTTTGAGATTTCCACCTACTTCCACTATTATTTAAGATAATAAATTACTCTATATTCTTGACTCCTTTGGGTTGGTCATTCTGATATTTTCAGTCAATATGTTTTTAAAAGGTCTCTCTCCATCAATGTGCAGCCAGAGAAAATTATTGTAATCTCTTCATTTCTCTTCTGGAAAAAAATGAATTCCTTAATATAGAGAGATGAAGTTTATTCAGAGTCTGTTTCAAAGGCAAAAAAAAAAAAGTAAAAAATATTTTTACACATATTCTGTCTTCTTTGATCAGAAAACAATTCTGCTTATTGCATCTGGAATTGTGATTAACTGTAATTGAAATTATAATTTAAGTGGGAAGATATGGTGCCCAAAGATCTACACCTGATGTCTTCAGAAATCTGTTTCATTACTGACTTTGGAGGTTGTGTATGCCATTGATTAGTGACTCGTTACTTAAATTTTCTATACTTCAGTTTCCTAAATTGAAAAATGACAAGTCTTATGTAAATACTCAAAAATCTATGAGACACTACATATAATTCTATTACTTTTTGTACTGAAACGTATTACATCCTTAAAGAGCTAGATCTGAAACTGAATTACTGCTTTCACTGTATCTAAAAGAGATGCCGAGTTCTGTCTAGAATGAGTAAAAACCTCTGAAAATTTCCATTCAAACAAACTCTTTGGATCATCTATCCCTTTGTCTTTGGTGGAGTGTCCAGGCATTCTATTTTTTTTCAATAATATCTTTAGTTAAGCACTATGTTTACAAACGTGTTTGACATTACCTCTTTTTTTGAAACCAGTTCTTCCACCTATTCCAAAGGAAAAGAAGTTTAGGAAAATTCTTTTATTAAGTTTGGATTATGTGTTCTACAGTTCTCAATGCTATTGAATAATTAACACATTTCTTAGATTAACATGTAGGGATAAAGAGGACTCTGAGGAGTCTTATGTTGAGCCAGAAGTTCAAATCTGTGTCTGCTTTGAACCATACTCTAACTTCTTAATGACTTTCTTTTAATTATCTTTCTCATTCCTTTAAAAAATACAGTGTGTTGACATGCCAGGATTTCACCATTCCTCTTACAACTGAATGGGGGAGTTAGCCAACAGGCAGCCTCCTGTACTGAACACTAGTGAAGGGGACGGAACCCTCCCCAAGCCAGATCAGGCCTTCAGGACAAGGCCAGGCAGCTGGGTCTCTGGGAGGTAGGTGAAGGGAGACATCATCTTTAATGCAAAATACCTGGGCAAGACTGGAGACTGCTTCAGCAGACTCCCAGATCCCAGACATAGAACGGATACAGCTCCCTGCAACAGCACCACGAACCAAACTCCACTGCGATAAGAGGAAATCAGAAGATGTGGCATCCTTTGATTTATGCAAGAACCAAGAGTGCTAACTACAGAAGACTGACTATGACAACCATAGCTGGGCAGAACTGATCCTGAGACCAATAAGAAAAACCTTACCGTAGGCTGTAGCCTTGAACTTCTACAAAAATCAAGATCTCTAATTTCAGAGGCTCGACTTTGACAACGAAGACTGATCAGAACTTTTGGAACCATAAGGAAGACTCTATGCTAGGCTTCAGCCTGATTACAACAACAATGATGGAACAGTACTTCTAGAATCGTAAAGACTCTATCCTAGACCTTGTCCTATGACCAGTGCAAATATCAAGATCTCTAGCTACAGAGGCCTGATTTTATCATCCACAACTGAGAGAAAAGTTTCCTGGCACCACAAAAAAGAACTTTGCGTGTGGTAATGAGCATGTATGGAGCCACTAGTTGTTCCCATGACAGTATGCTTCAAGGGCAGAGAAACCCTGAATCTCTTAGGCCAAGGGAATTCCCTTTTTTACTTCCCCAATACATACTGTGCCTATGCAAAAAAATAAATAAATAAATAAATAAAATAAAATAAAATAAAAAGGAGGGGGCACAAAATCTTGCCACACCAGCACTCCTTTTCTTTTTTTTCCCTTTTAGTCTCTTCTCTTTTTTTTTACGTCTCTTTTCTCTTTTGTTGTATAATTATTGATGGGGCTGGATGGAAGTGGATGCCATCCCAGGCCACGTGGCTCCGCAACCCCCATCTAGCCAGCCGGTTCCAGGCCCAGGTGAACGGAGGAATCAGACTCATCCAGAGACAGGCATCAGGAAGCATCAACTTTATTCATCCCTATTCACCACATGTGTGTGGCCTATCTTATAGCCTTTCAAGCATTGCAATTCTTAGCCCTGCATCTTAACTCCTTTCAGCCATCTTTCCTTTGACCTCCATGCTGGTCAAAGACCAAAAGGGCAAAGACCCAGCCTAAAGCCAAAAGGGCAAAGACCCAAAAGCCAGAGAGCCCAGCAAGGCAAAAGGGGCCCGAATCCCCTGGGTCAAAGGCTTATCTACCTTTTCCAAGACCCCTCCCAGGAATGGGCGGGTTTCAGGTAGGTACACCTAAATCCAGGGTGGAGTTAACTCTTTTTCTTTCCTTTCCTTCTTTTTCACTCTTGTGGTTATTATTTGGTGATTCTTTTGCTGCTGGATGCTTTTTATTTTTTTAGTAGCTACTTTTTTTTTTGTCCTCTTCCAGCAGAACCACACAATGTGAATCATCATGTTCTACTTAATGAATTGAGGGGGAAAATAAAAATGGAGGACCAAACAGCCATATGAACATTGAATGGAATTAGAAAATGACCTAACTTAAACACCAAACCTAAATTCAACAACAGAATTGATACCCTATCTACAACAAGCTATAAACAGAGGGGAACAGTTTCACTAGCACTCTGGGGGACAAAGATGAGATATGGGACACATGCTGGGAAAAGGGGTGAAGGGTCCTAGGAGGACAACCCTGGTGGTGGGAACGCCCTGATTCATTGTTACTATGTACCTTAAATACTACTGTGAAAGATTTTGTTATTCACTCTTTGGTCACAACAAAAATTATTATAATAATAAAAAAGAAAGATAAAATACTTGTAATTAAATATAATAAATGTTATTTAAAACTGTGACAAAAAAGAGCGTGTTTGGGGCCGGAGCAATGGTACTGCCTAGGGCATTTGATTTCTGTAGCTGACTCAGGATGGACTGCAACTCTATCCCCCAGCATCCCATATGGCCCCCCAAGCCAGCTGCAATTTTTGAGTGCATAGCCAGGAGTAACTTACCCCTGAGTGTCACTGGGTGTGGCCCCTTCCAAAAACTAGTGTATTTTCAAGTAATTAAATCCTACCATTTTGATATCTTGCCCAACCACTTCTGTTACTGTAAAGGCATTGACAAAAACTGATGGGAGATACAGTTATTGATTAAAATTAATGTATGCTATCTGTATTTCCTCTTTTATTAGATCTCATTATTTGCAATAACCTAAGAATTTTTGCCTAATCTTTAGAAGTATGTACCTCATAAAAATACAATGAAAACGCAAAGTATTTTAACAAATATATGATGAAATATACTGTAAGATATGAAAAAATATATTGCAACAGGAATATACATATGAACAGATTGTAGAGGAGAAATTAAAAAGCATGTTGAATAGACCCAATGATGTCTGTGTTGTGAAAGATATGACCAGTGGTATCACACATTGGATAAGATTCTAATCAATATTTGTCAATATGTCAAAGTACTCATTTTCTTTTGAGGGTTCTTATTTCTATTAATTTAGCATATTTATTTCATTAGATACTCACAATTTATAGTTATCGGCATTCAGTTTTAAACATATAATGTTCTAGCACTGATCCCCACCACTTTTGTCACTTCCTTCAATGTTCTTAAGTATTTTTTACCTAACCCAACCCACCTTGACAGGTAAGTTTTGAATTTTGGTTGTTGTACGTTGTAAGTTTTCAGTATTTTCATTTTGATTTGGATACATAACTATACTAATCCCTTACAAGTTTTTGGCCTACTTTAAGAAAATACATTTACTAAGAATAAACATGAGAACACATTTTGAATAAAGACTATAATTGTATCTTAACAATGGTAATAAATATTATGAGGTCATATCCCTTGTCTTCAATAGAATGAGCATCTAGAGAAGAAATCAATAAATAAACACAATTAATAGTTCTGATAAAATTGACAAATACCCATTCTAGAAATATAGAAGAGCTAATAGGGTGCTTGCCTTGTAAGTTTGATTCCCCACTCCCAAATGGTTCCCCAACTCCTGACAATAGTAATTCTTGGGTGCAGATATGGAAGGGTGGACTAAAAACTAAAAAATAAAGATGTAATGAAATGGACAAATACCTGTTTAAATGACTGACACTTAAGAGATTTTCAATGAATCATCATTAAAAATAAATAAATTACTAGTATGTTCAGAGCAAATTGAATTATTTTAATATAGAAAAAAGTCAGGGATTTTATAATGTTGATGAGATTGACATAACCAAGGGTTTTGTAGCCAAACTAAAGAACATATTAAAGAACTGCATTTATATTCGGCAAAGAATTTATCTCACTAAATATTTTGGATTTTTTTTAATGTCTATTGGGGATATAATTCTGATTTTTTACCTTCTCCAAAATGAAAATTCTGTGTACTTAGTTGCTCATAGAAATTTTTTAGTCACAATATATTGAGAATTTGCCTCGTTATCTTTGAGAACGCTATTTATTTATTTATAAAGCAATACAGTTTTGCATTTAAATGCATTTATTGAGCTATTATGTAAAATTTGTGCTAATAAGTCCTTATAGCTTTGCATCTTTATGTTTACTGGGAACAGGTAGCATCTATATCATAGAGGATTTTGTGAAAAAATAATACAGATTATCAAGGCAGATTCAATGTTTTGAGTCAGAGTCCTTATAGCTTTGCATCTTTATGTTTACTGGGAACAGGTAGCATCTATATCATAGAGGATTTTGTGAAAAAATACTACAGATTATCAAGGCAGATTCAATGTTTTGAGTCAGAACCTAAATTTTAACAAGATTCCAAGATAGATACTATTAATACAACTAGGAAATACAAAGAAAATATTTTATAGCTTTCTAGGAACTCTAAGTCAAAGGGGAGAAAACCAAACCTATATAGAGATTCTTCTATACAAACTACAAAGATGCTGCATGCCAATATATGGTCAATCTTGTTACAAACTTAAGACTCATTTGAAAAAGTTAGTTTATTTACCTTTCTTTTTAGAAGTAACATTGTTTTCCTTTCTCTGACTCAGATCTTTATCTGGATGAATATTGATTATGGCTTCCTTCTAGTTAATTGAAGAACTAGGAATGACCCATGTAAGTGTTCAACAATGAATTTGGAGACAAGTAAAGACTAATTAAATAAAGGTGATTGTCTTCAAAATTAAAAATAGTTTTCTATTTATTTGTTTTTCATACTTGGCATCACAAGGCTTATTTCAAACTTTATATTCAGAGATCATTCCTGGTAAGACTCTGGGACCATAAGTTTTAGTGGGAATTGGACATAGATTGACCATATATAAAAACACAGTATATAAACTTATATATAATATATAACCATAGATAAACAGAATATATGCCCTATACACAGTACTAACATTTGGATCTAAAAAGTTTACTATTGGATGTAGGTATAATGTTGTAGATACCTTTTCATTAAACAATATATTTTATTTATATCTATGGAAAGAAGTTTAAGATAGAATGTTAAGAATGTCCAAACAGGGAGATATTCAACACTCTAGTCATGATTTTCAATTTTGGTAAAGTGCATTTCTTGCACCTATAGACACTACTTGATATTCAAGGACTTTACATGTTACAACAGAACATCCATCATGCAATTTGGAACTGATCGTCAATTTAAACCAATCACCTATCTGCAGATTCAGTAATATAGCATAAACTAGATAAATTCTCCAAATGCATTACTAATTTTATTGTTTCATAATACCTTTAAAACAAAAAAAAACTTTTCAATAAAATAAGCTGCCTCTTATAGTTTATTTAGATTAGAATTAAAATTAGATGGCTTGGCTTTATTACTATTGGAAGCAGTGAAACTTGATAAAAATCATGAAATTCAATGACTATTTGCTGTGTGCGCATACATATAAATAAAGTACCTTGGAACCGTTCACAGTTTTTAGATGTTAGGATTGTTTTCTTGGTAAAATATAGCTCTTTATTTTGCCTTGTGAAGAAATTGTAATTGAGTAAAATCACTAAATCAAACTCATCTTAATTACAACAGCCAGACTGGATACCAATAATATTTTTCTCAATGTGCATTGACAAAAACTTTCATATTTCTCTCAACATAGTCCAATAAAAGAGAGTGAATGTCTAAATTTAGCTGAGAGATAGAGACTTATCTTGACCACTTCATTATTGCAGTGAAATTGAATGACAAATTTAGTTAAAAGTATTATGATTAATGCTCAGCATAGAATTGTCCGAAGTTTAAGAGAATGCAGGATGCAGGGATAGCAGAATGAGACTGGAAGTTCAATATTATGCACTCCCCATCCCAAAATGAATACCGCAGCTCTGTTGATTAGTATCTGGGACATCACAAAATAAACTATGAACTCTCCAGTAAGCACAATAACTAACGAGGGTTTGAGAGCTACAACTTCCTCTGGTCATAGGATGGCAATAACAAAAGAGAAAGGAAGAGAGAAAGAAAAGAGAGAGAAAATATAATGATATGAATGCTAACCAGGGAGAAATGTCAGCTCTGTTATTTACTGTTCTACCCTGTCCTTAAATTCTCCAAACCCTGTCAAATTTGAATGTATGTATCATGGAAATTTGCCTGGAAACTAGTTACAAGTACAGGAACAAGTATTTCATAATTTGTATCTTTGAGGTTTGTACATATCACACTTTTTAAATAACTTTTTAAGATAACTATAAGATTTTTGTTTTACCCCTTTATTTGGAATATTAAGAGAGAATATTTAAGACTTCCATCTGCCTTTTACATGGTGATTCACAGTAGCCATTTAAATTTTTTTATTTTATTTTATTTTTGCTACAGAAAGAGAAAAATTATCCAGTGTGGTATATATCTTTGGTCCCAAGTAATCTTTTATTTATTTATTTTTTGTAATTCAAGGCTAAAGGTTTGTTATTAATACCATTATTTAAAATCAATAAAAATGGTTTGGCCATTTGAGAGAAAGCTGTAATGAAAAACTCCTAGTGCTTAGGAAATAGCACTGATAAGTAAGTAAATGCCTTGCATGGAGCCATATTCTATCCTAGGTACCACTAATGTAACCATTGGTACCACCACCTTAAATTTTGATGGTCTCTTTTCTCCTAAACCTTCCCAAGAACTAAACTATTAGACCAACAACACCAGGTTGGGTATCTCCAAGAGCAGGGAGGCTCTGTTGTAGAAGTAAATCTTCAATTGTAATTACTTAATACAAATATTCCAAACAAAAGGTGACTGTGGTGATATGTGTCCATATAATAAATTTTTTAGTATAAGACATTGTCTTCCTAGTCTTCACAGTGGTGTCTGCTAAAAAAAATATTTACCCAAATTTCACATCATTTTTTTTTCATGACATTTCAAATAAAACAGAGTATCCTCTCTGTTGTATCAGTAGCATTCCCTGAACAAAGGTGGGGTGAGTTTGAGGGTGAAGATCTAGAAGATAAAATCGAGTCTTTGAAGATATCATTTGAAGCTGTTTTGCTAAGGACAGAGATTAATCATTTCCGGCACAATCATTGATGACATAAAAGCTATTTTATGACATAAAAGATATTCTCAGAGAGAAAAAACAACAATAACAAAACTCCTGTCAAAATCGTTAATCAAATGTCTTTGAAGATCAAATACTAAGTGTTTTAAATGCAAATGCAAGTGCTCTCTTTCCTGGAGACTTGTCTATATATCAGCTTGAATTCTGTGAAATCTGCAGTCTAAGGACCTGTTTTGGCACATAGGAGGAATCTATAGATATTGCCTATAAGCTTTAATAGAGCTGTGCACTGTTTTATTGAATAAGGCTGATGGCCTGGTAGTCCAAAGATATATACTGTGCAGAGATAAAGCTTTGCACCTGATGACTTATACACCACAGTTTTTGTTGAGGGAAGCAGCTGGAAGGTAACAAAATGCTTTCTCATCTTGGTTGTCTACTAAAGAAAAGAGGACAAATTGCCAATGCATCCAAATCACAGCCAGACAGCATTCACTGTTCTCAACACACATTTTGAAAAATTGGGATTGAACGATCGATTTTTCTTTTTTATCTTAACTAATCCAACAGCAAATGGTCAATGCTTCCTATTAAGCAAGTAAATGATATATGGGATAAACTTCCCCCACCCCCCAAACTCTTAATTCTGATAAAAGACCTTTAATTGTCATTTTAAGTACAAGGCTTATCTGGAATAATTCAGGATCCAATGGGTTTCTTGAAAAGGTTTGATCTATTATTTTTAGGCTGAGAAATAATTCCAATGTAATAGACGAAATATCTGAACTTGGTAGGTAGACATATAGTCTAGACAAATCACTCAATTGGTGAGAAAATTGTTATTTTTCCCCAGATCGTGATAGTTATTTTTATTCATCAGTGAATCACATGTAAGTGTTGAGAGAAAATGTGATAAATTAGTTTTAGGGTTTGGAGATATAATTCAATAAGCAAGGCTCATATTTTACATGTGGGCAGCCCTGGCTCAATCCCTGGCACCATCTGGTATGCCTCAAACATGGCTTAAGGTAAACTGTTCACTAAGTTGAGCGTGATCCTTGCTGACTTGGTGAAGTGTAGATTAAAAACAAAACTGACCAAGCAAATTCTTCCTTACATTGAATGAATAGATTCCTAACTGAACATCTCAACTTGAAACTTTTTAACTTAAACCATTTTTTATAGAACGGTTTTGCCCAATGAGCTTAAAATGGAGCTTAATGTCTGAGGTTTTTTTATTATTTCAATTTGATCATCACTAATATAAAATTGCCGAATATTTGCTCATCTAGATCCATATAATCATGAATGATATTAATAAATTTCAGCAGAAATGAAGAATAGTCAACAAATATAACAGGAACACTTTTACAATACTTATGAAGTTAGGTAAAGGGATTTTATAGAAAGACAAAAAGTCATCTACAAGACAGTAAAATTATTAGATTTAATCATGTTTATGCTTGTATTTAAGACCTTTGCTCCAATCTAAATTGATTGCTTAATATGGTAAACTGACACTCTTCTCCAAATTTCCTCCTCTAGGCCTATGGCTTCCATTTATTTTCTTTTTTAAGTTTAGTTCAACTTATTATATGTTTTTGTGATAATATGTTTATAATAATACAAATATTCATATGTTTTAGGGGATCATTGTTTCCATATACCACTCACCATAGCATCAATATCTCTGCACCAAACACATTGCTCCTTCTACCCTTTCTGATCAGTCCTCCATTATTTCTGATAACATATTCCTGCTAAACTCCATTCTGTGATCACACCCAAACAATATTTTTTTGTTAGAAGGATATTGTCTGTGCCCTTGTTTTGCTTCTTTATATGTCACATGGGAGATCATTCTCACTTGCTATGAGTTAGTAAATGAAAACTCCTCCAATACTATATCGATGATGTACCCACATATAGATTTCATATTTGCTTACAGTAGAGCAGTGTTCTATTGTGTACATAGAACACTTTTTTTGTTTGTTTTTGGGTCAAACCCGGCAGCTCAGGGGTTACTCCTGGCTCTATGCTCAGAAATCACTCCTGGCAGACTTGGGGAACCATATAGGATGCCGGGATTCAAGCCACCATCCTTCTGCATGCAAGGCAAACACTTTACTTCCATGCTATCTCTCCGGCCCCTAGAATACATCTTCTTATCCTATATTTGTTTTATCCAAGTGGACTCTTGGATTGTTTCTAAGTCTTCACATTTTAAATAGCATTGTGAGACATAAATGAATTCTTATACTATTTTGATAGTCATAGGTACCCATAGATCTTGAGTATTATTGGTATTCATTAATCATTTAAAAATATATATTCTTTGAATAGGCACCTAATATTGGAATCATTGGGTAATAAGGTAGTTTTAATTTTAGTTCTTTCATAAATATCAGTTTTTTACCGTATAGTTTACACCCAGGTTAATATTCCTGGGTCAGAGAGATGGTATAGGGGTTTGAGTGTTTTGCAAAGAGTTGTCTCTGGTTCATTTCTGGGCACTATATTTGATCCACTGGCACTTCCAGGGTTGATTCCTGAGTATCACAGCTAGTATGTTCTCATCAACTGGTTTAGAGTATGTAATTCAAGGGGCTGGAGCAATAAATAGCACAGTGGGTAGGGTGTTTGCCTTGTAGATTGCTGACATAGATTTGATCACTGGAATCCCATATCATCCCCCAAACTGCCAGGAGTGATTCCTGAGCAAGGAGTTACCCTTGATCATCATTGGATGTGCCCCCCAAATAATAATTTGTAATTCAAAATTCAATTCAATTTCTTCAGAATGATAAATATGAGGATTTAGGATTGTTCTAATAGCAAAAAAAAATGCCTTTGAAGCAAGATGTGAGATGTTTGATTCCTGGAATTACACATATATGCTTTTTTGGATACAGTTTCAGCTATTTTGACCTCAGATACTACAATAATATGTATTTTCCAGTGCACTATAGACAGCTGTGTGTGAGCACTTCCTAGAGTGCACAAGCCATCAAATCAGAACAAAGGAATGGAAAGAAGTAAACTAGACTGAAATAAGACAGAGTGGTTTCTAGATTTCAGTATAAATGGACATACTAGATATAATGCTCCCTATCATTTTTGATGTATATTTTTCTTATTAGCCTTCATATTTCAAAGACATAAATAAATATTTTCTTTTAATTTTCTTATTGCACAGTACTTTATAGAAAGTATTTAATTTATGAGGGCCAGAGAGATAGTAGAGTAGATAGGTCTCTTGCCTTGCAGGCTGCTGACCAAGGTTCAGTCCCTTGGTCATATGGCCTTCCCTATTGTCCCATGAGCCTACCAGAAGTTATTCCTGAATGCAGAGCCAGACTAATCCCTAAACACCACTGGATGTGACCCCCTGAAAAAAGAAGCCCCAAATATAAAAGTTCTGATTTGTAAGCAATATTCTTCATTTGGGGCAGTCTCCAATATTTAATGCATCATATATAATTTATTTATTAATGCACAATGCTTTGCAACTAACTGAACCAACCATAGGGTTGTTCCCTTGAGATCTGGTATGCAATGGAAGACATCAGCAAACAGCCTCTTTGATAATGTCTTCTATGTGTATCCCCTCCCAATTTCTTGTTTATCCCACCCGGATGGTCAGACCCATCCATACTTGGGAGGTGTCTGAGATTTGGAATCAAAGTGTTGCCTGGGAGAAAGGGGAGAAGACAAAGAAGCAAGGGATCATGGAGGACAGCAGGAAAGAAGCTGCTTATCTTAGAAGCCATGTGGAGAAATGCACATGATGGCTATGGCCATGTAAAAAAGCTGGCTGTCTCCTAAAACTTCATCTGACAGCTTATGAAACTCTCTGCTGTTATCCTGAAAATTTAAGACCCGTGAGCCAAGGGGCTAAAGGCGTTGTGCAGAGAAAGGCCTCATGCCAACACTAGGGCTCTATATTTTATATTTAAACAACAGTCTTCAACATGTGGTTTTCATGGGCTTTACTTAAGGACCTTGAGGGACACTCTTTTGCAATAGATTGCTGTATCTGCTTTCTTTTAGTCTCCCCATAGGGATATTGATGCTCTTACAAAGTTCTAGGACATAGTGGTCAGGAACTGTATTGGCCAAGGTATCACGTTCAACCACTTCGAACATGGTAAAACAATGTATGTGTGATCGCAACTCTGACTGGACAACTTAAAATTTCTCTAGTCACTACAAGTACCATATCTCTAAATAGTAAGTTTCTAAAAAAATTAAAGCCAACCAATTTGAATATATGGCAGCTGAAAAGCAGGCACATCCTAAATGACCGTGGGGCAAAATAATCCTAAATTTGTAGGCTCTGAGAAAATGCCAATCCTTTACTCCTGAAATAATGAGATCTATCCCTGCTGCCCTGTTCCCCACCCTAACCTTCCCTTGTCACTCCACCCTATCCTACCATAATAGATTATATTTCTTAACCATAAGTAAATAAATCAATGCAATCAAAATGTAGTGTGCAATAATTTCCATATATTTAACTAATTTATCATCCACCCTCACCATTTGTCTTGAAAATAAGGCAACTTGTCTTAGATGTATTACTGGATCTGTACTACTTAACACAAGCTTAATACTAATCTACTTCCAGTCTCTATGAATTGGTCTTTCTGGTATTTCATATAAATAAGTGGTTTTTTATGACCTTTTCCTTTGCTTGGTACAATATTTTCAAGATTCACTTTATCGCATTCTATACCCATAGTTCATTTTGATTGCAGCACAATAAACAGTATGAAAATAACATAGTCCATTTGGTCATTAATAAGTTCATTTATATGAGACGCCGGCCCGGGAGGCCTGGGTGAGTCCCTCCTGCCTCACGCGGGAGCCTAGCTGGGCACATCCCCCGGAGACCCCAGACACCGGCCCGGGAGGCCTGCGCGGGTCCCTGCTCCTTTACACGGGCGCCTAGCCCGCCACATCCCCCGGAGACCCCAGACGCCGGCCCGGGTCCCTGCTCCTTTACACGGGCGCCTAGCCCGCCACATCCCCCGGAGACCCCAGACGCCGGCCCGGGAGGCCTGGGTGAGTCCCTCCTGCCTCACGCGGGAGCCTAGCTGGGCACATCCCCCGGAGACCCCAGACGCCGGCCCGAAAGGCCTGCGCGGGTCCCTGTCCTTTACACGGGCGCCTAGCCCGCCACATCCCCCGGAGACCCCAGACGCCGGCCCGAGAGGCCTGCGCGGGTCCCTGCTCCTTTACAAGGGCGCCTAGCCCGCCACATCCCGCGGAGACTCCAGACGCCGGCCCGGGAGGCCTGCGCGTGTCCTTGCCCTTTCACACGGGCGCCTAGCCCGCCACATCCCGTGGAGACCCCAGACGCCGGCCCGAGAGGCCTGCGCGGGTCCTTGCCCTTTCACACGGGCGCCTAGCCCGCCACATCCCGCGGAGACCCCAGACGCCGGCCCGAGAGGCCTGCGCGGGTCCTTGCCCTTTCACACGGGCGCCTAGCCCGCCACATCCCCCGGAGACCCCAGACGCCGGCCCGGGAGGCCTGCGCGGGTCCCTGCTCCTTTACAAGGGCGCCTAGCCCGCCACATCCCGCGGAGACTCCAGACGCCGGCCCGGGAGGCCTGCGCGGGTCCTTGCCCTTTCACACGGGCGGGCGCCTAGCCCGCCACATCCCCCGGAGACCCCAGACGCCGGCCCGGGAGGCCTGTGCGGGTCCCTGCTCCTTCACGCGGGCGCCTAGCCCACCACATCCCCCGGAGACCCCAGACGCCAGCCTGGGAGGCCTGGGTGAGTCCCTGCTGCCTCACGCGGGAGCCTAGCCCAGCACATCCCAGGGACCACGAGCGCCTGCGAGAGTGATTTGGGCAAGTCCCTTCCCCCAGGTGGGCACCTGGAACGGCAACTTGAGCAACCCAAATAGACGGGGGGAGATAGGGCCACCCTTCTGGACTCGCAGGTGACCTAGAGCAGTCCACCCCCCTGGACCCTAGAGTGGACCAGGGACTCCCCAAGGGTGAGGGCAGAGCCTGAAGGGTCGGACTGAGGGAACTCCTTCAAGGGAAACTTGGAGGGGGCAGAGCTCCATTGACTCCCAGAGAAAGGAGGGGGGATTGGGAGCTAGGCTCAATAGCGCCAGCAACCAGTGTGGCCAGGAGTGGAACTGCACCGCCGACAGAAATAAGGAGTAGAAAAGCAATAATACCCACTGCAGGAGGGCCGAACTCTAGGTAGCAAAGGGGAGGAGAAAGAGCCAGGTTCAACAAGCCCACCCAACAGCATCCTCTAGAATCACCTTCAGGAAGGGGACCAAAGCAGGCCGAAATTAGAAGCCACAGCACTCCAAAACACACCATTAAATACAAAGAATTATGCGTAAATCAAGGAAATCCCTAATATCTGGAGACAACATGACAAACCCTATTAAAGTTACAAGTCCACCAAAACGCACAGATCCATGGGAAGAAGACCTAAAAGCAGTCATGAGGAAGGAAATGCAAGAATTACTAAAACAGATGAAAGAAACCCTAGCAACCGAGTATAAGAAAGCCATGGATGAAAGAATCAGCCAAATTAAAGAAGAAATGTCAAAGAACATGAGAGATTCCATACAAAAAGAAGTGAAGGATTTAAAAGACAAAGTAACAAGCCTTACAAGCAGAAACACAGAGTTGGAGAAGCACATCGAAGAACTCGAAGGAAAACTGCAATCAAAAAATGATCAAGAAACCAACAAAGAAATAAAAGGCAAAGCACTGGAAGGAAAAGTCCAATATCTAATGAATAAAGACAAAAGAAACAATCTAAGAATTGTAGGTATACCAGAAGGGGAGGAAATAGGGAAGGGGGAAGAACAGGTAGTCAGGGAGATAATAACAGAGAACTTTCCCACCCTCTGGAAAGACAATTCAGGACAAATCCAGGAAGTCAAGAGAGTCCCTAATAAAATAGACCCTAATAAACCCACACCAAGACACATAATAATCCAAATGGCAAAAAACAAAGAGAAAGAGGAACTCCTGAAAGCAATAAGGGAGAAAAAAAACCTCAAGTACAAAGGAAAAGACATAAGAATCAAACCAGATCTCCCATTTGAAATAATTCAAGCAAGAAGACAGTGGAATGACATATTTAAACGACTGAATGAAAGAAATTTCCAACCCAGGGTCCAATACCCAGCAAAACTATCATTCATATGGGAGGGCAGACTAAAAACATTCTCAAATATGAACGAACTTGAACTATTTGTGCAAACTAAGCCAATACTAAGCGATTTACTCAGAGACGAATTACACAATCCAAACCCCCGATTGTAACAACAACCACCCCACACAATACAACTGCACAACAGTCCTCTCTATCAATAATTTCCCTAAATGTAAACGGACTAAACTCTCCAATCAAAAGACACATAGTAGAGAACTGGGTTAGGAAAAATAAACCGGACTTCTGCTGTCTACAAGAAACACACCTACAGTTACAGGATAAGCACAGGCTTAGAATAAAAGGATGGAAAGTAATCATCCAGGCCAATGGAAAACAAAAAAGAGCAGGGACAGCAATTCTTATATCAGATCAAATTGTATTCAACCTCAAGAAAGTGATCAGAGACAAAGAGGGTCACTACTTACTGATCAGGGGAACATTAGATCAAGAAACACTAACCCTGGTCAATATATACGCACCTAATCTAGAGTCAGCAAAATATGTGAGGCAACTACTGGCAAACCTGGAGAAACACATGAAGGGAAATGTGATAATAGTAGGGGACCTGAATACTCCACTATCACCACTGGACAGATCCACCAAACAGAAAAATAGCAAAGAAATAAGAGCTCTAAATGAAAAATTAGAAGATTTAGGGCTGATAGACTTATATAGAGCCCTCCATCCCCAGAAAGCAGAATACACATTCTTCTCAAGCCCACATGGAACCTTCTCCAGAATAGACCATGTCTTGGGATACAAAGCCAACCTATATAAGACCACAAAGGTAAGGATCATTAGAAGTACCCTTTCAGATCACTATGCAACAGAGGTTAAAATTGATATCAAGAAGAAGCAATGGAGAAAAACTAATACCTGGAGATTAAATAACATGCTGCTCAACAACACCTGGATCAAAGAACAACTCAAGGAAGAAATAAAAAGATTCCTTGAGACAAATGACAATGAAGAGACAACATGTCAAAATTTATGGGACACAGCAAAAGCAGTAATTAGGGGGAAACTCATAGCAATACAGGCCTATGTCAAGAAACAGGAAAATAACAAAACCAACAGTTTAAAAGATCACCTCAAAGAATTGGAGCAACAGCAACAGAGAAATCCAACCACAACCAGAAGGCAAGAAATAATAAAAACCAGAGCAGAAATAAACAACATCGAAACTAAGAAAACAATACAAAAAATCAATGAGACCAGGAGTTGGTTTTTCGAAAAAATAAACAAGATAGACAAACCATTGGCAAAACTCACCAAAAAAAAGAGGGAAAACACCCAAATCAGTAGGATCACAAATGAAAGGGGTGAGATTACAACAGAACCCCATGAAATACAACATATCATGAGATCATATTATGAACAACTATACTCAACTAGGCTAGAGAACCCAGTAGAAATCGACAGATTCTTGGACAAACACCCTCTTCCAAAGCTGGAAAAGGAAGATCTAGAAAGTCTAAACAGTCCAATCACCTCAGAGGAAATTGAAGATGTAATTAAAAAACTCCCTAAGAACAAAAGCCCAGGCCCAGATGGATTTACAGGTGAATTCTATCAAACATTTCAAGAAGACTTACTACCACTTTTCCATAGGCTTTTCCAAACCATAGAAAAAACAGGAATCCTCCCCAACTCCTTTTATGAGGCTAATATCACACTCATTCCCAAAGAAGGCAAAGACACCACTAAGAAAGAAAACTACAGACCAATCTCACTAATGAACATAGATGCAAAAATTCTCAACAAAATCTTAGCAAACCGAATCCAACACTTCATCAAAAAGATCATTCATCACGACCAAGTGGGATTCATACCAGGAATGCAAGGTTGGTTCAACATACGCAAATCAATCAATATGATACATCACATCAACAACATGAAAGACAAAAACCACATGATCATATCAATTGACGCAGAGAAGGCGTTTGACAAAATCCAACATCCTTTCATGCTAAAGACACTCAGCAAAATAGGATTAGAAGGAACCTTCCTCAAGATATTTACAGCTATATATGAAAAGCCTATAGCCAACATTATACTTAACGGCGAGAAACTAGAAGCATTCCCACTAAGGTCAGGAACTAGACAAGGCTGTCCACTCTCTCCACTCTTATTCAATATAACTTTAGAAGTCCTAGCAATAGCAATCCGACAAGAGAAGGGAATCAAAGGAATTCAAGTAGGGAAAGAGGAACACAAGCTATCTCTATTTGCCGACGATATGATGATCTACATCAAAAACCCTAAAGAGTCCACAGTAAAACTCCTAGAAACAATCAACCAATACAGCAAAGTGGCTGGATACAAAGTAAATACACAAAAGACAGTAGCGTTTCTATATACAAACAATGAAGTTGAGGAGAGAGAGATTAAAAATACAATTCCATTCAAGATAGTATCAAAAAATATCAAGTATCTAGGAATCAACCTTACAAGAGAAGTGAAAGACCTATACCAGGAAAACTTCAAAACACTTCAGAAAGAAATTGAAGACGATCTAAAGAAATGGAAGAACATCCCATGCTCATGGATAGGTAGAATTAACATAGTCAAAATGACTATCTTACCCAAACTTTTATATAGATTTAATGCAATCCCTATCCAAATCCAGACACAATTCTTTAAAGAAATAGAACAATCAATCACAAAATTCATCTGGAACCACAAAAGACCCAGGATAGCCAAACACATATTGAAAAACAAGAAGCTGGGAGGCATCTCCTTACCTAACTTGAAACTATACTATAAAGCCATAGTAATTAAAACAGCATGGTACTGGAACAGAGACAGGACCTCAGACCAGTGGGTCAGAACAGAATTCCCTGACATAAACCCCCAGATATACAGCCAACTAATATTTGATAAAAGAGGCAAGAATCTGAAATGGAACAAAGAAAGCCTATTCAACAAATGGTGTTGGTACAACTGGAAAACCACATGTAAGAAAGTGAAAATCGACCCATATCTCACCCCTTATACAAAAGTCAACTCAAAATGGATCAAAGACCTTGAAATCAGACCCGAATCTATAAAGTTTATCGAGAATAAAATAGGCAGAACACTCGAAGACCTATATATCAAAAAGGTCTTTGAGAATGGAGCACCAATGGCAAGAACTTTAGCATGTAATATAAACAAATGGGACTACATCAAACTAAAAAGCTTCTGCATGGCAAAACAAACCCTACTTAACGCAAGAAGACAGCTAACAGAATGGGAAAAAATCTTTTCACTCGACATATCAGATAAAGGCCTGATATCTAGAACATACAAAGCACTCAGAAAGCTGAGACCCTCAAAACCAAATAAAGCCATAAAAAAATGGGGAGATGAAATGAATAGACACTTCTCTGAGGAAGACAGAAGGATGGCCAACAAACACATGAAAACATGCTCACCTTCACTCATCATCAGGGAGATCCAAATCAAGACAACAATGAGATACCACCTTACACCAGTGAGGATGGCTCACATCAAAAATAATGGAAACAACCTTTGTTGGCGGGGATGCGGTATGAAAGGAACTCTCATTCACTGCTGGTGGGAATGCCCCCTAGTCCAACATCTATGGAGAAAAGTCTGGAGAGTGCTCAAAGAACTCAGAATTGAGCTGCCATTTGACCCAGCAATTGCTCTCCTAGGCATATACCCCCAAGATGGAAGGGCATTCATTCCAAAATACGTATGCACCCCACTATTTATTGCAGCACTCAGTATAATAGCCAAATCGTGGAACCAACCTCGATGTCCAACAACAGATGAATGGATCATTAAGATGTGGTACATATACACAATGGAATATTACATGGCAGTCAGAAACGATACAATCACAGACTTTGCAGCAACATGGATGGACTTAGATCATGTTATGTTAAACGAAGTAAGTCAGAAGACAAAAGATAAACACAGAATGGTGGCACTATTCTGAAACACCTAGAACATATAGTTTAAACACAACTAATACCTAACAATCAAATAACAGGGTTTAACAGGGTAGAAACTTCGAACACTGTAATACTCAACATATACGTGGGAGCAGTGTCCAAAATTCATGAAAAAGGAGCAACACAAACACTTGACAACACATTATACCACAAAGAAAGCAGCAACAACAGAAACAACAGCATTAAGAGAACAGGTAAGTAATCAGACTTCCAAAACAAAGGCCCACAATAATCCCTTAGAGTTCGTATACAGGAACACAAGTATAGAACACCAAGGGAAATCACGACTGCAATGGCAGCATACCATAGCACTATGTTTTAATGCCTTTATCTTACTATATTTTAAATAACCTCTCAGCTTTTCTGTCCACAGGCGCCCTTGGATACAAAGGGCGGACAAACTAAGATGGCAACTCGGGATACCACACGAGATACCATACATAGCATGCACTACGAGAGGGCCACGAGAAAACTCTCTAACATATACTTTATCTCTAGGTTATTCCTTCTTTTAGGAATTGAAGCAAGTGACCAGTCAGACCACCGAAGCAGTGCCTGTGATGTACAGACTTAAACTACAGGCTCTATTCTTCGAACACATTCAACCTAACCAGCATTCCCTTGCTATTCTCCCCTCTCTTCTCACTACTTTTTTTTTTTTTTTTAATTCTATTCCTCTCTTTACTTTTTCCCCTTTCTCTTCTCCTTTTCTTTCTAAGGTATTTTCTCTTTCCTCTCACTGCATACCCCTCCCATATACCTTCCCCTGTCTCCCCTCTGGAAATCCAACTATCCCTTCACCCCTCAATTCCATCCAGATCTCCCACCATATTAAAACTCTTCACCCTCAATCCTTAATCTATTAGGCATCAAGGCCGACCTCCTACCCAACGAAACAGTACCCAGCACCCAGGCGAGGGGACACCCAGTCAAACCCACACCTCGTCTCCTGCAAGAAAAGACAGCCAACTCCCTGCGGACTCATGCTGTGCGGCCTTCCCTACCAACTCCCCCTAACGTGGACTGTTTCTTGAAACCGGATCTAGGTCCAAAAGTATCCCCAACGCAAGAACTCTTCCAAGACCTCCCTGCCACAAATTTTTACCAATCTGAAGAAGGTCAGGGGGTGGGATAGGAAGATGCCTGGGAACCCACACACCACAGGAAACACCCAAAAGACAATGGGAAAAACTGTACCTCCAACATAGGCATAAGACTGGTAATACACCACCTCTTTACCTACTCTCCCCCAAATGTAAGGTAGTCTTTTGCACCACTTTGGTCCCTTAAAAAACCTCACTAACTCATCTTAAATTTTTTTTTAATTTTTTTATTTTTTTTAATTAATTAATTTATTTTTTAAATGTTTGTCCTACATATACATTTGTGAGCGCATACATTTTTATTTCCTTTTTTTTTTTTTTTCTTTTCCTCGCTTTTGGGTATGTGACCTGTTTCTGTTATCCCCTCTGTCCACCCACAAATACACAGACATTATAATGTAGCACCACTTCCCCCTGCAAAGGCACACCAAATAAAGGGGAAATCTTACATATAAAAAAAAAAAGAGCTCTTGTCTACTAGAGATGGGAACTCATAGTTGTTTACAAAACAGGGATATCTCCTACCTTGAAAATATGTCATGTGGAATCAACTTAGACCTCAGGTGATCAGATACCATTCATCCAGCCTTGAACCCTGGATCCCAGACATAGAAACGGCACAGTTCCTCACAACAGTGGCAAGAAACAAATCCCAGCCGGGACTGCCTTAATACTGCGGGGTCAACAACAAGGGCCAACTCTAACATGATTTCCTGACAATGAGGAAAATCTGAACATCCTGACCTCAGAGCAGATTAACCTACCTTACCAGCTAACGACAAGACACAACCAGAAGTCTCGGCACCCTTTGGTAGGTCCAAAAGCCAAGATCGTGATTTATAGTTGACTGGCTGCTAGAACTACGACCAGACGGTATACATCTTGGGACCAAAAAAAAAAAAAAAAAGCCCTAGTTTAGGGTTTGAACTATGACCTGCACAATAACCAGGATCCCCAGTCCCAAAGGTCCGGCAGAGAAAATTGTAACGGAACAGGGCTTTTGGAAGCACAAAGAAAGATGCTATCCTAGGTGCCTCCCTAGGATCAGGGCAAAGACCAAGATCACCAACCACAGAAGATGGTTTAAAATGATACGGAGGTAACAGAACCTCTAGAACCACAAAGACTGACTTCATCATAAGTCCCACCTCAGGAGCTGTGCAGATACTGAGACCTCTAAACACAGAACAGAAGTCTTCCACACACCAAAAAAAAAAAAAAAAAAAAAAACCACCACCGGGAGAGTAAAGGCTCCTGAGCAAAGTCTAGTGTTGATCCCATGACAGTATGCTCCAAGGACGGAGAAACCCCATATCTCTTAGGCCAAGTGAATTCCTTTTCGAATGACCCCAATATTTACTGTGCCAGGGCAGGAGGGAAAAAATAAAAATACAAAAAGCACAAAACCTTGGTTATTATCTATATATTTTTTACCTCCATTTATTATTGTTGTTATTATTTTTATTCACCTATCTATTTTGGTCGATTTCTCTGTTTGGGAGTGATTATTGAAACTGTCCCCAACCATACTTATATTTTCTCTTCCTTTCTTTTCTTTCGTTATGTGCTATGCCATGTTTCTCATTTCAAGACCATGGTGTGTTTTTTTTGTTTGTTTGTTTTTGCTTGTTTTGCTTTTTGTTGTTTGTTTGTTTGCCTTTTTTTTTTTTTGTGGTGCTTATCGATACAGCTCAAGCCCTCACTAGATATTTGACACTTCTTTTGGTACTGGTGGAGTGTTTCACCTTCTTTTTCTCCATCTCTCAAAACGATGATGAGAGCCTCTAGAAGGATTCCGCCCAGTTTCGGGGTATTAGATCCTTACCCCAGTTTATTACTTTTCTCTTTTTCAAACAAAACCACGCAACTTGAACTAGCTAGTCCTGCCTCCAGTTAGAGGGGGAACTAAGGGAGGCATCAAGACCAAACAGGTGCAAGACTACTAAGTTGTGGGTTAGATAAAGAGGGGACCACATATTCAAGCCGACCTGGGATGAGGGAAGAGGAAATGGGAGGTAGGACAGAAATGGAGGTGTAGGGAGGACAATTTGGTGATGGGAATCCCCCCTGATTTTATGTAAATATGTACCTAAAATATTATTGTCAACACTATGTAAACCATTATGATCAAAATAAAAATTAAAAAAAAAAAAGTTCATTTATATCTAGGTTAATTTATATTTATATTATGATGCATGACATATTAATTTATTAATTAATAAATAGCTAGTTATTCATTTTCACTAATAAGAATACTGTGAACCTTTATGTACAAATTCTAGCTTGTGCATATCTTAAAATTCTTAGAAGAGCAGAATATAGGAGCTGACTCTTGAATTTTAGAGAAACTCTTAAATATATTGAATGAATGCCAAAATACTTCCTGAAGAAAGTACATTATTTTTATACACTCTCTGTGAAAGAACACTCCAACTAATGTATATTATTTTTCCCTTTTTAAAATTCTAGACAAACCAGTCAGTTCTAGTGGTATTGAATTCTGGTTTAGATTTGCATCGTGCTCAAGGGTAATAATTTTAAGCACATTTTATATGCTTATGGACTATTTGCATTTATTCCTTGAAAAATTGTCTAGAAAGATCCTTTGACCATTTTTGTTTGTTTGTTTTCTTGGCCTCTCCTGTTTCTCTGCCTAGGGATCACTTTTGGTGGTGCTTAGGGGAATCATATGAGATGTTTGAATTGAACTATGATCTGCTCCGGGCAAGACTTGTGCCTTACCCCAAATATTATCCCTCCTGCTCTGGATCATCTTTTAAATTGAAATATGTTTTTATTCCTGAAACAGTATAGCAACTCTGTTTATATGTTACATACAAATACTGTATCTAATGTTGGATTTGTAGTTTTTCATCCCTTAAATCCATTATTCTAAAAAAGATAAATTTTGTCTATTTATGTTTTTTATTCTATCCTTGAAACATGAATTTGATGAGAGAGAGTTATGTATGTTTTACTAAGTTGTTTGAATTTTAAAATATAATTTGATTGAAGACAAAGAATATCCATGATACTTTGGTTCATTTGCTTAATAATTATTGTGCTTTGGCTTACTTTCAGTTTCAGATTCTTCAGTGAAAATTCATTTAATTTTTGTATAGTTTATAAAGTTCAATTTCTTTCTTCCATTTAGATATCCAGTTTTTGCCACATTTTAAAAGGTCTATTTCTTTACTGTAAAATGTTTGAAGGTATATTTATGGACTGTTAATTCTATTTCATTGTTCAATATCCCTATTTTATGCCAATACTACTTTATGTTTATTATCATTATTCCTTAATAAATTTTAAGGGGTAGCGTTTACCCTGGGTACTTAGGGAATACAATTGGCTCTACACTCAGAGAGCATCACTGGCAGGACTCAAGGGACCGTATAGGATGCCAGGGATCACACCTAAGTTGGTTCTGTATAAGGCAAGTGCTTTACTCACTGTACTATCCCTCCAGCTCCAATTTTCCCAAGTTTTGCAACATTTTTTAAAACTGAGTTTATTACTATGGGTTCCTTAAATAGTAATGCGGATTCTTTTTATCACATTGATAAGTTCTATATAAAAGTGAGCTATATTTTTGATAGGTATGGTGTTAAATCTGATGATCTGCAATGGGAGATTATTGTTTTCATTACATCTTTCTACTTCTGTTCTCTTCAACTTTTAAAATGTTCTGTGATTTTCAGATAATAAGATAAAACTTATTTGGACAAATCTATTACTATGAATTTTATTATTTTAGATACTATTTTAATATGATTGTTTCCTTGATTCTATTTTGAAAGGCTTTATTGATGTTAAGTAGAAAAACAATTGAGTTTTCTATGTATTCATTTATCCTGTAGTTTTGATGATAGTTGATAGTTTTTTATTAGGTTCTGAAGAATTTTCTATATGTAATAGATGATAATATGCAAATAAGATGTTTTTTCTAACCTGGATACCTCTTGATTATTTTTTTATTTTTGACTGATTGTCCTGACTAGAGTCAATAACTCAATATTAATTAGTCGTTTTAAGAGTAAATAGTCTTCCTTTTTTATTTGAATAAATATGTCTTCTTTGATTTTTGTTGAAGACAAAAACATTTGACATTTCACTATCAAGTATAATGTTATTGGTAGATTTTTATAGATGTTTTTGTTGTGATGAGTTTTCTTCTATTTCTATCATGTTGAATGAACTTATCATAAGTGTTGTAGTATTTTATGAAATGTATTCATGAAATTGCCATGGTTTTATTTCCCTTCCATTAAGATGGAATTATATATAAATTTTTTGGGATGGTAAGCTAACCTTGAATTTCTGGAATAAATATCTTTTTATGTTATGTAATCCTTAAATATGATCTGATGGTATTTTGTCGACAACCTATTCAGTTATATTTGTAAAAGATAATGTTTTATAGTTTTGTTTAGTTATATTTTATTGCAGTATCTTTTATCTGGTTCAAAATTCAAAATTATGCTAGGAGTTGTTCTGAAAATTGATTCTTCTTTACATCTTTGGGATAATTTACCAGTGCAATCCATTTGTGTTTTCTCTCTTTTTCTGAAAGTCATTTGACAATCATTAAATAATACTCATTTAGTTGTTCAGTATCTTTACTTTATATAACTCCTGGAGTGAATTTTGTAGTTTGTGATCTCCAAGAATAATTTTATTTCATCTAAGTGTTATAAATAAAAGCATGTCTAAGTAAATATCTTGATCTTCAACTTCTTTATCGTCCTCTGAAATGTATTTGATGTTATTGCTTTTATTGTTGTTTTGTTTTGTGTGCGTGTGTGTGTTACCCTACCCAGGTGTGGTATAATAAACTATATGTATTCAATATTCTAGAAGAACAGTCTTTGGGCAAGAGAGATAGTAAGTCTGGGTAGGGTTCAGTGCACCTGAGTTTGATCCCTAGTACTGTTCTGATCCCCTAAACACCCACCGGAGTGATCCCTGACTATAGAATAAGGATTATGGCATGAGCACAATTATGATGATTCCTAAAGAAACAAAAATCATTTCCTCATACTTAAAGAGTATTGAATTAGCTAAAGCATAAGCATGCTTATTGAGAACAAATTTCTAGGGAAGTCACTCTCAAAGGAAACTGGAAATGAAGTTCCTTTAGCAAAGTTCCCACTGCACTTTCTCCTCAAGTAGGTGCCTATGCAGAGAACTTGAGTCGCAGAATTCAGAAGGGGTTCTGGGGATCAAAGTTGGGCTGGCCATTTGCAAAGCAGAACTAACTTAAAGCATTGAAGAACTTTTTTGGGGGAGAGCAGAAGAGTTGAAGCAAGATGTGAAAGGAGAGAAAAGGAAAGGTGCATGTTCAAGACAGAACACAGGCTTCTCATGTAGAAATAATCCAGTAAAGAAACAAACAAACCAGTGAAATATATGTTCAAGAGAGAATATGGACTCTTTTTCTTCCACAAAATAAAAATGGCCTTGGTTTTGATTAAATATGCAGGTGGTTGCACCAAACGTTTCAGAGTTCCAGTTCATCGAAGGTTGATTCAAAGAGTTTTGCTAAGTTACTCTGTGATTCAGAAGAGAGATTGAGTGTTTGGAATTCTCTGCTCTGGCATTTTCATGTACATCAACTGTATGATGGTTATCCCTTATGTTGCTGGAACTCTATTTATAATCTCTAATCATGGATAAAATTCACCAATAACTTTGCTACCCATCACTCTCCCTATCTGTTTTGAATATTAAGTGCCTTCTCTGACTACCAAAAATCTATCAGATTGAAAGTAATATACTTACATATTATATTTTTCATTTTCTCATAATTCATGTGTGATTATACAAGCCACACTTATACTATTTAAGAAGCCATCATGGAAACACTGTAAAGCTGAGCAATTGTTTATAGGATAATTCATTATTTTTCTTTTTTGGTGATTCTACTGATTTGCTTTAGACTTACCTATCTGTAATCGATTGATTATTGACCATACTAAATGATTTGAACAATTTTCACAAATTGGCTCCACTAAACCCCAGAAGTTTCCTTTTTTTCCTAACAGATTAGAGAATAATATGAAAGATATAAAGGTTATCAAATAAATGGCTTGAAACAGGCAAACAAAATATTATTAGATCAAAGAATCTAAATCATTGGGAGAATTTTGCAAAAGAAGTAGAGAGAAAAATATAGGTTAATAATTATGTAAAATAATATTTATACTATTATATTCAATGGAGTTTGTGAGAAGTACAGCAGACAGAAAGCACACTTTTGTTTCACAAGGCTGACCTGGTTTAGATGTCTGTTGTCACATATAGACCTGAAGTATATTGCCAGGAGTGAACCCTGGGCACAGAACTTGAGCATCGTTTGGTATGGCCTAGAAACCAACCGCCCTACAGATAAATATATATAGATATAGATATAGATTACAGAGATATAGAGATATAGAAATATCCTGATAAGTCATAAAGTCTATGTTTGTCATATTTGAAGCACCATCTGGTGTTACTTCTGTCACCTATAAAGTCACCTATAAAGCAGTTACTCCATAGTTAAGATACCTAATTTCATCTCCCTTTCCCCCACCTCAGATAAAAAGGCAAGTGTCATAAGGCAGGTTCAGACCAAATTTATAGGTCAACTTGAATGAAGACAAACATTTACTTAGAAGTACTGAGAACATGCCTTAGAATACCCCTATCTCTTTAACTTACAGTCCTGAACACTTGCCTCTTACAAATTGCATGAAACCTATCCTTGCAAATGGCCACCTACTAATATGGCCACCTGCCTGCAATTCAAAGTAAAGCTTTATTGGAACATGATCTCCTCCACGAGTTTATCTATTGTCTATGCCTGTTTGCCTGTTTTATGTCAACAAATGAAGAGTTGAATTGTCATGAATCAGGGAGCACCGAGAACAAAACAAACAGCAAATATATATGTGTGTATTATATACTTTTATCCTTATGTTTTATATTTATTTTTATGATATTTAATTATATTGCTTATTATACAATCATACACTTATATGTGTAATTATAATATAATACACTTTATACTTTAAGCAGTATTATGTAAACTTTATATTGTATATAAGCATACATTATGTTATGTTAAATTATGTTATCTGTTATATTATATTGTGTTATTATCATATCACATCATATATTATGTTATACTTACATAAGTTTATATTATACCATACTTGCCAGCATATAAGACGACCCTTCAACCCATGAAAAAACTTCCTAAAAGTCTGGAGTCCTATTATATGCTAGTATACAGCATGCTGAAACTTGTTCCAGCTCCAGGGATGAGTGATCCGCACCCCTCTTACTTTTAAGAAGTAACTTACTTTTAAGACTTTTAGGAAGTTTTTCATGGGTTGAAGGGTCATCTTATATGCCGGCAAATACAGTACTTATATAATATATCAGTATATATTATGTACATCCTGGAAATTTATAAATGTTATACCCCAAGATTTATGTTGCTAAAATTCAAAGATTCATCTTCATCAAGGCCAAATAATTTAGTATTTTTTAAAAAGGAATAACCTATGAGTTGTCTCAAAGTTTAATATGATCTGACATGTTCATAGCAGCTTCACCTAAGCATTTCAGACTCCCCTGAAGATAATCTGAGCAGAAATACCACTCATCCTTGAACTACATTCAGTCAATTTAAAAAACGCTTGAAAACTGATGCCCCATTATGCATGAATCAGCGGTGGGTTGCTGTTTACTGTTGGTTTTATAAAGTAAGCCTGGTTGGTTCACCTGCCTCTGAAGCAACACATTTTGACAGTTTCCAATTAGTAATCCTGAACTGTGTCTCCCAAACAAGACCTTGCCTCCTCCCCCCAAAAAAGCATGTTTTTTCCAGGCAGAGTTGAGTTACTATAAATCATAGTGACATGGTGTGCTCACCCATAAGACCTAATATGAGGAGAGTCTCCTAACGCACATTCCAATTCAGTCTTATCATGAAAAGCACCTTGGGGCACACTGGAGAGTCTACTGCTGTTCAAGTCCTTTTATCAGTTATAAATGAATGATTTTTCAATGCAAAAATTTTGTGTTCTGAGAGCAAAGTGAAATGTGCGTGTTTGGGAGCATTTGAAGATTAATAGCTTTTACAGATGATGCAGACAGAGCTCAGCATCATTACATTTCAGTCACTTTCAGAAACCTCCACTCGGCAAGATTAAACTCAGCCTATTTTCAAACCCTTGCAACAGGATTTAGACTTATTTATTCATAAATTAGAGGAGTCTTGTTTCATTGCCTTATCGAAAAATAGAGATCTTGAAATCCTGAGGTCTTCAGGTTTCCTTAGCTTTATCCCTGAGAGCATATGTTTGATACTTGACTTTTAGGAGCAAGAGGGGTAGGCGTTTAACTATTTAGCAAGTCAGACAACTATCATTTAATTCATAGCTTTACAGAACATGTTTTGAGAAATATTTGGCCACATGTATTCAGTTTTACAGATGGTGAAAGAAAAATGTTCTCATTTCACAGATGGTGATATGTTCCAAGGGTGGGCAGAACAAAATGAGATCCCTTGGCCCTAATTCCTGATCACATAGCTACATGGTGCCTTCTTCACATGGCCTGACTTTCCTGGGGGAGATTTCAGCCTTTTCACACCACTTTGAACAGAATTGGACAAGGTTTCAGTGAGTCGGACTGCCTGAGATAAACTCAATTAATCACATATGGCAGCCTACGGAATTGAAGATTCAAGGTGAGAAGTGATTTGCCCAAAGTCATAGAGCAGGTAAGGGCTTGAGCTCCATCTCCATTGTTCTTTTCCTTGGACTCCCACTGTGGTTGCTAGTTTCTGCATGAAAGCTTCTATCAACAGTTTTCATTTCACAGACAATCCAATGATGTATTTTGTAACTGTGGCCACAGGGTATGATTAATTGCAGTGTGCACTAATTTAGATGTTGGAGAAATTAAGAGATAATTATGTGTCACTAAAATTATCTGCACAATCGCCAATTATCTAAGAAGACTACAGTTGGCAGAAATACTACCCCCAAGAAAAACAAATAAAAAATTCATTTCACACAGACAAAAATTTTATTTTTCTTATCCAGTTGGTACATAGCACTCATATTGTGACACCCTTGACTTGTGGTATTGCACTTTTTTTGGCACAGAAAAACTCTAGCACTGTATGGTAAGGTGATAAACTTAAGCACCCTTTCCCACAAAATGTTGTCTTCCAGTTTTCCTAAAGTAGCTTAGAAGACATTTGTTGGGTAAAAGAATTATAAGACATGCAAACATGGTTAAAAAGACATGTGTGTGTGTGTGTGTGTGTGTGTGTGTGTGTGAGAGAGAGAGAGAGAGAGAGAGAGAGAGCTAGAGAGAGAGAATATGTACCTAAGGAGCTACATAGATACTAGCAAAAATCTAAGTAATGGCATTTCATTCAACTAAGATATTTTATTTTATTTATTTATTTTTGTTTATTTGGGGGCCATATCAGGGATTAAACTTGGTTCTCTGTTCAGAAATTACTCATGGAGCGATTGGGGGATCATATGGGTGGCTGAAGATTAAACGTGGGTCAGCTGTGTGTAAGGCAAGCACCATTGTACTGCCCCCTAAGATATTTTCTAAAGTCTCAAAGCTAATTGTGTAGTGTTTTCATGTAATTTCTCCAATTTTCCCCCTATTTGATATTTGGTAGATATGTTAAATGGGGAGGAGGGAGATTTTGGACACTGGTGATGGGAATGTTGCACTGGTGATGGGTGGTGTTCTTTACATGACTGAAACCCAAATCATGTATGTAATAAAGTTGGTTAAATAAAAAAAAAGAAAAAATCTATAATCACAAGTCATTTGGAAGCTGGAAGTAGCATTTTGGATTTAATAATTAACAGGATATGGGCTGGAGTAGTGGTGCAAGCAGTAGGGTGCTTGCCTTGCACACACTAACCTAGGTTAGGCATCGGTTTGAGCCCCCTGCCTTCCCATATGGTCCCCCAAGCTAGGAGCGATTTCTGATTTCTGAGCACATAGCCAGAAGTAACCCCTGAACATTACCGGGTGTGGCCCAAAACAAAAAAGTTAACAGGATATATAAATAATTTCAATGTGTATATATAAATGTATATGTATATATTTGAGGGTACTCCTGGTGTTGCTCAGGGGTTGCTTCTGGTTAGGCGCTCAGAAATAGCTCCTGGTTGGGGGGACCATATGGGATGCTGGGGATCAAACCCAGGTCACTCGGGCCCCATGTTGTTTGTTTTTTATTTGGAGGTAACATCAGTATGAGAATGATTTGTTCATTTACTTCCATTTAGTACTCTTCAAGTGCAATAATCTTTAAGAAAATATTTCTTTTTTTTTTTTTTTTTTTGGTTTTTGGTTTTTGGGTCACACCTGGCAGTGCTCAGGGGTTACTCCTGGCTGTCTGCTCAGAAATAGCTCCTGGCAGGCACGGGGGACCATCTGGGACACCGGGATTTGAACCAACCACCTTTGGTCCTGGATCAGCTGTTTGCAGGCAAACGCCGCTGTGCTATCTCTCCGGGCCCTCAAGAAAATATTTCACAAACCTAAACTGTTGAATCTTGATTATCATTTAGGAAAGTGGGAGAAATAGTCGAACCTAGTCATTGTAGAACTTACAGCATTTCCTAACTAAAATTCTTCATGATCATTTAATGGGGAACCTCCTTATTTGTAAAAGGAGAGAGAGATAGGGGCCAGAGCAATTTTAAAGTGTATAGGGTATCTTTTTTGCACCTTGCTGACCTAGATTTGATCCCCAAAACTCCATATGGTCCCAGGAGTTAGCAAATAGTAATTCTTGAGTGTAGACCCAGAAGTAATGCCTGAGCACTGATAGGTGTGCCCCCAAAAGATAAAACTAAAGAGATAAATCAAAGATTGATCATGTTAATGCTCAGAGACTTTAAAAAATATTTACTAAATATAGTATATGCTGCTTTTAAGTGTATACAAAGTAAAGTTAGTACTCAAATATTATTCAAACATGCATTCCCCTTCGATCTTCATATAGATCATTGTTCATTACAAATCTACTAAAGTCTTGCTTTGTGACTACCTATTAGATTATGTAAAATTAATGCTTTTCTGCATTTATGGTCTCATCTCAATGTTAAAGTAGAGTTATTCCAAGCTATATCTTGTAATATTAGATTAAATGTATATTTATTTATACAGTACTCAGGCTTTTTGGTATTACTCAGCATTTATATAATAATAAATAATATATAATGTATATTAATATATAACAAATAACAATAATATAATAATCAACTCAACATAAATCAATTAAATGTATATTTTATTTATTTTTGCTCTTTGGACCACATCAATGTTGATCAGGGTTTTCTTCTGGTTTTTAAATGTGATTTCTCTTGTGTTGGCTATGTGGTTTTTTTTTTTTTTTTTTTTGACTCAGCAAAATACATTGGCATTAGAACAGACACAGCCAGGAATTGCTAATTAAGAGGTGGTGATTTAATGATTTAACATAAGACTTCCTGGTAGTGATGTCCTAAATCTGATAGTAAAAAGCAAAAAAAAAAAAACAAATGAAGCAGAATCAGGAAATAATAAGATACTTTTCCTATAATAATAAAGTTACTGACTTATCTCTGTCTCTTAATTTCTAGGTCACAAAGTAATATTTCTGTGATGTTCTTGTTTTCCAAGATTCTTTCAAAAACACTGAAATATAAAAGAAACAGGCAATTGAAATCAATGGGTAATGTAAAAAAAAAGTCATTATACTCTATAAAAACTCTCATTCAGCTGAAAAAGGAGTATGATTGTCACCAATATTTGCTTATCTTAGGTTAATTAGTCGCGGTAGAGATACTAGAACCTTCTAGAAAGGTCTTATCAACCTTGGGCTTCCTTTCAGATTATAAACCAACTTGAATTACTCAAATAATTAGTCAATGACAGTTTCATTGGATGCACTTAAATCATTTGCTTCAGTCTATCTAGTCTCTCTCCCCTTTATGACTAATTAGATTTTACTTATCATAAAAGGTCCAGTCAGAATGCCTTTCGCACCAATGAATTGTTCCTTGATAGATGGGTATCTATGCCTCTTCCCCTTCATAAATGAACATCTTTGTGATGTCCTATCTCATATTTCAACAGCCTCATCACTTTTCTATTAACAGATTTTTAGGAAGTGTTACTAGTACTACAGGTCTCTATAATCTACCAGGACTTGACTAAAATCCACAATATCGTAGCGACTTCAAAATAAACGAGGAGAAAGAAATGAAATGACTTTATTCTTTATGTCTAATTGTGTTATGCTTGCTCTTTAGCAGTTGAGGTGAAAATAATGAAGCGAGATACTCCTCTTAGGCTTATCAAAAAATAAGAGTAGTCTTTGATTTTTTTCAAAATATAATTGGTTGACAAATACTAAAATATCCTCTTAGAAAGGCATGCAATATCTAAAAGTTAAAGCAAAATATTTCCTCTCAATAAAACAAAAATCAAATTTTCTAGCCAGTGTGTTTAAATTTATTGTGTCTTCTATTTATTTATTATATTTTCAACCAAAATGTACCACAGGTAAATTCCAAAATATTTCCCCTGAAAAATTTTTATGCTAGGAAAATAAATTATTTATTGACTTGTGAAGAATATTGTCATAAAGATGATGAAGAAAACAATAGTTTATCAGCCATGTTTAATTTCTTTTAAATATTTTTTAATGATGTTCTGTTATTATCCAACAATGCCTAAGTTTTGAGAGTTATGACATTTCGTAGCTATTAGTCAAATAATAGTAAAAAGTTACTAGTAATATCAGTGAATATATATGCTTTTATTCCCCCTTCCTACACCTTGATTATTTTTCTGCTGTTCCTAAGGTTCTTTATACATGTCTTCTCTCAGAGTAAAGTTGTCTTTGATGACTTGAATGTTATATTTTGCTATATTTTACTTGAAATCACTTATCATATGACAGTAACATGTTATTCTTCAGTATCTGCCAGAAACCTACAGAGTCCTCAGTAAATATTTGGCAAATTTGTGATCTGACTTATTTCAAATATATAAACTATGTACGTGATTAATATCTGTTTACAATGAATTGCTTAAATTCAAGTTGAACTAGGCCAGAAATGAGATTTTTCAAATATTCATTATTCTTTCATTAAGCAGTAAGTTTCCTTAATCTTTTTATTTTTGTTCCCTAAATTTACTCTAATCCTCATTTTGGAATAAAACCACACCCAATTCAGCAACCAAAGCAAAATGATAATAACTCAGTTACTCCTAACAAAGATTTTTTTCTATAATTAGAACCCCCAAAGAGTCATTAAGATGACACTTTTTGATTTCTCTGCCATCTGAGATATGACTTTT
Organism: Suncus etruscus; assembly: GCF_024139225.1. Lineage (NCBI taxonomy): Eukaryota > Metazoa > Chordata > Mammalia > Eulipotyphla > Soricidae > Suncus > Suncus etruscus. The sequence continues at coordinate 99,923,383 of NC_064859.1, read as the reverse complement.
GAGATTAATCCATTGTTAGCAAATTCACAACAAAATATAACATTGAGGTTTTGTGGATTTTTTTCCTTTTAAAAATACTAGAATGGGAGCCAAAGGGGTGGTGCAGGGCATAAGGCTTCTGTCTTCAGCGCACTAGCCTAGCGTGGACCGTGGTTCGATCACTGGCATCCAATATGATCCCCCAAGCCAGGAGCTATTTCTGAGTGCATAGCCAGGAGTAACCCCTGAGCATCACCAAGTTGGCCCAAAAAACAAAAACAAAAAATCAATACTAGAATGATAAGTTATTATAGTTCTAATATTTCCATTTCATATATTAATAGTTTAAAAATAAAGTCATTTATATTTATTTTGTTTTCATAGTGACTTCAAAAATGTCTGGAAATAAATAAATAATAGTTCTGCTTCTTTAGGAAAAGACTTAAAAACTCAAAGGAGAATTTACTTCTGGTAAATTTGTGCTGTCTATAATGTGTGCCATCAAGTATGTTTTCCTCACATAATTTATCATAATTGAACTACTATTAAGGGTAATCACTTGAATACTTTATACAATTGATATACGTGTGCATCATGGATAAACCTCTCCAGAATGGGGTGAAATGTCATGATATTGTTGCAAACAAATGAATACATAGATCTGAGGAAGAAAGAAAGGTATCAAATTCTCTTAGTTGATACAAAATAAAAACAGGTATATTTAGCTTCTTTGGACACTTTCTTTGATCTGAGGTGTCTAAAATGTCTTCTATTCATTAAGGGAAGAAAGGTGTAACCATTAAAATGGGGACTGTTTGTCTTTAATTTTTTTGCTGTACTTACTATAGATCTATAAAAAGGAGAGCCCCTCACACAAATGGGTGAAATAAGATGAATGAAATATAATAATGATGGCTTCACCATTACTTTAGTTAAATTAAAATGTAATATATGAGTCTGAAGCGGTGGCACAAGTGGTAAGGTATATGCCTTACACACACTGTCCTAGGATGGACCACTTTTCAACCCCCTGGCGTCTCATATGGTCCCCTAAACCAGGAGCGATTTTTGAACTCATAGCCAGGAGTAACCCCTGAGCATCACGGGGTGTGACCCAAAAAGCAAAAAAAAAAAAAAGGCAAAAAAATAGTCTTACCTCTTCACCTTTGTATTTTTGTGGCTTCAAATGAAAGTTATTTATACTGATAGGTTTTCTCTGCTTGTGAATGTCTATTTTTAGGACTTGACAATTTCTTCTGTAAATAGTTTCATTGCTTTATCTTCGAGAAAAATTCTATAATGTCCCATGAACAAAGACATTCTCCATTTTTGTGTAATTTTGAATTATCTAATTTCAGTAGGCTCCAGTTGGGATTAACTCACTTTATTTACTTGATTCCCAAGTTGATCTTCCCCAATATTTTATAAATGCACATGTAGACAAATTTGGAATGACTTTTTATACTCTTTTGTGTTTGTTTTCCACATACAATAATTAAATTTTGGCACTATTTAATTTAATATTTTTATTAGCTGTTCTTTTTACAATCACGATCATGTCATAGTAATAAATAATAACCTTTAGTAATAGTAATGAATAATAACCTTTAGTAATAGTAATAAATAATAACCTAAATAAATAAATAACCTTTATTTTGCTCTCTTGTGATCTTGGCAATCAATAAAACCAACTATCCCGATCAACCTAAAAGAAGAAGATGGGTAAGTAACATTTTCTTCTTTAGCATTCCTCAATGCTTTCTCATTGTTTACAGAATAACATCTAAATTATTTTGAAGGCTCTTTAATGCCTGTGGATATTTAGTCGATATTCAGCTTCATACATCTTAAAATATAGGCTATAATAAAGCACTTGAGAAGTTTCCTCGAATCATCAAAGTTGTCCTAAGTGTGACTATCTCCAAACTCAGTTATTGGTTCCAATCCAACACCACTTTGTTCATTCCAGATCTCATCTGATCTCTTTTTGCATCTTTCCATTATAGCAAAATGTTATTTCTCCATAATACAATTGTTAGTTTCATCTGCTTGCCTGACTGCTTGGGTGGTATCTGGGGACAGGGATTGTGTCTTATCTTGCTTTGTCCTTTTCACAAAGTGTAGCATCTCTTTAAATATAGTGTTCTCTCAAGAATTTATTGGCCATTACTTCTCCACAGAGACCAGCACGGTGCATTTTCAATCTACTGATTAGCTAATTGAAACTGCAGAGATGGTGCATGGGCCAATTTACCTTGTAAAGCTACACTCTGTCTTAGATATCAGTTCAGGCCCGCTGCTCTCTGCATCCAATAATCTGCTAAAACAAATGACATTATAACACTTGAGCCCACTGTAATTTCCACATCAAGAAGCAATATCTAGAAAGAAGTTTTATTTATGAAATAAGATGAGAATTCTGAGTTATAACTATGCACTGAGCATGAAATGGAAGCTTCTACATTACCATAAACAAGAGGCCTGTAGATACCTCCATTACTAGGAATATTTTAAGCCTCTGGACCTAATTACCCAGTGGGTGGTGGTACTGATGCCTAAAAGTTAGACCTCACTGAATCTGTGTTATGAGCATTTTCTGTTTATTTTATTGGCCTGTTAGTTTTTCTTGTATTTCCACTCATCCTGAATCTAATATATGTAAATGTATGAGAATTACAATGAAAAACTACCTCAGGGAATGTAAGCTGTGTCACTCAGAATCTTGATTTCTCTCTCTCTTTTTTTTGGTTTCTTTTAAAGAATGCTGAGTGAATCAAATGTAGAAATAAAACGAGTCAATTTGTGAAAATGCAAATAAGATAAGTTAGCCGAAGACTTAAAGTGCACAAATATAGGCTATATTTAAAGGTCATTTGTGAAGGTTTCAAATAATGTGACTATAAAAGCCACTATGGTAACACACACATACAAACACACACACACACACACAATACACATTTACACATAATGTTTCTAAAATGAGGTCTCTTAGGAAGACGTGTTTCCATTGAAATATGTTATAAATTTATAAATGGAAGCAAGGGGGCAACATATTCCAACAAACAGTTTTAATTCTAGAAAAGTAATTTTAATTCCAACAAACACTTTTACTTCTAGAAAAATAAAACATAATAGAAGTGTAGTTTTGGACAGACTTAAATGACCCAGAGAACAAGGTGAACTTAATGGTCAGAGCTCCATTATGGGACTATGGAAGATGATTCAACTTGTGAACTTGAGCCAACATGGTTGTTTGCTCCATAGTTCACCAATGCAAAAACAAAAACGAAAAAACAAGTATGTAATAAATCTTGCCTAAAAGCCCCAGTGGTTTGCTTTGATGGTTGACATAAGTAAAAATATTTTGACAGCAAAATATATGCATGGAATTTCCTCCCATCCTAGACAAATGTTGTGCATGTCTTAGTCATGATAGTTAAGGGGATGATGAAATCTCTTTTATTATCATGAAATTTTTCACTCGTGTGGCTTCTCCATTAGACAAAAAGTTTTATTTCACTGGTGTTTAGTATCAAATGACTGAATCTGTAAGGAAAAATCATGATGCCTAATGTGGAGGGCCCAACCCTGCTATAGATTATTATTCCATTCTGCAATTATCAATAGATGCATGAGTGAGTAAACAGGTGTGCCTATAATTGTTCATGTTAGCAAAATTTTTGTTAACAGCAATTTTTAATAAGCCACAGAGATCTAAGGTAGATAAGGAAGTCTAAAGTCTTATAAAATTTACCACATAGTATAAATAGGATATTCATGTAATTGAAGCAAATTTTCATACGTTAGTAAGCTACAGAGAATAATTTTTATAGGAGATTAATAAATATACATTTAATCTAATATTACAAGATATAGCTTGGAATAACTCTACTTTAACATTGAGATGAGACCATAAATGCAGAAAAGCATTAATTTTACATAATCTAATAGGTAGTCACAAAGCAAGACTTTAGTAGATTTGTAATGAACAATGATCTATATGAAGATCGAAGGGGAATGCATGTTTGAATAATATTTGAGTACTAACTTTACTTTGTATACACTTAAAAGCAGCATATACTATATTTAGTAAATATTTTTTAAAGTCTCTGAGCATTAACATGATCAATCTTTGATTTATCTCTTTAGTTTTATCTTTTGGGGGCACACCTATCAGTGCTCAGGCATTACTTCTGGGTCTACACTCAAGAATTACTATTTGCTAACTCCTGGGACCATATGGAGTTTTGGGGATCAAATCTAGGTCAGCAAGGTGCAAAAAAGATACCCTATACACTTTAAAATTGCTCTGGCCCCTATCTCTCTCTCCTTTTACAAATAAGGAGGTTCCCCATTAAATGATCATGAAGAATTTTAGTTAGGAAATGCTGTAAGTTCTACAATGACTAGGTTCGACTATTTCTCCCACTTTCCTAAATGATAATCAAGATTCAACAGTTTAGGTTTGTGAAATATTTTCTTGAGGGCCCGGAGAGATAGCACAGCGGCGTTTGCCTGCAAACAGCTGATCCAGGACCAAAGGTGGTTGGTTCAAATCCCGGTGTCCCAGATGGTCCCCCGTGCCTGCCAGGAGCTATTTCTGAGCAGACAGCCAGGAGTAACCCCTGAGCACTGCCAGGTGTGACCCAAAAACCAAAAACCAAAAAAAAAAAAAAAAAAAAAAGAAATATTTTCTTAAAGATTATTGCACTTGAAGAGTATTAAATGGAAGTAAATGAACAAATCATTCTCATACTTTTTGTTTACAACGAGAGATGGAATTTTCTAAGGATGATATTCATTAAATAGAAACTTGAAGAAGGTATTCATAGTAATAATAAAAACTCAGACCAGGGTCCTAGGATCATACTGAGTAATGGGTTCAATCCTCAGAGCTACTTTTCTTACCCGGTATAGAATGATGTAGCCCTTGTGGTCCCAGTGAAGAAATGACCCTGTTATAAAAACAAAATGACGACTACTGAGTGTGTCCTATGTATAATGTAGAGATTCCTTGTGATGAGTCAAAATGCATCTGTATTGAGTCTCAATGAACTATAATCTGAATAGTAAAGTTATATATTAGTGAATAAATTTTCTTAATTTCTACCCAAATCTTGATAGTGATAAATGAATACCAAAAATCAATACAGGAACTGACCTCCGGGAGTTTAAGGAAGTACAAAAACATCGGAGTAAAATGACTCTCAGAACTGAACTGATATATCAGGGTGGAAGAGCAAAACCAAGGCAATGAGTAAGTAAGTTAAGAAGGTAGGAAGATATTCTGTCCTTGAACACACATGAAGTACTTGAAATGTTTAGACATGGGTGTGTGTAGGGGTGAATGTGATGGGGCAGAGAGGGAACCCATGAATTATAGACACCCACAACCACAAATTCTACAAGTTTGTCTCCTCAAAGACAATGAGAACATGTGTAGGATTTGTATAGAGATTCTCAAATTTCTGGTAGTTCTGGTGATCATATGAACAAATCAAATTGAGCAGCAATACATACAATGAGATTTCTTCTTTCTTTCTGTCAGACTTCTTAATCATCCTGATCTGAGATTTTCTGTGGAGCCAGCAAGAATGCATTGATGGCTCTTTTATTTATCCTACATTTGAACATGATATCTGAAAAGAATAAAGAATTGTTTGGTTGATATTATGTACCAAATGCTTCTGTAAAGAGAATAATGCTCTTTATATTTAATCCTCATTGCCAATTGCCACTAACTAGTACATTTGGAGAAAAACAGAATCCATCCTGACTACAGGATATTCTAGTGCTGTCGGCACTCTCTTCTTTTATGGTTTGAAACTATGAATTCTTATACATTATTTGTCAAACTATATGATATATTCATGATTTTACTGCCTACTCTTGAAATCTACCTCTGTAAATTTTCGATAGGGTATCAACTGGCCTTTCAAGTGATACTATTTGCTTTGCAGCATTTTTGCCGGAGGTCTTCTCTAAATCCAAAGTTTGCAGACAGCAGGGAAAGCTCTGCTGGAAAATGCCATCTGCTTTCATCTGATATTTCGCCTTTTCCTTAATGAAAACATTTTCCATTTATATGCAAGTCTAAAGTTTGAAGAGTAGCGTAATTGAGTAGCATTAACGTGCATTATGATAAAAACCATTTTATTAAACAATATTTTTCTCAGTGTGAAGAATAACATATATATATTTCAAATTTAAAAGTTTGCAATATTCCCCATCATAAAGAATTGAAACCAGCCAAGATGAAAAAGAAGCAATCTAACTTAATTGTTTGCAATTATAGTTGATGAAGATATGGGCTAATCAGAAAAAAAGAACCTCGGATGACTTCCTGTTTTTTAAAAAAATTGAAATTAAAGAAAGTAAAGATGAGATTCCTTGTCTTCAACATATTACTTCTCCTATTGACGAAAAGACAAGGCTATAAACTAGACATTTCTTATAGAGAATCGGGCAAATGGTATTCCATTTGAAGACTAACTTAGGTTGTTTAAAGTTATGTCTTTATAAGAAAAACAAAACTAGATTTTGTTTCTGTTAGGCTATTATGAACACTAAATGTGGTCTCACAGCTCATGAAGGCAAAAGTAAAAATAAAAAAATACTTTCATCAAAGTCATCTATATAAACTGAAAGCAAAGTCTATCTTATTCATTCTCTAAAATGCACTGTTTTGGATTTGAAAGGTTTTAATAGGATTTTTCTCATGTTTTAGAGTGGTATGCCTGTCTGAATATGAAATGTTATTGCAAGAGACATAATCCAACTGCCATTCATGATCTTTATGGCTTTCTCTGTCATATGAATGATGAAGTGATGGTTATTGAATATATATTTTTATGAAATTGTATACAGGTTGAACACAGAAAATTAAACAATTTTGGTATTGCATGGTGTTGGTAAGCTGCCTTTGGTGATAAATGAATCATTCATATACATATAATAAGGCCTCTGGAAAACCTATTAACATCTCCAAACAGTAAGAAATGTTTTTTTCTCACCAAATCAAAAACTTGTGTGAAACAGAAATAGAAATTGTTTGGTGCAAACAAGAAATATAAGAATCCGTGGAGCAGGACCAACACAGAAATGTTTATAGGTTGTCAAAATGACAATGTGAACGGGAGAAAGGGAATAATGAAGAAGTCAAGCTACCTAAAAAAACTAAATCTTGCTAGGCTTCACATTGAATTCCAGAACTGATTTTATTTCAGACTAACAAATCATATCAAGTAGAGCATTTCTTAAGTCTATTAACTTGGCTGAAATTGTTAAATAAAAATAAAGGCAATGCACATTCACATTTTCCCGAAGATCTTATTTGACATATTCCAGGACTGAGGCAGGAAATCATCATCTCACATCTCTAATTGCTGCATTTAAATGAGAATGTGTCATCAGCATATTCAGTAAAAAAAACATCAGATACGTGTATATATCCCGCATATAGGATTTGTTCAGCTCAGATGTTGTTAAAAAGAATTTGAAAGGGAAACGGACACACAGTCTCCAATTGTTCATAGCACATAGTCTAGGAAGATACTTAAATTATATCTCTGGGGACAGAGAGGTAGCACAGTAATAGATTGTTTATCTTGCACATGGCTGATCCAGAGCAGATGTGGGTTCAATTCCTGGCATTCCATATGGCCCCCTGAGCATGGAGCAATTTCTGAAACGCAGAGTCAGGAGTAACCCCCTAAGCACTGCTGGGTGTGGCTCCCCCAAAATAAATAAAAAAAACAACATATTGTTTAAAAAATTATATTTCTGGTTTCTATGTCAATTTATAACCAAATAAATGACTGATATTTACATTAGGTAATTGTAAGGTGAACCTAGGTAAAGGCCTAAACAAAGGTTTTCCCTTAACTCATTTTTCCCTAACCTCTTCTTTTGGTATGTAAAAGCCCGTTGAATAGTAGCTTTTGTATCTGACTTGACCTTTTACCTCACAGGATTGGGAGTTGGTTTGATTAAAGAAAGGAGTCTGGCTTGGGGCTGGGCATAGAGAGGGCACATGGCAGATAGGCAGCACATGGCTGAGAGAGGCCATGAAGTAAAAGCAGGCTAGCTTCAATGACTGTTTTGACTGGCTTGATATTATTTCTCTGATACTAACCTGCTTTATCAGACCCATCTGCCTAAGTGTTAGAAACACAGTGTCTGGAGGCGGTCTCACCAACTAGTGGACTTTTATTTTTATTTTACAGTTAATGACAACTATGTGATACATGAATAAACTCGAGTTTATATTCTTCACTTGAGTCTACAATTTTCTCTAGTATGTTCACCAGGAGTGCTAGACTAGATGATACATCAGATATCAGTCTGGGGATATAAAGAGAAAATATTCATTTATAATTGTTCTTCCCCTTGGAGAGTGGCGAAGTCAAGATAAAGGTGATGGCTAATTTGGTACCTGAGAGTATCTTCTTCTTGTTTTGTATATGTCCTCCTCTCCCTGTGTCATCAGCTGGCAGAAGGGACTGGGAATTTCTGCTAGTTTGTTTCCTCTGGCACTGGTTCAGTTTTCCTTATGAAAATTTAAGCATTTCACAATAGTGTTTAAAATTTCGGGGTTATTATTTCAGCAGATGCACTGGACAGTGGAAACATAAACATTCAGCCATAACAGGTGCTGATCTCATTCTTGAAAGCTCAACCCTTGTGACATAATTGTCTCAAAATTGCCACATCTCCTCCTCTACCTACCTGTTGGGGATTAGGAATTTTCCAGGGAATTTATTGGAGAATTCAAAATAGCATTTCTTGTGAACTGTTTCCATTTCTTCTTTTGTAAAATGATAATAATGGCTTTACCATTTTTAATGATCTTTTTATTTAATGATCTTTTAATTTACCCTTTTTAATGATCTGTTTGTTTAAAATGGGCCAATACAACTCTGTACAAATAAACAAAACATTTAATATGCACATTTTCTATGAATTTTAACATATAAAATTGTAGAACTATGTCAATAAGATATAATCTAAATGTAATACAGTTTCTATTTGTATGTGTAAATACTCAGGCTTTTAATTAGTGACCAAGGAAAATATGGGGAAAAACACAAACTGGGGGCTGGACAAAGGGTGCAAGAGGTAGGGCGCTTGTCTTGTGCATGCGAACCTAGAAAAGCCCGTGGTTCGATCCCTCAGCGTCCCATATGGTCCCCCAAGCCAGGAGCGATTTCTGAGTGCATAGTCAGGAGTAACCCCTGAGCGTCACCAGTGTGGCCCCAAAACCAAAACCAAAACAAACAGAAACTGAATCCACCAGGCCTTTCTTAGACTCCAAAGTTTGGTTTAGAAATTAACTGTAAATTAGCTTTGCTGTGAACCTAAATGCAGCTATGTCAGGCTGCAGTTCTCAAGTATAAAGATCAGGTCTAGAAGAGCAGCCATCTTTTTTTTTTTGTGGGTCAATTTTTTTTTTTAATTATAGCTCTCCTAGTGGGTGTGAAGTGATATCTCATTGTGGTTTTTTATTTTCAATCTAATAATATTAAACACCATGATTGCAAACATGATTGTAATGGGGTTTTAGACATAAAAACAATACTCCCCTTCACTAGTGCCATATTCCCATCACCAATGCCACCTTTCCAATCTCCCTCCACTGCAGCCCGTATTTGAGACATGCTTTCTACTTCCCTCACTCATTGACATTGTTATGATAGTTCTCAGTATAGTTATTTCTCTGACTGCACTCACCACTCTTTGTGGTGAGCTTCATATCATGAGCCGGTCCTTCTGGCACTCATCTCTGAAAATTATTTTAATAATATATTTTATTTTTCTTAAAATCTACAGATGAGTGAGACTATTCTGTATGTGTATCTCTTTTTCTCTCTGACTTTATTTTATTCAGCATAATAGATTCCATGTATATCATGTATAGAAACATTTCATGACTTCATGTCTCCTGATGGCTGCATAATATTCCATTGTGTAGATGTACCACAGCCTCTTTAGCCATTCATCTGTTGACGACTTCAGCAGCCAATTTTTAGAACAAGACCCTATGGGAATATTCAAGGCACTGGCCTCCTGGTCAAATAGTGGATGCTAAAACAGCAACTGACAAAGGATCAGATGATAAACACATCCTGGGTGTGCAGCAATGGTCAGATAGCCAGTTGATATCTCACCCTGGATCTGGAGAACCCTAATCACCCCTCACTGAGCTGACAGCCAGCCATAATCGTTTGTCTGATGCTACATTTGAACTACAACCAAGCCTAACCCAACTGTGTATTAAGGATCAATAATTTTAAAGAGATCAATGCTCCGAGGTCAGGATCCCCTAGATTGAGCCCTAGGTACCTTTTAAATCTGGCATGTGAGCCATTCTAGGGACCCTTATTTTTTTAGATGTTGGACCCCAGCCCACTGGATTAAACACCCTTGCATTTACATTACTGCCTATCTCCCTGGTGGTCATTTGGGTGGTAGATCCTGAGTTCCAGACTTAACACCTTGACCTATATAGTATATATTTCGTAGATTCTAGGATTTTCCTCACTCCAGAGTACAGAACATTGGGTGCAAATCAGCTTAATTAAAGATAAGTGGAAAACATCCACCTTGTTGAAGAATGAAATATGCCACATAAGTCTTCCTGGATATAAGTCATTCCCCTCTAGAATGTGAAAGATCCTTCTATTCATCTTGGTTGTGCTTTCTATCCAATGGAGTTGCCAGTTCAACATCAGCAGCTGACCCTTGTACCTCTATTCTTCTCCTGAGATTTAGCCAACTAGTTTCGCATCTTGACCCACAAAGTCCTTGGTAGTCAAAGCTCAAAAAAAGCAGCATCTGAGGTGGAAAGAGTATACGACTCAAAAAGATTTTAAAGACTACCTCCATTGGCCTTTTCTGTCTTTCATTGCACTAGATTGTTTTTATCCAGCAGTGAACTGTCTATCACTTTTTTCCAACCTTGGAGCCAAGGAAATCCCAACGCTCTCCCTGGGCGTTTGAGTAACACAGAGGCTCCTCTGGGTTACATGGTTCACATCATGATCACTGAGGCAGGCCCCTGCTTTCCATTTCAATGAAAAAAGACTGGCCAACTGTTTATTAAACTCTCCTGGTTGACTGAATATCACACTAATATTTCCCAAAGATGTTCAGGAGGGAATTGAAAAAGCTCAGAGTAGGAAAAAGTCAAATAAACTCAGTGGAGAGTGACAGACAAGCAATCTTGAGTCCGATTGCTTGCCAGTATTTAAATGTTTAAATGCAGAAGTCTCAGTTCTGGTTATAATGTACCTACCTCCTTGAGACTCATAAATTCAGAAGCTGTTGATGAAGCCGAATTGATGGGTTCACAGTGTGAGGAACATAAAAAGGCAAACAAAAGTTGTAGTAGTTTGAAATTTGAAGTATTACCTTTCCCTTTGTTTTGAGATCAAACCAATTGTTATTTTAAAACTGCACTAAGGAGAGAGCTTGAGAGAGAGAAAGAACTGGAGTTAAAGGGCTTGTCTGGCATATGCTGACCCCAACTTAATCCCCAGCACTCAGGCCCTACTTTGGCTTTCCTGAGCTGCACCAAGGTCACCTTTGACTCAGAAGTGCCCCTGGGCACCTCTGGATAAAGCCAAAGTCCTACCCACCCCATCAGCACATTTTAAATTAGAAGCTATTTATGTTCATCAATGACAGGTAATAAAAAGAAGCACATAATTAAAGAATGTTAAAAATTTTACCACATATTTGGCTTTTATGTTCTCATATTTAGTAGGCATATCAAACTTATTTAATTTTTCATCCACTTCTCCTCTGGAAAAAAGATGTTCTTATTCTAACTTGGTTTAAAATTCATTAAGAGAAAGATTTACAATTCCTTCAAACTGTTTTTTAAATATTTGAGGAATTTTAACTTGGAAACTATTAAATATTGCAGTTTATTACAGAATAAACTAATCACTACTAATCCATGTTTTTATTTTCAGTTATGAAAAATAATTCATAGAGTAGTCAAAAGATAATATGGAAAATACCTTACTTTTAATATCTCAAGAGTAGCTAACATAAAAAATAAAATGAATTTTTATATGAGACTTAGTCAAGGTAAAATTTTTCTCAAATTTTCTCTAACTTCCTTCCTCATTTCTCTGAGAAAAATATAAGGCAAGAAGCAACCAGTGTTAGAGGAGATGTGGAGAAAAGAGAAGCCTTGTAAGCTGTTGATTGGTATGATCACTCTGAAAAACAGTATAAAATTTTCTCAAAATATTAAAATTTAGAATTTCTATAATTATCTCAGTTCTGGGAATTTCCCTAAAAGATATGAATTCACTAATTTGATTAAGAGATATATGTGCTCTCATGTTTAATGCAACATCTTTTCAGTAGTCAGAAAGGAAATGTTTGTGTGTGGTTGATTTCATTTGGGGAAACAACTATTGGTTGTTTATTATTTATTGTTTATTATTTACCTGAGAGCTTATTGACAATTGATCCAATAAAGAAAATGTGATATATGTGTAAATGTATACATATATGTATATATGTACATATAAATTCTCCTCTGTCATTTAAAAGATGAGATTGTGCCTTTTAGGATACAATGATGGAACCTAAAGTGATGTTGCTAAGAAAGTGAAAGACAATTACCCTATAGATTTTACTCCTATGTGAAATATAAATGACTTAGGCTGGTGAACGGGCAAAACTAGTAAAATGAAGTCAGACTCATTGAAGGCTCATAATTAGTGGAGAAAAAGAACTAGGAAGTAAAGAATGAAAATTATTTCCCCATGATGAAAGGGAACAGTGGTGGGTGTGGTGAATCCTATAGACAGATGGAGAAGCTAAGCTCTACTCCTCAACTTCTATGATTTGTAAACAAATGTTCCCCAGTAAAAAGTAAAGATGTTTATGGAATATTGTTCAGTGAGCTGTAATAGGAAATCCTATCCCTTACAGAAGCCTCGCTGAACATGAAGGACGTAAGATTAACTATTCATAGACATTTTATTTTGCATGTATTACTTTTGAATTATTCACCTATTATTTTCAAATAAAAACTTGTCTTCTTAGTATGGAGGAAAATGTTCTCTAAACATTATTTCTTCTAGACCTAACATTCTCTCAGTTTCTTCATCATCTATTTACAGGGTGTTTCATCCTTTTAATAATCTATTACTCTCCCTAAAGCATACCGCAGCTTTTTATATCGGCTCATGAATATGTCAAATAGAACTTTAAAGAATAAATTAGGTTTTGATTGATTTACTAAATGGAGAACAGATTTACTCGCTGATGCTTCAGATGTTGTATTCCTCTTAATGCATCCCAAATCCTAATGCATTTTGGTAATTGCATTAAACTTTAGAATCTTCCTGAGCTCCTGGCAATTATAGAGCTCTTACTATAGCTTTTAAAACAGGTCATTACCAATATCTTTCGCCTCTTAAACTCTTATTTTTTTTTTTGGATTTAATGTATTGATATTTATTTAATTAGTAGTGATATACATCTTTCAGATCATCAGACACATGATAACAATCTGACGTGGAGTAATTTAATTCTTATTCTGTCAACAAATATTTGCCCAATCTATAATGTGTTGATTACATGTTTGTGTGTCTCTATATGTATGTAAATTGGTTGATTCATTTGGGGAAACAACCATTGGTTGTTTGTTATTTATTGTTTGTTATTATTTCCTTTCTTGAACTCCAACTCTCCTCAAAACTGCCTGAAGATACTCTCAGATCTTCAGTATGTCTTTCTTTACTATTAGCACATTTTGCTGCAAAAGTTTTATCATTCTTCTTCCCATTATCTCATACCTACTCCATCAGTGCCTATTTCATCTTTTAAACTAGATAAAAAGCATTGCTAATGGATAATAACTATTATTATATAAGTTACCAGAGCTAATGCTTTTTTGATTAGCCATTAATTCTTCCCCGTATAATGGTTTTAAATAAGAGAAACTTAAAAGGTAGAAAAATGTTAGTCTTTGAGAAGATATAATATGCATATGAATAAATGCATTATTTCACATCTGTTTATTTTTAAGGGGTGATAAGCTGTGTCAGAAGTTACAGAATCTTCACTGTTTTGATACTGAACCTTAAAGGAAAGTGTATTTGCTAATTATTTTAGTGTATTTTAGTGTAACTGCAGTAAAATAAACATACACAGATTTTTTTAAATCCACTTATGTTTAGATGCATGATATAATCAAAGCACTATTCTACATTTTCTGAAAGTTTCAGGCTCTGTACTGGGATGGGTACACATCCCCAAACATCATACCTGAGTAATTCCTCACTCCAAGAATGGAAAAAAGAACATGAAGATTGAAACTCTTCACAAGTTGGTAGCATTTGGGAATAAAGGAGTGCTTGAATATATCTACCCCTTGAATTGTCCCAGAAACCTCCCTGGAGATCCTAATCAAATCTTGACATCTGAAGGACTAACTGACATATCAGCCTTAGGGATTTCTACTGCATATTCTATTCCACTGTCACAGTTAAACAGCGTTGGAGCCAGTATTTGGAAAGGAACTTTTATCTCATGGAGGTGGTGAAATGTTGTCATCCGCAGACAAAGATTGGTCACAAAGGTTTCGGAACAAAGCAACACAGCAAGCAGGTGCTAGTTAGGGGAAGTTTCTTGAGATTCTTTTTGTGTTTATTAGATGTTCTCATTTGGTCTACAGGCAATGAGTAGGTTATCTATTTCCATTTTTAGTATTTGTGCACAATGTTTGAGTGCAAATAGTATTAGCATACAAACGTAAGTGCATTCACATGTAGTGTAGGAATAATTTAAAAATTGCCCAAGTGTAATCATTGGATCCTCTCCCATCTTGAATTTGTCAGAACACACAAAATTGTGCAGTTCTTACTCTGGAAATCGAACTGTAATATTTCCAATGACATAGTTAAAGATGAGTGACCCTGAAGATAGTACCTGAAATTTTGATTTATTTTGATGTATAGGGAAGTATTTAATTGATGACTAGTGAATGTAATAAAGTCTGAATATGTTGAAAATGTTCAGTTAGAACAGAGATAAGGAGATGCCTGCATAGCACAGATGTCTGTACTGACTTCCAATGATGAATGTCACTTCATTTACTCTGTTTCCCAAACCCTCATTTTCTCATCCTCCTTCTTTAATACCACTCTGGTGCTCCCAAGATCCTCATGAGATCAGTCAAATGAGCCAGTAGTGAAATTGACTTGGCCAAAAGCCATGAAGCCAGCACCATTTATGGATTCATTCATTCAACTGTCCTACATAGGCATACTAAGAATGAGTTGACCCAAATATAAGGGTGTACATCAAAATTGCTGCAAATATTTATATATTATAAATAAAAAAATGGGACAAGACTCAACTTTAATTGAGAACAAACAAAATTAATGCACACATTCACAAGTGTAACTGACCTATGGTCACTTTATAAACAAACTATACAAGCATGGATGTTGAATTAAAATTTCCTCATGGAGGAACATATTAGATTCAGGTTGAGGAGGCAATAAAGAGCCTGAGGATCAAAATATATTTATACTGTGTTTAGAACCAGAAAGAAGGTCCAAGTAGCAGGAAGAGCATTTAGAAATAAAAGAGATTGCTGTGAGATGATCGAAGACATAATCTGTAGAAGATTAAGACATTTTCAGGACTGGTAAGTACTTCAATTTTAGGACTATAATTTGGTTTATTTGTAGAAGAGAAAAATATAGCTTGCTACTTATAGGGAAGATCTGAGCATTACATCAAAAAGTTCAGACTATTTGTAAGACTTACAAGAATTTGACAAGATTGAGGAAGTAGAGAGGACTTGGTTCCTTCAAAGATCAGGTTGGTTGCTTTCTGTAAAATTACATCTAGGAGGGACACAGAGGGAGAAAAAAGTTGTAGTAGAAAGGACTTCAAAAGTTGCACAAGAAATCATTGGTTGAAAGTGTCTGTGAAGGCAATGGGGCAGGGGGCTTAGCTTATAAATTAGGTTTCACTGTGAAAATTTTAAAAATGATATTACTATATAAGGTAGAAATAGGTGTTACTTCAAGTGTTAGGACTTGAATATTGTGAGCCAAGTCATGTAAATTGAAATTTCTACCCGTTATTTGTTCAGATGATATCTTGGTCCAGTTATACTTCTCTGCTTGCAATATAAGCATTTATTAAATGATATAAAAAGATTTTATATGCACATATATGTATATATACACACATATATGTAGACATACATGTCTTTATTACTTATTATATATTACTATAATATAATATATAATAAAAATAATATATTATAAATACAGTAATAAATAATATAATACTATATAATACACTATAATATTATATTTATTATTATAGGTTATTTATTATTATTAAAATGAGTTAATTTATATAAAGCTGCAACTGTAACTCCTGATCCATAGTAAGAGAAAGTAGGAAAACTCTTATGTAATTAACTGTTCTGTTGGTGTAATTATGCAATTAATTGCTCTGAATTCACCGTTGTATAGATAGCCAAATTTGTGATGAAAAAGAGGAAGCAGATTTCTATACTGTAGTCATACGAAGGCGTTTGCAAATCAGATTATAAAATTCTACTCAAAAGCCTGGCATGATATCAGTCAATTGCGTTTAAGTATTTTTTATATGGTTGTTCCAAAGTCTAGTCATTGCTACAATGAGATGAGCCTGTCATCATGAACATAGGTGTCATCACCATTTTTATAGATTTTTATTAACTCATTGGGTTATCTTATTTTTCTAATCCATGGTACGTATGATGATGTAGCTATGGGCCTCAAGAAGTCCTAATCCAGAAGTTCCAAAATTTATCCTCTAACTCTTTTAGACTTTCATTGCAGAGCTATTGAATTATTGAGCACTGAGTTTAAATCTACTTTATGGCCTGTAGTCAAGAAAATCTGTGGTCCAGCTAAACTCTCCTATCATTCAATATTATCAGATACATCATAATTGCTTAATAATAGACAGTAAACTAGAGGACAAGCACCTCCTGACTTCAGGAAGAGGTTCTTTATACTGGACATCATTTTCATTGTCTTTTTTCTCTAAGATAAATATGAGTCTACTAAATCACAAAGAATGTATTAACACCACGTGTTTATCCCAAGCCTCATCAAAATAAGTCCATGGCTATTTTCATTTACTTGCCCTCTTTTTCCCTCTTATGATCAAAGAATCAAGCCCTTCACAGTCTGAAAACACAACATTCATACATATTACCACACCGGCTAATTTGATTTTCAAAATAAATTGTAAGAGAACAATTAAGGGGGAAGATTCCTGGAGAAAACAGTCTTTGAAAAAAATTAAATTATAGAGTATTTTTTAAGAATTGATAATAATAACACTTACAATCTTATAACCAAGTAAGAGGTAGAATATTTACCCTCAACTCCTGTGTTCCCCATCAGGTACACGGCCTGTAGCAAATTGGAAGGAGAAAATCATTCAACTGTGTCAGATTCCAGGGCCTGTATAGACAAAAATCTTCATGTTTGGCAGCCTTTCCCACCAATCTTTTACCACCTAGCCCAGCCATGATGGTGTTCAGACAGTAATTAGTGTCCAATGCTCTCATCCAAGAGCAATGAATTTAAATCTTGCTTTAATTTGGCTTCCTTTAGGGCCTTTACTGAGTAAATGACAATGTTCTCTTTTATCATTTTTGACAGATTAGGCTTAAGATTTTGAAAATGGGAAAATTTATGCAGTATTCTTATGTATAATTGCTTAGTTTTTGTGATATAGCAGGAGCAACATTATTAAAATTTTTATGTTCTTAGTTTTCTTTTTGTTTTGTTTTTCTTAGTTCAAGAGGCTGAGTATCTTCTCTCCTTACTTCTCTTTCCTTTCCTTCCTTCCTTCATCTTCTATCTTCTACTCACTTGTTTCTTCCTTCTAATCTCTTCTTCCTCCACCTCCTCTTTCTCATGCAAACTATGAATCTCTTTTTCCCTCTTTCAGGAATTCTGGAATCTTCCTCAACAATGAAATTATGTGTTAACTGCTGTTTAAACTAACTAGAAGAAAGATAAAAAATCTACCATAGAGAAAATATTTTATTTGATTAAAAAATGTAAATTCTCCTTATAGTCTTGAATAATTTTAAATTTATGCATTATTAATAAAAAAGATGGGATTTGAGATTAATATTCATATCAAACATGTATGTATCACATATATTCCCAAAGTATAACTTTTCTTTATATAAAGAGGATCATTTATAAGCAGTATATATTTACGATACTTAGAAGAGCCTCTCACTATATCAATAAGAGTTATATATTTGCAGACATTTAAACAATATAATTTCAAAAGTTGTCCCTATAACTAAAATTGTATCTAACTAAAATATAAATTGTAAAATATGGCTCAATAATTGGTATATATATATGTATATATATAATTGTATTTAGATATATTTATACCGGTTAGGTTTTAGTAAGGGTTAGCATCAGCCAGACCCAGTTTTGAGCCCCAGTTTAATTCTCAGTTTTGATTCCGAATTTTGATTCTCATCAACCCCTGTTTTCCCAAATATAAGGGACAGTCCTGGAGGCTCCAAACAACATGGGACCCTATGCCCAAATTTGAGGTGACTAGGGTATCTCTGGTATATCAAGGGCCCAAATAGCATCACATCCTCGGACTGGCTTTGAAGCACCAGCCAGTTGATTGATAGTCACAATTGAGTCCTTGAGGCTTCCTTGGCACTCGTAGAGAGCGCCCTCCAAAACACTCTAAAATGTATAATTATACATACAAATTAATCAACTGGTCATCAAAATAAAATTTTAAGAGAAAAGGGAAAATGATTTAGACATTCTGGTAAACAACGCAATAAAAAATTGGGAGCAAAATAATAGGTAACCTATTCAAATCTAAACATTTATAAATAGAGTAGGGACTAATTAGTCTCATAAGTCAGACAAGACATTTGGAACAACATACTTAATCATTAGCAAGGTCAATGTTATGCTAAATGTTAGAAAATTTTTCTAGTAATTGCTGTAACATGCATCAGCTACCACCAATGTCGGGTCAGAAAACAGTAGAATTATATAAGCTATTGCTAGTAGATAATTAGGACATTTGCTGATAATTTAATAAACTTGATTTTAATAACAAGCTACATCAATGACCTCTCAAGTTCTTCAATGTCAGAGGTGTTGAAAATGGTCTCCATGAGAGCACTGGTGCTATTTTTCTCAGAGGAATCTTTGTTCTGGGAAGAACCAATGACAGTTCTTTCTTTCTTATTTTTTTTTTTTTTGGGTCACACCCGGCAGTGCTCAGGGGTTACTCCTGGCTGTCTGCTCAGAAATAGCTCCTGGCGGGCACGGGGGACCATATGGGACACTGGGATTCGAACCAACCACCTTAGGTTCTGGATCAGCTGCTTGCAAGACAAACACCACTGCGCTATCTCTCCAGGCCCGACAGTTCTTTCTTTTTTATATATATCATTTTTGCCTTTCATTTTAACACTACAGAATTGTATAGAATTCTAGAATTAATGAAAACAGCATATTTACACTCTTTGTATGTGTTGTAAAATTTTATGTGTTATGTAAGATTTTATGATTTTTTTTTATAATGTGTTATGTAAGATTTTACTAGGAATTGATTTTGTGACTTCCAAACTGATATTGAAAACTAGGGATCCAAATAGGGATTATGTTGACTTTTCCTAAGAGCTTTGTGTTTCTTAGGGAAATAGGAAACCGTCATTGAGTATGGAGGCTTCCATGTGTCCATCCCAGGTTTCCATTTTGCTTTCCAGCAAGGCCATGTAAAGAATACCGTATTATCCAGGGTATAAGATGGCCCTCCAACCCATAGAAAAACTTTCTAAAAGTCGGGGGTCATCTTATAGGCCGGGATATGCCATGCTGAAACTTACTCCAGCTTTAGGGACTTGTGATTTGCCCCCTCTTACTTTTAAGAAGTAACTTACTTTTAAGACTTTTAGGAAGTTTTTCTGGGTTGACTTTTAGGAAGTTTTTCATGGTTGAAGGGTCATCTTATATGCTGGAAAATACGGGGTATATTTTCCCTGTGATCTTCCCAGATTCCATTGCTTTCTTCCATCATAAAATGCTTTTTAAGATTCTGCTTGAACTTCTCCCATCTCTGAATTTTCCTTCTCTAAATCCACCTCCAATTTTCCTTTATTCTATAATAAGTGCCTAACAGAAGATATACCTTCTGCCGAAGTTTAAGAGATTAGAACATGATTGTTAACTAGTAGTGCAGTATAGAATAATCTAGAATATTTGTTCTCATTGAATAATTGTTACATATTATGTACTGAAAAGCAATTTTGCATCATTTCCATTTTCTGTCCCTTGTTCTAAGAGCATCAGTCCACCTTTTATGTCATGAATTTGACTTTCTTATCTAAGTGGGAATTATGCTCCATTGTGCTCTCCTTATGAGTTTATCCATTGATTTTGAAGCCCTCAAGATTTAGCTTTCTGTTGAAGCATAAGGTAGAGTAACAACCTCCTTGGCTAGTTGTTCCTAAGTTTTGAGTAACAAAACACTGGCAGTTGTCTTGTTTCACAGTTTCAACTGTTAAGTATTTATTCAACAGTAGTGTGTTTTTCTATCTGCCTATCTTTCTTATTTACTCAAATTAACTCAGTATTTTCTTTTTTTTTTTTTATTTTTGGTTTTTGGGCCATACCCAGCGGTGCTCAGGAGTTACTCCTGGCTCTCTGCTCAGAAACAGCTCCTGGCAGGCACGGGGGACCATATGGGACACCGGGATTCAAACCAACCACCTTAGGTCCTGGATTGGCTGCTAGCAAGGCAAACGCCGCTGTGCTATCTCTCTGGGCCCTAACTCAGTATTTTCAATGGAAATAAAATATTAAAAAAACTAGAAATATAATTGGATTTTATTAAGAACATTCTTGAAGAGGATCAATTGAAATTCAATAGCAAATAGAAGGAAAAATTTGTAATAACATTTAGTATCAGAAAGAATAAAAGTTGTCCTATGTAACTGCCACTCTCCTCAGAACATTGCATGCAAACTATGTTTTTCTTATTTTTTTTTCTGTGATTGACTTGGAATATTTTATATGCAATTTGTTTTCTCACCCAAATTGAGATCATGTCCCTTGTTTACCCTTCCTAGGACTATAATGTATAGGAAAAAGCTCAAAAATATGCTATAAATGCCAGACAAATCTCTCTCTCTTTGGATCCTTTTGAGCAGTGGACTATATTTTGATCAACTCATTTTTCTTTGCTTCAAACATCGCACTTGGTAAATTCCTTTACTATTCGTAGAGAGGCCTTTGGATTTGTCCTCATATTGTCTTCTAATTAGATGTCTCTCTCAATTGGTTTCTTTGGTTTTCCTATTAAAAAGATGTTTCCTCATTGCCTCCTCATCTGGCTGTGGGGATGGGCTTTGTTTTTCCCAACAAAATATACTTTGAAGGACTGGAGAAGAAGCTGCCATCTTGGTTCGATGTGGTGGAGCAACTGGCTTGTGGGTAAACAGCTTGCGGTGTAAATTTCTGGCCTGTCATACCTTCCAAACTGTGTGTGGATTATTTCCTGTGTTGGAATTGTTGCAGGAGCTGCGTCTTACCCAGATAGGGGCATGGGAATCCCTTTTCCTTTCTGGGGATTGTGGAACTCACCACCCACCATTCAACACTTTACCATCCCAGACCTAGCAGTGGCTGAGTTCTAAAACCTCCTTTTTATTCCCTTCTGTGTTAGTTTTGTGGTGTTAATTCTCATTTTTCTCACTGACAAACTGAAAACTCAAGGCCTTTCCCCTTATTTTTAGCTATTATGAACATATCTTTAAATCCAAGTCAGAGATTAAATGTAAATTGAGGCGCCCTTGTGATACTTCCAAAGAGAAGGTCACACTTATCTCTTTCTCACTCTTGTTATTTCTTATCTCTCTTCACATTGTCCACGTAGTTTTGCAATCTCTTTCCTCTAGGAAAGAAAAGCACAGAGGGTATGGCATGGAGCAGAGACATCATTAGTCTTTCCAAAATAAAAGGGATTTCATTTTAAATTGAGTGGAGGAGGAGAAAGACAAATGCGAAATTAACAGGGGACAAGCCTATTGGTATTTGACAGGCAAAGGGGACTGCTATGCATTTGGTGGTGTTAAGAAAAAACAGAACTTAACAGCTGAACTACAGAGTAAACAACCAAATCATGTGAGCCAAACTTGAACAACCAAAATTAGAAATGGGCCCCTTATGATGGCAGGTTGGGTCAGGTTGGTGGTGGGGTAGATTGGACACTAGAAACATTGGTTGAGGGAGGTTGCCACTGGTGGTGGTCCTGAAGCATTGTATGTCTAAAACCCAACTATGAATAACTTGGTACATGACAATGATTTAAATAAAAATTAAAAAATAGGGTTTTGTTTTGAAGTAGCTACTTTAATAAAGACAAATGTAAAGTAGTGGGTTATTACATTAGAAATTATACAGGGTCGGGAGATAGCACAGTGGTAGGGTGTCTGCCTTGCATGTGCCTAAATTAGGAAGGACCTTGGTTCGACCCCCCCCCCCACATCTCATATGGTCTCTGAGCCAAGAGTGATTTCTGAGTGCATAGCCATGAGTAACCTCTGAGTGTCACAGGGTGTGGCACAAAAGCAAATATATATATTTACTATATATTATATATTAATGTTGCATATTAATTTATTATATAAATAATATTATATATCACTATATATAATAAAGAATATACTTTTATTTTGGTTTTTGGGCCACACCTGGTAGCAGTCAAGGGTTACTCCTTGTTCTGTGCTTAGAAATCACTCCTTCCAGGCCTGGGAGACCATATACAATGTAGGGAATAGAGCTCAGATCTTTCTGGAGTCAGCTGGGTCAGCTGCATGCGTGCAAGACAAACACCTTACTGATGTGCTATCTCTCCTACCAGAATATACATTTTTTTAGTCCTATTCAACACTCTACTTTCCAGCTTTCCCATAAATAAAGAGCCTCCTTGAGAAAGACAGACACAAAGTCCAGGGCAGAGTTTATCAGGAAAGAACAATGCTGCCTAATGGCCCCAGGAGAAAAGTAGTTCTTGAGGACATCACAGCTCTTCTGAAGGCAGATTTAAAGGCCAGGACATCAATTAGAAATTCACTGTCTTGCTTCCTAATCGCTCTTGGTACTGCTTCTTTTAGCAAGATAAAAAAGACCATCAGAAAGAAGTGAGACTTGCCAAACAATCTCAGCACTTCCCCGAGGCCACTGAAGCTCAATGCAATCAGCAGCAGCATTTCTGAAATCCTGCTGAAGTTGGGGAGAATTATGTAAGAGTTTGGTTTGCAGCTCCCTGCAATGCTGATTTTTTTTAAATAATTTTTATTGTCACCAATGTGAATTACAAGTCTTTCACATTATATTTAAGGTACATAGTGACAGTGAATCAGGTCCATTCCCACCATCAGTGTTGTCCTCCCTCCACCCTTGTTCCCAGCATGCACCCCATACCATCCATCCCTTTGCCCCGTGAAATGATAATGTAACAGTCCCCTTTGTGTACAGCTTGTTGTAGATTGGGGGTCATGATTCTGTTATCCTTGACTTTGTGTTTGGTGTTTTGGTCTGATCATTTTTTATTTTCACTCAGTGTTCATGTGGCTGTTTGCTCTTGGTACCATCTACGTTTTTCCCCCCTCAATTTATGAGGCAGATCAAGATGATTCAGGATCTGTGGTTCTGCTGGAAAACCAAACCAAACCAAACCAAAAAACAAACCAACATTGGTAAAAACCACAACAGCAACAACAACAAAAAACACAACAAAACAACAATAATGAGAAAGAAAAAAAGAAAAAGAAGAGGGGGAAAAAAGAAAAACAGGGGAGGACTAGTTTGTCAAGTATTTTTTTTTTTTTTGCATAGACACAGTAAGTATTGGGGAACTTAGAAAGGGAATTCCCTTGGCCTAAGAGATTCAGGGTTTCTCCACTCCTGAAGCATACTTGTTCATGGGAAAAACTACAGGCTCCAGACATGCTCATTATCAAACCCCAAGGTCTTTTTATGCTGATTCTAAGAAACAAATCTCAGTAGTGCCCCCATTTGGCATTGGAACATCCATAGCCTTGACAAGGTTTAAAGTCCAAGAGGTTCAAATAAGTAGTTTTCTTTGTTAGGACTTAACAGAGCATTTAACATAAATGCAAAATAAAAATAATCGAAGCAAAAGTCTATATGTAGAGCTAAAAAAAAGAGTAAAATATACTGCCTTTGAAAATATACCTTAAGGGAAGTTAAAAAATATATTAAGTTAAGACTTGGGAGAAAAGATTTTTCTATGCATATTACCTCTCGGGGAACTTATCTCCTACTTGATTAAAAGTGACCTTAATAAACTAGACTTAAAACATATATATGCATTCACTGAACGTACAGAGAGAGGATGCTTCGGGCAAACTGAGAAATGGCATTTAAAATGTAATGAAAGATATTCTCTAGCGTTCTGGGCACCTGTTTTGTAGGTTCTTAGTTTGATTTCTGGCACTGCATATGTCCCCCAGCACTGCTTGGGAGTGCCCTTTCCCCACCACCTCAAAAGAACTCTTCTTCGAAAACATTGTAAAAGTACTTACAGCCAATAGACCCAGAAGTTCAGTGAACTCTCCACGGACAGGTGCAAGAGAAGCCTTAGGTAGCAGTGAGTTCACTGGAACCTCATCAGCTGATATATGTCAGAGCTTTTTTTAGTTCTAGGCCAAGAGAAGAGCAAAATTACTCTATTTGCCATAGTTATATTTTTACGTTATGTTTCTATTTGGTGGGTTGTCAAGTAGAACCCCAAGAGTTACAGGGGCCAATCTTGGTTATATGCTATAAACTTAGCAAGAAAATTACATGGGGCAGGTTCTAGGTGATGAGTTTGGGAATGTTTGCTTTTGAAAAAGTTTGGTCTTGAGTCCTGACAGTAAGTCTGGGTTTAATTCTGAATTCTTGTGCTTTACCTGAGAGCTTAAAATAATAGTATTTAGGAATAGTAGATTTAGACTGTTACCTTAGAATAATATAGTACACAAGAAACTAGTTTTCCCTCTTACAAAGTTTGTGTTTTCCCTTTTTCATACAGCTTAGAAAAGTTTTTTCCACAGCAAGTTATTTCAGAGCCTCCTAACAGGCAGGCAGAAACTCACTGCCCAGGGGAGCCCAGGTTAGCTGGTTGACTGGCCCAAGGAGATAAGAAATGTTCCTGCTCACTTGATGCATACTGAGGAAAAAAAAACCAGGATCTTTAAGAAAGAGATCAAAAAGACATCTGGGCACTTTAAAACATAGCTTAATAACTAAGAGTAAAACGTTAGGTCAAAAGTAGTTATGAAGCAAGAACATGCTAATTTTGCTTTTGTCACTTGCTGGCTAAAAAATTTTAAACAGCCCAGTGACATCTCCACTCTAGTACATGACACCACTGCCCTGCCAGCAGTGGTTATTCTCCAGCTAGCTGGCTCAGAGAGATAAGACACTCGAACATCAAGCAGGAAAAGCAGGCTCTAGAGCAGTTTCAAGAGGAAATCAGGGCACTGTGAAATACAGCATAACAAATATGGGATGATATAGAAAACATAAAAATAGTTAAGTATAAAACTAATGATGATCTGGCTTCTGTCACTAGCTTGCTTCACGACCTACCCCCAGCCCACAGCCCAGAGTGACATCTCCACCCTGGCACAGGGCACCTCTGCCCTGCTAGCAAGGGACACTCCCCGAGCCAAATCTGTACACACCTAGAGACTACCTGGGAGGACTACTCTTATCCAGAAAACATCAGGCTCAGGGTGAAACATGTGTGAGGTCATGAAGAGGCAGGATTTGCACCCTTTCCTGAGATAGTCATTGGTAAAACTTAAACCCATACAATCTATGCAACCTCTGGAATGATTGAATCTGTTTGCTAATTACCATGTAAAACTCCTTAAAAACCTGTGTGTTAAAATGCTCATGGTCTCATTACAGACCGAAATCCCTGCTGCATCAGGTGGCTGTGAGTGGACCCAGAGCTTCGTGATTGAATAAACCTACATGTGATTACATCCTCCAAGGTTTGTTTCTCCCCAATTGAGTGGTGGGCTTTCCTCAGACCTTGGGCATCCCTGATCCCTGGGACCTTTCCCCAGGCTCTGGCATCTCCAACACCAGACCCCAACCCGGTTCCAGTGCAGTTTGGTCTGCTTTAACACTAGGGATGTGATATTGTTTAAGCATAGCTAGATACACCTGAGCTAGTCACCCAATGATGGTAGGTTGACTCTGTCTTTCCAGGAATATGTCTGTACTTTCTCCCTGGTCCAATAATTGAGATTTCTAAAAACCACCTGAAAGCTGATGGGTGTTTTTGTTCCCCTTTCCTTTTCTTTTGTTTGATTTTATTTGGTCATACTCAGCCATGTTTGGGGCTTACTCCTGGCTCTGCAAACAGAGATCACTCCTGGCTTGATTCAGGCACAATATGTGGTACCTAGAATCTAACCCTAGTAGGACATTTAAGGCAAGTGCCTTTCCTGTTTTACTCTCACTATGAACCTGAAAACTGGTTTAACTTTTCAATTCAATGAGGAAAAGGATTATAAAAAGAAGAATCTAATATTTAAAAATTTAACATAAAGCTAACAATAAGAAACTATAAATGGTATAGTAAAGCTGACTGTATTTTGTTTGTTAGTTTGTTTGGGGATCACACCCAGCAAAGCTCAGGGTTACTTCTGGCTCTGTGCTCAGAAATCACTCCTTGCAGGCTCGGGGTATCATATGGGATGCCACAGATCAAATGTGGGTCTTCAAGGTGCAAGGCAAATCCCCAACCCACTGTGCTATTGCTCTGGCCCCTGAAGGTTCAAAATTTTAATAGAATTATATTTGATTAATGACTTATGAGTTATATTTGTTTAATAATTTTATGATTCTCCATGTACCATGAGTACTGATATATTAAAAACAAAAACATAAATTTTAAACTTAGGAAGAGATAAAATTTAGCAAGTCCAAAAAATTTTAGAAATCTTTAAAATTAACAGTCACCAGAATGTTAGTACTTTCAAAACTATGCTACAGTCTAGTTTTATATCAAGCTGAAAATTTAGACTTTCTATTACAAACATAAAGTCACACTATTACTTTGAGGACTTTGAAATTAGAAAGAGTTGCTAGCTTTTACAGAAATCACTCACCTAGAAGGCACATTTATAGCATAATGTGAATTTATTCAATAAATATATGTAAGCAAAATGAATAATGTTCAAGGGCATTTGATGAACAATACTAAAATTTTTTTGAAGGATATAAAACTTACCTCTTGGATATTGGGTAATACTCAATGTCTGAGTGAAATAAAACTTATATATCCAGTTGAAAAAGCTAAAGGAATCTCAGAAGTCATTAAAAATTGTCCCAGTAAAAAGAATTAGAAGTCAGCAGCAAAAATACAAAAAAGCAAAGTGAATAGAAATTCAATTCTCAAATGATTATTGAGATTCAATGTGTATGAGTAGATCAGTTCATACTTGAAATACCATGATAGAATAACACTCAAAAGAAAGAAAAAAAAAGGAAAATATTTGTTATTTGAAAAAATGCTGGAATAAGTGATAGCAAGCAGTTAGGAATCTGGATAAAGTATATATATGTATATATATATACATATATATATAATGTATGTATATACATTATATATTGCTATTTCTAGCATAAAGAGTATCACAAGAACACATCCTTTTCTCCTGAATTACAAAATCTTGATATATGAGGTTCAAAATTAAGAAAAAGTCAGAATTGAAGACTAGAAGATGTAAAGAAAATCAATGGCAAAATAGAACAAGCTCTGTCTTAGAAAAGATAGAACCATCACATCTGCCATCAGCTGTAAAGAAACAAAATTATCATCAGCAGAAATTAGAATAAAATTGTTAAGTTACACCATTTTTGCTATCATATGGCTGTCTCAAGGAATCTACTAGGGTATGATTAGCTTTTCATGTATGTATGATCAGAACATCAGCTCTAAGGCATTATAATGTGGTCATTTTCCATCTTCATCAATGTGTTTCAATGTTAAAACTATAACGTATCCCTGTCCATGAACCTGTAGGGGGATTATACAAGAGGAGAAAGGCTCTTAAACTTGCATAATAAAGGAAAATAAGAAATTTGTATGTTTACTCTAAAAAAATGTTCCTTGGTAAGAATTTTATAAATGTTTTCATAAAACTGAATTCAAGTGATATTAACAGTAAACAGACCAGTTATGTTATATGTGAAACTACAAGATACTTAACAAATCAAAGGAGTCTAAAGGAGAACATGAGTATGTATTTTAAAAAATATAATTGCATTGGGTCTGGAGAGATAGCACAACAGTAAGGCATTTGCCTTGCTCACAGCCAATCTGGGAAGGATCTGGTTTTGATTCCCGGCATCCTATATGGCCCTTCAGAGTTTACCAGGAGCAATTTCTGAGCACAGAGCCAAGAGTAACCCCTGAGCAACATTGGGATGGCCCAAAAACAAACAAACAAAAGAATTATCTTAGAATTATATGAATCTCAAAACTATATGTATCTCAAAAACTATTTCAAGTAAAATGACAACAGTAATTTGATCTTTAGGAAAAGAACTATCATGGCATGGTGTTGTGGCTGAATTTAAATGTTGGGGCTGGGTTGAAAGTAAAATTTGTTTTTATATTGTTTTAATATAGTTTTAGGTGTCAGAGTGATAGGGCAATGGGTAGAGCATTTTCTTTGAATGCTGCTGACCTGGGTTTGATTCTAGGCACAGTTATGGTCCTTTGAGCCCTGCCAGGAGTGATCTCTGAGTGCACAGCTGGGTGTTGCAAAATGCTTATAAATTTTTTAATTTAATACTTTATGTATGAGTTTAGTCTTGATGTTATGTTCTTTCTAATAACAACTTTATTTTTTTAAATAATGTCTTTATTTGAGCACCATGATTACAAACATGATTGTAGTTGGGTTTCAGTCATAATAACAACTTTAATTTTTTTTGAGAGCTAGAGCATCTGCAGTTCAGTGATAGATATACTCAATTTGGTATATACACACTGAAAATAAAATTATATTCTATCACATTATTTTTAATAAGAATACTAATAATGCTTTTTGTGGTGACCAGTTGGCCTGATTTATAGATGCAATTCTAAGAATACTTAATGATATCAATGATACTAGACTTTCAATCTCAAGGCTACTTGAAAGCCCATTACTATCAAGGATTCAAGAATTGCTACTTGGATGTTATTTAAATCCAGGACAGAATTATAGCATTTTAAATACTATCTCTTCTTCCCTTTAATATAGAGAATACATTTCCGGGAAAAAATTGAATATGCATCTCAATATATTTTCTGACTACTGGAAGGATCTTTCCTTAACAGAGGATTCTCAGATTTATCTGCATGAAGTGGGTGGAGAAAGCCTGTAGTTACTGCGGTGAATGCCATGGGCTAAAAGAGTCCCTACATGCTCTCATCCTTCTCTGTCAATTCCAGGATGCAGCTACTAAAGCAGAAAAGCACGTCTGAGTGATAAGCATTGAAATATGGTGATTCAATATGGGCCAGAGAAATGTTTTTTTTTTTTTTTTTTTTACCGGAATCATAGTGAAATAAAGAGAATATATTGTTTTCTGAGGCTACATTGTGTCCTAAGCTGAGCTGAAGTCAGTGTTTTAGATAACTGGAAAAGTCATAGCCAGCTGCTAGAAAAGCACCCAGCATCTTTCCTCAGAGTCACAATTTTATTTTATTGTGTCTTCGGCTTATCTACGATGGCATTGTCTTCCTAATAATTTTGAATTTCTGTTTTCTAAAATACCATCAATGCCGAAGAATTCTCACTTTCTTTCTGGCATGTCAGCCGGTGTGGATTTTCTTGAACCAACCATTTTTATATGTTCTCAGATTCTTTTCCTGATATTCTGTGGGTGAGGAATATATGGTCCTACCTATGCATTTGTAGGATTTTCTCACATGAATGAGTAAATTTCAGTGGAATGTGGATGAAAATAAAAGAATAGTTTTCCTTCTAGAATAAGAGGTTTCCTTCTAGAATAAAAATAGAAAAGTTTTTTTTTGGAAGGTGTGGCAAATCTAACCAATTTTTGCATATAGGGGGTTTGGCCAGAGGGAAAAAACACCTTTAGATAATCTCTGTGGAGTCTTTAAGATGAAGCTACTTGGAGCAGTCCTACACTTTAATCAGTCAGTTGTGTACATGAGCCCCACAGAGTCCACGTAATTCTATCTGAGATTAATCAAATTGTATTCACAGACCCCCAAAACAAAAAAACAATCATTAGTTTTTGTATAAGGCCTTGAGACTTTAGGAGTTTGTGGTTATGCAATTGATCAAGGTTGTTTGCCAAAGCCCTACGTCTTCCTAAACCAACTGCTGTTGTTCATAATGATAGCAGGCTTCTAAATGATTTATGACATCTTAACCCAAGCCAAGATTATTCATTTACTCTAGAAATAATTTTCTAAACTATTAGGGCTTGGACGGTGAGTGCACAATTATGAGTAAAAAATTTAAAAAAATAATAAATAAAAAATAAAATGGGGAGGAAGGACACTTGGGATATTGGTGATGGGAATGTTGCACTGGTGAAGTGTTTTTTTTTTTATATAGGTATAAAAATATCAAGAGTAAAAAATATTTGAAAATTGGCAAGCTCATAGTGGCAGATAGAAAAAAAATGTTGACCTCATAAAATGCTTCAGAAATTTGTTGAATAAATTGTATTGAAGGTTACCACATTAAAAAAATTTTAAAAAATAAAAATTGACAGTTTGTTGACAGTTTGTTTTTATTAGTGGTATTCTTAAACATAGCATTAAAATTAAATATAAATTTCAACCTATCAAAAATATCAAGAGTTCCCAATACAAGAACACAAGTTCTGCACTTTCCATCTTATTTGGAAAATATTAATTCCTGATCTTATGTCTTAGGGATATGTTTATGATGATGAAATATTATGAACACTATGACAACGAGTAGATGCCATTCATCTAGAGTCAAAGTTAGCAGATGAGTATAGCTCTGGAATCCTACCATTTCTCCACACATATAGACACAATCTGCCTCATAATCTGTCTACTCTTGTTTCCCAGACGTAATGATTGTCAGTTCATGTTCTAACCTTCACTACTCACTTCTCTCTGTTTTCCATCAGTGGTTCATTCTCAGTTCTCTGTACACTCAGTCACAATACTAAAACATGCCATAGACAGTAACCTTAGATACAAACTTTTCTGACAAACTTATTTGCCATGGTCATTTGTATAGTAACATCAATTTGAGAAATATAATCTTCATGTACATTTTTGATTTCTAAGTTCACATTCAAACTTCTATTTATCGATACTTACTATACATTTTTTATGGAGTGTTTGTTTCTTGCCTTAAAAGATTTTGGATTCAGATACAGAAGGGAACTAAAGAAAAAAGAAAAATAGACTCACAGTTCAGGATGTGGTAATGAGACGAGAGAGGAATTGTGGAAATAAATACACATCTAAGCATATTGATGTATAACATGTATTTTAGTTATCTCTGGGATACAATAAAGTAAGCAAAGGTAAAGCTCTGTTGCATTAACATTCTCATGCATTTGAAATTTAGGTACTTCACAAGCAATGCTTTTGTGTAGTGACTACTAATAGTAATATTTTCATATATATAAACAGTGTATTCATTTTATTCTTTGCAAAATTTCAGGGTTGTTTATTCAGTATCATTTTATTCTTGCTTGAGACGCTATTTTTACTATAATTTTAGAGATCTACTGGCCATAAACTCTTTCATCTTGGAGCTGAGAAGATACCACTGTGGGTTAGATGTTTTCCTTACACCATCAGGAGTTATCCATGAGCATAGAGTTAAGGCTTGAGCATTATTGGCTGTAGTAACAAAATAAAAAATGTCACTTAACTTATTTTATTTATTTATTCTTTTTATTTTATTAGAAAGTACATGGTAGTACTCTGGAAATATTTCAAGAATTTGTTCAGTAATTTGAGGAGAGTTCAAGGGACCATCTTGTTCTGGGAATCAAGACTGAGTCTTTTACATACAATAATACTTTTTAGCTTATTGTATCATCGGTCTGACCTACTTATTTTTCTTTTCTTTTAAAAGCATTTTTCTTTTTAAAGCCTTTTTTTTGAGGGGAACATACAAGGCCCTGTTCTGTAATTGCTCCTAGGTCTGTACTCAAGGATTATTTCTGATGTTGCTGTGGAGATGAATATGGTATTAGGGTTCTAACTAGACTAACTTGACTATGTACAAGGAGCGTGTTGTAACTCCTGTACTATTCCTTTGCTCTTCAGTTTATTTTTTCTCAGTGTTATTTCACCTCTTTCCTTTGACAAAGTTCAAAATAAACTCAATATTACGTGAAGACTCTTTATATCTCTTAATTATGTCTCTATATACAAATATATTCCACAAACACAACTGTTCATGCATTACTGATATCTCATTTTTTTTTTAATTTATTTAACAAAGTCTTCTTCATTTTTTTTTAATATATATAATTTTTATTTTGATCATAGTGTCTTACATATTGTTGACAATAACATTTTAGGTACATATTTACATAAAATCAGGGGGGATTCCCATCACCAATTTGTCCTCCCTACACCTCCGTTTTTGTCCTACCTCCCATTTCCTCTTCCCTCACCCCCAGGGCGGCTAGAATATGTGGTCCCCTCTGTATCCAACCCACTACTTAGTAGTCTTGCCCATGTTTGGTCTTAATGCCTCCCTTATCTCCCCCTCTAATTGTAGGCAGGACTAGCTAATTCAAGTTGCATGATTTTGCCTGAAAAAGAGAAGATAAATAAACTGGGGTAAGAGTCTAATACTCCAAAAATGGATGGAATCCTTCTAGAGGCTCTCATCATCGATTTGGGAGATGAAGGAGAAAAAGAAGTTGAAACCTGATATCTCATTTTTAAATCGCTTAAAAGTTATGGGCAATCTTTATTCATACTTTAATATATGATTACTAATTGTATATTAATGTATGATATTAAAACTAGACATTCTCTGAAAGACATAATTTAAAAGTATACCCAAGTCAAAGTTTAAAATTTTTAATTGTCTACTTTTAAAATATATTTCTGTGAAGAAACTTCAAAATTATTTTAACGTTGGTGTCATATTTTTGTCTTATTTAACAAGGAATAATGAGGATCTGATAGATTTCATGGTTTTGATGCTTATCTTTGCACATTGTCCCTCAACTTCCATTTTGTATGCTACTCCTTTTTAGAATTGTAGCTATTGCACTTTTCTGAGATACACCATTACATATCATATTGATTTCATATTGGGTTTTGTTGGTTTAGTTTTGGTTTGCTTTTTTGTGTTCTGAGCCATACCCCGCAGTGCTGAGAGCTCATTCCTGGCTCTGTGCTCTAGAGACCCTATTTTGTGCCAGGAATAAAACTAGATTCTCTAATTACATTAATTACCCCAAGGGCTTATCCATTTCATTAAGTGGACTCCTATTGTCTGTTTTCTTTAATAGAATATACTAATCTGCTATTAGTAGTTATTTTGATGTTTAAATTATTCTTGACTCAGTGAGTGACTCTTTAAACTGACCTCTTTATTAAGCAATAATGTTTTTTGTCTTGTCTTTTTGTTTGTTTTTCACTTTTGAAACACTGTGATTCTGGGGTATTATGCCTTACGCTGCACTTAACTCCTGACAGGGCTTATGGAAACATACGTGAAGCATGTTCAAACTTGCTCAGCCATGTGTGAGAAGGCAAGTGTCCTACCTGCTGTCCTAGCTCTCTGTCCATGTAAGCAATCTTTTCAATATTTTTATTACTTTTTCACTATTTTGCGATCTTAAATACAGCAAATAATTCATATTTTTTCTCCTGAACTTGTTGCAGTATCAGAGATTTATTATACTGAAGGCATTTGCTAAGAAATTTTTGTATATTTATGGTTATTTTAGGAACTGATATAACTAAGTTAATTTACTTATCACTGACTGATATATTTAGGTCCCTAACAGGCTGGATTAGAAACTCACAGGTATCCTTTATTTATACAAAAATCCATTTTATGATTTTTGGCAAACAAATTCACCCCAATATGTCTTTGTTTCTTAGATTGTGATAACTGTCCCCCATATTCAAGTTATATTTAATAAAATTCTCTATTTAGAATGTACAGAAGGTTCAGAATTGTTTAATTATTTGCTGAATTAACATAAAGGAAGTGAACATAGTCAGTTGACAGTACTTCTTTCTATGAGAAATGAACTCAGGAAACAGGGTACTTGCCTTACATGCAGCCTACCCTAGTTTGAATCCCTTGAGCCACATGTCCAAATACACCAGGAGCGACCACTGAACACAGAACGAGTAATAAATCCTGAGTGTCATTGATTTTGACACACAAACACAAACACACACATACAAAAGAAAACTATAATAATTACAAATAAAATGACTCTTTAAAATTGAGAGAAAAAGTGTCCAGACACTTACATTTAAAATATAGTTAGGTTCTGTCTGTCAAATCCTTTCAGGTCCTTGCCAATTTCTCAAATCTGTCATTGGAATGTCTCTCCTCAATCCATCAAAAGAGAATGTTCAGTTGATGGCATTGTCTGTGACAGACACAAATGTGTATGACAGTTTTTGAAATGTTTCCCATAGGATATCACTACAAAAGTGGAAGACCCCACCTTCTGGAATTCTCTGACTTGGAATATCGCCTACCTACATCTTTCTACCTTCCCACATCTTTCTGTTAAGACAGAAATAGAAGCTAATTGTTGTCATTTTCATTCATTTTATTCAACTCTCATATGTGACCCCAGCTTCTGTTTTCTTTCATTTTCTTAGTTATCAATCATATATTTAGATTTATAGTTGGAGATATTACATAAAATTTTGGAGTATCAAGGCAAGCTCAGGATAAAAATTAACTATTAGCCAGTTTCACATTCTTTTTTTGTTCCCTTCCCTTTCCCTTTCTTGTTTTTCTTTTTTTTTGTTTCTTTATTTCCTTCTTCTTTTCTTTTCTTTCTTTCTTCTTTCTTTTCTTTCTTTCTTTCTTTCTCTTTCTTTCTTTCTTCTTTCTTTCTTTCTTTCTTTCTTCTTTCTTTCTTTCTTTCTTTCTCTTTCTTCTTTCTTTCTTTCTTTCTTTCTTTCTTTCTTTCTTTCTTTCTTTCTTTCTTTCTTCCTTCCTTCCTTCCTTCCTTCATTCCTTCCTTCCTTCCTTCTTCCTTCCTTCCTTCCTTCCTTCCTTCCTTCCTTCCTTCCTTCCTTCCTTCCTTCCTTCCTTCCTTCCTTTCTTTCTTTCTTTCTTTCTTTCTTTCTTTCTTTCTTTTCTCTCTCCTCTCTCTGTCTCTCTGTCTCTGTCTCTGTCTCTCTGTCTCTCTGTCTCTCTGTCTCTCTGTCTCTCTGTCTCTCTGTCTCTCTCTCTCTCTCTCTCTCTCTTGATTTTTGGATTACACCAGGCGGCACTCAGGAGTTAATCATGGCTCTACTCTCAGAAACTGCCCCTGGCAGGCATGGGGGACCATATGGAATGCCAGGATTCTAACAATCGTCCTTCTGCATGCAAGACAAACACCCTACCTTCATGCTCTCTGGCCCTGTATTTTTTTTTTTTTTACCACGCACAGCAGTACTCAACCATTAAGCCTGGCTCTGCAGACAGGAATTACTCTTGGTGGTGCTTGGAAGCCTGAATTGGATGCTGGGGATTGAATCCAAGTAGGCCTCAAGCAAGGCCAATTTCCTACTCACTGTACTATCTATTGCTCTGTCCCAGTCTCCTACTCTTGAAGGATTCCAGGTGTGCTGACAAAGACTAAATGACAACCAAAGATTAGTTTCCTTGGAAAGGACTTGGAAGCAATTACTTGGAAGTAATTCTATATAAACCTTTGAAAAATGGTTCTCTCATCCCATTAAGGGATTGATGTTGTTCCAGATCTAACCAGAAAACTAAAGAAAGGTGTGGGTGAAGCTTGTTTGACTAGAATGAGCCAATTAGTATATAATTCATCTTATTTATATCTATTTGCTCATGTCATTTTCTGATATTTCAAAGGGGCCTAGCTATGAATTCATAGTCTATATGCAACAAAAAGGTATCAAGCTAAGTGGTTAAGATACATTTTACATTTTTCCCTAAATTTTGAATTTTAATTGACACTAGGTGACAGTGTCAAAAGAGTGTTAAAGTGTGTTGTTATTATTGTGTTTTCTTCTTCTTCTTCTTCTTCTTCTTCTTTTCTTCTTCTTCTTCTTCTTCTTCTTCTTCTTCTTCTTCTTCTTCTTCTTCTTCTTCTTCTTCTTCTTCTTCTTCTTCTTCTTCTTCTTCTTCTTCTTCTTCTTCTTCTTCTTCTTCTTCTTCTTCTTCGTCTTCTTTTTGAGCTACACTTCACTGTGCTTTGAACTTATCCTTGGCAATAAACTCAGGGCATTTGTGTTGCATGTGGCTGACCAGGTTCAATCCTCAACATCCCATATAGATTCCTGAGCCTTCCAGGAGCAATTTCTGAGTACAGAGCCAGGAGTAATCCCTGAAAACTGCTGGGTGTGTGATCTCTCCGGCCCCAGGAAGTCCACTCTTACTCTAGCTGGCATCTGACCTTTTTTATTCAAGGTGTCCTGGTAAAATTATAGCACAAGCTGGGATGCTACATTATCCTTCCAAACATATCTACTTATCTTTTATTGCTAGCATTGTACAGGTTCAAGAAAACATTACCCTTTTAGGAAAGGGGAAGAATAGTTTTGTTTTTTACCTTTTACTGTTACTAAGGCCAAACAATGAGACTAATCTCTTTAATTTATTATCCACTGGATGTACATAACTGGATTTGAACTCAGGTGAGGATCATTCTACCTTCACGGATTTTTCTTTTCGTTTTTGGGCCACACCCAGTGATGCGGTCTCTCCTGTCTCGGTGCTCAGAAATCGCTCCTGGCTTGGGGGACCATAGGGGACGCCTGGGGATCGAATGCCCTACCATTGCGCCACTGTTCCGGCTCCACTTTCTAGGTTTTTTTTTTTGTTTTTTATTTATTTATTTATTTATTTATTTATTTATTTATTTATTTATTTATTTATTTATTTTGTTTTTCGGGCTACACCCTGGCTAAGGGCTCAGAAATTGCCCCTGGCTTGGGGGAACCATATGGGACGCTGGGGGATCTAACCGGGGTCCTTCCTTGGCTAGCGCTTGCAAGGCAGACACCTTACCTTTAGCGCCACCTCGCAGGCACCTTTCTAGGATTTTTTTAAACTGAAAGCTTCAATATATCTGAGTGACTCGTGTGGGTACTTCTTGAATGAGTCATCCATGCTTCGGACAGCACCACGCTCCTTTGCCAAGGCAGTATGTTTAATTTTCTGTCAATGGATCTGAAACTTCCACATAAACTAATAATTTCAAATGGCAACATGATTGTCTGCTTGAAAATCATGGTAACCTCCAGTATTTCTGCTAAGTAGTTTGAATGTTTGACAAGCCCAGAATCCTCAGCTTCCTTTACATAATAGATAATAAACTGAACTTTCCAAGAGGCAGGCACTTAAATTGCATGTGATAGTTCTGGTTTTATTCCCTACACTACATATGGTCTCTGGGAACTGTCTAGAATGATCCCTGAGCACAGAGGCAGTGTGCAAAGTGTGTCCTAGACCCTCAAAAGAAAGCCAACCTAAACCATCTGCTGAGCACTGTCCATAATGTTTGTCCCACTCTTCAGTTTAGCTCTTCGAGTTGTTTGGGCTTCCATCATTCTCTGCTGCTTCATATATGTAGTTTACAATCTCCTGTTTGTACAATTTGCTTGATTTTTTTGTAAATGAGGTGATACTCCTCAATATTTGAAAATTTGTAAGATTTAAAAGACAATTTAGCAATAATAATTTTCAGACACAAAAGAGAAAAGAGCTGGAAGTTCCAGCTCACCTCAGGAAGCTCACCACAAAGAGTGATGAGTTTAGTTAGAGAAATAACTACATTTTGAACTGTCCTAATAATGAGAATGTATGAGGGAACTGGAAAGCCTGTCTAGAGTACAGGCGGGGGTCGGGTGGGAGGAGGGAGATTTGGGACATTGGTGATGGGAATGTTGCACTGGTGATGGTGGTGTTCTTTACATGACTGAAACCCAATCACAATCATGTATGTAATCAAGGTGTTTAAATAAAACATTAAAAAAAAGAATTTAAAAGACAATATTAATGAACCACTAAAAAGGTAGGAGAGATATTAAAATGGTCAAGACAATATTTAATGACAATATTTAAAAGACAATATTGGGGCCGGGCGGTGGCGCTAAAGGTAAGGTGCCTGCCTTGCCTGCGCTAACCTTGGACGGACCGCGGTTCGATCCCCCGGTGTCCCATATGGTCCCCCAAGCCAGGAGCAACTTCTGAGCACATAGCCAGGAGTAACCCCTGAGCGTTACTGGGTGTGGCCCAAAAACCAAAAAAAAAAAAAAAAAAAAAAAGACAATATTAATGAACCACTATATAAGGTACTTTTAGGGTTGGAGAGATATTAAGGTGCTCAAGGGGCATGCTTTATACATACCAGGGCTAATTCACTGTTACCAAATAGTAACCTGAACACAACTAGGTACAGTCCTTGGGACCCCTAAATACTGCCAAGTTTTCAGGGTAATTCCTAGCCCCACATCTTTGGGACCTTCCATTGAACTTCTGCATCTGCTTAATGATAATGACATTCCCAGGTGATATCCAAATCATAACAAATAGGAACATTCTACTGACTGACTGTGCTCAGGAACTTGACTCTGGGTTGGCCGTGTGCTAGGCAAGTGCTGTAGCTGCTGTAATGTCTCTTAAAATATAAATATATCTAATATTTAAAAGAAATTTTAAATATTTAAGAGATATATTTGTAAATATTTTATTTGAGGCTCATTGATTTTTCAGTACTGCTTATGATAATGTTTCTTGCTTACTAAGTTCCAACATCACAGCTCCTATAATGCTTCTCTCCATCATCTGTCCTCAAATTCTCTCTTAATCCCTCCTGGCCACATGCCTCTAATTCTCTCATTCCACCCCCATATACACATCAATCACCATCATGGTCAACTGTGTTCCTTAGACACTTAGATACAGAATGACCTCCAAATGACCTAAATTAACAGAACCAAAAGATATTCTTGAGACTCATCATACAAGCAAATCCATGCTATTTGAATTATTTTTGGATATACCTACTACTAAATTACAATACATATGAATTTCTAGAAAAAATGTTTAATAGAATGAAAAGCTTTGAAAATGTAGTAAAACAATTTACACACAATGAATATATATACACCTATATATTTGTTAACTGATTAAATAGATTCACTGAGGCATGGAAAAAGAATGTCTCTGGGAAGGACCTAGGTCTTTTTTTGGGGGGTGTAGAACACCAAGCACTGTTCAGGGGATACTTCTGGCTCAGGAATGATGAGGAATTGCTCCAGGGGTTCTCAGGGGACCATATGGAATATAGAGGATAGAACCTGGATTAGCTCCCCATTATACCATCACCCAAGTCCTGGACCTGTGTTTTCTTCACTGACTCTACCTTGGGTTTGTCATCAAGTATCAGAGTTCTGTGGAATTTAGTCAAGGAAGATGTCTCACTTGGAAAAAAGCCATGAAACCAAGTGCCACAGAAAAGTCTGGTAACGGGCCGGGCGGTGGCGCTCGAGGTAAGGTGCCTGCCTTACCTGCGCTAGCCTAGGAGACGGACCGCGGTTCGATCCCCCGGCGTCCCATATGGTCCCCCAAGCCAGGAGCGACTTCTGAGCGCATAGCCAGGAGTAACCCCTGAGCGTCACCGGGTGTGGCCCAAAAACCAAAAAAAAAAAAAAAAAGAAAAGTCTGGTAACACAATGAAACTTAAGCTCAATATTCCTATTGGAAAGCTTTTAGCAGATGAATTTGTGCCTAAGGCTTGGGCAGTCTTCAACAAAGAAGATTCATCATATCATTGACAATTGGGTGAGGAATTGATCATGAGGGCCAAATGACAAGCACAAATTTAACATCTGGAAAGCGAAGAGTAATGTAGATGTGTTACCTGCACATATGTTTGGGTAAATTATAAATGACCAAAGGTCACCGAAGAGTGTACATTTTCATGGAACCCAGCAGGAACAGATGCTGAGGTGCAGAAAAATGACTCACTATGCTTAGAATTTGCAGTACAAAATTCTCTAAGAGCGCCTAGCTTTTTAGGTAGAAATGAATAGTGTAAAAATGAATGTTCTGTATTGATTTATACTTATTCAAGCAAGACACTATGCATTCCA
The DNA here is from genome assembly GCF_024139225.1 of Suncus etruscus. Taxonomy (NCBI): domain Eukaryota; kingdom Metazoa; phylum Chordata; class Mammalia; order Eulipotyphla; family Soricidae; genus Suncus; species Suncus etruscus. The sequence continues at coordinate 99,882,970 of NC_064859.1, read as the reverse complement.
GATATAATAAAATTATTGATATAATAATTAATATAATTTAATGTTCACTTTTAGATAAATGAAGTTTTGAGATGTTATTTCAATATTGATTAGTGTAATCATGAAATGGTGACTTAAATTCATACTGTCAATGTACTATTTTATTAAAATTTATAAAATATCATTTTTTCAGAAAGAGACGATTCAACCAAAGGGTGCAGTGAGATGCAATAAATATTATTGCAATTAAGTAGTTGTCATATGTTTTGGATTATATGTTAATCTTCTTTATGGGACTATTGATTTTTATCCTTTACATATTTCAGATACAAGCTTTTTAATTGTATTGTTTATGTGCAATATAAAATGTGTGCATAATAAAATAATGGATTATAAAATAAAAATACATTTTATAATTACAAAGTCAAATAGTTTTGATTTATTACCAATCCAAAGTGAAACAATATTAAGAAAATGGGAAAATTTATAAATACTGACAAATCTACTAATATAGTAAAAGTAAAGTGCAAGAACACTATAGGGTTTTCCTATATTTTTTAAAAAGTGATTTTGAGTTAATAAGATTATTTTTTATTATTTCTTTCTAATTAATTTGCATTATTGGGGGATCAGGGTTATGCTGGCATATTTAAGGCCATATAATCCTTCTTATTTAAGTGTTATTATAAAGATTTAGTAATATTTCTTCTTTAAAATAGTAAAATTCACCATTTACAACAATGTCAATGGAGTATACATTGGTGGTTAATAATTGAATAAAGTTTAATGGACACAAATTTTAACAACCAGTGTCATCAGCCTAAAATATCTTAAAATAATTTCTGAAGTATGAGCTTATCTTTTAGGATCTAGAACTAGGAATTAATCTATTTTTATTATCTATTAGTTGTGGTAGCTTTTAGTTTGAATAATTAGTTTATATTATCCAAGAAGTTGAAACATATATTCATAGAGTTGTGTTACATTTATTTCCTATTAATATTTGCAGAGCAATTTTTCTCTGATTGTTTTATATAATGATTATATGTGTAGATATTTACCAATTTTATTGATTTTTGTGCATACATACTTTTGTTAGCAGTTCTTGATTTGAGTATTTGTTATTATATTTCAAGTTTAAGTTTCATTTTTTTTTTACATTTTTTTCATTATTTCTTTGTGCTTATTTGTGTATGTTTTACTTTGACCAACTTAAGGTTAAGACTTGTATTCATGATTTGTGAAGTTTTCTCTTATCATTTAAGTTCAATATTGTTTTGCAATTCTATATGTCTGGAATAAAACTTTATAACACAATATACATAATAATACACATACCTTTGTCATGAACAAAGTTTTAATGAAATTTATAAATTGACCCTTTGAAACCATTCTGCTTAATTCCCTTCCTTTCCTCTTTGGAAACCACTACTGTATTCTCAGCATCTACTAATTTCTTTGTTTTGTTCATTTGCTTTCAGTATATATCACATATATTGTCTTTTACCTATGCCTTAATGAATTCATCATAATCATTTTAATTTTCAACCATGTTGTCATAATAGTTAGATATGCAAAACATATCACTCCCCAACAACACCAATAACAGTAACAAGGAGTTACTTGTAACAATAACAATAAAACAATAACAGTAAACAGTAACAATAACAGTAAAAAGGAGGCATTTTAATTAAATGCTTTGTCAGAGACTGATACCAAAATAAAAAAGAGTTTGAATCCAGTTATTAGTGAAATGCAAATAAATACTACAAAGAGATATTACCCCATATTTGTGCAGTAAGTTTACAACAGAAATACCAGAAATTCCAGGTGTTGCTGAAGATGTAGAGGAAAGGCAATGAATATATATTGTTAGAACAAATATAAATTGAGTGATCTTCTAATATGGATTATATAGTTTTGCAATTTCATAGAAGTAGAATTCAGAACAATGCAAGAAAGATAAGAAATAACAAGTTGGGGCTGGGAAGGTGGCGCTAGAGGTAAGGTGTCTGCCTTGCAAGTGCTAGCCAAGGAAGGACCGCGGTTTGATACCCCGGCATCCCATATGGTCCCCCCAAGCCAGGGGCAATTTCTGAGCACTTAGCCAGGAGTGACCCCTGAGCATCAAACGGTTGTGGCCCAAAATACCTAAAAAACAAACAAACAAACAAAAAACAAGAAATATTTGTTTGTAAGATTTTAGGGATAAAGAAATTATGTTCTTCTGGGGAAGATAAACCTTTAGTGTCTCTCAATTTTTGTTTTCTGCAGGGTGCTGTCATTGATGGACACTTCTATAAGCTCGATGGCAAGGACTATCAAAAATATAATTTGTAATAATAATGATTAAGTTGGGAAAGGCTAGTATAGATCTGAGAGAAGCAAAAAGATGACCACAGTCTTGTGGTTAAATGCTACTTAATTTTGTTCACTGAGACAGAAACTTTATGAACAGCCACAGATGAATAAATGCAATAAATTAAAAAGTAGGATACATGAAATTTATTTGTCAACACCTAGTTGTAACTTTCAAGTTAAGCAGCACTTTCTTTTAAGACTCTAGAAAAATCATCATACCTCCAATTAGATTAATTTAAGATGGTATTCCATGAGTTGTACATTAGTTTTATTTAATGTAATGATAGAACTATGTGGAATCACGTAATTTGTGTCTTCTGTCTATAGTGAGAAGTGTCAAACCTAAGATTGAAATCAGACACTTGAAATTATGTGATAAATTACTTGGAATTATGTATTTGATTTCTTACTCAAAATGAACCTATAATTTGGGCAATTTAAGGCTCAATTGAAATTATTTTGAGAAGACGAGATTGCAACCTGTTGTAATCTCACTGAGACATGAAAAATTTATACCCATGATCAACTGGAAGAGACCCAAAGAAATTAAAGTTTTAACTCCCAAAGTCAAATGGAAGAGATAAAGCCACTTTATAAAGCCCAGCTTCTAAAACTCTGGGTTGTGACTGACCCCATTTGGGGGTCACATACAATTAAAATCTTTTAAAAATGTTACTTATGATTGGATTTTTTATTTGTATATTTATATACCTCATACCATGGATCTTGTAGAAATTTCTCAAAAAGGGGGTTGGGTGGAGTGATAGCTCAGCGAAGGTGTTTGTTTTGCATGCACCTAACCAGGGATCAATCCCCAGCATCCTATATGGTCCCCCAAGCCTACCTGGCATAATTTTTGAGTGCAGAGTTATAAGTTATCCCTGAGTCTGCCAGATGTGGCCCCCAAATGAAACAAAAACAAACAAACCAATAAAAGAAATTTTTGCAATGTGTCATGAGTAAATAAAATTTAAAAATATTTGGTGGAGGGGTAGTTAGTATTCATCATATAAAACTCTGGACTGCAAAGGAAAGCAATTTATTATTATTATTATTATTATTATTATTATTATTATTATTATTATTGAATTTTTGGGCCATACCTGGAGGTGCTCAGTGGTCACTCCTGGCTCTGCACTCAGGAATTACTCCTGGAAGACTCAGAGGACCATAGAAGATGCCAGGCATCGAACCCAGGTAGACGGCATTCAAGAAAGTGCCCTTCCCATTGTGTAATCTCTCTGGCTCAAAAAAGGCAATTTTAATACAATTTTGTTCATAGTTTTGAACAAGAACCATTTTCACATGACAGTAGAGTCTCCAACTGTCTCTGACCCTTAGTTCAGGGATCCTCTAAGAGCATATCAATAATTGGAGGATCCAGTTTAACTTATCTAGATTTAAGCATTACCCCCAAAATATGACATTTAAAAACTGGAAAGAAAAGAAAAGAAACTTTTGGTAGCTCAGATTTCTTCTTATGTAGAAATAATAACATTTATTGGTCAGATATTTATGAAGCCAATGCCAACTTATATTAAGTATCCTGTACTTGCATCAAATCCCATATAAATGAATGGTAATTCATTCATCTGAATGAATGAACAAATGAATGAATGAAGTTGTATGTGTTATCCAGTTTTATGTGAGAGGTAGTTGATAGCTAGAGAATTGAGCAGCCCACTACCCTACTATTGATTAGTCCTGAAGTCTGTGGGCAAGTGTGTGAATTCAGGACCCAATAATGTTGTCAGCTACCATCTAGATTCTAGATATATAAAAGGAGTGGTTCCGTAAGATTTAATACCTTCTAAAATGAAAACAAAGAATTGGAATTGAGATGTCTTCCATACTCTGCCATGCTGCTCTTGGCAATTATAATACACATAATGTTCAATATCATACTTTTTAAGAAGAATACGACTTAAACATAGAATCTTCAAAAGACATTTTTTAAAAGGCTAAAAGGATTGCTAATATTTATGTTTAGAGAGAGTTTTGGCAGGCCTCACATAATGCTGAGTAATTAGTAATTGAAAGTTTTGATATTAATCAAAACTATGAGAGTCAAATCTAATTTTTTCACTGTTACTAGAAGGCTCAATACTGTTTTTTTTTTCTTTAGTTTGTTTGGGGGTTCACATTAAATGGTGATACTCCGTGCTTCCTCTTTTTTTTTTTGTTTTGTTTTGGTTTTGGGACCATACCTGGTGATGCTCAGGGTATGCTCCTGGCTATGCCCTCACAAATTGCTTCTGGTTTGGGGACCATATTGGACATCGGGGGACTGAAATACTATTCGTCCGACCACTACACCAATGCTCTGGCCCCTCTGGGGTAACTTTTTTTTTTTTTTTGGCACTTTTGCGTCACACCCGGCAGTACTCCTGGCTCTACACTCAGAAATCGCCCCAGCAAGCTCCAGGGACCATATGGGATGTCCGGATTCAAACCACCATCCTTCTGCATACAAGACAAATGCCCTACCCCCATGCTATCTTTCCGACCCCTCTGGGGTAAATCTTGATGGTGTTATGATGCCTGAGATCAAACTGAATGTGGCTCAATGAATGGCAAGGGCCTTAGCTCTTGTATTATCTCCCCAGCTTCAAGGTTTCTTTCATTTTAAATAAAAAGTGGAAACAAGGGGCCGGCGAGGTGGCCCTAGAGGTAAGGTGTCTGCCTTGCAGGCACTAGCCAAGGAAGGACCGTGGTTCGATCCCCCTCTTCCCCCCACCCACGTCCCATATGGTCCCCCCCCCAAGCCAGGGGCAATTTCTGAGCACTTAGCCAGGAGTAACCCCTGAGCATCAAATGGGTGTGGCCTGAAAAAAACAAAACAAAACAAAAAAGTGGAAACACACTACTGACAATAATTTCCTGGCATTGCACCAACAACACAGCCAGTAGCAGCTATGAGATGGGGATGGGATTTAATCCATGCAAGCATGAGATCATTTTATTCTATGGCAATATAAGCACAGTGTAGGCCCATTCTGTCGATGAGGAGACAAGCTCAAACATGTCCAGGAGCATTTCCAAGAGCTGAGTTGATCTCTTGTTGACCTGAATATACGTCATCAAGCTACAGGTGATGGTAAGGGGTTACTCCTGGCTCTATGCTCAGAAATCACTCCAGGCTTGGGGGGACCATATGGGATGCCTGGGGATCAAGCCACGGTCTTTCCTGGGTCAGCCACATGCAAGGCGAATGTCCTACTGATGCACCATTGTTCTGGCCCCAAGATTCGTACTTTTTAAATTAATTTTTATTTAAACACCTTGTTTATAAGGTTATTTATTAACTAGTTGTTCTCTTTAACCTGGTTACAAAGTTGAGTCAGTCATATAGTTTCCAATATACCCCCCTGTAAGGCACTGTGGTTTGCAATATCATGCATATCATTTTATCTCCATCCAAAGCCCATTTTTTGTCCAGAGTGATCATTTCCAATGATCATTGTCATAGTGAATATTTTTACTTTTAACTGTTAAGCAATTCTGTGTTCAAAGGTTTTAACAAATGCTCAGAATATGATTACATGTAATTAATCAAATATCCAAAGATAAAGGTAATTATACCCACTGAAAATATTTTAGGAATCGCTAGAGACAGATAAAATAACCTAATTGTCTGAAAGAGAATGTAACTCTGAGATCATGTAACAGCCTTAATCTCTTCACTACTCAGTGACTAATAGTCATAAATTATACACTATTACAAAGTCAAGTGGAATATTTCTGAGAATATCACAGTGGCCTTGCAAAAGTTTGATGATTGTACTTCAAGAGTATTTCTTAGCGTGGAATAAAATTTCCTTATAATATAATTGCAATATGAAGATTTTTTTTAAATCCCCCCATCCACCAATCTCTTTGATGTCTATTAGCTTCTTTTAAAAAAAAGTAATACACACAGAGATCTTAATTCTCAGTCACTGAGAAATTTTGAATAAGTAGTTTTATAATGTTTCAGAGTGGCAAATGCCCTTCATAAGTAGTGTGATTTATAGCTAACCCATCCACTTAGAAACCAGTGGGTAAAGTTTGTTGGCAGGTAGTGAAACTCATTTTTTAATCCAATTATCTACCTTGCTTATAACTATTATACCTGTCATCCACGTTCAGGCAAAATTGCTGAAGGTCGCTGCCTCTCATATGAAATTCTGCCACACGGAGCCAGAATTAAGTGACTTCAGAAGAAGTTGACAAGTTGTGAATAAGAATAGGTCACTATTCTGCCTCTACGAGTTGGTATTGATAAACTAAGTAATGTCCCTCGTCACTGCTGAGTTCAGGTCATGCTCTAATGACACTTCTTGTGACAATCAAAAAACACTTCAGGTAGAAGACAGAGCACATATTAATCTAACTCAAGGAAACTGAAAACAATGAATATGTTTCCAGGGCAGATCAACCATCAAGTCCTGATGGAAATATTTCTCGACTGCTAGTGTCACATTTAGCAAGGAGATAATACGTCTACCTAGTCTTCTATTTTTCTGCATCATAAAGGCTTATTAAGTGTGGCTTTCCACCATAATTATTGCCATCAGTCTTTGAAATGGCACTTGGGCATGCCAGCTTTCGTTAGCTATTTTGACATTTTGAAGGTCCCCGATCATTTTCTTTCATCTTATTAAACCTATGGCCCCGATAGCAAGCTGTTCTCTGCCCTGCCACGGCAATGATATAGTCATTTGTTTCCAACTGGGTTGAACCATCCCAAGTAGTGTTTGCAGTACAACATATAAAATATGGTTCACTGCTTAATCTTTACACATTCTGCTTGAAAGGGATTGCCTGAGATAGAGAAGTCAGATTGGGCTAAATACTGAATTTCTTGCAGTGATTATAAAAAAAATCTTTTTTCCCCCCCTCTGGTGAGAGTAATTGAACCACATGAAGCAAGTTTCTCCTTTAAAGTATAACTATCAAAACTCATTCTGTTTGTTTGTTTGGCCACAGCTGGTAGTACTTGGGGGTTACTCCTGGCAGTCATTTCTACACTCAGAAATTACTCCTGCAAGCTTGGAGGACCATATGGGGTGCCTGAGGTAGATAGAATTTGGGTCACTCGCATGCAAGGCAAATGTCCTATCCACTGAGCTATTGCCTCAATCCCTCAAGACATTTTTGAAAGATGATATTTGTCCCTGAGTATGCCATTATCTGGGGCTATGATTTCTCTCTTGACTGAGGCAATGAAATAGGAGGTTACAGACGAAATAGGTAGATCCCTTTGAGTGATTTAATTGTCCTCTATTGGAATGGGCACTTCTTGCTGAACAGGACACTCATAGATTCGAAAGAAAGGTACCCACTTTTTCCCAGCTTCTGCTAAATTTATGAGTTGCTGGCTAGTAGCACTTACCTGAAAAATATGCCATAGGGTTCGAGAAATAATACAGCTGCCACTTGCTTTGTACTCAGCCAACCTGATCAGATTGCTGGTACCATGTGTGTTTTCCCAAATACTGCCAGAAAGTGCTCCCTGAGCACAGAGCCAAGAGCAAGCCCTGAGCCCCGGAACAATGCTGAGTGTGAATGCCACACTAAAGCTATATCCCACAGATTCCTAGAAGATGCATGAGAAGTGATATGTATTTTTTAATAAATCTTTATTTAAGCACCATGATTACAAGCATGTTTGTAGTTGGGTTTCGATCATAAACAGAATAGCCCCCCCTTAACCAGTACAACTTTATTATGGGTTAGCCACATATTTTAAGTATCCAGATAGTTCTATGGCTAGACAGATTGTTAACCATAATAATTTCTCTGAATAGATACAGGCAACCCATAGAGATCTGGAACAACATAAAGAATTTTCTGATGCTATATGAGGTAAATATTTGTGGCATATGTGTTATCATTTTCTTCCCATTTTGTTACTGTTTGGAATATGTGTGTTAGCTAGATAATATAAACTTAAAACTTTGCCCCAGACCTATAGTTTCTGTTTAGATAGTATATAGATGGGCATTAAAGACAGATGTAATGAGGTTTATCTCCTAGCTAGAATACATTTTCCCCTGTGACCAACTTAATAAATAATGATTCTCCAGACAGATTTTATTAATATTAGCTTTATGGTATGAGATTAGTGATATGAAAATGTATAGAAGAAAGGGGCCAAAGAGGTAACAACAGATAGCATGAAAACCAGAATTGAATATCTGGCACCCTAAATTGTGCACTGAGCCCCACTTGGAGTGATCCCTAAACATAGAATCAGGAGTCAACCCTGAGCACTGCCAGGGGTAGCCCCCAAAATTAATAAAATGTACAAGAGAGCAAAATGGCATAGATATTAATTTTTTTTATGAAAAAATATTCTCAAATAGAATTTCGAGAAGACATAGCTGTGATTTTGATCATTTACTGGTTCCTTGAAGATATTCTTTACCTCCTGAAACCCTAACTACTCATACTCTGCTTAGGCCTGCCCAATAGTAGCTCAGTTCGGAGTTATGTTTTCTACTTAAATATAAAACTCATGGGTCTGGCGAGGTGGCTCTAGAGGTAAGGTGTCTGCCTTGCAAGCGCTAGCCAAGGAAGGACCTCGGTTCGATCCCCCGGCGTTCCATATGGTCACCCCAAGCCAGGGGCAATTTCTGAATGCTTAGCCAGAAGTAACCCCTGAGCATCAAATGGGTGTGGCCCCAAAAACAATATATATATATATATATATATATATATATATATATATATATATATATATATAAAACTCATATCTCCCTCAGTCATATTGTGCCTTTCTTAAAAGAATAATCCTGTTAAGTGGTAAAAATAGTCACATTCATATTAGTTAGGTGATGAAGAACTCCTAGACATAAGCCACTTTATGGAAGAGACTAACCTATTTTATTGTAAATACTATTTTTTAAAGTTTGGGCTACATCTGGCAGTGCTTACAGGTTATTACTGACTTTGCACTCAAAAATTACTCCTGGAAGTGTTCAGAGGATCATGTGGGTTGCCGGGGGATCAAACCTGGGTCAGCCACATGCAATGCAAATGCCTTACCCACTATGCTATTATCCTGGCCCCTGATATCTTCTCTTATCTGTTACTATAAACACAGTACTTATTATATATTCAATAATTTTATACAGCATAGTCATCAAATTTATATATAAAATTAATCAATTTAAAAATAAATAACAAATCATAATAACTAAATATCATATATTTGTGTATTAAACTCTTTCTTTTTTCATACCTCTTTTCTGTCCCTTTCTTGTGGTAGTGCTGATAGTCACAGGGAACTTGGTTATGGCACCAGACATCACATTTAATGATATGTTTATTTATATGAGGTGTCGTCAGATAATGACTTGAGACCATACATCTCCAAAGCAGGAACCCTAACCTACCACTACCATTCCCACTAAGTCATGTCCCCAGAATTCCATGAATTTCATTTTCTAAAGAACTTAAATTTACTGAAGTTAAGGGAAATAATATAGATACTTTGAGCGCATACTAGGAATTTGAATTGTTTTATGTAACTTTTCTCATATTCAGATAAAACCTATAGAGAAAATAATGTCTTATCTACTTGCAGATAAAAAAATTCTAGAGTATGAGAAACCAAAGCAAGACAGTCATTGTTCAAAGTGTTCAGAGCCTTTGTCCAACTTTGAATCCTGCACCCTTTTTGCAAGCTGCAGAGATGCTTATAGATGAAATGACGAGAAACATCCCAAGATCAGCCATGACTTCAGAAGCATGTTGTTGACAAATTTTGTTGCTTGTGGTATAAACACACATCTAAAGATGTTCTCAAAAGTCCCCAGGTTTATAGTGACTTTCCTCTGCAGAATTGTTTCCCCAACCCTGAGAAACGGTATCACTTTGGCGTGTAAAATGTTTCCCAGCTGATACCAATCAAGACTCTACAGAAGCACAAGACATTTTTTGCAAAATAGAATACAAATTTGATATCAGAATAAGAATTAGCATTATTACCACAAATAACTTTTATATGGAAGTCTCTGCATCTAGCAAGGCAAACACCAGGTCTTTATACAGATTTACCCCCCCCCCCTTCTTGTCTTGTGAGGCCCCTCTTCTCTTCTGGAGGCCTACTGCCTGTTCCCTTTCCTCAACACATAAGATAGTTACACCCTTCACTTATGCGAGAATCACACCTGACAAGATACCCATTATATATATATATATATATATATATATATATATATATATATATATATATTATGAATTTCTTCTTTCTCCTCATCTTTCTGATATCAAGTTATTTGATCAGAGAAGAGGAATGCAAAACATTGAAGAGAAAGTTTAATCTTCCTCAACACTTTCTAAGTTGTTTTATATTTTCTTTCTTTTTTGGGGGAAAGTACACCTGGTGACACTCAGGGGTTACTCTTGAATCAGAAATCAACGCTCAGAAATTGATCCTGGAGGCCGGCAAGATGATGCTAGAGGTAAGGTGTCTGTCTTGCAAGCGCTAACCAAGGAAGGACAGCGGTTCCATCCCCTGGCGTCCCATATGGTCCCCCTAAGCCAGTGGTGATTTCTGAGTGCTTAGCCAGGAGTAACCCCTGAGCATCAAACGGGTATGGCCCGAAAAACCAAAAAAGAAAAAAGAAAAAAGAAATTGATCCTGGCTTGGCAGACCATATGGGATGCTGGGGGATCAAACCACGATACGTCCTTGGTTAGGTGCATGCAAGGCAAACTCCCTACCACTGCGCCATCGCTCTGGCCCCAAGTCTTATATTTTCTAAAAGATCTAATTTCTCTCAGCAAAGGCAGTGTTCAAATCCATTTCTTTAATCTGTATCAAAATTTTCTCTAGTAATTTATTTTTAAATGCATGAATGCATGAATGAATGAATGGCAATGTTCCAAAATATCAAACAGAACCATTGCATTACTTATCTTGAACTAGTTGGGATTTTTGAGGGAGAGGCATTCTTGGAGGGGCTCAGGGCTTGCTCCTAGTTCTGGTGCTCCTCGCACTCTGGTTGGGCCATACATGATGCTGGAACTTGAGGCAAAATGACCTTTACAACAGTTGTAGGCAAGGCCTTACCTAGGTATTGTCTCTCTGACCCTTGGCGTGTTTTTTCATTGGTAACATTTTTCTCTTAGGTTTTTCATTAGTTTGGAGTTGTGGAGGAGCGTCATACCAATAGTGCTCCTGGTTCTATGCTTGGGATCATCAACAAGGGATCACACTTGTTGGTACTTAAAGGGCCATATGAGGTACTGGGATTCTAACACAGGTAGGCCATGAACAAGGTAAACACCCCACCTACTGTACTAGATAGACTTCTAGCCCCAAGCTTAGATTTCTTTTATATCTTTTCATTTCTTAGACTATTTTCCCTTGAGATATTTTTAAATGTTAGTTAATACTTAACATTATGACAGAACTATAGCTTTTGAAAATAAAAGAAATTACCAGCTTAATTCCTTGTGTTCTTTGAATAACAAATTAGAATAGCACACAGGCATTTTCTTTGTAGAGGGAAATAGTTGAAATTTGAGCAATTTTCTTGTAATTTGTATCAAGCCATGCAGCTGAATAGTATTTACACTTGGACTGAGTAGACAAGAAAGAAGGGATTTGTCCAGAAATTATTCTAAAAATTGATCAGGAACACAGGGATTGAAATTTGCCTACCTGGTTCTGACCATCTACAGAATTTCAACACTTTATCCATCCTTCTCTGTAAGGACAGCTAGTCAGATCATGTGAGAGGAAATACATCAATAACATTGGATTCCTTTCCTGTTTGACACCAAAATACTCTAGGTACTTCCTCTTTCTTTAAGTGGATTGATTTTCCTTTTTTTTTTTCCCCTTTATTGGATCTGCTGTTATGACTGCGGATCATGGAACCTTGTTTTTACTGATGGCCACATGGGTTGCAGTGCTCATAAACCTGGTTGGGCAATATGACAGATAATACACCAGGAAGAGCAAAGAGTTGGGATTGCATTGGCATGTGGCGAGGTAGGTATGGTGAGGGTAGAACTTGGGACTCCACATTCTTCAGGCTTTCAAGTTAGGTGCTTTTGTCACTGATCTATATGCCCAGATCCCTCCAGATTTCTCATGAAAGAAAGAATTGAACATTAAGTTGAAACATACAGTGCTTTATCATTAAGCCAATCTTTAGGACCTAGAAAACTAATTTAGTTTTCCCTAACACTTTAAACAAATGCTTCTTCTATATATACTCGATTAGTATGATTGTAGTATAAAGTTGAGGAAAACCAAAATCAAGATTTAATTTTTTTAAATTTCACCCATTATCAGATGGGTATTGGGTGAGTACTAGAGAAATAACTACACTAACAATTATCATGACAATGGTAGTGAATGAGAGAAATAGAATGCCAGTCTTGAATGCAGGCAGGGGATGGGGAAGGAGGCAGATGGGGGGCATTGGTGGTGGGAAGGTAGCACTGGTGAAGGGGGATGTTCTTTTTTTTTTTATAACTGAAACCCAACTACAAATATGTTTGTAATCATGGTGCTTAAATAAAGATATCATAGTAAAAATATAATAAAATGAAAGACACTAAAATAAATAAATAAATAAATAAACCATTATCGTTTACAAAGTTACTCATAGTTGGGTTTCAGACATAAAATGTTTCAGGGCCAATCCCATCACCGGCATCAATCTCCATTCATATTTCCAGATTCCAGGGAAGGGCAATAGGGACAATGTGCTATTGCAAACTCTGTATGAGGCACAGTGGGATAAAAGAAAGACAAGGAGGAGTCACACAAAAGAACCTATAGAGGTTGGAGAGAGTTCAACAAGCAGAGTGCTTGCTTGTCTTCCATACTTCCAATTTAGGCTTAATCTTTGGCTTCCCATATGGTCCCACTGGGCACTACTGGAGTGATTCCTGAACACAGAGCCCGCAGTAAACCCTGAGCATCATCAGGTGTGGTCCCCAAGCAAACAAGCCATAAATGAAACAAATGATCAACCACAATATTAACAACCTAGAGAATTTTCTTCCCAAGGGAAAGAGATCTTACTGGAGACATAATAGCTGTCTTCAAATATTTGAGTGATGTCAAGGAAATGAAAGGAAACACAGACATATTCTTTGTCATTGTGGAGAGCAGAATCGGGATTAACAGGTTGACCTAGATAGACATGGCTGTCATCCCTTCAGAAGTAAAATAGTGGCCATTGTCACGTCCTGTCAAGAATGAAATTTCCACTTGGAGTTGTAAGAAGCTTCCCAAAGAGTTCTATATAAATTAGTAGTTGGCAAGCAGAGTACTCTTATTTCCTGTAACATACCTGGGGTTGAAATACCTAACAAATGAGAAAAAGTCACTAATAATGTGAATAGATGCATTTTACTCATCTATTGCAATTGTAAAAATGGTTCCTTACAGCCTTAATATAACTCAATGTTAGCGTGCATGCCTCAATGCATGAGGTTCTGTGAACGGTCTCTTCACTCCCAAAATTAAAAATAATAAATTGGACCATGTGCTGATATTCATTGTAATTCCTCTATAGCTAATAATAATAATAAAATGAATAAAAAATATTGGAAAAATCTCATGATAAAAGACAAATGTAAATAAACTTAAGATTTCACAGAAAAGAAACTATAGTGGTTATAAAAAGAAAAAGTGTTAGCAGTTACTATCAAAAAGGACACTAACATTTCTGGTAAGTCACTAACATCTAAAACAATCTCATGATAAAAAAATGTAGAATTATTTAGAGAATTCTCATGCTTGATTAGTATGGACATTTCTATGAGGACTGAACTCAAATCAAATTTAGTAGAGGATGGTTATGTGAACACCCTAGCTCCATGAGCTACATTGAAAAATAATTTACATTGCTTATTTTAATTCATAAAATATTGTATAGCTTTTATAGTTGTAATAGTTCATGTAAGGTGCTAAAAAGTTATAAACTTAGATCTTATTTTGATTTCACTGAGTGTCAAGATGTAGCATTGGAGTGAGAAAATTGGAAAGCATATTATAACTTAAATATAATGTACAAAGCATCTAATTTATAGAGCCATTTTAATGTTATTTATAACAACCATACTATCTAGTTCTATGGTATGCATTCAAATTACTTTTGAAGTATTTTTTTTTTTTGCCACACCAAATGTTGTCCAGGGGTTACTCCTGACTGCTTAATTTTATATAGTTTTCTGAGCACAGATTCAGAAAATCCCCTCAAGTACCACCAGGTATAGGCTCAGCTCCTCTCCCCCCAAATTAAAATTAAGTTCTTAAACATTAACATAAAAAAAGCATTTCCTTTCGCTGGAGTGATGGCAGCGGTAGGGCATTTACCTTGCATGCTGCTGACCCAGGACTAACCATGGTTTGATCCTGGCATCCTATATGGTTCCCAATCCAGGAGCAATTTCTTAGCGCATAGCCAGAAGTAACCCCTAAGTGTCACTGTGTGTGGCCTAAAAATTAAAAAAAAAGGCATTTCCATAACAATTTGTAATTCATATGACAAAGTTTATTAATATTATGGTTACACAAAAACTCACTAGGCTAATAACTTTCAGATTGCTTTAAAATCTTTCCATGTCTAGCCATTATTTTACAGAGAGTATATTTATGGTAGATAACTGATGATAACTTACAAGAGAAGTCGTGTTTCTTTTTTATTTTATTTTATTTTAGAACACTCTGGTTTACAAAGTTATTGATCCTTGAGTTTTAGACAGTGTTTCAACATCGATCCAACTACCAGTGTCAACGTTTCTCCATCAATGTTCCCAGGTTTCTTACTACCTTCACGCCTCCAGCCCGTCATCTTGATAGGTACCTTTTAAAGTTTGTTGTTAAAGTTTGGGTCTCATGATTTTAGTGTTTGTTGACTCTGGTTTAGATATCTAGCTTTATCGTTATTTAATAATACCACTCATGTACCCAAATATTTTTAATCCCTGCCTCCTTGAATGAGAAGTAGCTATTGCTAAGAAAAGGCATGGAATAGTAAATTTTAACAAAATGTGTCTAGACCACTGTTATTTTGCTATTCTGTAAATAGTGCATATTTGGAATTTAATCTGTTGAACAAGAAGAAAAATCAAACACTAGATGGTTTAAACTACTGCTCTTGATTCATAGATTACTTGTTGAAAAACTAGAAAAAATATTATCATTAAAGGGTCATATTCAACACATGTACTTGATTCTGTTTCATAGAATATTTAAAGTGGATAATAATTAGAATTATTTAAGAGAGATATAATCCATTAATTTAGTTGTCTTGAAATTTTAATGAAAATTCAATATGTATGTTTATATATTGTCAAGAGAGTATATATTAACATATGCTATGTACTCATATACAATGAACACTCATGAATGTATATATAATATCATAATAAACCACATGGATATATTTTCTATTTTAAATATATATTAATTTGTGTTAAAGTTAACATATATTTTTCTTTTTTAAGCACCAATAATAGAACCTAGAAACACATCAAATGTTGAGCTCCACTCCCCAGTGAGACTCAATATAATTGAGATGTCTTTCTTGAATTAGAGATTGTCAATTTATTTACTTTAATATATTTGTCATTCAGAAAACATAGCTTACTCAGAGGTTAAGGAAAGCGATACGGAAATTCCTCCAAAAACTGGAAATTGAGCTCCCATTTAACCCAGCTATACCACTCCTAGGGATATACCCTAGGAACACAAGAATACAATACAAAAATCCCTTTCTCACACCTATATTCATTGCAGCACTATTCACAATAGCCAGGCTCTGGAAACAACCAAGATGACCTTCAATGGATGAATGGCTAAAGAAACTGTGCTACATATACACAATGGAATACTATGCAGCATCAGGAGAGATGAAGTCATGAAATGTTCCTATATGTAGATGTACATGGAATCTATTATGCTGAGTGAAATAAGTCAGAGGGAAACAGGTAGACGCAGAATAGTTTCACTCATTTTTAAGAAAAAAAGTCTCACTTATTTTTAAGAAAAAGAAAAGTAATTTTTGCAACAATCCTCAGAGACAATGAGAGGAGGGCTGGAACTTCCAGCTCACTTCTTGAAGCTCACCACAAAGAGTAGTGAGTGCAGTTATAGAAATAACTATACTGAGAACTACTATAACCATGTGAATGTATGAGGGAACTGGAGGTCTGTCTGGAGTACAGGTGGGGGTGGGGTGGGATGGAGGGAGATTTGGGACATTGGTGGTGGGAATGTTGCACTGGTGAAGGGGGTGTTCTTTACATGACTGAAACCGAATCACAATCATTTGTAATCAAGATGTTTAAAGATATTATATATAAAAAGAAATAGAAAAATCAAATAAAAAATCCAAAACAAGAAAAATAGACAGCAGATTGTCTCGGCCAGGCTAAGCCAGAAGCTCTCCAGGGTTGCTATTGAGCAGCTGCATCAGACCCACATACTTGCAATAAAGACAAAACATTGCCTCACATTCTAGGCCGCTGACTCTGGAACAATGATGTTGAAACCACAGTTTATTTTAATAAACCTCTCAGGCAATACTAATGAATTCTGCATTCTAATGCTTGCCTTGCTCTGAATTTAATATCAGCTGATTCATAAAATGGAATAAACTGTGGGTCAAAATCGGTGCCCTTAACTTGAGAAATATGTTAATAGGTCAATATATGTATGCATGTGCCTATTTGCAAAAATATATAAACCTGAATAACTATATACACACATGTATGTATAGATGGGTCTGACAGTCAATCAACTTTTAAACAAAATGTATTTGTTTTACAGAATTTACTCCAGGATATATTCCTGATTAGATTTAAAAGATAAAAAAGAAAAAAGAAAAGAATATAAAAAGGGTTTGTGGGTGGCAGGTTTTTTTTTTCCTTATCTTTTAAATAGGGGTTACCACCTTTTTATAGAACCTTGGGACATGGATCACTTTGTTTTCCCAAATATTTCAGCATTTTTCTATAAAACTAAGAAAGGAAAAAAATATGTGGGGCCCATGGGCCAAGTTGTCTCAGAAGTATTGGTGGAGAAAAAATAAGGACAGAACTAAATATCCAAGCCAAAGTCAATGACAGCAGAATCAAGAAACCTAAACTTTAACAATCTAAATATAAAGGGGCCTATTATTCTGGCAGGCCAGGGGGCAAAGGGTGGTGGGATAGGATGCACTCTGGGGCCATTGGTGGAGGGAGTCCACATACAATGGTGGTGAGAAGGGCCCTGACCCTTGTATATCTGAAATTCAACTATGAAGGACTTTGTAGATAACAATGGTTTCAAAAAAATAAAATCTAGAACAACTGATTAGATTTGTACCACTGATGTCAGGCCATACCACTTGTTTTCACAGATAATAGTTTCACAGGGAACGGGAGAAAGAAGAAAAGACATATATTTAGGATTGACACAAATGAGATATTCTCTTCTTACTTAGGCAATCAGGAAGTTCTAAGAGAGTTTATCTACTCAGGAACGGACACACTTCTAAACATAAACTTGAGATTATGGAATCTAACCAACATGCTTCCTTCCCACAATATTTCACAACCATTTATTTTGAAGTTAGGTTCATAGAAGTGTATTTTGTGGGCAGTAAATTGGTGCTGTTTAGCTTAAGAGTTCCACAAAATCTTAGAAATATATTTTATAAAGCTAAGTATATACAATAAATCCCACAATCAACACGTGAGCTTCTTTCATCAACCTCTCTCATCTTTTTTTCTAGTATTGTCCTGAGTTTCTGGCATCTACCAACTGATTTCTACCAAATCTTATTGCTGCCAAAATTATGTGTACACTTAGTACTCACATACTATCTAACCTTTTCAGTCTTCTTAATCTCATAGAAAGCATTTAAGTCTCACATTTTTTCCTGCATCAATATTGTTCCATTGGAATATTCCAATGTAATATTGGAATATTCCAATGTAATATTCTATTGTACTTTAATTTACCTAACTCATTTTGTGTATATTTCAAAGTGTATTTTCTTGGATATCTTTGAGTACTTTAGGGAAAATATTGAAAATCTCTTTAATATTGTAATGCAGAATATTTTTGTGTATTAAGATTCTATTTACCCCAGAAATGAGAGTGTTTTGTAGTCTGTCAACCAAATTTTCAACTTTATATAAAACTGTGTGACAATTTACCATAGTGCTTGCTTTAGTTTCCTCATCATCAGCAATTAGAAATTCAAATATTTCTTAAGTTTTTCCCAGTACTTATTTGAGACAGTTATTTTTCTTGTCTAGTGTTTCCTTGCAGTCTTAATTTATAATTGCATAATGATAATATGATTGACATATTTTCAAAAGTTCAGTTGTAATCTGTTTATCTTTATAATATTTAAGTACTTATTTAAATACTTTGCCCGCTTAAGTTATTGTAACCTTATTATTTAGTAAGAATAGCTTATTTTTTATAGATTCTGTATACCAGTACTATACCATAGTGGTGTTTTAAAATAGCTTTAATAAGACTTTTCCATAAAAAATAAATTGTTATGCACACTAGATTATATACCAAGGTATTTTCAGTAATTAACTTGTTGATATATTTTTGTTTTGTTTCGGGTTTGGGCTATATCAGATTGTGCAAAAAGGTTGCTCCTTCTTGTGCAAAAAGGATGACGCCCAGCAGTGCTCTGACATCATATGTGGTACCCAGGATCCAACCAGTGTTGGCTCATGCAAAGTAGGTGTCTTATCCCCTATAGACTTTCTTTAGACCCTATATGAATCTCTGTCTCCTATATAAAAAATAGCATACCCTAAACTAGAACTCTTTTCCAGGAACTTTTACATTTCAGAATTTGCACATGAGTTCATTATCTTATATTATACAAAATGTGAATCAAATTTTTTCAAAATGTTTCATTGCTATATCTATAAGGAGAAAAAACACTTGTTCTTTTTAGCACTTAATCACTTAAGAAACATTATGAAATATGTATCTGATCTACTTCTGAATTTTTTATCAGTTCATTTGATCTCCACAACTATTCTTTGCTCAGATAAATCTCCATTAGTAGGTGTGGAGTTTCCACCTACTAATCATAGACTTTACCCTTGAAATTCAACACATATTTTGCTATATTTTTATCTCAAGGTTTTACTTTTCTTTTTTTTTTTTTTTTTTTTTTGGTTTTTGGGCCACACCCGTTTGATGCTCAGGGGTTACTCCTGGCTATGTGCTCAGAAATCGCCCCTGGCTTGGGGGGACCATATGGGACGCCGGGGGATCGAACCGAGGTCCTTCCTTGGCTAGCGCTTGCAAGGCAGACACCTTACCTCCAGCGCCACCTACCCGGCCCCGAGGTTTTACTTTTCAATAATGTAACTGATCAAATTTTAGTTTACATTTATCTATTATATACTTACTAAGGTTTTAGAAGAAATTCTTGAGGATACATGTCTTTGAGAATAAAGATTTATTTGACTTCTCACTGGAGAGGCTAGACCTCTTAAATATCACGTCATTTAGGTGGGTTTTAGTTGTGCTTTTGAGGGAGGTGGATTGATATCATAGCTATGTTTATTGCTTACTTCATTCTCCTGGTTTCTAAATCACTCTTCATAATTCTTAGAGTACCTTATAAAATATTGGGAATTGAGCAGGAATTAGCTGCATGCAAGCACTTTTACATTCTCTGTTATTGAGCTATCATGTGCTACAGCAAATTCTTTTTAGGGTGTCTACCTCCAGGACAAAAAAATACTCAAATATTCACTCCAACTATACATGAATGTACATAGAATCTATTATGCTGAGTGAAATCAGTCAGAGGGAGAGAGATAGACACAGAATAGTCTCACTCATCTATGGGTTTTAAGAAAAAATAAAGCCATTACTGTAATAATTCCCAGAGACACTAGAGATGAGGGCCAGAAAGATGGCTTACAATATGAAGCTCATCACAAAGAGTGGTGAGTGCAGTTGGGGAAATAACTACACTAACAACTAGCATGACAATGTTAATGAGTGAGAGAAGTAGAATGCCTGTCTCAAATATAGACACGGGATGGGGGAAGAAGCAGTTGGGGGGCATTTGTGGTGGGAAGATTGCACTGGTGAAGGGGTGAAGGGGGTGTTCTATTTATGACTGAAACCCAACTATAATCATGCTTGTAATCATGGTGCTTAAATAAAAATTTTATTAAAAGAATTTACTCAAAAGACATATTCACGGCATTATTTACTGCAGCATTTAGTGCAATATCTATGATAGGGAATCAACCTAGGACTGAATCTAAGAACAGTAGAATGGATTTTGAAGATGTGTTTTATATACAAAATGGAATATTATACAGCTACAAAAGTTATAAAATCGTGCCTTTGTTTAAACTGGATGATCTCATCTTGGGTGAAGGAAGCCCAAAGGGGAAACAAAACATAGGTGATATCACTTAGTCATGTTTGATGCTTTTATAGTTTGTTGGTTATTGGTTTGATAGCTTCATTATGCCTAAATTTTATTCCTATTATGTTTTGTCTCTCACTCTGCCCCTGCTTTCCCTCGAGTTCTTTGCTTTTTTGTTTTTGAGCCACACCCAGCAGTATTCAAGGGTTACTCCTGGCTCTGCACTTAGAAATCGCTCCTGGCAGCCTTGGGCAGACGCAGGTTTGATCCCCAGCATCCCAAGGCTGCCAGGAGTGTTTTCTGAGTGCAAATCCCCAATCGCTGTGTTATCATGCTGGCCCTTCTTCTAGAGTTCTAAATGCTCTTTTGCCCAGCCATTTCATGTTACTCCAGAATTTATAACTGTGGCAGCTTCTTTATTGTGTATTTATTTATTATTATTTCCATTGTCCTCTTTTAAGTTGAGTTTCATTGATTTTTTTTGAATTATTTAAAAAGTTTAATCAATATTCTTATATATTAAGTATAATGATAATACCATTTAAAGTATTAGTAATATCAGTAAAAAGAGCCTTTTAATTCTTTAATATTTCTGTGTAACTTCCCCTTTTTCTTTCATTTTTTGAAATTCTGTTTACTCAATAAAGTCATCTTCTTCCAATAGATCCATTTGTATATTTTAACAGTGATATTAAGTCTGGATAATATATTTTCAGCATTGCATTCACTTGTTGGTCTCAATTTGAATGTTTGGTATCTTAAAATAATTTTACATTCCGTTCTTATTTTATTAATTTCATACATTCTATGTGGAACAGAAAATGGATTTAATATATGGTATGCAAACTCAGAAATTATTTCAGCCTTTCCTTTTGAAACCATTGACTGTCTAATCAGAGGGGAGCTAAGTTTGATTTTTTTCTAAGATTACAGTTATGACTCAACTAATATCCTAGCTTTATTTTTCTTTGTTTTAAATCTACTTACCTTAATTATTCTTTTAAAATACTTTAGAGACTGAGACCTGGGTTCTTAAATTCAATTTTATATTTTTCTTCTTGATTGACTGCTCTTTTTCTCCACTGGATGCAGCGCTAAAATTAACCCTTTTAGCACAACTGGGAGTGACCAAAATCAAAGAAACAAACAGAAAAATGTTAAGGAAAGTATTAGCGTTGATCTGTGAAAAGTATGGTAAGAAGGAAAGTGTGTGTGTGTGTGTGTGTGTGTGTGTGTGTGTGTGTGTGTGTGTGTGTGTGTGTGTGTGTGTGTATGAAAGCTTTTGTCTGTCAGGAAGCTATTTTCATTTTGCAAGTTTGTTTTTCCATGAGTGACCCTAATGACAGCCCAGTGGTTTCACCATGGACCTTTCTATTTCATTTAGCTCACAGGAAGAAATTAACCTCATTCCCTTCACAATATTCTTATGCATTTGGCTCCTGTATACTGGAGAAGAGCATATGTTGAAAGACGTTGATCAGAGAGTGAAGTTGCTTTTGTGACTCATATACCATGAAAATAGAAAGCAGAGAAAAGTCTTCCAGACTACAGGATGGTAAAGGCCTCCAAGTATTGACATTTTTTTAATTCCCCATATTCCTGTAGGAGGCATAATTCTAAGTTATTTTGAATTGGTCTAAATTGCTGGTTGTCACCCCAAAATGTGGCAATGTCTGGTGACACTTATTGTTATAGCAAGTCATGGGACAGATTGTGGCTAGTTCTCCAGATGGAAGTCAAGGATGTCAATGAATATCCAACAATGCATTGAAAAATGGGAATCGCATATCTCAACAACATCAAAAATATATAATCTCAGATATCATCAGTGCCTTGGTTAAGCAAGCACTAAACACAAATTCCTGTTGCTTTTTTTCCTCTACTGCAAATGTTACTGCCTTCACACACCAAAATAAAATAATATGAACTATTATTTTTGAGAAATATTCTAATACTTATGTCCTCATTTATGATAATGACAGTCTGTTCTAGTTAAAGTCATTTAGGACATCACTCCATGACATCAAGCCATCATTGCGATTTTTTTTTGTTTTTATGGCTAAAATAATTAAATTTATTCCGAAACAAAACTTGACTGTGTTATCTAAATTATTCAAATGTTTTAATAATATCTTTGTACACAATGCTATATATATACGTACCTGCCATGTTCTCATAATATGATGTTAGATAAACAGGTCTGTGTATTGTTTAAATGTAAGTAGATACGTGCAATTAATTCTCAAAATTACTATTTGGTATATAGAACAATCCTATAAACATTTCTCAGTGAGAAAACGGAAGGTGTAGGAGGTAGGTGACTTTCTATTTAATAAAAGTGCAAAGGTTTATTCTAATCTTTACTCAGTGGATTTAAGGAACCTATCCGAACATCAATAGAGATCAGAGATGGATTCCTCCGACTCAAATTTAGGTGGTAAAGTGAATGTTTCCAATTTGTTAATGAGGTCTTCTTAAGTGGAAGTGAATTTACTAATTAACTCAGTTTCATTTTGTGAAAAATTTGGAAGTCAATGAGGAGGAGAGAAAAGAGAATTAGAAGGAGTCTTACATATATACATAAACATATGCATATGCATATGTATATATATGTATATATATGCATGTATGTATGTGTATATATATATATATATATATATATAGTGCTGCTAAGATCATGCCTTGCCAGTCATGAGGTGTATAATGATACAAAAGAGGAGAATCCCACAGAATGAATGAAGACCTATTCATGTGAGAAATGGGAGAAAGGCTGTATAGTGCCAGAGTATTTTCTGCAAATATACTTCAGACTATGCCATTACTTCATCTATTAGTATACATGGATATGTATATTAGTAAGATATTACTTTTAGATTCATCCTAAAATTTTAAATCAGAACAATCACTTTAGAAGTCTTATCAAAATTGTTCTGGGTTGAAATTCTTTTTTTTTTTTATGATATCTTTAGGGACCGGAACAATAGCTCAACGAGTAGGGTTGATCTACCTGAGTTGATTTCTGGCATCCTATATGGTAACCACCTTCCCCAAAAGCCTTCCAGGAGTAATTCCTGAACATAGAGTCAGGAGTAATCCCTGAGTGCCACCAGGTGTGATCCCACTCCCCCCCCAAAAAAAAAATCTTTATTTCAACACCATGATTACAAACATGTTTGTATTTAGGTTTCAGTTATATATATAATGTATAAAAAAACACAACCCTTCACCAGTGCAATCTTCCCACCACCAATTCTCCCCATCTCCCTCGTTCCCCACCCCATGCCTGGCTTCAAGATAGGCATTCTATTTCTCTTGCTCACTACCATTGTCATGATAGTTGTTGGTGTAGTTATTTCTCTAACTGCACTCACTACGCTTTGTGGGAAGCTTCATATTGTAGGCAGGTCCTTCCAGCCCTCATCTCTATTATCTCTGTGTATTATTACAATAATATCTTTTATTTTTCTTAATCCAATAGATGAGTGAAACTATTCTGTGTCTATCTTACCCTCTGACTTAATTTACTCAGCATAATAGTTTCATGTTCATCCATGTTGATGGGTAGAGATTCTTTTTAATTTAGTAAACAGTGATACAAATTTTTGATTAAATAATTTATCTCCAATGTTAGAATTTGATCCATACATGCTAATTTGGATCAAGTGATTAGACATGAAATTGGATCTTAACCATGAAATATATTGCATGGGGGCAATCATCTGGGTAGAATAGGACACTGAAAAACCATTCTCCATCACATTTTCTATCTTTCCAAAGATACTCTTTGGTAGAACCCATCAATTGTTTATCAACTGTATGCTCGACTTTGACATCTTTTTTTGTTTTAGCCAACCAGTGCATATGACAATAGACAGCTCATTTAGTCACAGATTTTGAATTTTCTCCACATATTGTAGGAGGCTTTGGTACTAGGCACCTACTTCCAAAGCTTTGGATCAAGCAGTATCATATGTCACTTGGATAACTTATCTTATGCTATGATGAACTTCAATAGTTGATCAGCACTATTAAGTTAAAGAAAAGATAAAGACAATAGGCTACTCTCAGGGAGAGTGTTTCTGGAGTATTCAGTTCCTGCTTTCTCAAGAAGCACAAGAATAAAATTGTACATGATTGGTCTACGGTCTAATTTATGAATGAGTCTAAAACAATTTTAGGAGCTTAACACTGCAATAGGCCTTTGGGGTATTAACTCTGTCAACTGGCTTGCAAATCAGAAAATTGATAGCTCTATTATGAAGGCATGTGAAATATCAAACCCATGGACTGAACGTAATGCTTAACTGCTTTATGAGGTGGCCCAAAATTGCTGACTGATTTGCAGGCTGAAATCCTGCTGAATGGATCCCTTTAATTGCCTCGAGAATATTCTGCTAAATAATTCAAAAGAACTGGGCTTAAAAGGAAAAGAGAGATATAAATTCAAATGGATTGAATTTAAATTAGAAAGTGTTTTTGAGACAAGGTTTGATATAAAAGTGGTTAGTGCCTCAACCAGACTGAAACACGAAAGCTGAATAAGAGAAAACAGGTTTGTCTTTCATGCAGATAGTCTCAGTTCTTTTCTCAATAATCCCCACCACAGCAAGAGTGTTACCAAATTTGTAGTATAATTGTCTTCAGTCAAAATAATTTCAACCTCTTGAATTTATCTAGTGGTAAGCCACTTGTCCAATGGATTCATTGAACAGATATACTATATATTAGGAATTTTGTTTGCCATGCAGTAAACTAAAGAAAATAGTTCTTGTCTACATCTCACATGCAATGAAGAGGCCTTCAACTATTTATGTTGTGAGGATTTTTGAAAGACTGAAGTGGAAGTCTCATGCCTCAATCCAGAGGGATTAGGGAGCATGGTTATGGAAGCAAGATTGAAGAGATTTGGGAAAATTCCACCACAAGCTTTCCACACAGTAGCAAAAGTTCCCAGCAGGTAGAGAGACTAGTTGTGGAAAACAAAACCACAAATAGCTTCTCCCTGAAATGTGAAGTATTTATTGGGAAGAGAAAGGCCACCCCTATGGGTGGAAAGGGACCAATCTAGAAGGACTTCTAGTAAAGAAGAATTATCCTGAATAGAATGGAAAACAATTTGTATGAAAAAAATTTCATACAACAAATAAAATTATGTCATACTGTGACTTTAATTTTTTCAATATGATCTAAGGCATTCTACATAACTGAAAAATTACACACCACTATGAAATAATTAAAAAGGGCAGCAATAACTAATGGGGACAGACATGAGGCAAAAGCATAGAAAAATGATGAAGGTGTAAATAGTCACCGGATATGGAAAATATGACTCATCTTTCTGGTGACAGAGTTGTTATTTCCATGTACTAGTTAGTATATATAATTAAATGAATTAAGTTAATTATTAATTAAATTGATAAAGTCAATGGACAAAGAAATAGTACAATAGATAATGAGCTTGCCTAGCATGATTATATATTATTATAATATTATATTATATATTATAGAATATATATTATTCTGTGTTTGAGCCCGGCACCCCCTTATAGTCACCTGAGCACTGCCAGAAGTGGTCCTAAAATGTAGAATCACACACAGCTATGTATGACCTCAAAACAAAACAAACAAAATTAACAAATACCTGAAAGAATATAGAAAATTGCTTTTACTACCTTTACAAGTTGTATTTTGTTTCCCCATTAAAAAATATTTCAGAAGCCCTGAGCGGTGGTGCAGTGGAAAGGCGTTTGTTTGCCTTGAACACAGCTAACCCAGGACAGACCATGGTTCGATCCCCTGGCGTCCCATATGGTCCCCAAGCCAGGAATGATTTCTGAGTGCATAGCCAGGAGTAACCCCTGAGCGCCACTGGGTCTGGTTCAAAAAGAAAAAAAAAATGCAAATCAGATTTACCACCTTGTGACTTTCAAATTTGTAAGAAATTGGTATTCATTTTTTATTGGTATTCATTTATTTCCTCAACTATACCCATCTGTCTCAGAATAAAAAATTAGGAATTATTCTTCTAGCTGAGAAGTATTTAGCTCATTTCTTAAAGTGTCACACCAAAAGGCATGAAATGGATATTCTTTGGGATAGTTCTTTTTTATTGTTGTTTTGTTTTTGGGTCACACTTGGGGATGCTCAGGGGTTACTCTTGGCTCTGCACTCAGAAATCACTCCTGGCTTGGGGGACCATATATATATATACTCGGGATTGAACTGAAGTTGGTTGGTTTTAGATCAGCTGCATGCAATACAAATGCTCCACCGCTTGCACCACCTCTCCAGCCACTCTTTGGGGGTATTTTTGAGTGAACAAGACTGACTTCACAAAAGGGGAAACAAGTCATCACAACACAGATGGGAATGTTGCACTGGTGAAGAGAGGTGTTCTTTTTATGACAGAAATCCAACTACAAACATGTTCGTAATCATGAGCTTAAATACAGATATTATTTTAAAAAAAATCATGGGGGCCCCCAAACATTACCTACACCAAATTCGCAGACTGTCACACTAACCTACCAGACCTAGTTGGCCAAGAATTGCCCTGTGAAATCCAGTATTTCAAGTACCTTGGAAGGTCCCTTCCATCAACATAAAAAATTAGAAACGACAAAAATAGATTAATAAAAACATCTATCATTCACTCAGTTCAAAAACAAAACAAATTAATGTGCTTTTTCTAACTTGCATGAGATGGTTAGGCCTCTCCACATACTATGCACAAGTTAAAACCAAATCAGAATACAGTGTTCCCAAGAAGATGGGTTCTCCAACCCATAGATGCAAACTACAGATGCTTCCATTCTTTCTGATCTCTTTGTTTTTATTAGACTTATATAACTATTCTCTGTTGGAATTTATTTCTAAGAGAGAACATGTAAAGCTAAGGGTATACCTTAGTAGTTGGTAACTTAACTTGTTGCCTGAAGCCCTGATTTCACTGCGTGCCACTGCAAGAAGAGAAAGACCAAAAGGAAAGAGAAGAAAGAAAGAAGAGGAGAAAAGGACATGTGACTGTCTTTGGCACAGAGACAGAAATGGCTCATAATTAATTCAGAGCTGACTGAAAGATTGTTGACAGTTGTTTGAAGGCTCTATGAAAGTAAAGTCTTTTGGAGTGAGACATGTTAGACCTTCTTCCCGGCTTCATGCTCAGCTTTGCTTTGACCTTTGGATACAGAGCTACTGTAGTCTCAAGAATAGTTAAATGCACCATTGACAGGAGATATCTAATAGTGGCTGAACATCGAGATATATCAACTGCACACCATTCTTTATTATTCATGACTCCATTTTGATTGGAAAAAGTCTGTGTCACCTGAAAATGTTTAAAAAAACACCACCAAAATCGCATTGCAACTTCTACAGAATGAAAAATAACTTCACTCTGCGGTGTATGATGCTTTATCCCTCTGGGTTTTATTATGAGTATTGGGTGAGTTGAATTATAAAACAGAACGCTCACATCAAATTAGAATAGTGATGAGACAATTAAAGAATTTTCTTCTCCATTAACTTTTGTTGGATATCCTTTTATTGCTGCCCTATGGAAGAGACTTTTTGACCTAGAAGAAAGGGGAAAATCTTTCCTCTTCTTGCTGTTTGAAATGATGAAAATTTGGGGCAAGAACCTACAAATAATGTCATGACTAGATGATAAAGCCACTAGTGAAAATTTGATAACAGGCTTTTTAAGATGTTTTTTAGCCCTTAAGGACCAAGGTAAGGAGCAAAAAGGGATCATTTATGATGTACATTTAGTCCAGGAGAATTTTCACAAAGTCATGATAGGAAGCAAGAAATCTTCATTTATGTCTAAATAGTAACGATGAGCTAGAAAATTATTTATGGAGGTCACACTAGGTCATGCCTAAGGTTCACTCCTGGCTCTGTGCTCAGGGGATTAAATGGGGTGTAAGGGAGGCCACAAAGCCACTCTTATATTAAAAAGATAATTGTAACTACGTGAGTATAAGTAGTAGCTTCAATTAGGGATAGATTTAGTTGATTTTGTTTAGTTCTTTATCATGCATATTTTGATGCTTTAGCAAGTAATAGTATTTGTATATGGTGTTATCCCTTTTTCTAGTTAGAGTTCATCCTCTTCAAGGGAAATCTTAGTCCCTTTCCTGCAATAATCCCATACCATTAACACCTACAGTTGTGTCTAATTTCACACCATCTGTAGTTCCCACTTTGAAGCAATTTCCCTGTCCTGAAGATGAATAGCAATAGTCACCTCCTTGGGGGATAAATGTCTCAGTCATTGTGCTGTCTGAGGCTCAGGAATCTCTCTGTGACCATAAAACTGAAGTCTCAGAAAATGGACATTGCCAAAATATTGTTAATCAGACAATATTCACCTTCAGGATTTACTTGGCCAGTATCTATGACCATGCCAGCAAATGCTCTTAACTCTCTGCCTATCAGATGTCACAACAGAACCAAATGCAATTCACAGAGAAGCCTCAGTCCATTTCCAGCCTCAAGGAATTGGTAATTTTCAAGCCCTAATCCACAGGCCTGATGGGTTATTATTATCATTTGGAACTAATATTTTTAGTCAGTCTGTGTTTAAAATTGTAATTAGCAATATTTTTATTTCAGCAATTTAAAGACATTTTTAAATTGTCTTTTTTGACATGTTCTACTGCTGATAAAAAATATGTGACATATTGCTTTGTCAGCACTTTTATCTTTCATGCAATTTTGATCACTTGGTATGCTGTGATTCAGTGATATATTTATTTTCTTAATCAACTTCAGGAATGAATGGTTCTTTTTTTAAATGATCAAATATGTTGTTTCTTTTGTAAATTCTTCTTATTATCTCTCTACAAAATTAACTTTCTGTATTTTAACTTTACTGATGTGTTCTAACTGTTATTTTTTTTAATCTTTTTATTCTGGTTTTTGGTGCTTTTTAATCCACATAAGAATTTTAATTGCTCACATGTGATTCTTTTCATATTTTACATATGCACCATCAATTCTAGTGTGCTAAATAATGACTGATTCTGCTATACCTCAAAATATTTGTGCTTGAAAGGTGTTAAATCTTAATCAAAACCAGGCACCTTTTATGTCAACTCTGGGCTGTTTTAGAGATTGGGAAATTGAGCAAGAGATTAAGCAATATACCTAGGGTTACCCAGATAAAGAGTAATCCTCTTAAGATTTACATAAAGTTGATTTAAAAGGTTTTTCTCACAGAGTTTTTCTTATTTTCTAGCTGTACCTCATTCCTTTATTTTGTAGATATATCTCATTTGTTTATGTCATTGTGTTTGGAAGTTCCTCTCAGGGATCACTAATTCTCCATCCTAAACTTTCACAGTTATTTCATCTCTAGTTATTTTACCTTTGCATTCTGCAGCTCTCCCATTACTGCACATGGTCTGTGGACAGATCTAAAATTCTACTTTAGGCATCTTATGCAGACAAAACTTGTAGATGCTTCCAGTTCACAACCTCCTGCTCTTTTGGACTGGGCCCTCCTCTTCCAAAAAAATTGAGTGTGAGATCTTTAGATGTAGGATTTCTGGGCACTATTTCCTTTGATGTGCAGAAGCTTCTCAGCTTAATATAGTCTCATCTGTTTATTTCTGCTTCCACTTGTTTGGAGAGTGCTGTTTTCTCCTTAAAGATGCCTTTAGTCTCGATGTCATGGAGCGTTTTACCTACATGTTGTTCTATATACTTTATGGTTTCAGGTCTGATATTTAGGTCTTTAATCCATTTGGATTTTACATTTGTACATGATGCTAGCTGGAGGTCTAAGTTCGCTATTTTTATAAGTGGCTAATCTGTTGTGCCAATACCACTTATTGAAGAGGTCTTCCCTGTTCCATTTAGGATTTCTTGCTCCTTTATCAAAAATTAGGTGACAGTATGTCTGGGGAACATTCTCCAAGTAATCACGCCTATTCCATTGATCTGAGAGTCTGTCTTTATTCCAATACTATACTGTTTTGATACCTATTGCTAGTAATAGTTTAAAGTTGGGGAAAGTAATACCTCCCATATTCCTTTTCCCAAGTATTTCTTTAGCTATTCGTGGGTGTTTAATGTTCCAAATGAATTTCAGAAGTGTTTGATCCACTTCTTAAATATGTCATGAGTATCTTTAGAGGAATTGCATTAAATCTGTACATAGCTTTGGGAGAGTGTTGCCATTTTAATGATGTTAATCCTGCCAATCCACAAGCAGGGTATGGATATCCATTTCTGCGTGTCTTCTCTTATATTTTGTAGCAGACTTTTATAGTTTTATTTGTATAGGTCCTTCACATCTTTAGTCAAGTTGACTCCAAGGTATTTGGGTTTGTGTGACACTAATGTGAATAGGGTTGTTTTCTTAATGTCCATTTCTTCCCTATTGGTGTATAAAAAGGCCAGTGATTTCTGTGTGTTAATTTTATAGCCTGCTACATTGTTATATGCATCTATTGTTTCTAAAAGCTTTTTGATAAAGTCTTTAGGGTTTTCTAAGTATAGTATCATGTCATCTGTGCACAGTAAGAGCTTGACCTCTTCCTTTCCTATCTGGATTCCCTTGATATCTTTTTCTTGTCTAATCACTAACGCAAGTACTTCTAGTACTATGTTGAATAGGAATGGTGAGTGGTGAGAGGGGGCAATCTTGTCTTGTGCCAGAATTAAGAGAGAAGGATTTTAGTTTTTCTCCATTTAGGATAATATTTGCCATTGGCTTGTGGTAGACGGCCTTAACTAGATTGAGAAAGGTTCCTTTCATTCCCATCCTGCTGAGAATTTTTATTAAGAATGGGTGTTGGATTTTATCAAATGCTTTCTCTGCTTCTATTATATGATCATATGATACATGATACATATAATACAGAATACAATAGCCACCCACTGAGTGGAGAAACTATTCACCCAATAGCCATCAGGTAAGGGATTAATATTCAAAATATACAAGAAACTGACAGAACTTTACAAGAAAAAAACATCTAATCCCATCAAAAAATGGGGGAATAAATGGGCAGCCACTTTGACAAAGAAGAAATACAAATGGCCAAAAGGCACATGAAAAAATGCTCCACATCAATAATCATCAGAGAGATGAAAATCAAATCAACTATGAGGTATTATCTCACACCACAGAGATTGGCACACATCACAAAGAATGAGAACAAACTGTGCTGGTGGGGATGTGGAGAGAAAGGAACTCTTATTCACTGCTGGTAGAAATGTTGTCTAGTCCAACCTTTATGGAAAGCGATATGGAGATTCCTCCAAAAGCTGGAAGTTGATCACCATACAATCCAGCTACACCACTCCTAGGGATATACCCTAGGAACACAAAAATACAATACAAAATTTCCTTCCTCACACCTATATTCATTGCAGCACTATTTACAATAGCCAGACTCTGGAAACAGCCTAGATGGCCCTCAATAGATAAATGGCTAAAGAAACTATGGTACATATATACAATGGGATATTATGTAGCCATCAGAAGAGATGAAGTCATGAAATTTTCATATACATGATGAATATGGAATCTATTATGCTGAGGGAAATAAGTTAGAAGGAGAGAGATAAACACAGAATGGTCTCACTCATCTATGGGTTTTGAGAAAAATAAAAGACTTTTGTGTAATGATTCTCAGAGACAAAATAGAGGAGGACTGGAAGATCCATCTCATGACATGAAGCTCACTACAGGGATTGTTTAATGCAGTCACAGAAATAATTACACTGAGAACCATCATAACAAAATGTGACTGAATGAGAGAAGTAGAAAGCCTGTCTCTAGAGTACAGGCCAGTGTGGGCTGGGGGGGAGGGACACTTGGGACATTGGTGATGGAAATGTTGCACTGGTGAAGGTTTTTTTATATAAAAAAAATGAATGTAGGATTTATTAGATGATTCCTTCAAAGTTGTATCTGAAAATTGTAAATTTTCTACACAGTGTTACCAAAATTTACCTTTAAATGGCCTTTCCTTCTCAGAAGAATGGGCATCCTCCATTACCCCTGAATCAGGGAAGCTATCTATGAAACATCCAAGGTTTTATATAACAACACCTGGAAGCAATCCTCTACCAGGGAAGACCCTACCACTGCTCTGACATCGACCTGCTCAAAAAAGACTTCCCTTAACACTAAGAAGACTTGACAACAAGGACCTACTTACAGGACAGGGTTCTCTGCATTGCCCTTTAACTGTGAGGTGAAATGAGAGGTTGCTTTGCACCATCCTGACTGCAATGTATGATATGCAGATTCCAGGATCTTTAATACAGAAGCATGATACCAACAACAGAGACTGTGTGAAAAATAAAAGTGTATTGGCACTACAGACAATGTCCTGGATTGGACAAACTAGTTTGCCTGGAGCCTAGAGTTGGTCTTAATGCCAGGAAATTTCAGGGGTAGGGTCTCCTTGTATTTAGGCCAAGCTTTTTTTCTTTCCATGTCCCTCATATTTTGGTGGGCCTATGCAAACAATAATTGCCACTCTAACACCGTTTTTACTGTGTTACTTTGACTCTAATCCTTAAGAAAAACAACCCACTTCAACTTTTGAGGTTAACTTTAACTAATATGCATGTGCATGGAAATGTAAAAAAGTACTTTGCCTTAAATGTATAAGGAGTTACATAAGTTTTATGGCTTTAGATTGCTTTGTGTGCTGCTAAGAAATATTATGTATTACACTCTGGGAACTTGAGGGACAAAGTAATTGTACATGGGTTATGTTTTATTTTTCTTAATGTTCTTTGGCTGAAAGTTCAAAGTTAAGATATCAGCAATGGGACTACTGAGAATTCTGTTTATGAGTGATTGTCCTTCCACTGTAACTTTACCTTGTCTTTTTTCTTTGCATCTTTGTTCTAATAATTAATAATAAAAATTAATAAAAATGGCCTTTCCTTTTCTTACTACCTAATCAACATATTTCTTTTCTTAGCTACTGTTTTGTGTGTTACTCTCAGCTAACTGCTGGCAATATAGTACCATATGTGTTG
Organism: Suncus etruscus; assembly: GCF_024139225.1. Classification (NCBI taxonomy): domain Eukaryota; kingdom Metazoa; phylum Chordata; class Mammalia; order Eulipotyphla; family Soricidae; genus Suncus; species Suncus etruscus. Next base: position 99,849,248 of record NC_064859.1, on the reverse strand, counting down.
TATAGAGTTGTTTATTGACTAAACAAATGATTTTATGTTTATTTTGGGAGCAGGAACACATATAGAGTTATTTTCCATGTCTGTAGATTCAGATATATACATCCATTTTTATTTATTACTTTTATAGTATCTTTATTTAAGCACCATGATTACAAACATGTTTGTAGTTGGGTTTCTGTTATAAAAAAGAACACCCCCTTCACCAGTGCAATTTCCCACCACCAATGCCTCCATTTTCCTCCTTCACCATCTGCCATCTGTATTCAAAACAGGCATTTTATTTTCTCACTCATTTCCATTGTCATGGTAATTATTTGAGTACACTCACCACTCATATGGTAAGCTTTATATCATGGGCTGGTTTTTCCACCTTCATCTCTATTGTCTCTGGGTATTAATACAATAATGTCTTTTATTTCTCTTAAATACCATAGACGAGAGAGACTATTCTGTGTTAATCTCTCTCCCTCTGACTTCTATCACTCAACATAATAGTTTTCATGTTCATCCATGTAAAGCAACGATCAGGAAAAAATGTAGTCATGAAAAATTTTGATAAATATATTTTTAATTAATTAATTTAATTAATAAAATTTAATTAATAAAATGCATTACATAGTTGACATAACTGATAGTAATACATTTTAGGAAGATCAAAAGCAACATGTTCTTTTAAAAAAATAGAAAATTGAAAGAAAAACTAAAGAGATGGAAGAGAAAGGGAAGAACATTTTTGAAAATTATTGACTCACAATGAATTCATTGAAGCACCAGCAGAGAGTTTAGTAAGTTCTCTCTCTCTTTGTTTTTTAAAGGATGGGTTAAAAAAAAATACAGTAATAATGGTATGAGAGTGGCAATTGTTGTTTTCCTAGGCCCAGCAAAATATGGTTAAAATGAAAAATAAAAGCCTTGTCCTAAATATAAAGAGTTCTTATCCCTGAAGTTTTCTGGCATAAGACTCATTCTGGGTTCCAGCCATACTAGGTTGTCCAACCCCTGAGTCATTCTCTGCTGGTCACGGAGAAATTTTTCACACACTAGCTGTTGTTAGTGTCCAGTTTCTGTAGTTAAAGATTCTGGTTTCTGTGCCAGAAAGATTCTGGTTTCTGTATGGTTTCTGTGGTTTCTGTGTTTCATCGAAGTCAGGATGTAGAGCGTCTTCTAGTTTCACCTCACCATTAGATGCGGAGTGTTCTGCCCTGCAAGCAAGCTGTTGCTGTTGCTGAGTCATCTGGGTGTTAAGAGCACACTCCTTGGAGTAAAGTCAATGCCAGGGTAGCTGCCAGGTCTTCCCTGGTACAGGTTTGCTTCTTGGTGATGTTGTAGACAATTGTGGTTGTTTCTGTAGATGGTCAATGGTTCAAGGTTGTTTGGGCAATGCCCATTCTTCGGAGGCCTGAGCCAAGTCATTCTGCCAGTATTGAGGGTATAAGGCCTAAGTGAATTTCAAAATTTGTGTTCCTATCTTCATTAGATAATAACTTGTTTGCATATGTAGTATTTTCCCATTTTAATGTGCCTATGTAAAAAAGGAACAATGCCACAATGTATTATTGGTGCCTCTGGGGAGCCAAGTCCAACAATCCCCTTAATTTGGTTCTAACATGAATTCTAAAGAGAAAGACTCTTCTACCATAATTCCTTGTTGAACAGATCACAAAGGAAAAAAGAAAAATAAACAAAAAACCCCCCAAAACCAGTGGGCACAATTGTCACTGTATAAGGGGATATTTATTTATTTTATTTTATTTTATTTTTTTGGGGGGGGTCACACCCGGCAGCCCTCAGGGGTTACTCCTGGCTCCATGCTCAGAAACTGCTCCTGGCAGGCTTGGGGACCATATGGGATGCCAGGATTCGAACCAATGACCTTCTGCATGAAAGGCAAACACCCCGCCTCCATGATATCTCTCCGGCCCCATAAGGGGATATTTAATGAGTTATAGTGGTTAAGGGAATATGTCTAGGATATTCAAAGGAGATATGCATGCCCCTTTTATGTCATTAGAAATAGTTGGGAGGAGGGTGCTCAATCCACTTTGGTCTGTGATTTGGCCTTCTGGAGTCTGCAAATTGACTCCCAGAGGTTCCATATCAGGAAATGCCTTTGATTGAGAACTAATCAGAAACCTAGTATGGTAGCAACCACAGTTACACAGTGAAGGAAGGTGGAGGCCAGGAGGCCACTGAAAGTAGATAAATAGGAACTGAGTACTGATTTCTTCTCCGCCTGTGAGTTTATTTTTCGCTTTGGTAGTTGGTTGGCAGTTAGCTTGGGTGGGGATAATAATGTGCCTCGTGGGGAGCCAAGAACTGAGGGTAAAATGGTTAAATGTGGGGTAATAGGTGGTGGGTGTGAGGGAGTAAAGAACTAAAAATGAGCTTCTGGGTGTGAACCAAGGGGGGAAGGAAAGTATATAACATAGACATTCTGTATATGACAAACAGATTAAGCCCAATGATATCCAAATGATAATCTATATTTTTTATGCAGGGGCTAGCAGAATGAACAGGGGTAGGAAGGAAAGTTGCCTGTGACTTCCTGAAGCCAACCCCTCTTATGCTCTTATGCTGCCAGTCCTTATGCTGGCAAAAGCTCCAGGCTCCCAGGAAGGAATGAGATCCTTCAATATCTGGAAGCCAGGAAGTTCACCACCCTCTCCCAAACCCTACCTCTGGAGCAGGGTGGGAAATGGGGAAAGCCTAGGGTCCCCTTTAAACTCCTTTCCGGGACCCACCTCACTGGCCCCCTGGATGTGCAGCCCAGGGGTAGCCTTGGAGTTCCTGAAGATTGAGGTGGAAGGGTGCTGGGTTGACCCAAGCCCCCCACCCCTCCTAGGCCTTTGGCATGGTGGAGGCCTGCCATTCCCCATGCTGGCAAAAAGCCCTAGATAAATATATTTTTAAAGTATTTTTAACTGTATACAATTCAGATTATATTACCTAGAGCTAGAAAATATCTTCTGTTTAATTCAATGTCTTGGTTAGATTATATTGTTGTATATTTTCACTATTATGAATGCAATATGTTTACAATAGTGCTAGTATTAATAGTATTGATGTTTACAAAGTCACCCTTCCACCACCACCAAAGGATCCAAGACCTTGTGTCCCTTTCCAAATGTCATCTCTAGTCCATTTTTGCCCTATTGGTAATCTGAGTTTTTTTTTTAATCAAAAGATTTTAATTTGTTTCATAGTAAATCTTCTCTAGATATAGGCAAACAAAGCTTTCTGTATGAATAGTTATGGATCTGAGACTTCATTTATTCTTTCTCTTGACACCAAGGGAAAAGATATATTTGTTTTTAATGTAGAGGTTTAATGCTTTTTTCTTTTGTCTTTCAATTCTAAGAAGCAGCCAATTACATTTCATGAACAATGGGAGAACACAGCACAATTGCTCATGATTTAACTGTTAGGTTGAGATAGAGATATGTTCCTCAAGTTTTATTTCTTTTTTTTTTTTTTTTATTTCATTCTCCATTTACTTGTGTGAAATCAGAGTGTATTTGAAAAAAAAACAGGCACATGTGAAATGATTGTCTTTTGGTAAAATGTGGGAAGAGATTATATACCTACTAGACATTTTATGTGTGGGCCAAAGTGATAGTACAGAAGGAACATTTGCTTTGCAAGCAGCTGACCTGGATTTGATCCCCAAGTACCCCAAACCCCATTGCACAGATCCAGGAAAAACCGTTAGTATTTCTGGGTGAGGCCCCAAACCCCAAAAAAATAAATAAAAGAGAGAGATAACAGAAAAGAAATTCTATATGAAAATCTATTTGATAAGATAACATTAAGATAACTTTCTACTTGCCAAACTAATATGAACCTTCTGCAAAATAGAAAGCAGAAAAATGTTTCCAAAAGTTATAATAAAAAGCAAAAGAAAATTCAGGCAATTTTTTTTCAATATTGTTTCCTCCTATTCCTACCTACAGTCTGTCAAATATATGTACAATTGTACAAAATAAAGGATATTTTCACTTTCTAATATTCTAAGAATCCTCTTAGTAGAGCAGGAAGAAATGACAGGGCAATGTATCCTTTTTATATTATCTCAGAAAATCCAAATGCCTTTACAATGGCCAGAGTTTGGCAATATTATAATGTTATACACATCCAAGTCTCATAATAAAAATGTAAATTATTTGGGGCCAATTAGATGTAAGTTTCATTATATTATCAAAGCCCTTAATTTGGAAAATGAAACACAAAGGGGATAATTTTAAAACATTCTTTAACTAAGTGCTATAATTCAAGAGTTCTTTGTATGAAAGCTAAAATAACATTCTCCACTGAATTTATTTGCCTTTTCAATGTTACGGGAGGTGCAAAGAAAATCGGAACCTGCAAATCATCAATTTTATCTGACAAATACTTATTTAATAGAAAGTGTGCCAAGAATCCTGATAAATTTTCTAAATGAATAAAAGGGAATATGTGTCTTGGAAGAGCTCCCAACTTATGGATAAAATATATGTCTAAGTAATTAGCTTTCAAACAATATACTAAATGTTATAATAGCAGATTATAAAAATGCTCACAGAGTAAAACTCAAGAATTATTATGTTATTTTAAAGTAAGTTCTGACCTAATCAGTTAATGCATTGGGATTATCTAAGGAAAGAAGTCTTCCATTTTATTTATGGTTTACAATATGCTGGTAATTCTCTTGTGGAGTGGTGAAGAGACTGTTTCTTTTTTGTGAAGATATACCCCAATGGCCCTGCTGAGTAGTTATAACTTATGGGTATTAGTTATATAATTCAGATACTAAAAAGATCCTTTCCTGATTTATTAAGTTCTTTTTATTTCTTCAATACAAAGGAAGCAGAAAATTGAGGGGGGGGAGTCAAATTCACAAAGAAGTCTGTGAGGTACTAAAAGACACTGTCCAAGTAAATCATTTATGCATTCAACACTAGTTTAAGTTGTCTTGCCACCACATCAAATAGGCTCAAAAGTCAGCATTACATAGTTTTCTTAACTTTATAACACCAAATAGCATTCTTTCTTATGCTGGACATCTTATTCTACATTATTTTTAGTACTATTTAATAAATTTTATTTTTATTTCCATACTTGTTACTTGTATCCTTCCTCCTAGTATATAAATTGAGAAGAGAATTTTCATCGATTTTGTTCACAGATATATTTTGGAAGCCTGGACAATGCTTTGGGCATTGTAAGAGTCCAAAAACCATTTTCAAAATGATGAGTTGACTTGTAGATGATTGTATTGGAGAGAATCTATTCTGCACTGTATATTAAAATATTGTTGTGATGCCAAAAAGGACACTTTACTTACTTGTCAGGGTCTAAGTATGATAGGGTTTCTAGAATCAAATACATAACTGGAACATAGGCAGTAAATTATGAAAGATCAGATCTCACAGGGATTTGAAAATTCAGAGGAGGAAGTGATTTCTGCACTAGAAAAAAGTGGAAGTCCTCCCAAATAATTTAAATGGAGTCTTGAACAATCAATAATATCCATTCCTGGAAAAAAAATACATAAAATCATTAGAGCACAGGGAGAAATCTATAGAATTTTTTTTTGGTTTGGTTTTTGGTTCACATCCGGTGATGCTCAGTGGTTACTCCTGGCTATGCACTGAGAAATTGCTCCTGGCTTGGGGGACATTATGGGATGCTGGGGGATCAAACTGTGGTCCGTCCTGGTTCATCTGCATGCAAGCAAACCCCCTACCACTTGTGCCACCGCACTGGCCCCCTGGAATTTTTTGTTTTTGTTTTGGGGCCACAGCTGGCTGAGCTCAGATGTTACTCTCAACTCTGTACTCAAGAATTATTCCCGGTGGTGTTCAAATATATGCAATGCAGGGATTGTTCATGGATAGGCTGCATGCAAAGCGAATGCCCTCCCTGCAGCACTCTGGCCCTAAGACATCTGTGAAAGTTCTTCTATAAACTTCTAATAAGGGGCTGGAGAGATAGCATGGAGGTAAGGCGTTTGCCTTTCATGCAGGAGGTCATCGGTTCGAATCCCGGCGTCCCATATGGTCCCCCGTGCCTGCCAGGAGCAATTTCTGAGCATGGAACCAGAAATAACCCCTGAGCACTGCCGGGTGTGACCCAAAAACCACAAAAAAAAAAAAAAAAAAAAAAAACTTCTAATAAATTAGCAGTAATCAGAAATAAAATACAATTGGAATATATTTTACCTAGATAAAACTATCAGATGACTTTCATGAAAGTGTGCAAACCTCAACAGGCAGCCCGAAAGAAAAACAGGCACACAAAAGTTGAGATTTGTTCTAATAGTGACATATCGTTTGTTCATATATATTATTTTCTAAGAGTGCATGCCTTAAGACAGCCTGTGCATCATCAAACAGGGACTCTTAGCTGCTTTCAGGTTTGTGTTGTTTTATTGTAATACAGTGACACCGGCTCATTTTTTGTGATCTTGGCTTTGATAGTGGTATTGCACTATCGCACTGTCACACAGCCCAAATGACCTTTCATATCAAGATTATTTATGTATGGCCATTTATAAAATGAATGCATCCAATAAAGAAAAATTGAAACAGGCAGTCCAACAAAGAGACTTGTACAAACTATTGGGTGAAAATGGAAGGCATGGATGATCCTGTGAACAGATTGATTTGAGGACAGTTGTTGAATACACAGTTGAAGCTAGGACAAAGGAAAAGGAAGAATTTTGTCAAAAGTAAAAAGACTGAAGAATTGACTAAAGTAATTCATGGTGTATTCTAACTACTGAGATTTGTAGGTATTGTGATAACATCTTCAGTAAAAAGGGATTTTCTTCCTACTGAATTTTATGCTGACACTTCTTTGTGTTGTAGATGGGACAGATCCAATGAGTGAATGTACTTGATAGATATGTTATGATTCCCAGTGAATACTTTCTTTATTCTCAAATATATTCCAGAGTCCGCCATCCCATATATAAACTTTCCTTATTACAAAAATCATTGTTTCATTTACAGGGAAGATTAAAGTAGAGATTGTAGTGATAGGTGACTTCTGGGATGCTGAGAATGTATTTATGAATTTAAGAGAGTAAGAAGAATTCACCAAGTAAACTAGAATCTGTGTGAAAAAAAATTCTAAATAAATCATAGAAAATTAAGAAGAGATAACCTGAAACCTGAAAACCATTTGAATGCTCAGGATTTTCCAGAAAAATATTTATTTTTGTTTTATTTTTATTTTGATGTTAATTTTTTTAATACATTTTCATTGGCTTTATTTTAGTCATTGAAAAGCACAACCATAAACATTTTTGTGAGGTACTGGGATTTAGAGCAGAGTTAAATGTACTTTTCCAATACCATACCCATCACCAGAGAGCCTGCTTTTCTGGATCAGTGTCCCAAGACTACTCCCACACCCTCATTTATCATGTAATTTCAGTTCCATAGACAAAATCTTCAGTTCTCATAATTTTGAACATTTGTTATTCCCTTACTATGCTCATTTTTATTCCATATGTGGGAGATGCTTCTTTATTATGGAGAAAGCAATACCTAAACACAGGTAGGAGAATAGAGCTAGTCACCACAATATAGCAAATCAATAATAGGTTCATAAAATAAACATTTTTTCAAGAGCTATATCTTTATATTTAGAAGTATAGACAATAAAAATAATGTGGTAGATGATTAAATGTTAATACCTTTTACAATTCTATGAAATAAGTAAGTTGTACAAATGTAAAATTTATTCAGAAGGAATAGAATTAAGAAAAATTTAGAGGAAATATGAATATGCCTATAGAAGTAAAAATGTGATAGTTTTTCTAAGAAAGGGAATATTGGCTTTATATTAGAAAAAGTTACATTACAGATACTGCTTAAGTGATTGCATGAATATGTTAGAGATTGTAATAAAAATTTCTATGAATGTTAAGAAAACATGATCATGTGTAGAACATACATTATAAAAGACATTAACTTTTTTTTGAAAAATGTATAAATTTTTTTTAACAAGGTAAGAGTAAACACACTCCCTTAATCTAGTTGAGGGCAACTATGAGGGCCAATTTGTGAGTGTCAAGATCTGGCAAGTTAGTTCTTTCTTATTAAAAAAAAACTCCTTTACAGAGGCCAGAGAGATAGCATGGAGGTAGGGCATTTGCCTTCCATGCAGAAGGACGGTAGTTCAGATTCCGGCATCTGCTATGGTCCCTTGTGCCTGTCATGGTCGATTTCTGAGCACAGAGCCAGGAGTAATCCCTGAGCGCTGCTGGGTGTCACCCCGAAACAAAAACAAAATAAAACAAAACAAAACAAAAAAAGCTCTTTTGCAGTTTGCAAAACTGGTTTCAAGGCTAAAAATTCCCTAAGGTTCTGTGTCATTCTTTCAATTATGAATGATTATTTGACTGGATAGAGTGGTTTCTTTGAAATTTTTGTACTATATTCCTCATTCTCTTCTGGCTCTCAGAATTTCCTGTAATAGTTCTATTGTGACTCTTAGGGGATTTCCTTTGTAGTTTCTTTTAAAAATATCTTTATTTAAGCACCATGATTACAAACATGTTTGTAGTTGGGTTTTAGTCATATAAAGAATCCCTCTTCACCAGTTCAACTTTCTCATCACCAATGCCCCCCACCTACCTCTTTTCCCAAAGCCTGCCTGTCCTCCAGTCAGGCATTCTATTTCTCTCTCTCTCTCTCTCTCTCTCTCTCTCTCTCTCTCTCTCTCTCTCTCTCTCTCTCTCTCTCTCTCTCTCTCTCTCTCTCTCTCTCTCCCCCTCCCTCTCTCTCTCTCACTACCATTGTCATGATAGTTGTTAGTATAGTTACTTCTTTAGTTTTACTCATCACTCTTTTGTGGTAAGCGTCATGTTATGAGCTGGTCCTTCCGGCCCTTATCTCTATTGTCTCTGGGTATTATTACAATGATGTCCTTTGTTTTCCTTAATTCCCACAGATGAGTGAGACTATTCTGTGTCTATCTCTCTCCCTCTGACTGATTTTACTCAGCATAATAGTTTCCATGTCCATTCATGTATAGAAAAATTTCATGACTCAATTTTTCTGACAGCTGCATAGTATTCCAATGTGTATATGAACACAGTTACTTTAGACACTCACCTGTTGTTTGGCATTGGCATCTGGGTTGTTTCCAGATTCTGGCTATTTTAAATAGAACTGCAATGAATATATGGATGCAGAGGGCATGTAAGTTCCTTCAATAGTCTGTCTCTATCTTTGATTGTTCTCAACTGAGCACAGTGTGTCTCTGGGTTTTTTCTACTTTTGTTGGGACTCTTCTGACCTCTTGTATTTTATATTCTCAACTCTGAGAAATTATTATTTCTTTATCCATTATTCATCAAATTCGCCTTTTCCATTCCTTAGGGAATAGTGCACTAAGAACTGACGAGGATCGTTCCTGATTACAGAACCATGATTCCTGATCACAGAACCTTTAGGTATATTCCTGGTCACAAACAACAACAATGACAACAAAGGGTAAACACGTATCTAGAATTCACATAGAAGAATTTTTATGAATCAATTGTTACTAATGACACCCGTGCTATATGTAAACTTTAGCATCATCCTGAATCCATAGTCCAGAAGGGGATATGGTAATTCGTTTCCTTTATCTTTTATTACTAAAGTATTATAAAGTAAAAGCAGTATTATTAAATTAAAATGTTTTGAAACCATTCTTTGTATTCATCTATTGAATGAAATCTGGGAAAATTATTTTCCTGTTGAATTCACTTTTCTCTCTGTCTTCACACAAAATCTCTTAATATTTTCCAAGACTTTATGCAACACAAAGTGTAAAATTTGGAAACAAAATGTGTTCATCTTAATTTAAGATTCTTATAGCATGAGAAAAGACCCTGCATCGTCACATTTTTTTTTGTTTTTGTTTTTTTGTTTTTTTTTGGGGGGGGGGGGGGCCACACCTGTTTGATGCTCAGGAGTTTCTCCTGGCTAAGCACTCAGAAATCACCCCTGGCTTGGGGGGATCATATGGGATGCTGGGGGATTGAATCGCGGTCCTTCCTTGGCTAGCGCTTGCCAGGCAGACACCTTACCTCTAGGGCCACCTCACCAGCCATGCATGGTCACATTTAAGGTTGCAGGTAAATATTTTGTATCAACTGGTTCCACCATTGGATGCCTTTTACATATTACAGTGTTTAAATTCAGAGTCTCCATTTTTTTTTGTTTTTGTTTTTGGGCCACACCTGGTGTCACTCAGGGATTACTCTTAGCTATGAGCTCAGAAATCGCTCCTGGCTTGGGGGATCATATGAGTTGTCGGGGATTGAACCAAGGTCCAGCCTGGGTCAGCCACATGCAAGGCAAGTGCCCTACCACTGCACTATCACTCCGTCCCAGTGTCTCCAAATTTATCTAAGAACATAGACAGAAATATGAATGCTCTTGTTCATTTATTTTATTTTATAAATGGTTTGCTTAAAATAATTCAGCTCATGTTGTGTCTAGATCTCTTTAAAATATTTACTGAAAAATAGTTTAGATAATTGTTTCCAAATGTTTGTTTATTTTTTATTCAATACCATCATCTCTACCACAGCACTATTTTTTTTACTATTTTTCAAATTCTAATGTAATCTTCTGTTTCTACAAGAAAATATTTATTCTTCTATAAATATACATGCTATTCTTTATTCACTTCTTTTAGTTGGTGTTTGCAGTTTAATAATGTCTGCCCTCCCACTTCCAGAATATTATATAAAGTTATAAATATTTGCATCTTAATCTGCCCAAGACTGCTAAAATCTATCCACTAATAAAAATTTGAATATGGCTTTTCATGTAAGCATATCATTTAATGTATAATCAAAGAGCAGAGAAAGTGAATGCTATTTATAACTATAGCATGCTATCTGATGCAAATCAGAACACTTGAGCAAAGAGGTACATATGGGCCACCTATTTAGAAGCCACGTTCCTGCTGAAATAATACTTTGAAAGCACATCACAATGCATTTTCTCATTGCCATCTATCATTCAAGACCTTGCAAATTGTTTCATTTTCCAAAAAGTGCTGATTGGTATCATTTCTACATGCTCCTATCAGCTTTATATTGCAAAGTTGGAACTGGCTCATTGCCCCAGATCCTTGCAATCAAAAGATGTAGGTGATAGTCTCAGCAGCAAAAAATAAATAAATAAATAAAAAACAAAAACAAAAAACAAAAAGAAACCCAGAGGAACTTTAAGGCCATAGAATCCCTGATTCCATTACCAAATCACATTGACCATTTTGACAGGAAGGTTTTATAGTGATTCATTTAGTCGTTCAAATAAAGATTGATGCTTCTGGACAAAAATAAATTTCCTGAGAGTTTTGCTTATTAAAGTAAAAGCCAGGACAAAATTCATGAATGACACTAGCAGCATCTAATCTGAGTCACATACCAGATTAATGTTGTTGGTGTGAGTTCTCCATGGAGGCAGAGGGTTTCCTTTAAAAATGGCCATGCAAGGGCCAATTCATCAGTAGGTCTTTCTTCCAGGTTTCTATGTTATGCCTAGAAGAGTTGAGAACTTGTTTTGTTGAGAGTCCCCATAACATGGAAGAAAGATACGATGAGTTATTCTCTGTACTAGACACTTAATATTTAGCTTCAGTGATAGGAGAAAAATGATCAAATATGTGTAATGTCTGCCACTGTATATCACCAGGTTGCTGGAACATGCTCATGTGCTCCACTGTTTCCACATCCGACAGATATGCTGGGTGAGAAGAACATAGCTATTTTTCCCTCTGAAAAATAAAAAAAAATTTCCTCAACTCTGGCAAAGCTGACAATAGTAAGTTGATATTTGTCTATTGAAAGACACTTGTTTCCCAGATCACTTCTACTAATTTATTCCTTCTAGATGGTTTGTAGTACTGGGAAATACTCTTGTATCTATCTTTTTTTTTTTTTTGGGGGCCACACCCGGCGGTGCTCAGGGGTTACTCCTGGCTGTCTGCTCAGAAATAGCTCCTGGCAGGCACGGGGGACCATATGGGACACCGGGATTCGAACCAACCACCTTTGGTCCTGGATCGGCTGCTTACAAGGCAAACGCCGCTGTGCTATCTCTCCGGGCCCTCTTGTATCTATCTTAAGGATATTCATTCCTGCCACAGGAGAGATGTTTTGGTATAAGACTTGGATCTTAACCCTCCCACTACAGTAGACCCCACCTAAAAGAAATCACAACTTTATGATCATTCATGACTCTCTCATAAATATAAACTTGGCTTTCATCTAAATCTAGCACACTGACCTAGCTTCTTTGTTTGGTCCATCAGAACTCTGTACATTACTAATAAGTTGGTTTTTTAAATTTTTGTAAAATTTTCTCAGAGACTTAGAGCCCCAATTCAGATGCTTTGGTTTCCTTAGGCTATGAGAGAACATCATCATAATTGGGCATCTTCTAGCAGCTTAAGTTCCTTCTCCCATGGTTCAGGAACCTGGAATTCTGAAATGGAGAGGGGAAAGGAGAACACGCCTCAAAGAGGTCATCCTTTCGTAATTTTTCACTCTGATAGTGACCATCAATGTCCTTGACTTGCAGACTCAAATCTTCAGCTCTTTAAGAAAGATGCACCATTTCCAGCCAAGACCCCATTCACAGTGCATATAATTAGGATTGCAGAAGGCAAATGTCAACCTATTGTACCAAGGATTAAAACTTAAAATCAAATTGGGAGGGAAAACAAAAGGAACATTTTGTTTTTAAATCTTTGGACTGACTTGAATCTGCTTGGAGATCCAGCTTTCAAGAAAATTGCTCAATCCAACAATAGAGGAATCTATGCATTCCTTGAATATTTTCACTGATCTCAATAGCAGAGCAGATCTCTTTATTCAATTTCTAGGATTATCTGATTATTGTACATTTTGAGTTATTGTATATTTTGAGCTACCTTTGCTTGAAAGTCCATCTTATGAGAAACAATCCTCAGAGGCCAGTTTGATAAAGAAACAAAAGAATTGGCTATGGAGAGAATGTGTTTTTAGAAAAGTTCTTTTCTATCAGCAGGGTATTAGCAAGGATTTTGTCTACTGATTCTACACTAATGTCTCCTCCCTGACCTCATCATGGTCACTCATGAAAGAATGTGATATAGAGACTAGAAGTTCAACTATATCTGAAGGGGTGACCTGCTGTGGTACCACATGGACAACAACGAGGATGAAGTAAAGCCATAGGAATGATACTAGTTTCTACTGCAGGGAACCTGGACACTTTTGCTAATGTTAGAGCCTTTATATCTTAGTTTCTATTAAAGTTTCAAAGAATAAGAGATAGAAGCCACTGATGGAATACTAACTCAGAGTAAAATGTGTTAAAACTCAGTCATGTTCTCCAGATTTCTGTGATATTGTTCACAGGGAAATAAAAGAAAACAAACTTGTTTCACTTCTACAGAATATGTTATTAATTTCCTAGATAATGAACTTATGATGTTTGCTTAGAAGAGAATCCTGATCTATGGATCAGTATCTCTGGTTTGGGATAAATTGTTATAAACAATTATAAATTTCTGATGCACATAATAGTTTCATGCAAAATTTTTAGACGATGGCGAATTCAGTGAAATTCATGTACAATTCAGGGGCCCATGACCCTTCTTTGTCCTGATGTTACTGAACTTCTAATCATTTTCTGATATTGTCATCAAAGTTTGAGTTTATGAAAGAAGAAAAATTGAGTGATTCTGTTTCATTAGATTACTATTAAATAAAATTATAGTATACCTTGAAGGAAATTCTGTAACAGGAATAACTTGTTTTTGGTTCAATACACATAAATTTGTGATATTTTATCTCGTGACAAAATTAACATGTTAAACATTAGAAAAGTCTAAAAAACTACAAAGAAAATATTCATAACCATAGAAAAGCATTTTGATCTTTTAATAGTTTCTATTTGTCTTCTTTTATCACATTCATTGTAATAAAGTTTAAATAGAATTGAGATTACGGCCCATTCAAGGGAAATTTGAGTTCTGAGACAGGCCAGAGGGATCGACTGGGGCCAGGGTAAGGAGCCCATTCACAGGAACCGGGAGCACCCAGGAAAGGCCAGGAGAGAGCGGAAAGACCACCAACCCAAGCGTGTGGTGAGCGCCCACCCAAAGGAGCCCACTCTTCGACATAGTATGGGCAGCCCAGGGGACCCTAGGTCCCCGAGGCCAGGGCAAAAGACCAGTGGGAGCATGTGTGAGGATTGCCAACTCAGCAATCTATCATACATAGCCCAGGGAGACAGTGAGTCAGGGGAGCCAGTGACTAGAGAGGCAAGAAAAAAGCACAGGCTGCCTCCCAGGTGGGGAGCCTAGTGATCTATGCTCAATGGCATCCTCTACCATTTTGGCCAGGAGTGAATTTGCACTGTCTGTCAGGAAGGGGGTGGTGATTGACCAGGCTTTTTTGGAGGACGAGGGAAGGACCAAAACTCAGCGACATCACCCAATATACTCACGTAGAGCCACACCCTGAGAAGGGACCCAGCCACACACCACAGGTGGCAAAAGAGGGCTGAAACCTGAAGGTAAGGCACTCCAAGCCAAGCCAATAAATGCAAAAAAGGATGGGTAAACCAAGAAAAATATTAACAACAGGGGAGATGGAGAGAAATCAGAACAAGTTTCCAAGTCCATCAAAACGCACAGACCCAAGAGAGGAAGACCTAAAAGCAGCCATGTGAATAGAATTCCAAGCCATGCTAGAAGAAATGAAAGACACAGAGATTACAAGAAATCAATAGATGAGAAAATGAACCAACTTAAACAAGAATTCTACAAAACATGAAAGACTCCACACAAACAGAATTAAAAAAAAAATCGTAACAATATAGAAAGCCAGAAGAGCAGAATCGCACAGCTTGAGAATCACATAGAACAACTCAAAGTAAACTGCAAACAAAAGACAACAAAGATGCCAACAAAGAAATTGAAGGTAAAGCACTGGAAGTAAAAGTCCAGTATTTAATGAACAAAGACAAAAGAAACAATCTAAGAATTGTAGGTATACCAGAAAGGGAGAAAACAGTGAAAGGAGAAGAACAATTAGTCAGGGAGATAATAGAAGAAAACTTTCCCACCCTCTGGAAAGACGCATCTGAGCAAATCCAGGAGGTGAAAAGAGTTCCCAACAAAATATTCCCTAACAAACCAACTCCAAGACACATAGTAATTCAAATGGCAAGAAACAAAGAGAAAGACGACCTACTTAAAGCAATAAGGGAGAAAAAAACCTCACATACAAAGGAAGGAACATTAGAATCAAACCAGATCTCCCATTTGAAATACTTCAAGCAAGAGGACAGTGAAATGAAATTTTTAACCTAGAGTCCACTCTCCAGCAAAACTATCATTCATATGGGAGGGAAGACTAAAATCATTCTCAAACAAAAATGAGCTCGCATTACTTGCACAGACAAAACAGACAGTAAATAACCTTCTCAGAGATGAATTACACAATCCAAACCCCCGATTGTAACAACAACCACCCTGCACAACAGCCCTCTGTCAATAATCTCCTTAAATGTTACTGGATTAAACTCTCCCATTAAAAGACACATAACAGAGAACTGGATTAGAAAACATAAACCAGAGTTTTGCTGCCTACAAGAAAGACACCTACAAACTCAAGATAGGCACAGGCTTAGAATAAAAGGATGAAAATCAATAACCCAGGCCAATGGAAATAAAAAAAAAAGCAGGGACGGCCATTCTTATATCAGACCAAATTCTTTTCAGCCTCAGAAAAGTGATCAGAGACAAAGAGGGTCAATACTTACTGATCAGGGGAACACTAGACCAAGAAGTGCTAACACTGGTTAATATCTACGCACCTAATGCAGAACCAGCAAAATATGTACAGCAACTACTTGCAAAACAGGAAAAACAAATGAAAGGAAATGTGATAGTAGTAGGAGACCTTAATACCCCACTATCACCACTGGACAGATCCACCAGACAGAAAACTAACAAAGAAATAAGAGCCCTAAATGAAAAATTAGAAGAACTAGGGCTAATAGACTTATATAGGGCCCTCCACCCCCAGAAAGTAGAATACACATTCTTCTCAAGTCCACATGGAACCTTCTCCAGAATAGACCATGCCTTAGGATACAAATATAACCTGCATAAAATCACAAAGGTAAGGATCATTAGAAGCACCCTGTCACTTCACTATGCAACAGAAATCAAAATTGACTATAGAAAGAAGCAATAGAGAAAATTTAACACCTGAAGATTAAACAACATGCTGCTCAAAAACAGCTGGATCAAAGGGGCACTCAAAGAAGAAATAAAAAGATTCCTTGAGACAAACGACAATGAAGAAACAACTTGTCAAAACTTGTGGGACACAGCAAAAGCAGTAATCAGGGGGAAACTCATAACAATACAATCCTATGTCAGGAAAGAGGAAAACGACAAAATTAGTAGTTTAAAGGACCAGCTTAAGGATCTGGAACAACAGCAACAAAGAAACCCAAACACAATCAGAAGACAGGAAATAATAAAAACCAGAGCAGAAATAAACAACATAGAAGCTAAAAAAAAATACAGAAAATCAATTAGACCAGGAGTTGGTTTTTTGAAAGAATAAACAAGATAGACAAACCACTGGCAAGACTCACCAAAAAAAGAGGGCAAACACCCAAATAAGCAGGATCACAAATGAAAGGGGAGAGATTGCAACAGAACCCCAAGAAATCCAACACATCATGAGGACATATTATGATCAACTGTACTCAATTAGGCTAGAGAACCCAGAAGAAAGTGACAGATTCTTGGAAAAATACCAGCTTCCAAGAGTAGAAAAGGAGGATTTAGAAAGCCTAAACAGGTCAATCACCTTGGAGGAAATTGAAACAGTAATTCAGAAACTCCCCAAGAACAAAAGTTCAGGCCCAGATGATTTTACAGGTGAATTCTATCAAACATTCCAAGAAGAATTACTTCCACTGATCCACAGACTCTTCCAAGCCATTGAAAAGACAGGAATCCTCCCCAATTCCTTTTATGAGGCTAATATCACTCTGATTCCCAAAGAGGGCAAAGATACCACCAAGAAAGAAAACTACAGACCAATCTCACTAAAGAACATAGATGCAAAAATAGTCAACAAAACCTTAGCAAACTGAATCCAGCACATCAAAAAGATTATACACCATGACCAAGTGGGTTTCATCCCAGGGATGCAAGGCTGGTTCAACATAGGCAAATCAATCAACATTATACACCACATCAATAATAAAAGAGACAAAAACCACATGATCATATAAATCGATGCAGAGAAGGCATTTAACAAAATCTAACACCCATTCATGTTGAAAACACTAAGCAAAATAGGTCTGGAAGGAACCTTTCTCAACATAGTTACAGCTATCTATGAAAAGCACACAGCCAACATTATCCTTAATGGTGAAAAATTGAAAGCATCCCCACTTAGGTAAGGAACTAGGTAAGGATGTTCACTCTTTATGTACTCTAGACAGGGTTTCCACTTCCCTCATATATTCTCATTGTTAGGATAGTTTGCAATGTGGTTATTTCTCTAACTAAACTCATCACTCTTTGTGGTGAGATTCATGAGGTCGGCTGTAACGTCCAGCCCTCCTCTCTTATGTCTTTGAAAATTGTTGAGAAATGTCTTTCTTTTTTCTTAAAACCCATAGATGAGTGAGACCATTCCCCGTCTTTCTCTTTCTCTCTGACCTATTTCACTCAGCATAATAGATTCCATGTACATCATGTATAGGAAAATTTCATGACTTCATCTCTCCTGACAGCTGCATAATATTACATTGTGTATATGTACCACAGCTTCTTTAGCCATTCATCTGTTGAAGGGCATCTTGGTTGTTTCCAGAGTCTTGTTATGGTAAAGAGTGCTGCAATAAATATAGGTGTAAAGAAGAGATTTTTGTATTGTATTTTTGTGTTCCTAGGGTATATTCCTAGGAGAGTTATAGCTGGATCATATGGGTGCTCAATTTCCAGTTTTTGGAGGAATCTCCATATCACTCTCCAGAAAGTTTGAACTAGTCAGCATTCCCACCAGCAGTGGATTGAGTTCCTGCCTCACTGCATCCCCGCCAACACTGCTTATTCTTATTCTTTGTGATGTGTGCCAGTAACTTTGAAAATTATTTTGATGAAGTCTTTACATTTTCTACATATTATACAATGCCACATCAAAAATATTTTCCAATTATTTCCACATTTATTTTTCTTGCCTTATTTCTATAGCTGGACTTTTAGTACTCTGTTGAATAATAGTGGTGAAAATGAAAATTCTTTTTACAATCTTTAAAATAAACAAAGATTAAAGATATTGGCTAAGTGCCACTTAATTCCTCTACAGCAGCGAACTGAGTCAAACTCTCAGTTATTTCTCTTTTATGTATGCACCACTCTCTTAAGAGCCAAAATATTTTTATATTGTCTATTCAATTATTCTTCTCTTTTAGATAAGTTTTAAGTAACAAAAATCCCCAAAACATTTTGTTTACTTAACTCAGAATGGTAAAGATCCAGATTTATTACCTGCAATGTTTCTTGTAACAGAAGATTATTTGATGTCCCTTTGGGTAAAATTTGCTGGAAATAGATGCCCTCAAATTTTTGTTGTTTCTGATTGTTTTGTGTGGTGTTGAAGGTCTAATGCAAAGATTTGTATAGTCAAGGCTTGTGCTGTATTATTCAGGTATGTCCCTCACCCAAATTCCCTCAGTTTTATTTGTCAGAAAAATTCTTTGATCCCTCTATTTTTAGTGGATATTTTCCTTGACTGTGTAAATATGAATTGCCAGGTTGCTTTTCCGTTTTTGTGCAGAAAACTGGAAGATTTCACTGCACCAATGTGTTGTTTGCATATGTTGTGAAAGAAAATCTGCAGTAATTCTTATTTTTAGTTAGTCCAGCATGATGTTAGGATGGCATGTCAGTTTCCAAGTTCTTTCTATGTCAAAGCTGAAAGGAGAAATCTTAGTTTATTTTAAATTGGGCTTTTTATAACTGACTTTGATTACTTTGAAAATGATGCACTTAATTTATTTTCTTCATGTCGCTTCTACGTAGTATTGATTAAAATTCGGGTACTTGGCCATTTTAAAAGAATCTTAGAGAAATTGTTTAAATTAATAAATGTATGTGTGTGTTTTCATAAAATCAAACCCAGGGCTTCATACATGCATATTATACATTCATCACAGAGATATACTATAGTTCAGGCATGTAACTTTCATATATTTCAACAGATATGAAATGTTGAATTCAATTTTTCATTATTTCTTCAAATTATATTATCTAATACCTTATTTATAAACTATTTGATATATATTTCTTAGAAGTTGTTCACACATAATTGGTAATCTCATTTTATTTTATTTATGTTTAGGGATCTACATATGCAAGGAAGAGTTCTAACTACTGAGACATGTCCCTAGTCCTAAATTAATTTTAATTATAATTTCTTTTCTGTTTTTATTCATAGTTAAAATAATTAATTTTATGATGAAACAAATAAAACTCCTAGAAATAAAACAAGGAATTATAGCCAAGCCTGAAGTACTATAAAATATGAAACAACGCAGAGATCATACAATATAATGCATATATTTTTGTGGATTGTTTTTTGCCAGAAATCATCACATTTCTTTAGTAATATCACTTTTTTGTTTGTTTGTTTTGGTCTATACCTGGCAGTGTTCAGTGAGTAGTCTTGACTCTTAGAGCAGGTATAAATGGATCTCAGGGGACCAGGTAGGGTTTGAGGGAACATACTCAGGTGGGAGGCATGCAAGATAAATGTTGTACTGTTACTCTTGCCCAAAGCATTATATATTTTTAAATTTTGAATTAAAAAAATTATAAACTCTGCAGCCACATATTTTAAGCTAACCACCAGAAGACATGTAAACTTGTCACATTCACAAAGTTACATATTTTTCTAAAAGTTGATGATATTTCTATCAGTGGTAACCCAGGGAAGCTGTTGTTTGTAACCAGAATGTCAGGGTTGCTGGAGGGAAGTAAGTTCTTGTCTCTGCTGCTGGCAATTTTTACCCTCACTTTCCCAGGCCACTTGATTGTATTGATTTTTACTTGGCCTACAGCAGCCATTCCCATTTCTAAATTGTATAGTATTTTGTTACAAGTCATCTCTATTTCTTTGGTTCCCATCAGTTCTGTCTTTTTATTACTCAACAGTTATAGGGGAATTAGGACACCATTTCCTATGCACTAAGAAATCTTCATAATCTCTGTTTATCTCTTGGAAATAATTTTTTGAACATTTTCAGAAATGTCAGTTATTCTGATAATCTTGTACAAGAGAAATGTACACACTACTTAATGTTAGGTGTTTTGAAGTCTGCTATAAGACCACAGGACTGTACCTTGTACCCTGTTAGAAACTAAATTTTCTTTCTTTCATGTGCTCTTGGCTTATGTTTTGCTGTATGTATTCACTTTTCTTATTAATAAAATATATTATTGACATTTTCTTGTGAACTATATACTCCTTTGTGAATATGATCCATTA